>NC_142642.1:9387500-10012500 GCF_053813885.1 Theobroma cacao
CAAAAGTCTATATAGCCTCTTGTCTATGACTTATGCTGTAGTCACAAACCATAAACAAGACTCTACATTGACTCCGACAACTCCGTTGATTGACACAAGAATTCCTAGGACTTGACTAAACCTAGGCTCAGATACCAACTTTGTCACAGCCTAAATCCCGGGCCATGACTGACGCAAGGGCCCAATAAGTATAGTCTACTAAGCCCAAGCAAGCCTTTCTATATGAACCTGTACATTAGTCCATCTATCATCCATATTTCGTTAAGATCTATAATTCATAATATTCAAATAATAAATTCTTCAAAAACAATTCATAAAACCCAAGTATATACTCATAATGGCCTCATTAATCAAAATATACATAGATAGTTTGCCAAATAAATCTTAACAATTCACATCAAGTATACATGTACACATACAAAGACCCTTGACTACCAGTGGAGTGACTCTGGACATGGGTACTATCATTGAGTGTCATGGTAAACCTACCAAAAGATGAATATGAAGAAGCACCTCGACCTAGGATTCAACTACCTTTGAACCTAAAAACTAAAACATGAAGTTGAAAAGAATGACTATAAACCCAGTGAGTGAACATAGGAAGGGAACAAGCAAACGATATGGAAGGGTTTTTGGAAACATGATGCACTTGTGTTAAAACAATGAAATTTGTATATCATAAGCAAAATCAATGCCATGTTGTATTTTAACTCATTTTAAAACATTTAGGAATTTCAACTTTCAACATTCAGTGCAATCACATCTCATTTTCCAAACATCTCTATCCTACCGGACAGGTGCACATGCGTATAAGAATTCATGCATATATATTATGTGTATATATATATGGACGTTTTCAATCATACATCAAATACATCAAGGTCATTCCCAAACTAGTCAACATGGCTCAATGCATACAACCACCATCCTCAACTCAACTCATCTGTACTCCCACACCGCACATAGCTAATATCCTCCTGTGCACTCCCACATCGCACATGGCATATATCATCAGTGTGTGCACTCCCACACCGTACACCACCATCATCGTCATGTGCACTCCCACACCACACACCACCATCACTGTCATGTGCACTCCCACACAGCACACGCACAGTTATAGTTATCATTCAATATTACCTTTCAAGCATAACACACATAACAACATATAACAATAATCATTGCATAATAATTGTAACAACCGCTCCTCGACCGCTACCAACGTTTGAGACTTGCGAGTAAACTCGCCAAATCCTAAACAAGCCTAAGTAGAGTTACTTGTTAATTTCATCAAATGTACCTTCTTAGACATGTCGACCAGTATTAATAATGCCATCTTTTCAATGATCTAGATACACATATAAAATTACAAACTTCATTACTAGGTGATAACAAACATATATCGATAATTACCAAAAAGTTCTTAACAAATGTATATATAGTGTTCACAATACTTTGTAACGTCTAGCAATTTTTACATGACACGACCCTAGGCAGTGGAGCGACTTAGAATAAAATGCTAAGAGATGCCTTTACCTATCTGTAGTGTACCGTACGTGCCAATGATTACATGCTAGGTTGATCCCTATCTGCAAAAGGGGAAATAAAAGGGGGGTGAGTCTCATAGACTCAGCAATCATCGGCTCTGCGAGTAGGTTGTAGATGGGAAACAAGCGAACAACAAATAATTTTGAATATTAAAATGCATGATTATCAAAAACAAATTTAATTGAAAAGGAAGTTTGTGCCTTATACAAATGATGTAGTAAAATTACAGTGCAATATTTAATTTGGAAAAACGATGCCAAAAACCAGTGTAGCAATGCAGTGTTAAATCATTGAAAATATGACTTATCATCAAAATACGAATAATATAATAAAGGTATGCATGCTCCCAAAATGTGTGGCATGTAAAGAAATCAACGTGATCAGCCACATAAACCATCTCATAATCACAGAGTAAGAATTTAAAAGCTTTTGTTAAAAACCAAATGAGCTATAGAGAAATTTTGACTCTCCACCTGTAAAAGAGTCGCGTCGAAAAACTCACAAGGCCCTCGAGTAGGAAAGTATAATATCAACACGTGGACCTCTTTTCCACGTACTAACAATCCGGGAGCATTGCTTCCACCAGATTCCCACATGCCATAGCAGTC
This sequence comes from Theobroma cacao, assembly GCF_053813885.1. Classification (NCBI taxonomy): domain Eukaryota; kingdom Viridiplantae; phylum Streptophyta; class Magnoliopsida; order Malvales; family Malvaceae; genus Theobroma; species Theobroma cacao. The sequence goes on from NC_142642.1 coordinate 9,389,657, forward strand.
TCAACAATGTTGGCCGACATCAAAAAATCAAGCGATCGCAACCGCGTATATCATTGTGGCCTAGCCACATGTACAACCCGTGGCCTTGCCACGTATATCATAGACCATGGCCCCAGCCATGTCAAACAACCCGTCGATGACCCAAATATTCTCTAACTAGAGCACACTCGTGCACGAGGGTCACACTTAATCGATGTGACATCTAGCCTACTCTCGACGTTCTCAGTTTGTCAAAAATGATTTTTAAAACAAAATCAAGTTTCTCGAGACTTTTTTCTTAAATTGTTTAAAATCAAAGTTTGATAACCCGATAACTTGTTTTTCACATTAATTGTCATGGTGTAAATACTTGTATAAAAGTTGGACTAAAACCGACTCTCTAAAGCTTACATATAAATCATTTAGCAAATGCATTGAACTATTCATATCACACAAAAATACAAGGCACAAATTTTTTATGCAAAATAGTGTGAAAGACATGTTTCCCGATTTCTAAAACACTTTACATATATAATTTTATACATATATACTTTAAAACGCGTCTAAACATCATAGCAATCACAAAATTCCTAAAATTCTACCAACACATGATTACCACAATTTTTGCATTTAAAATAAATCATACGTATATATATATATAGTTACAAAATTTTTAAAAAGGACATGTCAAGCCTAGCCCTATAATATACTTGCCATGTCATTCATGTATTTGACAACATGCTTGCATACTTGAATATCTCGAAAAAATATCAAAAATCAGTAGTGTACCTAGTGATACAACTAAGTTGATTTAAGCCTCGAACTAGTTCAAATAAAGATTTTAAGATGCAATTGAGAGTTATTGAATCTTAGAATGACTTAATATGGTGATTCGAAGTTTGGGGATTGATTTGGAGTTAAATTGGAATTTTCATAATATAGGGGTAAGATGGTCATTTTTCCACCCGAGGGTAAATTTGGGATGGTGGATGAAATTTTGATCAAGTTTAACTATTTGGAACATAATTTGAGCTTGAGAAGTGAAATTTTAATTCCGATAATTTTTCGAACATAAGGGCAAAAAGGTCATTTCACATGTCCACAAGGACGTAATTAGAATTTTTGGAATTTTACATCACCTTGACACTTGTCAAACCCATGAAATTCATTTTATACTTTGGATAATTGAGGGATTTTATGTGGTGGAGAAGAAATGCTTAATTATTAAGTTTTAAGTATGGACCAATCACATGGTGACAAGTGTCAAGCTTTAATATTATTATATGTTCCTTTATAAACACAACTAAAACTCTCCCATATCAATTCTCTTGGCTGGCCAAGGCAAGAACAAAAGGGAAAAAAAGCATAGAACAAACCCTAGAGAAGAAAATCAAGAGAAAATTCATTTGATTTCAAGGAATTAAACAAGTAAAGGTAAAATTTCTTAATTCTAGCTTGTGATCTACCTTTTCTATGCATTCTTTTTCAATTACCATGGTTAAAATTCAACATCTCATGAAGGATTCATGGCTAACCGAATTTAGGGAGAGAAGATTTGATGATTTATTTGGTTAGATTTCAAGGTATCTTAGTGTTTTTAGTTGTTTGGTGATGTTTAGCATGAAAAACAAGCAAGAAATTTCATGCCCTTCACCCACATTCCTTGGCTGAAATTTTCAAGAGAGAAATTGGATAATGGACTTTGATGAATTTCATGCTATTTAGGTGTTTTTAGTTGTTTTATGATGTAAGGTGTAAAAATCAAGCATGAAAATTACATGTTCTACACTAAACCTTCAATGGCTGAATTTTACAAGGAAGATATTGATGATGGATTTTTGTGATATTACATATTATTTAACTTGTAATTGATGACTTGGAGTGTTGGAAGTGGAATCAAGTTAATTGGAGTTGAATTGGATGTATTGGCTAATTAATCGGTGTATAGATCGAATTAGGCCAATACCATTTCATTTCGATACATAATTGAAGCTACGTAGAACACCATATTTAGATAATAATCCGAACATTTCGCATCCCATTTCATGCATTCATATAGAGCCTAAATTAGTTTTATAGCGGTTTAGTACATATATAGTAAATTGATTATTGTGCATTATGATTAGGTGGTGAAACTTCCGATAAGGGTAAGGAGATTGTACCCGAAGACCGGGACTAGGAGTACTTCGACTCCCAATATTGTGAGTAACCATATTATCGTCTTAATTATCTAAAGTAGTTTTTATTCATTTTTATGATTTTATAGAAAAATGAGTTTAAATGGTAAATCCTTATGTTTTATAAGTAAAATGTGATTAAATGAAATGAGTTTTATAAATCATTTTGAAATTGAATGATGATTTTAGAAATTGAGTAATTAGAGACTATTTGATTGTGTTGTAAATTTATGGTTTGAATTGAATGGCTTATGGTGATATTGGCATGAATGGTTGAATTGGAAACTATGTTGAAATTGTATGAACTATTTGTTTTGCCTTAACAGGCTGGGTAGTAATATAATTGCCATGTCATGCTGTTGAAACTTTTATTGATTTGGTGGGATATTGATTAGTCACTGCAGTGGCGGGTTTTCGTGGACGAGCCTATTAGAGAGGGGCACGGTAAACCCCGATTATATTTTACCTCAGTGCGAAAGGCGTGAAGGGTATCTCTTGAGGTAAAGCTTTAGAGTTCACTACACGCTAAACCACCACGTGAGGATGAACTCAGCCAACGCCAAGGAACGGCTATACTTTTAAACGTAAAAATGTGTTTTATGCGTATATGAACTTTTCTTTAACAGCCTTGGTGGACTCAGTTGGATGCCTGGGCCAAGGTATCCCTGAGAATGAGTTTTGGCACGAGCTAATTTTTTAATAAATTCATAAGCCATGTTGATTATTTGAGTGAAATTAAATTATTTTATTTAGCTGAATCATAGTACGATGAACTATTTTAAGTTGTCTCCATTTACTCGACTTTAGATATTTTAGATGATGTTTGTTTACTCACTGAGTTTATATAAACTCACCACCCTTCTTTTCACCCATTTCAGGCTCAAGGCAGTCTATAGACTGCTAATTATGTCGAGGGTTTGCTTTTGGGTTTGCACCCTTAGAAATCGCAATTCTATAGTCTTGTACAAGTATGATTATTTTGGGGGCCCACATGTCATTATAGAATATTTTGTATACCTAGTTGCATGTGCCACTGTATGTATGAATTTATTGTGCTTTTACGCTACAAAAATTATTTACGCAAAGTTCTATAAATATTGTTTTATAAGAAAATAGAATATTTTATTTAATTTGAATAGCTATAATTTCACTTTAAATTGATGAATTAGACAACAAAACTTATTTTTAGACATGAAATGGATGCTTATTACTCATATATCATATTTTTACCGTGTTTCAAAATTTTTAAATAAAAATGACCAAAATACCCTTGTGTGGCAGAAATTATTTTTTTGTTTATTTTGATTTAAAAATAGTTTATATTCCTTTAAAACATGATATTTAGTAACTATTGCTCACAGGGGAGATGTAAAACTGATGCGAGAGCCTTGCGAGGTTTCGGTTGACATTTCGGGTAATGAATGTCTATCGAGACATCGTGGCTGATGTCACGGGCTCGAAAGGAGTACCTGGTCATGACATGACAGCCCCTACTTACATCACAATAATGAGATTACTACGACGCTATCTCGGTTTGTATGTGTATATAATTATTTCTATTTGCCGGTCAGATCTCAGTTCATCCGGCACGCCACCACGACAAACTTTCCATATTTTTTTTTCTTCCTTTCTTTCTTTCTTTTCCTTCATTTCTTTTTCTCTCTTGCTTCTCCTTTTTTTCTTTCTCTAGCCGCCGCTTACCTCTTTCTTTCTAGCTCTCCAGCTACCATTTTTTCTCCATCTTTCTCTTTTCTCACCATGGTGGCAGCCTCCATTCCTCTTTAACTCTCCCACAAACCAACGGCACAACCTCTCTTTCCTCTCTCAAAAAAACAGCGGCACAACCTTTCTTTCCTCTTTCAAAAATCAGCAACCAACAGCCCCTTTTTTCCTTCATAAACCGACAGTAAGCTACCTTGCCTTTCTTACTCTTCAGCTACCATTCTTCTACTCTCTCACCAACTCTTTCTCTCCCTTTTCTTTGCCTCACAAACGGCTGATGCAAGGAAATAAAAAGACCAATAAATTTTTATTTGTTGTGTTGCATTTTTGGGGGACGGGGGGGGGGGGGGGGGGGGAAACCAACATGACAAGCTTGGTTGTCATGTCCCCCCTTTTTTTTATTTCTCTCCTTCCTTTATTGTTTGCATCCTTTCTTCTCCTTCTTTTATTGTTTCCTTTGGCGGGCCCCTACCATCATTCACAAAGCAAAACTTAATTTTAATTATTTATTACTTTACTTTCTCATTTCTTTATTCTTTCTCAAGATTCCATCTTACCCTTTTTTATTTCTTCTTCATGGCCGGCCCCTACACCTCAAAACAAGTTTAGAATACATCCTTGACTCCCTCATTTCTCACATGGGCGGCTACCCAATTATCCCCTTTTGCCATATCTTTTTTTTAAATTCAATTAACCAATTTTGCACATAATCCTCAACTTTATTTTATTTACTACATAACCCTCCAATTTTTATATTTTAAAATTTGGTCCTTCCGACATGTTTAAAAATTCTTATTTCCTTTTATCTTTCCTCCTTTACACGTATACAATCGAAATATCATACATTTCAACGTGATATCACATAATATTTAAATATTTACTTACCTGCGCTAGCTCGATTTAATAAAATCACGCGGGCATAATAACATCGTTTTTCTTCTAACTTCCTTCTTATTTCTTCTCCCCCACTTAGATTAGTCATAGAATCATCTTTCATGACTAATTTCGACAATAGATAAAATATTAATATTTTAATATTATATTATTCAAAAAATATTATTTTATTTCAAAATTCTCCACTTATCTCCTAGAGACCTAAAATGTCTCACTTTGTCCCTTTGTCTTATCGATACGGTTATGTCAACTACTATACAAGGTTACGGGCTGTTACAATAATATATTCCACAAAGTTCATTATTTTATTGGTCATACACATGGTTGCACAGTCCAACATTCAAAGAAAATAATATCAACTGCTATGCCATTAGTTTAGAACATCACAAAATTTCCAATGCATCGCACGCCACAATTCAATTGACAATTCAATATAATATTTCAAACATGTGATTCGTCACATTTCATGTCTAACAACATAGAAATATCACTCGTGAAAGGCTTGTTGCCGTGCAAGATTTTTAAAAGAGTCAACCAAGAATATTTAAATACTTTATTCAAACACATGCACATTTGTTCAAAACGTTTTAAATGCAAGTTCACTCACTCATTTTTTTTTTGATCAACTCTAAACCTCAACTAGTGCTCCAAGTGGAAACTTGGGGTCTCGTTCAAACCTATCACACACAATTAGCATCACAACCAACCTAATTCACATGAATATAAATTCAAATGCTATTTCCATAATTAAACTTTACTAGTTCTTCCTAACTAGTTTTCAATTACCATTTGACTACTCAACCTAATACTAACTCCACCATTTTCATAACACTCCATTTATTACTTTCATTTTCCAGCACTATATCATCATTATAATTCATAACTCAACACTTAATTAATTCCCTTAGTGGCATCTTACACCAACACAATGCACTGTACTAATTTAGTCATCCACACCACTAGTTAAACCATGAATTACCATAATTATTAATCATTTCTCCCTCCAACAATCTCAACCCATCAAAACAGCCTCTAATTCCCATTTCAAATATCAATTTACTTGTAAATTAACAAAGCCTACATTCTAGTCATTAGCTAGTAATTTATTTTCACTACTCTAGTCACACTAGTAATAAATACTAACTTGTTCACCACAATATAATCCATCAACAATAAAACAACCCACAAATCTAATTATTAACCATCATTAACAAACTTAGAAATTAACCCTAACCCATTACTCATCTTGGTGGACTTGTAGTTAATTTTCCTTGGTGAGGATTAAAATGGGAAAAATTCCTTCAAGAGTTTTCAAGCTAGTTGAAGAGTTTCTCTCTCTAAAAATGTTCAACTAGTGAGAGAAAGTGCAGAGGAAAAACTTTTTGAGTGTTTTTGAGATGAAAAATTGAAAGAGCACGAAAATCCTATGAAAAAGTGTACAAAAACACGAAATTTAGAGTTAATATGATAAAGTTATGGAGGTTTCAAGGATGGCCTCCATGGAAGATGGAAAGTTTGAAACGCGGAGGAGAAATGGGAGGAAGAAGGAGAAAGTGTTGGAAGGTGCTGGAAATTGATATATTTATACCTAGGATTGACAAAAGTTTCAATTATTTACGAAAATGCCATTAACAAGTTTACTTTGTCTTTTTTTTCTTTTTTCTTTTTTTTTTGCAATCATTTTACTCTTTTTACATTGAGAAAAGGTCCACAATAGATTAGAAGGACTCGAGTTTATAAAAACTTAAAAATTTACACTCAAGATGTAAAATTACCATTTTACCCTTAAGGTAAAAATCTCTTTCTTCTTCTTTTTTAATTTTTTATTTATATAAAAATAATTTATTGAATCTTGGATATAAAATATTTGCTAAGACTCACCAAGAAGAAGACGAAAGCTACCCTTGGTCTACGTCACCACTATTACGCTACTTTATGAGTATATTAAAATTTGAGGTATCACATCTAATCATTCTATGTGAATGATATGATTGCATGTTTGGAACTAAGCCTTCACCAATCTCAATTGGCTACAAGGTTCATTCTAACAAGTTTTAAAGTTCTCAAGATAAAAAAATATTCGTTAGTGCGAATGCAACTTTCTTAGAGGAAGAGTTTGTGAGAAATCATAAACCTAGAAGTAAAATTGTCTTAGAAGAATTGTTTGATCCTTCAAATTTAAGAGTTAATTCTAAAGATATCATAACTCAATCTAATTCAAGAATTGAATTAGATACATAACTTGAACATCAAATAGTGGTACTTTAACACAGTGGGAGGGTTGTGAGACAACTTGATAAATACATGGGTCTGGGAGAAAATATGATTACGCTTTCAGATGAATATGAATCTATTCCCATTACTGATAAAGAAGCCACTAATGATGTTGATGCTGAGTAGTGGCATAAGGAAATGAAATCCAAGTTGGACTCCAGCAAAGGTTGGATTTTAATAGATCTACTTGAAAGGATAAAACGCAAGATGTAAATAGATTTACAAGAGAAAATAAAGTAAGTGGTGGGAAGGTGGAGACCTTCAAGGCTAAAGAGAAGGGATTGACTATAAGGAAACCTTCAAAGCGATTGCTATGCTTAAATCCATCAAGATATTTTTATCCATAGTTGCATCTCTTGATTATAAGATATGGTAGCTGGATGTCAAGACCACCTTTTTAAATGAAGATCTTGAAAAGTGCATTTATATAGCTCAACTAGAACGTTTCATTAAGAAAAGCCATGAGCATAAGGTCTATGAATTGCATAAACCAATTTATGGAGTTAAGCAAGCATTTAGGTCTTGGAACATAAGATTTGATTCCAACAAAATGCAAAAGAACCTTGTGTTTATATAAGGATACAAGAAAAAAAGGTTGTTTTCTTAATACTTTATGTCAATTACATTCTACTCATTGGAAATGAAGTAGGAACATTGTCAATAGTTAAAGGTTGGCTGAACCAATAATTTGATATGAACGACTTGGGAGAAGCTAGTTGTGGTCTAGGGATTAAACTTATAAGGGATCGTAAGAACAAGCAGATAGCATTATTTCAAGAAGCCTACATGGAAAAAATTTGTCCAAGTTTGCTATGCAAGGTTTTATGAAAGGTTTTATGCCTTCTAGACATGGAACAAACTTTTTAAGGAGATGTCACCTAAAATTCTAAAAGAAGTTGAAAACATGAGACAGATTCCGTATGCATGTACTGTTGGAAGTCTCATGTACGCTATGTTGTGCACTAAGATAAATATTTGCTATGTAGTTGGATTAGTTAGTAGGTTTAGTCTAACCCAATCATAGAGCACTAGACTGCGGTCAAGTGCATCTTCAAATATCTTCGTAAAATAAAGAATTACATGCTTGTGTATTTTGGAAGTGACCTTGAAGTAATAGAGTACACTGATTCAAATTTTCAATCTAAAGTTGACTCAAGGAAATCAACATCAGGATTTCTTTTCACCTTGGATAATGAGCCATAGTTTGGAGGAGTGTTAAGCAATCTTGTATTGCAAACTCTACTATGAAGGCAAAGTATGTTATGGCTTTTAGGGCTACGAAGGAAGCTATATGGCTCTGCAAGTTCCTTATGGACCTTGAAGTGATTCCAAATGCGAACAAGCCCATTACACTTTATTGTGATAATAGTGGAGCAATGGATAATTGAAAAGAACCATGAAATAATAGAGCAGCAAAACATATTGAGAGAAAGTATCATCTCATTCAATAGATTATACAACGTGGAGAAGTGTTTGTGATGAAAATTCCAATAGAAGAAACCCTCGTTGATCCATTCACAAAGACTCTAACACAAAAGAGCTTTAAGAGTCACTAAGGAAGTCTTAGGATGAGGGATACGTCATACTTGTTTTAAGGAAAGTGGGAGATTGTTAGGAATTTGAGAATATAGCGCCTTGGAAAGCAAGTATATTCTCGTGTTTATTTGCATTCATTTATTTGTAATGAAAGTACATTTTAATAAAAAGATGAAGAGTTTGTTTTAAGTAAACACTTATTTTCTAGTTATAAAGGTACCATGATTCTATTGAGATATTAAAATACATTTGTGTGAAGAGTCATACATAGGAGACATGTATTTAAATTGAATCTAAAAATATTGTTCACAACCATATAATAAAGCTGGTCACTTTATTATGTTAAGACTGTAGTGTCTAGATTACATCCGACATAAGAAATGTGATACACATCAAGGGAATGATGAGTCTCAAATCATTGGATTAGTTGACTTCAAATAATGACACTATAATTTGAATTAGAATCACGAGAGAATCAAGTTTAAGTTTAATCGTTACTTAAACCTTGATCTCACACTTATGTATGCGCTTATGATAGAACCAAAATCCTAATGGATAGTAGACTCGTGTTTTATGTCTTTATAATCTTTGATATACCATGGGCATGATCATCTTAAAGCATTGGTCTAAACTCCGTATGTTAGGATTATAATTAAGGTGAACATTTGGGAACATATATCCAAAAAGTGGAGTTCATAACTTTAACATCACTTCTAGTGATGTTAAGAAGATTGGTGATTAATCTAGGCCTATTGGATTGATGAATTAGCTACTTATCATATCTTAATAGTCAAAAGATTAGATATAGAGTATTGGATTACTAATTGGATGAAATCTAAGACTAGGGGACAAAATTGACATAAAGGGTAAAATGGTAATTCCATTTTTTTTCATTGGATGGTTATGAAGGTTCATAACATAAGGTTTGCAATTGGACAACCAATGTTAAATATTAATAATGGATCATTTCTTGTAATTGTAGTTAATCAAAGAGTGCAACCATAAATCTATGGTTAAGTGATTTCATGGTTAATAAACTTGAATTATCTTAATGAGATTATGAGTAATTCTAAGTTTATTGGAGATTAGAATATCTACATCCAAATAGATTCCCCACGTAGCTTCATAGATTTCAACTTGTTTAAAGTGGAATGCATTTTTATTTATTTGCTTAAATTAATGTTCAATAATGGTAACTTTACATATTGTCTTAATTAAGATAAGAGTTGTCTTAATTTGGACAAGGTACATGTGTTGTCTTAATTAAGACAAAAGTTGTCTTAAATTATATAACAATACATGCGTTGATTTAAGACAACAGATGTCTTAATTATATTATTTATTTTTGGTCAGTCAAAGATTGTCTTAATCAATAAATATATTTTTTAAGGCAAGGGTTGTCTTAAAAATGAAAAATATTTGTTAAGATAATTGTTTTCTTGAGATAAATATTGGAGGATTTTAATTATAATTAAAGAGTTAAATAGTTTACTCTTTATTTAAAATTAATTATAATTTCTTGATAAATTATAAGAGTCCATGTTTGATTAGGATTCCTTTATTTTATTATTAATTCTTCTTAATTAAAGATGGATAATAATAAAATAGAATAATTATTCAATAAAGAATCATACTTTGACATGGATAAATAATTATAATTAAATAAATAAATTATTTTTTTAATTATAATTTTAATACTTTTTGAAGGAGCATGGTACAACCATAACAAGTTATGGATGACCAATTTGGACTCTTGATAGGAATTTAATTTTAATTAAATTCTTTAAAATAAAAAAGAGCCCATGATGAAATATAATATTAAAGTCTTAGCCACACCTTATAAAAAGGAATAAGAAAAAGAGTTTTTTCATGAAAAGGAAAAAACCTCTTAGTCGAACCTATTGCTACAAATTCCCCTCCTCCAAAATCTTCCAAAGCCGCCCCTCTCTTTAAGGTTTTCTTGATCTCCAATTTTGGTATTTTTCCTAGAGATCTCTCACAAGAAAAATAATTATAGCTTTAAAGAAGAAAAAAAGAGAAACAATTGAGTTACCATCTTGATTTAGTATTCCACACCTTGTCCACTCAAGGTTCAAGTTGAAGAGATTCTTGAAGAATAAGTTGTAAATTTGTTTGGTTAAGAAATTTATCCTTGGTGTGGTGGTGACTTTACTACAATTCACTAGGAGGCAAGATTCAAGATTCTCACAATAAAAATGTATGATTTCTTATATTATCTTGATTCTTGATTTTTTGATATGATTAAATCGATTTGCTTGATGCATGATGTGAAGTTTTGCTTGTGTATTTAGATTACTTGCTTCCATAATTAGAAAACTTTTAAAATTCATAGTTCACACAATAACATGCCTGCTCAAAGATCAACTCCAACACAAAGTATACTTCCTAAACATTTCTAGCCATTGTATTATAGTAAAAGGGCATCTATAATGCTCAAAGGCCCACACATGTTATGTTCCTCACTTAGGTGGGCAATCGATCTCATTTATTGATAGTATAGGGATACTTAGAATAAACATGTGGATGTTTGTTTTGTTGGTCCCAAATAAATGTGTTAAAGGGGGTGAATAGCACTTTTTAGCTCTCACTAAACTTGTTTTCTAATTGGGGGCAAATTGAAGATCAATTATGTGAAATTTGATGCAAGACAAAGGAATAATTTAAGGAAGAATGAAAATGAAATATAAGACAAACCAAACAATACTTAAAGATTTATAGTGGTTCAGTCAAAGACTTACATCCACTACCTTGATTGTTCAACCAAAGGATTTTTTAAATCAAATCACTATAAACAGTGGAATTTCCAAGCTTCCACCAGCTTTTACAATGGCTTTTCATAGGCTTAACCATAATCTTTAACAATGGTTTTTCCCGGGATCAACCAAAACTCAAAACTAACTTTTCCTAAACTGAGTTAGAACCTATACACTCAATCAAGCTAACCCAAGCTTAAATAAACCCTCTAGAGTGACTCGCTTACTCTAAGTATTCAAGGAGAAGAGAAATAAAAAGGTACTTATGATTACTAACCTGATCTGAATGGTACAAGGTGAAGTGCTTAACTCTATTACAAGGATAGGAGTGAAGTGTATAAAGTATGCAGAAAGTTTTTACTATTTTTTAGCTTTTTTTTATCTTGGAAGCATCTAATCTTGTTCTTCTCCATTATGAAGGGTTTTAATACTTAAAGAACCAACTCTGATGGCTGTTTGACAGTTTCTGACCATTGGGAAACAATTTGGAGATAGTTCTAGCCGTTATTCTATCTTCTAGCATTAAATTCAAATTTCTGACAAAATGCTCTTAGTTGACTAATTATGCTTCTTAGTCAATTAAGTAGTCTCTATCTCTGAACCCAGTTTCTGGCAATAAGCTCTTAGTCGACTAACAGTGTTTCTTAGTCAATTAAGTTGTCTTTGTTTCTAAACCAACAATCTTCATTCTTGAGTTTTAGTTGACTAACTCCCTTCTTTATCAAACTAAGAGGCTTATGCTTTGTGGCTCAACTTTAGCTTCTCATTCTTATAAGATTTGATATTTACCTTTTAATGATTAATTTACTATTGGCATACATTTTTCATCTAACACACTCAAGTAGCATAGTTAGACATAAATGAGTGGGAATGTTTTATTATCATCAAAAACTAATGGAGCCAACATGTTCAAGCTAGAACAAGTTTACTGAACATGATCTGATGAGAGAATTCCATTGGGTATCTCACTCAAGTTTCTATGGGGATAATTCTCTAGTGACAATTGTGTAAATGATCCTTAGACTTGTGACACCATTGTTATCTTGTATAAAGAGTGTTATACTTTGATTCCATTTCTCCGGGTCTTAATCAAGGATGCCATTGGGTATAACATGAATTATATAGAGGTATATGAATTGTCAAAAGAGGAATCATTACCTTAAGTGATAAGCAATAGGAAGTTTCTTGTAGACTAGTTGACTTGTATTTGCTCTTATGCAAATCCTTGGCCAAAGTATAATGAGGATTTGGGAAAAATGAGTTTTCATGGAATCTTCATTAAGCAAATTTCAAGGACAATAGCAAACATGGAAAGACATAAAGAGTAGACACTGAACCATGTTCTTTACTCATTCTAGGGTACATAATGATGGGATTGACTTACATAGATAAACTATGCACTAACTAGGTTAGTCAAACCACATTGACCTTTCTAATAATTGGGGGCCATGATATGTTGCTAGACACCAATCTTGGTCTATGAGTATAAATAGATCAATTGGGAATTGAGGATTAATTAAATAGAGATTTGGTCAATCTAATTCTAAATACGATTTAGAATTACAATTGTAATCATTGCTAACATAAGTAAAAACCTAATGGGTCACACACATAAGGTTGTTATCAAAATTAATATTAGTTCAATTCGATATGATCTAATTGACTTTATATAGGCTTAATTTGATTAAGTAATGGGCTATTCAAATGAGATTTAATATGGACAAGTCCATGGGACAAATCGACCCAAACCTTATGGAAAAGGATTTGTTGATATCTTAAGAAAAACATGGGGAATTCGACCAATGTTTTTGCTAACTTCTCAAGCTTTGATATGAACTTAATTTATGTGTTTAATACAACTAGGCATAGTTACACATAAGTCTGAAAGTTAATTAAATTTGTATAAAGATGCAAAGGTCCAATTAGCCCAAGACAACTGATGATCCTTTATGGATTTAAGGCATGTCTATTCTCTTTATAAAAAAACCTTTTAACTGCCCCTTGATACATAAGAAAGAAAGAGATCTGACTTAGTATCTCATGTGTTGAGATGGATCACAACCAAAAGGGAGAACCAAAAGAAAACTCAAAGTTTAAAGTTTTCTAGCACAAACTTTGACTAAAGGATTCCTTTACTTTTAGTGAAAAGATTTTCGTAGTACACTGTATAGATCTCCATTAGAAGAAAGATATTTGTGCTATTATGGTTTTGGTCTATCCTAATTACTGTGTAACAAGTCACAAATGAAATCTAAGAAGGACAACAACAAAAGGAATTTGACTATAGGTTTTCAAATATATGTCGAAATTCTTCTCTTGTAGTTTGATAGATTAGTTTCAATTAAAGTGATCCATGGCTTAGAGGACTGCATAATCTTCCTTAATATGTTTTAAATCCTTAACATTCAAATTTTTTGTGAGTTAAAGGATTTAATATAGCCATTTGGTTTGGAGAAAGAAAATTTTTTTGATTGGTTAATAAAAAAGAGAATAGGAGAAATGTTGACTCCATGTGTTTTTTATAATAACAAAACATTCCTTATTTATTAATGTCTAACTAAATTACTTAAGTGGGTAGGATAAAGTTTAATTCTCATAACAAATTTGATGTTTAAGTGCAAGTTGAGAAGCTTGCTTATGTAGAAGATGAGTTAATCAATTAAAGAAGCAAAAAAGAAAAAGCTTACTGAAAACAGAATGTTGTTAATTGATTAACATGAAGCCTTAAGCAGTTAAGGCAAAACTGGGCACTATACAAAAGGAAAACAAAAATGTTTTAATCAATTAGCACAAGGCTTAACTGATTAAAAAAGGTATTAGAATGCAAAGATAGAAAATTATTAGCCAATTAATCAAAGGGCTTAATCGATTAAAGCTCAAGCTTGAAGTACCAAGAAGCGTCAAAATTTGAATTCAAAGTGATGTTGACCGTTAAAGGGTGCCAAATGAAGAAATTCCAATTTAAAGATTTCTTAATCAGTTGAAGCCCATTTTAATCAGTTAAGGACGAAGGTAAAGGAGCTTCATTCAGTTAAAAAAAGCATTAATCGGTTGAAAGAAAACTTACCAAAAATAGTGCTTGAAGGTGTTTTAGAACATAAAGTTCTTTATCAGTTAAAGTTTCCTTTATTAGATTAATACAGTGAAGAGAACTGCCAAACAATGAAAGTTAGAGAAAGCTTAATCCGTTAAAGCTTGCCTTTAACTAGTTAATGAAGCATTGTCTGAACATTTGAATTTATGCACAAAAGGACAAAATAATAGCTAGAAACTATTTGTAACTGCTAGTTTTCGTCTCCAATGGTCAGAAGTGATTTCTCAAGTATTTAAAAGCCTCTAAAATAGTCACAAAGAGTTTAGAGAAGTTCCAAAGAGATTGAGAAAGCGAAAAGAGCAAAAACCTTCTCTTGTACACTTGTTTTTCACTCACGTCTTTTGTAAAGTGTTTGAGCTTGAACTTGTACTTCTTAGATTGAATAGGTGATCACTTGTACATCATTTTTCTCATATTTCTTAATTGTTAAAATTATGTGAAGCACTCTAAAGGTTGTTCTAAGGGTTTAGAGCTTGGGTTAGAAGCTCACCTTATAAAAGCTTAGTGAAACTTGTTAATTCAACTGGTTATAGTGAAGTTGGGTTAAAAATCCTTGATTGGGGAAGTTTAAGGTAGTGGATGTAGGTCAGGTAGATCAAACCACTATAAATATTGTGTTTTGTCTACTTCTTAACCTCTTTTTACTTGGTGCTCACTAACCTCAACAAGCTTTAAGCTATCCACCTTAAATCTTCCAAGCAATTTTCATCTTCCAAGGAATTTCCTTTAAAATATTTTTAAGTGCTCTTCACCCTCTCTAGCCCTCCTTTTAGGGCTAACAAGAAAGAGATTTCAAATTTGTTTAAGTTAAATGATTTAGTAAAGTTATTTGGTTTGGAGAGAAAATAATTATTGGATTGATTCGTGAAAAAAGAGAATGTGAGAAAGGGTGAAAACTATGTACAAAGGAAGGGTTTAAGAAAATTCAAACTGTGTGCTCCTTTAAAATATTTTTAAGTGCTATTCACCTCCTCTGACACTCTTTTTGGGACTAACAAGAAAGAAATTTCAAATTTGTTTGAGTTGAAGATTTTAGTATAGTTATTTGGTTTAGAGTGAAAAAAATTATTTGATTGATTCACCGAAAAAGAAAATGAGAGAAAGGGTGAAAACTGTGTAAAAAGGAAAAATGAAATCAAAAAGGAACTGAAGGGTTTAAGAAAATTCAAACCGTTTGCAAAGGGAAACAAAAAAAAAAAAAAAAAAGACCTGAAGGATTTTTAGGCAGTGCACAAGAAAAAAAAAGAAAAAAATAATTCTAAAATTTGTGTGAAAAAAGGATTGAACCCAAGTTTTTAAACAATAAGTTAGATGGCTTACCACTATTCCAAAAACATTTACTTGGTTTGATTATGGGTGGTAAAGGTATATATTTCTAAATTTCTACATATAATAATAAAAAATTAAAAACTGAGATATGACATATTCAAAATATATAAATAGATGATACCACATTCAAATATTTAATTTAGTAATAAATAATAAATTTTTTATTTAAAAAGAGTTATAAATAAAAAAATATATAATAATTTTTAACAGCATAAATCTCTCAACAAGCACCGGGACTTCATTAATGTAAAATCAATAATAGTTAATAACTGATGGAAATATTTATTATACCAAAAGAATTGTGACAAATTGTGGCTTCATGTGATTAAAGATACTTTAACCACTACCATATCAACACATGCCTCTTAACATAGTCACTCTCTAGTCTCGAGGACTGAAATATGAAAGGCATCAACTGCCTTATTTGCACCTCGATTCCATCGATTCCATCCCCACACTTTCTGATCAAAATCCAAGTGAGAGTGAAAAATGACTTCTTTTGCCACCTAATACCTTATATCAATTTCTTTCCTTCGCTTCCCTTCACATATCAATTATCCTACGAAGCTCACTACCTAATCGTTTTTCAACAATTCATCATTTCAGTTTCAAAACAAGGCTCTCATGAGTGCGTCCTCCAAATTTGTACCCCAGGTATGTACATACACATTTAATTGTTCATTAGTTCTCTCTATGAATGACGTTTTATAGAGAATTAATTTGTTTATTCATATTTAAATTTTCTTGCTGTGATATGTATTAGTAGGTTGTAAATTAATCTATCAATAATTACAACTGTGTTGGGTTTTATTCCCAAATATAAAAAATTTAATAGCATTCACTCAAATAAGCATACATCAAGTATAAATTGTAGTATATTTAGTCACATAAACGTGTAAATGCTAAGATAGAATTAAATAAAGCATCACTGAAGTGCTCTCCCTCTCTTTAAAACCAACACGGATTCACGTCTTTGCTGTCACGCAATGTTAGTCTAAATTCTATGAATTAATCCATGGGCTACTCTTGTAACCTTCAGAGGATAGAAAGCCTTATTAGATATGCTCATAATTTTCCAATGAATAGTTCAGTTACTCAAAGTAATTGTAGCCTCAACTCCATCTTATTCTGGCACAAAAAATTTTTCAAAGTATGTTAAATAAGAGAAATCAAATATAGGGGTCTATTGGTCGGGTTGGGGAGAGCCTATCGAGCCTCTCAATTTCAAAACCAAGCCTAAGTACACTGAATAAAATTATATCATTTATTAAATCTCATACATAAATTTAAAATAAAAGCCGTTTAATTAATTTTGTAAAATTTTATTTTGAAATTATAATTAGTAGAATATGAAAAGATTGAAACCACAATATAACTTTTCCTTTTCTTACCCATATATAATGCAAAGTTATAAATAATATCATATAACTTTTCATTTTCCCTACTATTTTAGTTAAATTCACTCTTTAGTAGAATATCAAAAGTTTTTTAAATAAAATTAATTAATTTTCTTTTTCAAAAGTTTATTACAATAATTACTTAATAAAATATAAAATGATTGAC
The DNA here is from genome assembly GCF_053813885.1 of Theobroma cacao. Classification (NCBI taxonomy): domain Eukaryota; kingdom Viridiplantae; phylum Streptophyta; class Magnoliopsida; order Malvales; family Malvaceae; genus Theobroma; species Theobroma cacao. The sequence goes on from NC_142642.1 coordinate 9,406,999, forward strand.
AATATTTTTTTTTATTTGGAGAAGGAGTATTCAAACTCTACTCTTTAGAGAGGGAGATTAGTTTTTCTATCTACTATTTATGAAGACACAATTATATAATATATATATATATATATATATATATATATATATATATATGTGTGTGTGTTTGTATGCGAGATAAGAAAATATTTATAATATCCTCGACATTTAATCTTTCTATTAATTAAGGTTTCATATATTAACGTCTCGTTTTTAGCAAGTTTTTGAATGGTAATTGATTGAGATTTTGGATTACTGAATTTCAAAAAAAAAAAAAACCCCATGTGTCTACCCCCAATAAAATCTTGCAACAAAATATAATTAAAAAAAAAGTAAATGTTTTATGTTTAATGGCAAACTTTCGCTATGCTTAACAAGAAATCTTCCTAAACCATATTTTTCAAAAAAGAAAACAATTTCTATTGTTTGGTGCAATCAAACCATTGAACAAAATCAAATGGAACAAACTCAAACTCAAACCATTGACATGATTTGGAAGAGAAGGTAAAGGGGTTCGAAGGATGAATGAGGGAATTTGAGTGTTTTGGCGACAAGTAGATGGAGAAACAGAGCGAAAGGGACGACTAGATCGGCTTATTAGCAAGGGAGTTTGTGGAGAAGCCAATAATTTTTAGAGAAGGAGAACGAGGTCGAAGGAGGGGGACGAAGTTGGGCTTCATGGATCCTCTAAAAAACTAGTAAAATGCACCATAGCAAGCCAGACAAAACAAGAGCATCATAAACAAAATTATAGCAGAAAGATGTCTGTGTATGTTTACTTTGGTAATAATGAACTAAACATGACACAGATTGAAGAAAACTATCAAAGCCATTAGGGACAGCCTGATGAACCTGTATGCCAATCAACAAAAAACCGCTTCCTTTCTCCTCATAAACACAAATTAAAGCTATGTGATGAAATTTTAAAGCATTTCATTGACAGTTGTTGATGGAGAAACGGAGGAGATACTGTCGGAAATGGCGGAGATACGTGGGAGGTGAGTCTGACAGTCGAGAGAAAGAGAATATTGAGTTGGGTAAATTATTTTAGGAAAAATTTTTCAATGAAAGTTTAATATTAACTTTAACTTATGCAATGCGACAAGATTTGGTATGTGGGGCAATAGGGGGTCATGAACTTGAGGCAGAAGTTTCCATTCTTCATAAAACATATAGGAAATGTTACTTGCACCATGACGTACCAGCTAACCCCATCCTTGCCGTAGGTTGCAATTTCAAGTTTCCAACACCACCAAAAATGTGAATACTACTACTCCATTAAGTTTTCAACACCACCAAAATCAAGTTTTCAAATCTGATTCATTCTAATTCTTTGGTCTTGGATTCTGAAATGTTGTTCCAAGACTTTAAAATCTGGAACTGGATTTTGTAATAAGAGAGGTTGTCGATGCAATGGGCCGTTCGGTGAGGAGGAAACATCACTGAGATCTAGTTGAAAATACATTTATCTTTTTAAAAAAAAAAAATAATGATGCTAATTATCAAGTTAAATTTACGTAAATAGATAAGTATACTCCTTTGTTATTTATTTCTTCGTTTCATATTTTATTTATTATTTAATACATTCATCTCAAAGTAAATATATAGTTGAATTATAATATAAATTACTTAAAAATATAATTTGATAGTATATTAAATATTATTTTTAAATTATTTAAGTCTCACAATTAACTAAAATCTCGTTATTTTGTAATTAATAAAGTCTTGTGCATAAAAAGAAAAGAGAAGAGAAAAAACAAAAATAAATAATTAATAGAAGTTATATTTATCTTTTTATTTAAAATTAACGTTAATACATAACAAAATTACACTTTCAGAGGACAGATTGTATTAAAATATGAAAAAGTTTTCTGAAATGAATTAAATGGATTATTTTATTTTTAAAAGTTTATATATTTTCAAACCCTTAACTAATAAAATGAGAAAAATTTGAAATCAATGGGCTTTTGCTAAAATTGAATTCTGAAAATTAAAGCAAATATTTGTCTTACTCGCGGCATGGATGGGCATTTCAGGTTGAACAGGTTGCGCAAAACAAAAATGAAAAGCCAGAGTGGCTTGAAGCTTTTCTGCAAAGAACTTTCTTTGATTCTTGTTCAGTTCATCCAATTCGGAGGAATGAGAAGAACAGGTATTGTATCAACTGCGACACATCTGCCTGCCAATATTGCATGACTTGCACCACTCATCGCCATCACAAGATTCTGAAAATCTACAGACATGTCTACAAGGATGTTGTATCGCTTGCAGCCATGGAGAAGTACATCGACTGTGCTGAAATTCAGGTACCATCAATCGCCTTCATTCTGGTAAAAATGGGAAATAATTCAATGTAATTTGATGGAGCTCACCATGTTTGGAGACCGTACAACTAGTCGCCAAGGGTGAAGCTGAAAAATGTTTCTCATCCCAACACCATTTTAATTGATTTGAGTTGTTTAGATCTGTTGATAGCTAATATGTACTATTTGTCTGTCTCTATGATCCTTCTGGTCGTGGGCTTTAGCCATATAAGTGCAACAAACGACTGGTTATAGCTTTGAATCCTCTTCCCCATTGCGGTCCAACATCAAAAAACGAGACATCATGTGACATCTGCAACAGAAGGTTAGCTGAACCAGATATGCATCGCTACTGCTCTATTTCTTGCAAGGTACGTAATTAGTTTGGGATTTGCAGGTCACTGTTTTCGTCTTTCACTTATTTAAAATCTGAATTTAAGCTTTACCAGGTCATAGCATTTGAGAGGAAGTCAAGTGATTCAGCTCCTCCCTTTCTTTCCATCCAGTCCCCAAACAAGGAGAAACGAAAGGAACTACTGTTGAAAACTGAGCAACCAAAGCACAAAAGAAAGGGAATCCCTCAAAGGGCTCCCTTCTTTTAAGCCCTTAGGTATGCTTCTTGTGTTAAGTTTCTGTCAAGGCATTAGAATTTTCTTAATATATCACTTCTTATTTCAGGTTTGTTTGGAACAGTGACTGACTTCTTTAATTGCATATATGATGCTCATTTAAAAGCCATTAATCCTGCAATTTCAGGAGGATGTATTTCTGCCTTGTAAGGTCAAACTCTCATACCGGCTCCCAACAACTTTTCCCCTTTTTTCAAATTTTTTTGTCCGTTCTGGAAATTCAGATGGAACAACTCTCTCCTTCCTGCTCAGAATTAACATAAAAACTACTGACCTATTTTGTTCTTTTTTTTTTTTTTTTGCTAGATAAAAATGGAGAAATGAAGATAACGCATTCTCTTCAAACTGCTTCCGTATTTTGTTTGCTGATAGTGTGATAATGTTGGGCAAACAAGGAAAAGACATGTACATGGAACCTTTGGAATATAATTATGGTTACTCCCTGATACCTAAAATGTAATACAATGGATAAATTGTGGTAATATATCTTCTGCATTTCTAAGGTACAAAGGTTCTTCTCATCTTATGAATTTGGATTCCTTATATGGAAATGGTTGGTCACAAATAAGTACAAGGAGGTTCAAATAGCTACAAAAAAGCACACATGGTGAAACTAACGAAAGGCAAAATCTGTGGTACCGCCCTCACTTTCAATAACACAGTAAGTTATCATTAAATAAAAGGGGTCATTTGGTATTAGACATCTTGGATGCCCTTTGGCCAAGGAACAGCTTGTTTTAAAAATAAAAATATGTTTCACATGTAAATGTTATAACAACCTTAGCAGACTCGGTTAGATGCATCGGCTAAGGTATTCCCGAGGATTAGTTTTGGCTTGAGCCTTGTTTTCTTTTATAAAAGACATAAGCCTTAACAACTGTTTTGGTATATTACAAATATTTTATGGTTTAAGAAATAAATTGAAAACATTATGAAATAGTTTGTGATTTGTTGTTTAAACTTGCCTCCTTATTACTCGCCTTTAGATATTTATGATAATGTCTGTTTACTCATTGGGATTGTAAAATCTCACCCACCTCCTTTCCAAACATTTCAAGTCTGTGATAGCTTGTAGATACCCTATTTTGTCGAGGATTCCAGTTGACATCTCTACTACACAAACAGTAGGTTTCTGCACCAACATTGGGTGTATTTTGGGCCACTTGTCATTATAACCATTATTGTACATTATAACTTTGTAAATTTTTGTATGTGTGAATTTATTTTACTTACACGTTACAAAAGATTTCTTACACGTGTTTCTATAAATATTGTTTTATATAAAAATGCTATATTTTAATCAATATTTTGAATAGTGATATTTATCTATAAATCCTTTTAAAATATTTTTGTCTTTTGATTTACTTGAGCAAGAAACTACGGGAAATTATTTAAAATGGAATATTTAAAAACGATTGCTTATAAAAAAGGCAAGAAACTGATATGTAAGCTTTGCGGGGTTTTGATTGGCATTTCAGATAGTGAGTGTCAATTGGGACGTCGCGGCGGTTGACATGGGCCCGAAAAAGATTCCGGGTCGTGACAATATATATATATATATATATATATATATATATATATATATATATATATTTGTTGACTAGAAAATGACCCCAAGTTAACCTTATTGCTTTATATATCACATGCTTTAATATTCTTTGTAAAGCAATGTTAGTTGACTGTCAATCTTAGAAATTGGTATAAGAGGCATTGGAGCGTGTGATGGTGGGTAAGACTAGCGTGGTTGTGGCACATAGGCTAAGTACCATACAAAACTGTGATGGTATTTTATTGTTAAGAAAGGGACTCATTTATCTCTGCTAGTTATGGGGCTAACCGGCAACAGGAGCTTATTACTCTTTGGTATGTCTCCAAACGACACCACACAGCATTTCTAAGTTTTAATATTAATATATATATATATATATATATATATATTAAGATTTATTGTTTGCATGTGATATTCATTGGTTGTACAACTACACCAGACTTGAGAGTCAAAACCAACATCTAAAGAGCAGAGAAAAATAGTATATATGTTATCAGTAAAATAACTTAACACTGCGAAATTAGGCTTTTTTGTTGCCTTCAAAGTTGAAATCTTGATGGGGTGGGAGGAGGCTTTAGAGCTTCCATGATACATTTTAAAATCAAGTTCATAAGATGCAAAGAGGGGGGGTGATACCTCCTATGTAATTAATTTGGGCTTTAAGAAGAATATGATCTGAAGTAAGAAAAAGGATGATGGATTTTGTCTTTTTAATTTTGGGATATCAGCATATCAGACTATTTGTCAATTTTATTTTTTTTTGTAATTAGAGAAAAGAATATTCGAATTTTATTTTTTAAGTAAGAGATCATGCATCAACCAATAAATCAAATACTCGAGTGCCAGACTATCTATCAGTTTAGTTTCCTTTAATACAAAATAGTATGAGCTTATCCAAAACTAGGGATGAGAAAGATGACAAGTAGATAAGATTGTCCTGTTCATGTCGTTTAATTTTAGAAAAACAAAGGGAGAATAAAAGATTCTTAACCAAATTCCTTACTAGCAATGCTCCAATAATTTAAGAAGGAAACCACTTTGAGTATAACAAGAAAAAGGAAAACCTCCAACCTCACTCACACAACAGTACAAACCCTCTAATCCTTCCAGTGACGTTAGTAGTAGTCAAGAGGTAGAGGGTTCAAGATCCCAATTATGTAATGATAAAATAAGTGTTGTCCATGTTAGAATTCAATTATGTCCAAGACCATAAGTGGAAGGGAAAACATGGAAATATTAGAAAGAACAAGGAAACCCAATACTTATAACTATATGCACATACTTTTCTAAGATGTTAATTGTTGACTAAATTGAGCCACCATATTTGTCTTGGTGCTTGAGTTCTAAAATAGACTTTCCACAAATTGGAAGGATCATATACTCAGTTTACCTAACAAAAAAAAATGCTGATTAAATTGGTTATCTCCAAAACCTAATCCTAATTAGGCCAACAGATTAGGAAGCTTCATTGTCTTGTTGTCAATTTAAATGTCCTGTCAAAGAAAACAACAGGCTCATATCAATCCTTTTGTGAATTGGGTTTTCTTCAGCATGTCCAAATCTTTAGTTTAAAAAACAAATAGGGGAAAAAAAAGGAAAAGCATTGACTGCAAAAGACTAGAAGCACAAGTGAAACAATAGTACAGTTGTACTTGTACCACTTTAGAGGGCACGGAGCCGCCGAGGCATGGCAAATCTTCAAGTATGAACTCAGTTTGTGATTGGGGGGCTCCAACAGCCCTGTTAAAAGGGTGGTCTAGGCCCTTTTTGCATTGCCCCAAGTGGAATAAAGTTTTACGAGTGCACTCACGCTAGGATCTGTTAACGTGCTTTGCACCTGAATTTTTTTTTGTTTTATTTATTTTAAATAATAATCATAATTATTATATATAAATATAAATGTTTTTAAAATATAAATAATTGGAATTTATAATATTAATCTATATATGGATTCGTATGTTATAACTGAATCATTCTTTTAAAAAGTTCAATATAATTATAACTCTTTTGCATCTAAATGATACATCTTATGACTAATTAATAAAATATAAATTATATTATTAATTAATTACTACTTTTAATTAAAATTAATTAAAACAATATTTTATTGTACATATCTATTTATCTGTAATCTATATCTATATCTAAGGTCTAAAATATATATATAAAGGAACAGAAGTTAATCTGAATTGTTATGATTAATATTTAATGCATAGTTTTTATATACGATCAGTTCACCAAACGCTGGCATGAGGCAAAACTAAAAATTTTAGGCAATTAAACTTAAATACTTAAAAATTTTTAATAATTAGTTAAATAAAAGGCAAACTTTGACTGTTCTCCTCTTCTTTATCTCTCTTTAACTCTATTATCTTCTTTTCTCCTTCTTCTTCCATTAAAATTAAGTTTGATAAAATTATTCAACTTCAAGAGATTTCAAGATGTTTTTTACTTGTTGACTTAGTGATATATTTTTTAAGTGATTTTTATTATTGATTAAAGGTTATGGTGTGATAATCAATTTTTTTTTCAAATAAATAAATTAGAATTTTACTTTTAATTTGATTTAGGGTTATAATGGAATAACCAGTAAAGGTTAATGATAAAAAAGGAAAAAGTAATTAACTAACATAATCTTAATATCAAATTAAAATTCTAACCAAAGTTAGTGATAAATTTCTTTTCAAAAATTTTCTAACACTGATACTACCCCATAATTACAACTTAAGGAAAGATTCTTTATCACAATTAGTGGTCAAATCAGTTTGTTGCCAACCCCATTTGGTTCTAATGCTAACCAACAAAAGAATTACTTTCTTGTTGAGCTACATGGTGTTTTCGTTCAGCCCTCCTTTTTTCTCTCTTTATCTCAATGAAAAGAAAATCTCCATACTAAATTATTTACTTTTTCCCTCTTTTAGGGTTTCAGTAGCATTCTTTTTTAAAAATTAAATAAGATTTTAGTTTGGATGTCTACAGAAGAACAAGAAAATAAGGTGAAAAAGGCTTTGGAAAAAATTGAAATATTTTAATTTTTAATTTTAATGGAAGAAAAAGAAGAAGGGAGAAGTGGAGTTAGAGAGAGATTAAAGAAAACACAAAAAAAAAAAAAAAACGTTGTGAGGTAGTTGGCGACAGAAAAAAAAGAATTTTTTATTTCATTAATTATTAATAATTTTTTAATATTTAAGTTTAAGTCCTTAAAATTTTTTAATTTAACCTCATTAAAGAGATGGTAACTTTTGATAAGCTGACAATGTATAGAAGCTATACACTCTCAATACATTAAGTGTAAATTCGATTTTTTATCAATGAAATTATTCATATTTGTTCATTATATATTAAAATAACCATTTAAATATTTTTATTATAAATATCGATAATATTTATCCAGATTGTAAATAAGAAATCTAATTGTATTGAATAATATTCTAATATTTCAATATTTATACTTTAGTAACATTTAAATATAATTATTATTTAAAAATAAATAAAAATACACACCATTTTAAAACAGTAGTTTTTTATTCTAATTTTCAATGACAATTAATGAGATTTATCTGTTGTGTAGATAAGAATTCTAATGCTATCAAATCACTTTCATTTAAAAACATTGTTTATGTGGATAAACAATAACCAATTCAAAGTTAAAAGTTGATAATGAGACATGTTTTGTTTACGGGTATGGATGAAATTCCTTATAACTTTATATGTATCTTTTAAAAAACCCTAAAACTAAACATGGTTGAGTTTACGTGGAATAAAAAATAATAGAATCACCTTTTCATACTATATAAATATATATATATATATATATTAAAGTATAAGCTCACAAATTAAGTTTAAAAAGTGAATAATATAAATATCTTCAACAAATTTTCCTAACTAAATTCAATGTTTATTATACTATTGTTAACTACTTATTTTTAACTTAATAGACTTAAACTACGTTAAACATTAGAATCTTTATCATCTATAATAAAATTATAAATAAATTTATTATTTTATTATTAGTTCTTTTTGAAAAGTTAATTAATGATTAAGGTAGAGATAAATTTTAATAAAAGTGAATTTCTATATATAACTTTATGTCTATTTCTTAACATTAGATTCAGTCATAAATAAATTTATTATTTAATTAGTAATTCTTTTTGAAAAGTTAATCAGTGATTAAGTTAGATATAATTTTTTTCAAAAGTGAGTTCTTATATATAACTTTATGTCTATTTCTTAATTTTGTTATTATTAAATTGCTTATAAATTTTAAAAAATAATTTCTTACTACTTCAAAATTATAATTTAAAAATACATAATTAGCACGTATTTACATGTAACATACTACTGTAATAAATAATAAACACATGTATTCTTATCCATAGGATTGGCTTAAATCCAACCCCTTCTAGATCCAACAACCAAAAAAGAAAAAAAAAACCTCTTAAGATATCTTAAATTCACCTCAATTTGATAAAAAGATGCCCTAAAGTAATAAATCTCATAAAAATAAAAGACAAAACTAGGATCTCATTCTTGTGTAGATATCATACCTAAAAGGAATATAAGCTTATGAATGTCTTACTTTTAGACTTGACTTTATTTTTTATTTTTCCCAATATCCTTTGTATCATGAAGGATCTAAAAGAAAAGCTTGATCCTTAAAATATATATATATATATAGAGAGAGAGTAGGTTCCATGGAAATTGACAATTCAAGCATTATGTTTCGTCATTTGATATGAATTGGGTTTGGGTATCTATCACTGACTTATTGTGGAAATTAGCTTTGGAAAAATCATAGTCTTGAAGAGATATTTTGGTCGAGATTATTCAAGAAGAACTTGTTAATAAAATAGTTTATAAAATCAATACATGAGAATCATAAAATTCATTAAAGTCAATTAAAATGTAATAATAATCTTATGGGTAAATATTTGATACACTAACAGTGTATAACTTCTATACACTATCAGGTCACTGAATCGTGACACTTCATTAATGAAGTTTTTTTTTTTTTCCTTCAAAATAATAAAGCACTCTGACCTTTTATCTCCTTTAAAATAATAAGAGATTGCGACCTAAAAGCCTCATTAATAAGATATGGCCATTTGATAGCTTGATAATGTATAAAAGCTATACATTGTTAATGCATCAAATATTAATCCTAATCTTATATGACATTATCAAGTTTTTGTTTTAAAATAAAGGGATATAGTAAAGTAGCAAAAGTGGCACATAAAGATAGTCAAAATTCTAACGGCTTTTGCTTGAAATTGCATCTAAACAAAACTTAAATCTCATATAGCACGCGGTAAGCCATTAAAATAGAGTTACATAATTAAAACTTAAATATCATGCAAGCGGATTTTATATAATCACAAAGATAAATGCGATAAAATTTATCCAAAATATTAAAAAAATTTTTGTTTCTTCAAATTGATAATAAAATTACAGAAATCAAGAAAACATATTTTAAACTTAATATTTTTTATTTGTATAAAAAGGAGAAATACGATGATTTAGAAGGTGAATTTTGGTGTGGTAATAGTATAATATAATAATAGTAGTATGAAAATCAACCTCTGCTCTTCGGGAACCCTAACTCACAAAATGTAAAAAGGCCGAAAGCAATTTGGTTGGGCCAGTAGTGACGGACCGAAAGGCCATGGTTGAAAGCTAACTAGAAACGAAAGCCCACTAGTACACCCTACAGAAACAAAGAACAAAACTCATAACTGTGTTTCCCAATTTAGAACAGAGTCTCTCAAGAGAACCCCAAACATAAGCAATTTCTCTCTCCTTCGCTTCACACCAGTTTTCGAAATACCTTTTTAATTTTTCTCATTCAGATTTTGACTCCCCCCCCCACGTACCAAGTTTCTCTCTTTGCCTCTTCTCCCTCTCTCCCTCTTTCTCTTATATATTCCGCCCTTTCAATTCTTTCTCTCTAACTCAACCGAACCCAAAAAAAAAAGAATAAAGAAAACGAAAAAGCAATTCAAAACAGAGAAGATCGAAAAAAAAGCCAAGTGGTTTGGTTTTTTTTCCTTGTGTCTTCCCCCTCCTGTAAGATCTGTTACAGAGGAAAGTAAGTTTCCTTAACCCAATTTTTTTAAATGGGTTTCTTTTTGTTTCGTAAATGATTAATCCTGTTGTAAAAAAAATTCACTATTTTTTTCTTTTGGTTTTTGGTTTACAGGGATGAAGCGAATAAGGGACGATATATATTCCGGTTCTCAATTTAAACGTCCATTTGGTTCTTCAAGGGCTGAATCGTAAGTCGTTTTGCCTTTTCATTGCTCTGTTTTTACAATCCTTGTAAGGCTTTTTCGTCGAGGGTTTGTATGGTTGTTTTTGTATGAAAGTTTGCTTTTTTTGGTAATCTGGGTTGTTTTTTTTTTGATTAATGGTTGGTTATTTTTGTCATCTTTAATGGTTTTTTTTTTTTGGGGGGGTGAGGTTCGACGGGGAATTTCGTTGAATTTGCATGTGGGTTTGTTATATTTTCCACTTGAATTGAGTGATTTGTTAATGTTTTGACTTGACTTGTTTTGCTTGGATCATGTTGGTTTTTTTGATCGTGGGATCTTTACTCTAGGTTGCATTTACCTCTTGGTTTTGTAATATGTAGTAAATTTACTTCCAACAGAATGTAACCTTTAGGTCGTTTTTAAGAGTAATTATCTGTTGAAAGAAAATTAGGTTTAGGGCAAAATTTTGAAGTTTACTATTGGTGTTGGTCAAATGGTTATTGTTCTGAATTTTTTTTTTTTTTTATCATTTTCTACCTATGAAGCTATGGGCAAAACCAAATGCCAGGCGGAGGAGGAGGAGGAGGAGGTGGAGGCGGAGGTGGAGGCATTGGAGGGGTAGGTGTAGGAGTGGGAAGTACGTCACAGAAACTGACTACAAATGATGCCTTAACGTATCTAAAGGAAGTGAAGGAGATGTTTCAGGATCAAAAGGAGAAGTATGACATGTTCCTTGAAGTCATGAAGGATTTCAAGGCTCAAAGGTATCCTCTTTTGAAATGCCACATTTTTTGTTGCTTTAAATTACTAAATTTTCAATACATCTTTTGTCTTCTGCAGGACTGACACGGTCGGTGTCATTGCCCGAGTGAAGGAATTATTTAAAGGGCATAACAACTTGATTTATGGATTTAATACCTTCCTGCCAAAAGGATATGAAATAACCCTTGATGAGGATGAGGCTCCTCCAAAAAAGACTGTTGAATTTGAAGAAGCAATCAGTTTTGTAAACAAAATAAAGGTGATATAATTGTGCCATAATATTATGCCTTACCAATGTCCATGTTTATCCATTTTAATTTTATGCACTTTGCTATGCAGAAACGTTTCCAGAATGATGAGCATGTTTATAAATCATTTCTGGATATCTTGAATATGTACCGGAAGGAGCACAAGGACATAAATGAGGTCTACAGTGAGGTAATATGTCTTCTTTTGGTTGCATCTTATGTTTGTTGTCTCTTTGGTACTAATCTTCTTTTGGTTGTTTCCTATATTTGTTGTCTCTTTGGTGCTTACTACATTTTAATCTCTTGGAAAGTTTATTTTTAGAAAACATTACTTGTTATTTGTTTCATTGTTTTCAGGTTGCTGCTCTCTTTGAGGACCATCCAGATCTGCTTGAGGAGTTCACAAGATTTTTACCAGATGCTTCAGCAGCGTCTTTGACACATCAAGTTCCATATGGTCGAAATTCAACTCAGCGTTATAATGAGCGAAGCTCTGCTACACCTACCTTGCGGCATATACAAATAGACAAGGTAACTCTTCTATTTTTTTCCTTTTACTATTTATGTTATTTTCACTTGCTATTAATTTTGATGTGTTTGTGATATGAAATAATGATTATCTTTCTATCAGCAACGTCGGAGGGATAGGATTACTTCCCATGCTGATCGGGATCTCAGTGTTGATCGTCCTGAACTGGATGACGACAAAGCAATGATGAAAATGCAAAAGGAGCAGAGAAAGCGTGTGGACAAGGAAAATAGGGATCGAAGGACTCGTGATCAGGATGATCCTGAGCATGACAACAATAGGGATTTTAACTTGCATCGTTTTGCTGACAAAAAAAGATCTGGAAGGAAGGTTGAAGGATTTGCTTCTTATGATGACAGAGATACTTTAAAAAGTGAGTCCACCAACCTTTTTGACAGCATTTTGGACAGCTTCTATTTGTTTATAATATGCAAGGTATTGCTTTGTTTTTGTTGAATATTTTGTTTGTTCTTTTGCTATATATTGCTAATAAGGTTTTTTTAATTTATTCTTCTGGATGCTTCTCTTCATCAATCATTAGTGTGATTTACTGGTGAGAATGAGCTTGTAGTTGTATTTGATGCAGATGTGAGATATGTTTACATGATGCTGGTTGCTATTTTTTTAATGATGGTTTTGACTGTAACGAGGCTGTATAGGCTTCCAATACATGTTTCCTGTGATTTTGAAGCAATCTGCAGTTGGGAAAAGCAATCTGCAGTTTGCATCTTGATGTTCCTAGCAAACTCAGCTCTTAATTGTTTTTTATTTGCTCTGCTGGGGTGTTGTTGAGGGAAATGCCTATATTTCTTAGCCTGAGTGAAAAACTTGTGCTAGCCCTTTGATTTTGTTTTCCAAAATGATTGTTAATGAGCCTTTGCAGCTAGTCTTTTCAAGTTCTCAAATATTTTGTCTTGCTTGTGTAATGAGATTGAGATTTACGCACATTTTCTTCTCCTTCATAACCTTTTAACTTTTAGGTTTTCATATTCAAACTGCAGGCATGTGCAACCAAGGGTTTGTATTCTGTGAGAAAGTTAAGGAGAGGCTATGCAGCTCAGATGACTACCAGGCATTCTTAAAGTGCCTTAATATTTATAGCAATGGAATAATCAGACGGAATGATTTGCAAAATTTGGTATGTTTTACACCATCTCTAGCTGGTTTATTTGACTTTTCAATTCTACAATCTACTTATCTTTGTTGAATTATCAAGGACATGCTCCATCTTCTACCTTTACTGTTAGTTTAATTACTTTTCTTTGTGCCTATGTCAGGTGACTGATTTACTTGGCAAGTATCCAGATCTTATGAATGAGTTCAATCAGTTCTTGGAGCATTGTGAGAATACTGGTAACAGCTGAAGATATATCAGTTTTGAGTTGATTTATTTTGTTTATTTATTTTTATGGCTGTTTCTAATCTAAATGTCTCCTGCAGATGGGCTTCTTGCTGGTGTTATTAGTAAAAGTATGTAACTGATAGCATCCTTTTCTTTTCCATTTTGTTATAGATTTTCATATTCTTTTTGGCTGTTTTCTCATTTATTGTATGCATGTGTGTGGATAGTTTAGTCTTATAGGATGCAAATTATTATATATATATATATATATATATATATATATGTGTGTGTGTGTGTGTGTGTGTGTGTGTATCATATTTGTAAATTCCAATAAGGTTTGCCTGTCTATTGCAGAATCACTTAGTGGTGATGGACATGCATCCAGGCCATTGAAGTTAGAGGATAAAGATAGAGAGCAGAAACGTGAAATGGAGGGAGCTAAGGATAAGGAGAGATACAGGGAGAAGTATATGGCAAAATCCATACAAGAGCTTGACCTTTCTAACTGTGAACGTTGTACCCCAAGCTATCGGCTTCTGCCTGATGATGTATAAACTTTTTATTGTTTTTTATGCTTGCAAATTATGCAAGATTTTGTATTGACTTTGATTTTCTTGGGTGCTCTTGTCTCTCAGTATCCAATACCTTCAGCAAGTCAGAGATCGGAGCTTGGTGCTCAAGTGCTGAATGATCATTGGGTTTCTGTGACTTCAGGAAGTGAGGATTATTCTTTTAAGCACATGCGCAGAAATCAGTATGAAGAAAGTTTGTTCAGATGCGAGGATGATAGGTATTCCTCTGGTGTCCCAGTACTACGCGTGCAATCAATATAGTGATTACTCTTATTTGTATCTTCTTCAGTTTGATTATTCTCCGATTACAAATTTATTTACTGCATGTGAATGCAGGTGAAAATGAGTTTTCAGAAGAAAAATTAATGTGCACTAATTGATTATTCTATTTTTTTATACCCGTGGAAATTCTAGATGTTATCTCCTTTTAGCCATAACAGACTTCTTGGTTGATGTTAGATTTGAGCTGGATATGTTGTTAGAATCTGTGAGCTCAACTGCCAAGCGTGCTGAGGACTTGCTGAACAACATTAATGAAAATAAGATAAATATGGATTCTTCAGTTCGTGTTGAAGACCACTTTACTGGTTTGTATACATTATTAGATCATCAAATCATATGTTACTTTCTGCTGTGTGAACATTATTCATCTTTTTAACTTTTGGCCTCTCCTGAATCACTTACTGCAGCTCTAAATTTAAGGTGCATTGAGCGTTTATATGGTGACCATGGACTTGATGTGATGGAAATATTACGTAAAAATCCTGCTCTTGCATTACCAGTCATTTTAACTCGCCTGAAACAGAAGCAAGAAGAGTGGACAAAGTGCCGTGCAGATTTCAACAAGGTTTGGGCTGAAATTTATGCGAAAAACCATTACAAATCACTTGATCACCGCAGCTTCTATTTCAAGCAACAGGATTCGAAGAACTTGAGTGCAAAATGTAAGTAGAATTTCCATATGCAAAATGCTGCATTTATCTGTTTTGGAAAATCTGGTTGAAAGATTGAGGGATGATTTTAACACTTTGTTCTAATATTTTGTCTTTATGAGTAGAATTAGAACCCATATGGTGAAACCATTTAACTACATCTTAATACTGCTCTTTCTGTTGTTGCAATATCCGGCTGAAGGATTGAGGAAATATTTCCATTCGTACTGAGTCCAAAAGTTTGTTAAATTCCCAAAGTATGATTGCACACTATTCTGTGGCTATTGAGGATAGAATGTACATTTCTATGCTCTTCTATATTCTTATATTGTGCTTGTCTAGTCTCATGGATTTATATTTCTAATTGCAGCTCTAGTGGCTGAAATCAAGGAGTTGAAAGAGAAGAACCAGAAAGAGGATGATGTTCTTGTGGCTAGTGTTGCCGGTCACAGACAACCCCTAGCTCCACACCTTGAATATGAATATTTGGATGTTGACATTCATGAAGACCTGTATAAACTTATAGAATATTCATGTGAAGAGATGTGCTCAACCAAAGAACAGTTAAATAAAGTTATGAGGCTCTGGACCACTTTCTTGGAGCCCATGTTGGGTATTCCTCCTCGACCTAATGGCAGAGAGGGTACTGATGATGCTGGTAAAGTACAGAATCCTGCTGTAAACTGCACCGGATCAAGCATTGCTGAAAGTGATGGCAGCCCTGGAGCTGATGCTACTATTAATTCTGGGCAACAAAAAGCTCCTAGTGATGGAGATGAGAATAGTTCACCAGAACTAACTAATTCTTGCAGAAATAGTTTGACAAATGGGGAAACTTTAGCCAAGGAAGAACGCTCAGGTTGTGTCTCTAGGGATGATACAAAGGTAGAGAAAGAGATCAAATTTGTAGGTGATAAAAGGCCTGGAATTAACATGCTTACCTCCATTGAAAAAGTAGGCAATTCCATAGCAGCCCTTGCAATTGGAGCAGAAAATAATCACAGCAGAAACAATGTTGAAGGGGCATCAGGTTTGTATATCAGAAACAGTTACATGACAATAGTTTCCATGATTTTGTGGTTCATTAACCTAGTTCTTTTTGTTTTTACTCTGATTTTTATTATCCATTTCTCTCCAAAATCGTTTTGCAATATTGAGATTATTTTGAATTTCAAGGGTGTGGTGCAGCAGCATCTAGACCTAGCATTGCCCCTGGTGAGGATCATGAAGCTGAAGCTAATGCTGATCTTGTACATTCATCAGAGGTATGCATATTAACTACTGTATTCTATGTAGCATGGCTGAAGCTGATATCACTAATTGGTTTTGGTGAAATGTAACAATATTTGGCTTCTTTGGGCCTTGCTTTCCTTGTTTATTCTGCTCACCTCCTCCTTGCTAAGGTGGAAAAGCCAGGAGGTTATCTCTCTGATTTTTAGTTGTAATATGCTTATGTGAACTTCCTTGGTACTTTAGGGTGGTGATGCAGCAAAACATGCTTTATTAGTAAATGGAGTACCTACAGATGGCTCTAATGCTGGTAGATATCATGAAGAATCTGCTGGGCCCTCCAAAATTGAAAAAGAAGAAGGTGAATTATCACCTAATGCTGATTTTGAGGAGGATAATTTTGTTGCCTATGGTGATACTGGTCTAAAGGCTGTGCCAAAGGCAAAGCATGGTGTTGAAAACAGACAGTATCGGTCTGGAAATGGGAAAGAGTTGCATTGTGAGGATGCTGGAGGAGAAAATGATGCAGATGCTGATGATGAGGATAGTGAAAATGCCTCAGAGGCTGGTGATGATGCATCGGGCAGTGAGTCTGCAGGTGATGAATGCTCCCGTGAAGAGCATGAAGAGGAAGAGGTCGAACGTGATGAAGTTGATGGTAAGGCTGAGAGTGAAGGTGAAGCTGAAGGGATGACTGATATACATTTTGTGGGAGATGGCATGTCCTTGTCATTTTCAGAACGTTTTCTTTTTACGGTGAAGCCTCTTGCAAAGCATGTATCTGCAGTTTTACCTGATGAAGATAGACACAGTTCTTGGGTTTTTTATGCAAATGATGATTTCTATGTTCTTTTCCGACTTCATCAAGTATGTAGGGTTTCTAAAACATTTGAGTTATTTCTTTTTCTTTTTACAATTTAATAAATATTCTTCGATCTTTGGATTTTCCTTTAGATCCTATATGAAAGAATACTGTCAGCAAAAACAAATTCGACAGGTGGTGAGATAAAGTGGAAACATTCAAAAGATGGTAGTTCTTCAGATTTATATGCCAGGTGATTTACATTTTAATTTACTGTCAATTTTTGTGCTGCACAATATGAAGTGTCTGATGCATTCTAATTTGGAAAATTTCATTTGTTTGCAACTCAGATTTGTGAGTGCACTCTACAGTCTGCTTGATGGATCTGCTGATAATGCAAAGTTTGAGGATGAATGTCGGGCTATAATAGGAAACCAGTCTTATGTGTTATTCACATTGGACAAGTTAATATATAAATTGGTTAAGCAGGTTTGCTTTCTTTGATGGTCTTCCCTAATTTCTTCCTCCTTTTTCCTGCAACTGCTCTGAATTATAGTTTTTAATGCAGCTTCAAGCTGTTGCAACAGATGAGATGGATAATAAGCTTCTTCAATTGTTTGAGTATGAAAAATCCCGGAAACATGGGAAGACAATGGATTCAGTGTACTATGAGAATGCACGTGTCCTTCTTCATGAGGAGAATATATATCGATTGAAATGTGTAAGTTTGCATATGTCCCTCTACTATGACCCCTTTACAAAAAAAAAAAAAAAAAAGAAAAGAAAAAGGGAACAGATTAAGGCACCTCTTTCTGTCTCTATATATGTTTGTTTAAAATAATTCTTGATTGTTGGACCTCTGTATAATTTTTTATTTTGGGTCCTTTTTTGCAGTCATCTTCGCCATCTCGTTTGTCTATTCAGTTGATGGACAATGTCATTGAAAAACCAGAGGCATTTGCTGTTTCCATGGAACCTAATTTTTCAGCTTTTCTGCACAATGATTTTCTTTCAGTCTTTCCTGGCAAAAAGGAGCCACATGGCATTACACTAAAGAGGTATTAGCTGATAACACTAGGAATCAGGTTTCCTAGGTTTGCAATTAATTATGATCTGGTGTTAAAGCTAAATGTAGCAGGTGATGCTTGGTTCTTTCAGCCTCACTTGTTATTATGATTGTAGGAAAGGAAAGATTTGGAATATGCCATTAAATAACTAGTGCTTAATCTGCTTTTCTTTATTGATATTTGCAGAAACAAGAGCAAATATGCAGGTCTAGATGAATTTGCTGCTACTTGCTTGGCCATGGAAGGTGTTGAAGTGGTTAATGGTTTAGAAAACAAGATAGCTTGCAACTCATACAAGGTATCTTGCTGTTATTAATATCTGGTTTAATCTTTAGATTTCTTTTGTTCATGGCCATTAAGGACTGTAGACGCACAGTGTATTCATAGCACTAAGAAATCGCTCATGCACGTGATGTTTACCTTGGGTCTTTTTTCGCTTATGATCTTCTGTATTATGTTGGCAGATTTCTTATGTGTTGGACACAGAAGATTATTTCTTTCGTAGGAGGAGAAGTTCATCACAATGCAGATCTTCATTTAATAATCAGGCAAGAGTACAACGGTTCCATAGATTTTTATCCGCTTCGCAATAATTTAGCATTCTTTCTCGGACAGGCAGAAAAGGTAATACAACGTTCACAACTTGTTTGAATTACATTTTTCTTTGAAAATTTTCAGAGATAGCTTAACGATGATGCTTTTTGTAATGCATGTAGAAGCCCATGGTGCAACCAGACCTTGAAAGGCTTTCGAAAAAGGGCACATTTCTTGTATGTTCATAGTTGATGTTAGTTGGCCATTCTAGTACTGAAGAAGGGAACGGTTAGGAAATGGTAGCATATTACAAGATCAGATGAGCCATTATTGTGTAAATAGGGGTTGCATGTTATTTTGTAAAGAGGGAACAAGGAAAAAGGTTTTATTTATTTTTTTTCCTGTTTAATATAAGTTTTGTTATTGACAGGTGACATGCCACACCTTCACTTGAAATAGGATTGAAGTAACTGAAAAGTTCCCACAATTATTAATCAATCATTTGACAAAATAAATAAGGAGAATTGCTTAAATTGGAGAAGTGTTAAAATTATTCAGCCATTAAAAATTTTGGAAAACTATATGTAGCAGGTCCCAAAAGATGAACACTACTCAAATATGTGACTTAGTTAATAGTAGATGGTTAAAGGAGTTTGTTTTTCTTTTTGAAATTGTTGACATCATAAGGTTAATATGTTTAAAGACAAAGTAAAAATGATTTGCGGGATAAGCAAATGAAATCAGTAATTAAAACAATTTCAAGTATAATTATCAACATTGTATGATAAGATGTTAGTAGTTGATATGTATTAATAGGTGTATTGTATTTGATTAAATATCGAAAGTGTATCTTACGATACATGATATGTATTTTACGAATTATTTTTTATTGTTTTGAGTTGAAATACGAAAAACTATTTTTTATGAGTTCTAATAATTTAGATTTTAAATAAAAAAATACTACAAAATCGAATTTTCTTTTGGATTTCAACATGATCGATGTGAAGACTTGATGGTGGATATCAAATCCACGTGAGTCTCATTTCATTCATCATCACTTAGCTCATCATTGGAGCTTTCAATTCCATCACATAAGCCATACTTAATATCATAACCTCTTTACTTATATACACATAACATTACATTATGTAAAACATGTGCCATTACTTATAATCAGCATTTCATATAAATTTCATAGTTTGCCACCCTGTGGTCACATTGTCTTACACTAGGCATTCATATAAGGCACATCCTTATGTTATAACATGTACCATGTACTCATACATGGGTTATACAACTTATCCATTACCTGCCAACATATGGCTACATTAACATGCGCTGGACATTTCTTTTGTCTCATAAATCACTTATATTTATACATACAAGGTCTCTTGCCCAATAACATAACCTAACTAAAAACTAACTACCAATGGAGTGACTCTTAAATGCTTTTGTCATTGAGCCTAACAAATAAACACGTAAATCCCTTGCGCGTCCGTATCTCGGGTAGCATTAAATTTACAAAACATGAGAGTTAAAAATGTGAATACAATTACTTAGTGAGGAGATATAAAGGGGAACAAGTAACAACTCAAAAAGTTTATAAACCATGTCATTTCTTGAAAACGTGCACGTTTTTCTATGCAAATCTGTGATGCATTTGGGATTCCACCCAATAAAACTTACTTGTTTATCTTAAACTCACCCATTAGTGTCATTCATAACTCCAACTTCTTGCTAAGCTTGTAACTTTGAAACTATACACTATGAGATGCCAAGGGAGTAAATGGGTAGATTTCTTAAAAGACTTAGAATCTTACCTAGCTTGTCTCGATACCTTAGTCTAATATGCAGAATCTTATGCACATGTTTCCATTTTTGGGCCATCCAAGCCTTTCCTATACTTATTTTCTTCACCTATAGCCTTAGCTGCCATTTAATTTTCTTGGTTCTCTATTTTAGTACATAGACTTCAAAACATACATTAAACAACTCATTACATCATCATCAACAGCATATCACAATGCGCACATGAATCATACTCTAATGGTATTTCTCTACCCCACTGAGGCCATGCAAATTAAGTACTTCGACCTTTTCTCTAGTGGTATTCTTCCACCCCACCTAGGCCGTACAAATTGGGTCCTACGACTATAACACCCCTGATCTTGATATTAAATATATTTGATGTAAACTAAGCTATTTGAGTGAGCTAAATTGAACTTTGATGTATATGTTTATGAGCTTAAGGGTGTGCTTACGTTTATATAGAGAAATTACAATGAAATATATAAGTATGTGAAGGCTTAAAATGATGTTGTGCATATGTTTGGAACATAAATGATGCAATGTAATTGTTTGGCACGTAGATGAATATAACATTTGAGCTAATTATGCTAAGTTTTGATTGATATAGTATGTGACATAGAGCATGAATGAGAATTGAATTGTATGATGAGTTTATGTAATGATGTGGATCATTTCATGATGAATTAAGATGAGAATGTAAGTCAGAATTGATAGTGAAGTTTGAAATTTGAACTTAGGAAGCTTGAAGTGTTGAAGATATGCAATATGGAGGAAATGCATCAATACATTCCCTCATGTATCAATACATTCTTGGTAGGAAAAACACAAAGAGACATTCTCTATAATTTCTATCAATACATTGTCCAAATGTATCGATAGATTTGGATCAGGGGACATTCTGTGAAAAATATATTGATAGATTTTCCCAAGCTATCCATACATTTTGGGTAGAGAACATTTTGCGTGATTTCTATCGATATATTGCCTCATGTATTGATAGATTTGAGGGAAATCTGTGAAAATATATCGATATATTTACAAATGCATCAATATATGCATGAAAATTTGTAAAAAAAGAAAATAAAATAAGACTTTGGGCAATTTGCCCATTTGAACACAAAAGGAAATAAAAGCTCTCTCCATTGCCCTTAAAAGCCATGTTTCCATATATGATTTTGAAGTTAAAAAGAATTGGATTTGAGCTTAGAAAATCAATCTAGAGGTAAGATTAAAGCTTATCACTGATTGATTGTCAATTTCAATGGTTTATGATGTAGAAATTCTACGTTCCAGCTTTGGTGGTTGATGGTGCTTGAAACTATTGGAGATTTGGAGTTTAAATGAGCCAAATTAGCATTTAAGGTAAGAGTTATGCACATTGTTTAAGAATTAAAGGAGTTTATGCTTGTATGTTGAATAGCTAGAGATTGAACTATTTTGCAAAGCTAGAATTTAGCTAAGAAGTAGAGAATGACTGCATAAATAATGATTATTTTGCATTGTTAAATGTTAGATGATAATGGGAGTAAGAATTATGCACATTCTCTAATTGTTGAGTTGCTTGAGTTGAAGTGAAAACATTGGCGAGCTGCAAGTGCAAGTGTTGATAAAAGGAGCACTCGAATTATCAAAATGAGTGGGAATTTCTATGATTTAGGAGCATAATGATTAGGTGTTCCTGTGTGTGCTTCTTATAACGAAACAAATGTCATGTATGATGTGTATATGTTATGTGTCTAGAAATGTTGTACCTAAACTAGTAAATGCCTATGAAAAAAAATGTGTAATGCCCAGAGATACCGTGCTTAGGCTAGATGTTGTCAATGTGTTTATGAACCTATGCTATAAGGAAATGATGCATGATAATTGACGTTCTTGGAAATGAAATTATGCTGGTGATAATATTAATGTGAATGATGACTGATTCTAGTATTTGAGAATTGTTGTTTATATGAAATAAATGGATGTATTACTATGAAATGTAAGTGCTTATTGAGAGGACCAATTATATGTACACAATGTATGATGTAGTTGACACTTACACGATTACCGCATAAATCCTATGAAGAGTTATGATCACCCATAATGTCAATTAAGTATGTTTCATCCAAGGATGATTTCGGACTATTATATGTTATAAGGTTGAGTGAGGTCTTATCCCTGTGACTATGTTCCCTTGCCTGTAAAGATGGTGGTATAGTTTTGTTTATGATTCCCACTTGCTGTGCTTGGATCTTTATGCATGTTTATATGTTTCACTTGTAGCGATGGTGGTATAGTCCCACTTGCAATGCTATGATGCCATTTGTTGATGTTATTCCAGATGATGATTATGATACTCAGTCAGTTGTTTTGGCACTAAGCGTGACATGATTTTCGCTAGTGACTACGGTACCAAGCATGATATGATATGATATGATATGTTGTCCGTCTATTGACAACCATATGTGACTACGTTATGTCCAAGGAGGACCACTCTATGATAATGATGATTAAATCATGTATGTTATGCTTCTAGTTTACTATTATGAGATATATGATATGATATGATAAATAGGATGTAATTGATGAAATGGCCTAAAGTAAGGACCGTATGAAAGCATTAACCAAAGATGAGCTTAAACTATGTTTGAAGTGTCCACAAATTGAACATGAATATGAACATTCTTCAGGTCAGATAAGCATGATGTGAAATTAGCAACAACCATGAGTTTGGGCTAGAAATAGTTATATGTTAACAGCGTGTATGGCTACCATGATGATGACAGGATAATTATGATTGGTGATGCCCTATCTGTTTTAACTATGCATAAGTTTTAGCCTACTGTAATGTATGTATGTTTAAAAGATATGTGTAGCAACTATCTCTACACATTTACAATTGATTATATGCTTCCACTCATTGAGTATTAGTATTACTCACCCCTTCAATTATATTGCACAAATAAATAGACACCAAGGTTTGAGTGGCTAGCGACATTGTCTAGACAAACACCTTTTGGCATCTGGTAGGCTTCCCTTATGACATGTCTGCTTCGTTGCGTTAGGGTTATGTTTATGCTTCCGCACCATGTATTAGGTTATGTTTCTTAATTGATTATGTAAGCACTGCGCTGCCTTATATTTTATTTAATGAAATGTTTGTATGGATAAAATGTATTAAGCCAATGAAGGGCTATGTGAATATTATGACTAAGTTTGCATATAAATATGAGCCAAAGGGCTAATGTTTTAAATGACAAGTCGTGTAATATGCTAAGTATGATGATGATGATGATTATAAGGATTTTATAATATGTGATATATGATGTAAGATTGATGCACGAACGCTTGTTTGGGTCACACGGCCTTCATTTGTCAGGCTCATACATCAGTCATGGTTCTTCTGTTTGGGTCGGGACACTGACCCTTTCTCTGATAGTATTCCTCCACCTTACCTAAGCTATGATATGCATCACAAAGCATAATAGCAACATCACATTTCATTTTCATCATACAGCATAACATAATGCCTACATAACATAGTATCTAATCATAAATCATTCTATATCCACATGACATGTAGCTCAGCTACTATGCCTTTCAGTGCACAACAATATAAGTTAATATCAATATATCTACATGACTTGTAGCTTAGCTATCATGCCCCTCAGTGCACATCAAGTCATAATCCATTCATGTCTTAACACATTTACTTATGTGTATACACATTCATCTAATCATGTTCCATTCATAGCTTAACTCATATTTGTGTGCATAAACATTGCATCTAGTCATAATCCATAGCTTAACACATATACTTATGTGTATAAACATGTCATCTAATCATAATCCATTCATGGCTCAACATATATAGTCATATATGCATAACATTTCATCCTAACCTAGGGCTCATACAACATCATAGAAATCAACTTGTTCCTATGCATTTTCTATAAAACCATTTACAACACATACACTTAAAATCTCATTTCATACTTTTCAAATCATTTGGATGCAATATCCACTCACCTAGTGTTACTTGATCAAACCTCTAGTTGCAAGACTTGGTACTCCAAATGCAATCTAGCATTAGACCAATGCATAATAATCATCAATATACTTAATTTTTCATCATTTTCTAATTGAATTCTACCTAGCATCTTGTAAATCATTTCTACCATACTTGGCAATCCTCATTCATACTTAACAACTTATTGGTGTGTCATTAAATCGTAACTTACCTTAGCGTAGGTTATTTATTCCTTTTTCAAGCTCATTTATGTCTTTGGTGAGCCCACTAGCACTTGTAAATATCTAGAATTCATGTATAGTTCATAACATTTCTAGCCCATTCAACTTACTTCAAAGTTGGACAAGATCAAGGTAACTCACCTTACTGTGTTCATTTTTAGTTCAACAATCTCTAGAAAGGCTTTACTCAGCTGAATTCCACTTAATCCTTGAATTGAAAATCTATAAGAGCTTTAAAACTCTCCCAAGGCAGCAAAGCCTGACCTTTCCTTGGAACCAATTAGTAGAAAGGATTAAAATGTGGAGTTATTCACTTTAATCAAGTCTTTTTTTACTGAAACTCACTTGAAATTTGGTTTGAGAAGGTGTGCTTGTGAAAGGTTTGCTATTGCCCTTATTTTCTCTCTTTTTTTTTTGGTGCTTTCTTTTAGAATGAGAAATGGGAATCATGGGGTGCATTTCCCCATTTTTTGGGCATGAATAACAAGGTGTGGGTAGCTTTAGTTTTTCCACCCATGTTGGGCTAATTACCCATTAGTCCCTGCCATTTTTTTCTTTTCAAGTTAGTCCCCCAATATTTTCTTTCTTTTTAATTTGGTCCTCCAATATTTTTTTTCTTTTCAATTTAGTCCTCCAACATTTTCTTTCTTTTCAATTTAGTTTTTCTCCCAAAGTAAGGGTTCAAGATATATATCACAGCTCAAGGATGTTGCTTATTTTCCTTGGAAACTTAGCATTATAGAATCAAGGATTTCAACTATTATCATTGGAAACTTAGCATTACAGACTCAAGGATTTCAACTGTTATCCTTAGAACTCAAAATTATAGCTCAAATGCCAAGAACATCACCATTTGATAATCAAAACATACCTTTAAACTCATCAATATACATGTCAAGGCATAATTATCAATCTTTATACATTCAATTTATCAATTAAGCCAAGTTCCACCATAGGCTATTTCTCTATAATGCTTGCACACTCACATCATGCATATATTCATACATTCATGTCTTATATGTGTACATATGACTATCTTGTCTCAACCATCATGGCATTTAACATACTTGTGCCTTTCAAGTTTATGTCACATGGTTTCTCATCCACCAACTCATATGCACATGTGGCATCATACCATGTCCTCAATAAATTCAACATACTTGAATCACAATTTGCTATAACAGTTCTTAACATATATGCATGGATGAAATCACTCATAAACCACATGTACATCTGTTTGCCTAATGCATTATGCAAACATAGTTTTCATACTTAATTCCTGTATATATACATAAGTTGGGGTGTTACAATGCTAAGGATTTTTAATTTTTAATAAATAAATTAACATAAAAAATGTAAATTTTATTTAAAAATATATACTATTAAGGAATATATTGAGAATTTCAATTAAAAAATAATCATATTTTCAATTTATGCTCTATTCTATTCAATTCTATTAAAAAATAGAACATTTTTAATTTTTTTCTTTATTTTACATGTATAAATGTTATTTATTAATAATTTTAAATTTCTTTACCATATCTTACGATATGATACTCGATACTAAAAAATAAAATTTCAATACACGATAAGTATCTCGATTTAACAATTATGATTCTAAACTTGCAAATAATCCAAAAATAGCAAATTTTAGAAGCTCATACCCAACAACCAATTGTTAGTGTGTTAGAAAAGCATCATTGGCCAACATTCCAGCCTTGAATGAGTTGTATGAATTCATTATTTCTCGCACTTTGGTAGGAAAAAAGGAGTTCTTAATCTTTGAAATCAACTTCTCAAGGAAACACAATTTGAAACCTATAACACATTCGGACAGAATATGCATATTCGCATTAATTGACCATAACAAATACCACTTGGGATTCTTAGGATCATCAAAACTAATGTCAAAATCCACACTAGATGTGTTATGCTGTTTAGATCTTGCTTCCAGTTTTTTGACATTTTCCAATAAAACCATGCACAAAATAACATGTTTTACACCATTATCATCAGTAACACCTGCCATCTCTGCACTCAATTGTGGCAACCCAAAGGGTGGCAAATACACGCCAACCCTGCAATCGTTAGTCGCTGGAACTTTGCTAGGCAACCTAAACCCATGAGCCACAACATTCTCCACAACTTTAGTGAGAGCCCCATACCATGCATAAACCACATTTGAAGTGCCTCTCACACCCTTAGTGATCCCAATATGCTTTTGGAAAACCTTGAGACGAGCTTTATCCGAATGCCCTTCCCGCCTACATTAATAGATTGATGTAACTATAACCCTATCGTCAACTTTCTCCATTCCATTCAAGAAATGATCCTTAGCAAGCAAATATGCTCTTTTATTTCTCTAATCACATCTAGTCCCACGGTTTTGTTATAACAACTCATTTCAAGCTCCTCTCACTTTCTCTTCGATGAAGTTCTATCAATCTTATGATTATAGATTCCGTAATTTCTTCTTCACTCAAAAAAAGTTTAAGAAGAAACCTTTTGCCATTTTCATCAATCCAAGAAATCGACTATTAATTTGCTATCACATAAATGATCTATACCATTCTCTTCAAATCAAAGATATACTTTGCATCATTGATCAACGCTTTGACAATTGATCTCCGTTCCAAGAAACAGGCTTGAAGCTTTTCCACAACATTGGCTAATAAATGCACTTAAGAACTATTGTGATTATACATGAATCATGAAGGAATAAGGTTTTTTTTTAAAAAAAATTCACATTGTTTTGAGAAGCAATTCATCACATGCTTTGAGATTGGAGGCTACAGATGCATTTTCTTGGACTTTGTGGTGAAGAGGATGATGGCGGTGGAGGATGAACCCAACCCTAACAGATTTTACCGGATTGTTCTACATTGCCATTGTCGTTGTTGCTCCTCGTTGAAACATTTGAGTTTTCTAAAACTATAACACAAATATTCTTCAAGATTCTCAAACAAAAAAAGCCATAATTGGTAGAATTAAAGGAGTTAGGTTTATATTCTCTCTCAACTAAAAAAGAATGTTATTGTTTACAAGTATTTATTACTAATTATTATTTGTAGAAAGAATGTTATTGTTGCATTTGTTAGGCGTTTTTTTTAATTCAAAAGTCATATCTATTAAGTAAAAAAAGTTTTTATTTATAAATCAAAATTCATTACGTATCAAATCTTATTAATGTGGGATTCATAATATTTTACATCACTTAATTCCTTCATTGTATTGACTTTTTCTTCGTAGAGGTGAGAGATCACTTTAGTTTAGACTTATTTTGATTCTATTATTTTTCATGAGATCTCCATATCAATGAAAAATTAGGTAGATTGTAGTACCATTTTTCATCGGCTTATATTTTAAATCAAAAAATATATCTATCAAGTACATAAAATCTAGGCTATATGTGAAATGTGGCCCATCTACGTGGCATTCTTAGCCCATATATAAAATCAGGCCCAAGCTTGCTAGAGTCGTGGAGAGATATGTGGAATATGGACCCTCCATGTGGCAATTTTTGAGGGCCTGCTTATTACTATCTCTCTCTCTAACGCCTTTTGAACATGACCAGTAGGAAAGTCAGAAGCATGGCCCATATAAAATGAATAATTAGTTTTCCCCTTTTCCTATATTACCCCTTCAACTTTATGAAAATTTCTTTATTAGACATAGATGAATACAGAGTAATCAAAGTTTGAATAATAATGTTTGAAAATGAATTATATTAACTACAAATAAAGGAAATTTAAAAATTTAAAATAAAAAATTGCACTAAAATTGAAATTTCCAAATAAAAAAAGTGACTTTTTTTTATGGAAGATCATCTTGTTCTTGTACCTTTTTTTAATTTTTTTCAAATTTTCAAATATGTATTCTTTTTCTCTAAAATATAGTTTCGCTAGCATCCAAGTTGGGTAAACCATAAGGAATTTTTTTAATAAAATTAGTTAAAAATTTATAAAATAATTTCGTAAATAAATCAGATCTCAAGGGCATTATAGTAAGTGGACATATGTATTAAAGGAAAGAAAAACAAAGAGCCGTTTAAAAATTTCTTTAGGCGGACGAAGAACCAGAAAGACAAGGAACACAGAAACAGAAGAAAAAGCCCCAAAAAGATAGACAAGACAGCCTTTGTATGTTATCTACACTTTCCTTATCTTTTATCATAGTTTGCTCTTATTCTATTCTGGTAATGCTTAGAGATATAAACGGATATGGTATATATTATTTTTTAGATACTGATCCCAAAACCATTTAAATATTAAAGTACCCGAATTCTATAAAAATCGAAATAAAATTAAAAAATACTACCCAAAACCGAACCTCATTAGAATAGCACTAACCGTTAATATCCGAATCCATTAATTACCCGATTATTCAAAGTAAATTTTTAGTATTCGGATACCCATTAAATAACTCGAACTCGAAATCCAAATAAAAAATATTCTATATTAATTCATATATAATTAACTAACAATTAAAAACTATTCCACAATTAAAATCAACAACAATACAATGAAATAGGGTTTTTTTTTTTGAACTTGAAATGGGGTATTATCTAGTCTTTATTACATTATGTTATCTTATATCTATTTCTAGTGTTATCTTATATTATCTTAAATGAAAAATTAAGAAATGAGATATAATGTAAAATTTTTATATCTTTTATAATTATCTAGTCTTTATTTGTATATGGTAAATAAGTAATAAGTGGGAAGAAAATAGATATAAGATACCAAATCAAATTAAATTAGTTGTAAAGATAATTAAAGTTACTTTAAGAAAAATTAAACGTAAATTAAGAAAAAATATTATATGTTGCTTGTGAAAGGTTAAAATGTTTATTAAACAAAACAATAATATGTTATTAAGTTTACATCGAAGTTCAAATAATATAAATTAATTTTTCATTTGTTAGTTGATAAGTTCAACAAATATAAAAATTTTATATATTTAAGTTTCCATTATTGTTCAAGTAATATAAATTAATTTTTTATTTGTTAATTTACAAATTCAATTAATATAAAAATTTTATATATTTAAGTTTACATCATAAATAATATAAATTAATTTTACATTTGTTAATTTATAAATTCAATTAATATAAAAAGTTTATAAGTAATATCATTATAATCAAATTCTATACAAATACCGGATACTTAAAACTCGAAATAAATATAATCGAGTGTAGTAAGGTGATACTCAAATCCTACCCAAATTTGAGTTCGGTATTAAAAATAATATCCGAACCCGTCCTATAACCGATTGTGAAATACTGAAAACCTATTTTATCGAATCGGATTCCCGCGGATACCGGTTATTAACTGGCCATTTACATCCCTAGTATCGCTTAATTCTGTTCCGGTATTAATTTCGTTGCCAAACGGAGCCTCTTCTGCTCCAAACACCGGATTGTATTTTGTTTATTGATTCTCACCATGGTTTGGGATTTCGTCTCCAACGTTTCTCTGCCTTGCCTCTCCAAGAAGGAAAAGGGTCAGTACAGTTTCTGCTTACTTCATTTTCTATTTGTTTCCTCAGAAGACGTAGTGGTTTTACACTTGTCTTTTTTTTTTTTTTTTGTGGTTTTTATGGTGATATAGACCAACAGATTGGTGAGAATGAAGCAGTGTAAGCTCGATGTTAGGCGTGAACAATGGCTATCTCAAGGTATTTTTTTAAAAAAAAATTTCAATGATATTCTATTCTTTGAAAATGTGAGTTTTAGAAGGTAAAGGTATTATCTTTGATTGAATTAGGAAATGAAATGGAGCATTATTTAAATGAGGGTTTCTTTTTTGAGAGAAAAGAAGTTGTGTTATATTTCTTTTGGTTGAAATGAAATGTTATAAGGATTTTTTATTGTTTTGTTTACAGAGGAAATGCAGGAGAAAGAAAATATATTGGAATATTTAGTTGTATGAATTGTCTTTCCTTTTTATTAAACAAAACCCATAATGCAATTATTTGAATTATTTTTGGTTATTTTTTCTCAAAAAACCAAACTATGTTTGTTTTTTGTTTTTTTGGTTATCATGTTTTAGAATTTGGTTTTATATTGATGATTGCACATTCTGCATTCAAGTACATAAGTATGTTTTCTTTTTAATCCTAGAGCTCTATATATATGTAATCATCTCAATGCTAGCATTGAAATGCAAAGTGGGGAGAATTGTTGGACAAGCGTACAGAACAATAGCAAGCTCTACCTTTTACCCCCATTTTCACCCAAATTTAGTTTGCTAGGTGGGAACTAAGATTTGTTTGAAAGAAGTGATTTTTATCTGATTTATTTATTGGAAGAGAAAGGTTCTACAAGATGGCTTTTGGGATCAGCTTGGAAAAATTTACAGAGTTACTGCATTTTTAGAAATTTCATTTACTCATATGGAGTCAGGTTGTAATGCAGTAAAGAATGAGGAGAGCAAAGTGGATTTGAATGGGGGAGATGGGTCTTCTCCATTCTCCACAAAAAGAGCTGATAAGCGAAACAAATCGTTGCACAATTTGGGGACAAAGTCGAGGGAAGAGAACAATGAAGACATGAGCATCCATGACAGTGACTTGGAGTCCTTGATGAACAGCCCCATTCCAAGTGATCTGGGTCATAATGATTCAAGGGAAGCTCTTAGCAGGAGTAGCTGCAGTGGCAGTAGCACTGGCAGTAGTACAAGCAGTGGTTTTTGTTCTGGAAGTGTCAGTGAGGAAGAAGAGGATGGGTGCCTAGACAATTGGGAGGATGTTGCAGATGCCTTGAGCGTAGATGACAATCAACATAATCCAGCCACAGTCACTCCTTCCAAATATGAAACAAGGATTGAATCAGCTTGTGCTGACCAACATTACAAGAACCAAAGAATAAATCAGTTGAATTCAGACAGTGAGGGAACAGTTTGTGGCTCACAAATGAACTGTCGAGCATGGAGACCTGAAGATGCTTTTCGTCCTCGGATTCTGCCAAGCCTATTGAAACAGCATAATATTCTTCTAATTCAGATTGGCATGATGGCCATGGGGCTATCACCTGGGCACAGCGAAGTTCTATTTCCCACCCTTCTTCATGCCCTATTTGCTGTGAGAATTTGGATGTCACAGACTCTAGCTTTCTCCCTTGTTCATGTGGATTTCGGCTTTGCCTCTTCTGTCACAAAAGGATTCTTGAAGCAGATGGGCAATGCCCTGGATGTAGGAAACATTATGATACCATTAATGGGAATATATGTTTCAGTAGATGAGCTGCACTTTTAAACTAGTCTATTCTATTCTTGTAGAATGAGTCCTAGAGCTTAGGAGGAGAGTTTCTTTTTTTTTTTTTCTTCATACTAATAAAATGCATATGGGTCATTTCTTTCTCCATCTATCAATAATGTGTGTCACATAATAGAAATAAACTTTTATTGGCAAAGACTGTATGAGTGTAGAAACAGTTCTTTCAAGTGACATAAAACTGAACTAAGTCATTCTGAGTTGCATTTTTACTTGCATAATGTTTTGCATCTCTGAATCTGAGTACTCTGGTTAGTGATCTAAATTCTATGATAATTTCATACAATCCATTGCTCTCAATGGTCA
This sequence comes from Theobroma cacao, assembly GCF_053813885.1. Taxonomy (NCBI): domain Eukaryota; kingdom Viridiplantae; phylum Streptophyta; class Magnoliopsida; order Malvales; family Malvaceae; genus Theobroma; species Theobroma cacao. Next base: position 9,439,387 of record NC_142642.1, read on the forward strand.
CCATTGCTCTGTTTCTGGTTTGTACGGTATGTGATGTTTTTTATTTCCTTGTGTTTATTGCATATAATTAATGCATTGGATATGTATATTGGATTTTTGGCAGGAAAGTCGTAGCGTAATGCAAAAAATGGACTTTGGCACTTTATCCAGACCGGATGGAATTTGTTGCTTGGTATTCAACCTGCTGTTCTATTGGTCCTCGTAAAATATAAGAATTTTTTCAGGGTTTCAACAACTTCCACCAACGCTGCTGGTAGCCCTCAAACCCAAGATCTCAAGGGGAATGACAAGTTCATCTTTTTCTCCTTTTCCCTCTTAACTTGCATTGGCTGAATTTGATGCGAAATAATGTTATGAGGTTTGTTTGTAGCTGAGCTGATGTGATGTATCTTTCTTTGTTTCCTTCCTACGTTAAGCGTTGGAGATAAACAAGAAGAACAACCGCAAATGTGGCAAAGAGTAACAAGCATTAGGAGGCAACCAGAATGGAATGAATGAAGCAGCCTTCTCCCAGGTTCTACTTGTCAAATTTAAAGTGGCTATGATCATTGTTAAAGCAGCCGGTATTTCAAGTATTCCACCTGGCCTTGTTGGCAACGGCGCATTCAAAGTTGAATTTGCCTTGGTCTTGTCTGCTCTGCTTTCTTAGACCCTTCCAGATCATCGGGTCAATTCAGACGAACAGAGATTTTTCACATGCCGATTGAAGTTATTTTGAATGAGAAATTTGTATATGAAGAAAGATAGACACAAGGATATTATGAAATGCAGCATAATGCCAAATTTCCTAGGATAAAAACAGTTGTTTATCCATGAAGTTATTGGTCTCTTCCTTTACTTCTATTTTTGTTAAATATCAGTACACTGTGAACATGGTGATCATGAAGTGGACTAGTGCTGTGAATATGATTATAATTAACTAATACTGCCCTCCTTTGATCCACCAGAACTTGGAACTTGGAACACGAAAGGATTAGTTCCAACATTACCTTCCATCAGCATTCAGTGTAGATTGTAAAAGCAATGGCACCACCAAGGGAAACATGATCAACAAAATAATTTACTTACATAAAGAATCTATACTCACCCATCCTCACCCATCCCTTTGAAGAGACATTTACTTTCTTATCATTACAAAAGGAAAATGACATAATATTTGAAAAAATTCTTAAGTTATTTAAAAAATTTTAAATTAAATTTTATTATTTTTCTTTTAATCAAGTCTTTAATTTTTGTTTTTGGTCAAATAAGAATTGAATAATTGTTATTAATTAAAGTACAAGTTATCGACATGGTGTTAATGTGGAGTGAAAATAGCATATAATCATATTATTATATCATATCAATATGCCACATAATTATTTATTATGATATATCAATATGTCATATTGATGCCATATGATATAGAATAACAAATGACATTTTGATTAATAACAATTAGTCAACTATTAATCATAATAGTTTATTTGAATTTTTTTAAATAATTTCATAGTTTTTTTAAATTGGATTCGATAAATTGTTTTTTTCATAAATAAAATATCAAATCCGACCTTATGATTGGAAATCATCTCAATCAGATCGAATCTAGTGACGTTTGCAATCACAACAAATATTTTTGATTAGATCACATTATTTATTTTAAATAAAAATCTTTTAATAGATAAAAAAAAGTAAGCTAAATTCGACAAGGTTCGAGATTAGATTCGACATTGGTATGATCGGAAATGACCTCAAATAGTTGGATTTGGCCAACTTTTCAACATTTTTTTTAAAAAATTGAAATTAAAAAAAAAAATCAGATCCTACCAAAAACAGCCTTAGACATGCCCATCAAATTAGCAAAATGTTTTGAAAAAATTAACTGAATGGATCAAAATTCTATTACAACCGAATTAGATTAGTTAATAATTGAATTACTTGAAAGTTTTTTGGGTCATGGACCTTAATACGGTCAAGTCTAATAACATTAAAATGTTTCAACAAATATAATAAAATACGTTGAAATGTTTCAACAGACATAAATGATAATGCACTAATATGTTCCAACAAAGACAACGGAAATACTAAAATGGTTCCAAGTTTCCAACATCCAACAACTACGAGCATTTAAAAGTTTGGACAAACAAAAACTCAACAAGGGAACAAGTCTCAAAGACAATTTCATCGGTCATCCTTTCAAATGATAAAAACGCCTTTCTCCCAATCAACTGTCGGCTATAATGCAATTCTAGAAAGATCTTCAAATACATAAACAAAAATAGTAAAAGTAAAGTTAAATAAGCATTAAAAAAATTTTAAAAAAAAACTTAAGTCATATATATATATATATATATATAAATCGATTAATTTGATTTATCAAATTTTCCAAATTAAAATTAATAGATTTAATTGTATTTATTTTTAAATTAATTAATTTTTTTCGATTTATTCAATTTTAGTTAAATTATATTCAGCCCTATTGCACCCCATGTTTCCTCCCCTCTCTGCCTGTCTCTCATCCTTCTGATTTCTATTGTTTTCCTTCAGTTTTCTCCCATCTTCTTTGCTTTCTCCAATCAAAATCTGTATTTAGTCTCTTAATTTTATTAAAATATTAAATTTAATCTTCTTTTATAATTCGTATGAATCAAAATTTTAAACTTTTCAAAATTGATTAATATCAATCTATAATTCTTAAACATTATTAAAATTTTTCTGTTAAAATTACTGATGTGGTATTGCATTAAGTTGATGCATGGAATTAGTGATGAGGATGATGTGGTATTTACTATCGTCGACAGGGCATCAGGCAAGTATGCCATCCATGTTGACCGTCGCTAAACGTGCTTCTTTCATTTTTCAAATGGAGGGGCCAAAACGACGTCATTTGGCCCAGAAAGAAAACAAAGGGCTTTGTTAACCCATATATATATATTATAACTTACCATAACAGTGAAAAAAGAGCGGTGTCCAGGAGTTTCCACGTGGCAATAAACAGTGCCTGCCCGACACGAAGAATACATTTCTTTCGGAAAGAAAAAGAAAACAAAATAAAAGGGAAGGAAAAGGCATATGGTTTTTTCCTTTCTTTCCTTCGTATTGGTCAAAGTAATTTGCTGTTATGTGATGGGAAATTTCAAAATACAACACCCAACATAAAAAGGAAAACACTTGAAAGCCTGCAGCCATTCACAGCTGTCCACGTGACTGTGCATACTTTGAACGACTTTATCAACATTATAATAAATTAACGCTTCTCTCGTGGAAATTCAAAAAGAAAAACAAAAACAAAAAAATTCATTGCATTATATATGAAAAGTGGAAGCTTTTTTTTTATAATGTGTTTAATTAAATTATATTATAGTATATAGTTTATAACAAATCATTTCAATATAAGATTATAATAAAATTACATTATAACTAATGGATGTAATGCAATGATAATTCAAAATTAATGTAATCAGATTACATTGCACTTTATAATGTTGTTAAAGACATTTTTATCTTTCAACTCTGTTAAAGACATTTTGCAATGTTACAATTTATTTTTTTTTACATAGATTTCGAGAGATATTTTTTTGTTATTCTCAATAGCCATTTGAATGATGGATGGTGACTATCAATAAAATTTATATTTTCTTTCAAAAGAAAAAAAAATTAAAATAAAATATATATGAAATTATTTTAAGAAATCAAAATAAGATATATAAGATTATAATAAAACATGAAAATAAAATATATGATATTAAAAATATATTTAAGAGATGATATTATATAAAAATTAACAATAAAAAAATACAAGTGTATTAAACTTATATTTTTATAAATAAGAATAATTTTAGAAATTGATATTATATTCTTAACAAAGTGTTTGTAAACCAAACACTATAATGTTATCTTTCCTACATTTTAAACATTATTTTGCTTATTTATCAAACACTGAAATATTATCTTTCTTACAATTATATTGCTTGCAATCACATTACCCATAATCACATTGCATTACATAATACCAAATCTCACTTAACTTTCGTGATGATTTAACATGTTTTGGTTGTTAGTTGAAGTGTTTTCCAAGAGAAAAACATGACAAAGACCTGTATAACCCTTGTTTACTTAGATGATAACATTTTTTTGGGTTTGTTCTAAAGTTTGATATATATATATATATAAGACAAAGGCAACTGTGAGGAGTAAAAGATAAAAACATCTTTAAAGCTGCAAAGCATCTTCAACAAAATTAAAAAAAGAAGAAAAAATTTTCTACATTTGAATCAATCTTTGTAATATTTTCAAAAATGTAATCATATGCATAAGGGAGAGCCCATCTATATAAGGGCTCCCTTTGTATTCTAATCGTTAGAAGCTAGAATTAGTTATAGATATATATATATATATATGTGTGTGTGATAAATACTTGATTGATAGAGTGATGTTCTTATATATAAAAAGATATAATATTTAAAACAAATTTTCAATTAGGTAAGAAAAATCAAATAAATTTTTAATTTTTTATTACATTCAATTAAGTTCTTACATTTTTAATTTGATTTAAATATCTTGATTGGCTAACTGTTATTAATTAAAATGCTTTTTGTTCTTTTATGTCATATGATGATGACTCGATATATTGATATAGCATAATAAATGATGATACGATATGTTGATGAATGACATAATAGATGATTATATAATAATTTTCACCTTTTATGTTAATATCAATGTTAGTGCCAAATGACATAGAAATAACAAGTATAGTTAGTCTGTCACTAATCAAACATAATTAGAGAATAATAACTTATTTAAAACTTTTTAGATAATTTAAAGATTTTTTAAAACATTATACTTAAAAAAAAAAAAACCAAACCAAAAGGCTCAATTAGTTTGGAAGCCATCACTCAAAGAACCTATCATCGAAACGCAAAATAAATTGATTTGGTTCATGGTACGCGGTCTTTCACGAACTTAACTCGCCCATAATATAATTTAAGAGACCAAAATTCCTAAAATTTGTTCAAAGCACGTGGTCACATGTTTTTCAATGGCGGATGAACCGACCGAAAGGCAACCAAGCAGGTTCCTTGAAGCCAAGTCCTAACAAACGAATAAATTATTTGGAAAAACCCAAGGTATGACCATGACATCAATCAAAGCAGTGAAGCTTCTCCTTCACATTCTTAGCCGCGTCCCCCATTGGAAAAGCAGACATACTTGGACATGTCTAAATCTTGGTTGACTCTTTCATATTTCTTGTCTTCCTATAACATGCACTTTTCTTTTTAATTTCTCTTCGTTTCAGTTCCATTTGGAGCAATAGTTCTCCAATACTTACTTCATAAGAAACCAGAACAGAAACCCAGTTCCCATTTTGCTTTCATACTTGGATACGATGTTTGTTTCTAGATCAGTTTTTGGGGTTATTTTCTTGGCTTCTTTGCTTCTTTTCCCTGTAAATGCAATCAGGTTGTTTACAGAAAAGGTTACAAGCAGCGGAAGGGATGAAACAGAAAGGGAATCAGATTTGTTCATGAAGTTTGCGGAGGCACCAGAGTATCACAATGGACCTGAATGTCCTGTTTTGGCTGAAGAAAGTTTGTTATGCGACCCTTCCGTTGTTCATATTGCAATGACTATTGATCCTGAGTATCTGAGAGGTAGCACAGCAGCAATTCATTCAGTTGTCAAGCATAGTTCTTGTCCAGAAAATGTATTCTTTCACCTCATTGCCTCCGATTCGAGCTTTGTTAATGCAAATGACCTTACTCAGATCGTCAAGTCTGCATTTCCATCTTTGAGTTTCAAGGTCTATGTCTTCCAGGAAAATCTTGTCAGGAATCTCATCTCATCTTCTATCCGCCAAGCTCTTGACAGCCCTTTAAATTATGCAAGAAGTTACTTAGCTGATATATTTGAGGCCTGCGTTGAACGTGTGATCTACCTAGATTCTGATACCATTGTTGTAGATGACACCCAAAAGCTCTGGAGGATAACTTTGACTGGATCAAGAACCATTGGAGCTCCAGAGTACTGTCATGCAAACTTTGCCAAGTATTTCACTGGTGAATTCTGGTCAGACCCTGAGTTATCCAGGGTTTTTGAAGGGAAAAGGCCTTGTTATTTCAATACAGGAGTGATGGTGATGGATTTGGCAAGGTGGAGAGAAGGTGACTACACAAGGAAGATTGAGAGATGGATGAGAATTCAGAAGGAGAAAAGGATTTATAAGTTGGGTTCTCTTCCACCATTTCTGTTGGTTTTTGGTGGAGATGTTGAGGCCATCGATCATAGATGGAACCAACATGGGCTTGGTGGAGATAATTTGGTGAATAGTTGCAGGTCTTTGCATCCAGGTCCTGTAAGTTTGCTGCATTGGAGTGGTAGAGGGAAGCCATGGGTCAGGCTCGATGCAGGGAGACCCTGCCCGGTTGACTTCCTTTGGGCACCTTATGATCTTCATAAGTAAATTGCAGGGACATGAGCAACATAAACAACCAAAACAAGAATTGCCTAGATTTTCATCGGATTCCTTGTGATTTATTTGTATAATTTCTCTTCTATTCTTTTTTATTTTGACAAACTTAGAGATTTCTTTTTTGTGTAAATAGACACAAAAGAAGGTGCGGAATATTGTTTGAGTTCTTTGTATCAGGAGGTATTTTTTGTATGCAAACCATTTAAGGTACTCGAGTAATTCATAGATTTTTGTTACTATCTTTTTTGGATTACCTTATTTGTTACTTTTGATTGGTGCATAGCAGTTGTGGGGTGCCTGCCTGCTAGGCTGGATGCAGCATTAATTATTTCTGCAAGTGCAATCCCTTTAGCAAAAGAATTGAAGGGCAATTTCATCATGCACCTTGGGAATCCAAGCCCAAACAAGTGAAGCTAGCTTAATCAATATTTCGTGCCTGGGATTTAGATAAGAAATATGGGGGGCCAACACTTCCAAAATGAATTAAATTAAGGTTCTTATTTTAGGAACAAACTACTCAGCCACAACTCCATCAATGATCTTTCAACTATTTTTTTACAGTGAATCAATACTGGTTCGTGAAAACAGGTTGAAGAAAATTGATGGGATAAGCATTAATGGAGAAAAGAATGTGTATTATTGGATTAACCAAAACTATAACAAAGGAAAAGTGGCCAAAAAGAAGAAGAATATACATTTCTCAATTCGCCTTACTTTACAATAATCCAACAACACAACTTAGTTGCAATCTGTTTTCCAAGCCTCTCAAATGATGACCCAATAGCATACACCTGCTCGAAGAAAAGACAACCTTAGTGTTACAATTCCTAGGGGAAATATAATGGATAGATGATGGAGAAAAATAAGAAAGAATAGAACTATGCTTGATACATACATTAGAACAGAGAAGTGGTTATCTTTGAAACAAAAATTGCTGAGTTTTCAGCTAGGTTATGAATGAAAACCAGGAATTCCCTTTCAAATCAATGAGCCCTATAAATTTTCTTATCCACCCTCCATCTCTCCAACTAAAATGCACATGCATGTGGTGTGGGTTGTGCATTAGCAGGTAGTGCAAGCAAAGCCTAATGCACCCTCCTTTAGCAAACATTTAACTTGAAAAAAGCAAGAGAATTAAATTAATAATATGGAAAAAAAATATGTACCAGAAAAGCAGCTTTGCAAGGTAATCACGGGAAGTGCCAACAGTGCCACAGTTTTCATCAGAAGCATCTTGGTGATTTCCTGTGTTTACTATCCCTGAATCTCTCATAAAGTCAGAGGTAAGCTCATCCTTAAAGAATCTTTGCAATACATTCTGAACAAGCTGGTGGATTATTTCCTCCACTTGTACAGATGATGGCTGGGATAATTCAGTCACCTGGCAACAAAAATTACATATAATGAGAAGATGTTTCAAGTCAGTTGTAGGACCAAACTAAGATAATTCAATTTCAGAGCAAGATAATCCAATACAGAAACATTTGTTGGTAACTACCATGTTGGCATCCAAAGATCGTAAATACTCTAACAAATCATTCCTGTTTTCCCTGTCACATTCTATTCGCACATTTTCCTTCTTTTGGGCCTTCAGTTCCTGAAATAACATAGGATAACTAGCTTATATGGAGGGAATACGGGAAACAGGTTATCAACGTAACATATAGCAAAAGAAAGCATTAATAACTTCTTTCATTCAGACATGCATATTTATTTACCAAACTAATGGAAAAGCCTTGAGTACTATGATCCACCAATTTTAGGAACAATGGATTCATGTAAATAAATAAATCAATGCTAAATAACTGCTGGCGTATGTCAAACTTCAGACAACCCACATACAAAGAAAACAAAAGGGAAGTATAAAATTGATTGCCCAAAAATGCTTGTTGCTGAAGCCCTCTAAATCCCAGAGATCGAGCGAGGAATAAGCAATGCAATTAAATTTTAAATTGAAATCTAATAGTAGTATATTCCATATCCATTTCTTTGGCCATCTACTAGCATTCATACCAAGCAATGTAAAAGCATAACAAAGAAAATTCGGAATTAAAACAAATGGCATTCCAGTCTTTCCTTTTGTTTTGTCTCTTACTCTTTGAAAAGTCTAGACAATACGTACACAAGTAAGTATATCTAAGTATATAAACAGAGACTTAAGACAGCTGAAAATTGTAAGTTCAGCTGTTCAAAGGGGGAAATTTATAATGTCAATGCATGTTTGATATTTGCAACACAAAGCAAGATCAGTAGGAATGCAAAATGAGTAAGCGCAACTTATCCATGCATTGGCATTTGTAAGTTAGGCTAAATGGGTACAGCAACAGCCATAATTTTCTGAATTTTTATATTAGAAATCATCCATGCAGCGAATTTAAGAAACCACCACTTGTTGCAGGTGTGTGTATGAGTAGAATGGTATACACGGAGTGGACAACAAAACAGAAAAATGCTTCCAATCTCTACAAACTCAAGCAGGAAACCGGAATTTCAATAACCAACAACTTTTAGAAGCTAGAAAGTCTACAGATAATTTAGCAAAGAGATAATTACCTCCGAATTGTTCACAACAATCAAACATCATTTAACTAATTTGCAACTGCAAATTAAGCAAGCATAGCCAACTTACAATCATGTTAATAAGAATAAAAAAAACCCTCAAATTTTGCATCTTTCCAATCTTTAACTATAAAAAATTACACCCTACAACCATTTTTTTAATAAAAGCAGACATATAATTTTTTATGAAATAAAATGTTTTTACATAAAATCTAAAATCCTTACCGCTTCCACATCAGATAACTCAGCCTGCAGCTTCTCAATATAATTCAAAGCCTCCGGCGACAAATCCCCGAAAACCCTCGGCCTTATCTTCTCCAACTCTTCAAATCCAGCACTTCCACTCTCTCTCTTCTCCCTCTTCTCCTCCACAGCCTCTCTCTGCCGCCGCCTCAAACCCTCATCCGTCTCCTCCGCTGGCGCCGCTCTCTCCAGATTCCTCATCAACGAAATCCTATACTCCGCGTTCCACAACGTATACCTAATGAAGAAAAAAAAATCATTCTTTTTAGAAAGCAACAAATTATAGAAAAATTTTATCTTCTCGAGGTTAATTGAGATTTTACCCTGTGATGATAGAAGAGAAGAGGAGGCGATGAAGAGGAGGTTTCGAGAGGGAAACCAAAACGGAGAACTGATCAGAGGGGAGAATCCCTAGCATAGCTGAGATAGTCCGCTTCATCGATTCCTTGGCGGAATCAGAAACCCCCTTGGAAATAACCGAAGCGTCGAGAGGTTCGATGTGTTTTAACATATTAGCTATTACTAAGAATCCACGATCTAAATTCGATTTCTGTGTTGATACGAAGTAGTCATCGTAGACTCCGCCACCGTTTAAGCAGCTCACAGTTACGGCGGAGGAGGGGCGGTTGCGGCGGATAGGGAGGAAGCGAGAGAGAGAAGGTGGGAGAGGCTTGGCTGACAGGGCTGTGATGCGGGAGAAGATGACGGCTCGGGCTGCGGCTGTTGATGCCATCAGAGAGCTGAGAGCTTCCAGAGCTCTTTCTTTGTTTTGTTTTTCTTTTCTTGTTTTCTAGGTTTCCGTTTTGTTACACCAGTATTTTAGGACAGCTAATGCTTGATTTTTTTTAATTATTTAAAAAATCGTTTATGCCCCTTTATTTTGAGTTAATTACATAATCATCATATTTAAAATTCTAAAAAATATTAATGAAAGAAGCCTTAGAAAATGAATTAATATTTATTTATTTATTTAGTTTTTTGTATTTTGAAGATTTAAAGAATATCAAATTATTATTATAATATTTATTTTTTTGTAACCAACATTTTGAAAAGATGAGGATATTAAAAGAAGTTGCTTAAAATTAACAACGTGGAACTCAGTTTGGTGTATGAACTAAAAGTTGAGTTAGTTTGAGGAGAGAGAGGGAAGTTGGGGGTTAGGTTTGGTAAAACTTATGCTTCTTTACGAAACGATGAAAAGAAGGGTAATCGGAATTGTGATAAATTTCTTCTTTTCTTGTCGAAAAGAAAGATGTGGGTAAGCAGGGGAGAGAAGGTTGGTTTGGCATCTGTGCATGCTTAGTAAGAGGGGAAGAAGAAAAGGATTTCCACGAAACTACTTTCATCTGACGTCCAAGGGAATGAACTCAGTCACCTTAATTCATGGAAAACAGTAAACCGTGTTGGTGATTTCGTCCAACTTGTAATTAATGTTTTGGGTTTCACTTTCACCCCCACCCAAGACCCAAGAGTCATTCCATGATACAAAAAGCAAGGGCCGAATTAGGATAAAAAACACATTGATGGCTGGTTCAAGAAAACCACTAAACGATGGTAGGCCCATTGTTCGTTGTCTCAGTAAAATCACGTTTCTCAAAATTGGGACAAGGAACAAGTGGGTCGCATGTGGCTCTCATGGTTTCTCGGCAAAGACTTGAGCACCACAAAACCTGTGATTTTGCCACAATAATATCTGCACAGTTTAAAAATTCTACGTCAATTGGATTCGGATAAAGGCCTGAAATGAATCTTGATGAGCCCTGGTGAGATAAGGATTCTTGAGGTTAGGACAAATTCACGATGATGTGAACAGAAACAATGGTATGACAGCTGTTAATGGGAACCTGACATTATGTTGAAGTTCAGAGGATTTAGCGGGTAATTTCAAAGGAGGGAGAACATCATTGGGAAATCAAGGTGACGTTGGCAAATAGAAAGCAGAGTCGCCACGGCTTAGCTTTTCAACAAGTCAGAAAACTGAAGAATGTACCCCACGTAGCTTAGCTGTTTTGGGTATTGAATCTAATCTATGTATGTGCACTGCATGCTGTCCTGAAAAAGAAGAAAAAACAAACAAAACGACTACCGAACAAAGGAATTGGAGACCATTCATTAACAAAAGTTGGGGGAAACACAAATCTCAGTGCAAATTGTTTAGGAACCTGGAAAAGAAGTTCAATCCATCACTTCTCTAATGTAACAAAAAAAGAAAAAAAACCCGTCAAATTCACAATAATTCTCTTCTTTCTTTAATCTGTAACTTAGATACAAAACTTAAGTCAGGAACTTGTGGCATGTTCAAGTTTCTAACGAGAAAAAATGAAAGACGTAACGGGGGGAGCTGCAAGCTCACGGAGAGAATTAGGAAATGCATCAAGTGAAAGGTTATGATTAATTAATTACGGGAGAGGCTTGGATTGAGAAAATACATCCAACAAAGTGTCATAGACCTGTAAAAAATGTTTGCTTTCCATTTTGAACTGGTGTGTTTGGTGATCCTGAGTTAGAAAAGCAGAGAAGAGGATCAGGGACTAAAATGAGTTTCTCCTTTTCCAGCAACTTCTGCATACCAAGACTTCCATGCTTCCATGTAATGAGCAAAGAGGTCACTAAGAGCTGCAATACCATTAACAGAACCATATCATACAATTACAATGGCCATAGTTTGGAGTATAATATGACGACACATGACATGCAAGACAGAAGAACAATCCGGTAACAGATTCCATTATGTTCTGAGGGTAAACACTGTGATTGATGAGTTATTTTATCGAAACGGATTACTAAGAATTTCAACCTTTTTTTTCTTGTCCAATCACCATGAACTATGACAAAAGATAGCTCTCATTGGTGGGAATAAAAGTGGCTGCAAGAGAAGTTGCTGGAATCCTTTTTGTGCTTAATCAACCATCAAAATGGTGCCAGAATTTTGCTGCGCCACTTATTAATCATGCGTGGTCAATAATGTGTATTTTAAGCAATGAATCAAAGAAGGTACCTTGATTAAGATATTGAGGTTTATACGTAGAAGCAAGGCTCTCCCAGTCCCCAACTGGTCTCTCATTTTTGTATCCTGTGGGCATAACGCCAGGAGTAAAAGGGCCGAACACAAAACCTCTGGAGCTCTGCTTTAGATGCTGCTTCATTTTGTTATCATTTTCTACACACTCGTGTTTAATGTGCATTGCCATATTTTCCTTCTGGTTTAACTTCCGATGAACTGAGGAGTTTGCCTTCATTCTCTTTAAACTGTGGTTTGTAATCTCAGTCCCAAACATCCTCTTCTTTGATTCATTCAAAGCCAAAGCTGTCGTTGATCCATTACGAAGTTTGGCTCCCCATCCCAGCCACCTAAATGCCGGTTTCCTGCTCTCGGGGTGGTGGGTCTGAAATCCATCGAGCAAATAAAGTACTAGTAAGGAGCAATACACAAATTTTAGGTTGCTTTCGGGGCTGGATTTGGATATACTTTTTGCGACATTACCATACCTTCTCAATTAAATTCATGGAAGAAAACACATTGGCAATGTCATACAATCGTCTAACTTTTGCTGCAAAATTGTTACAAGAAAAGACCATAAGTGATTGGCAGTGTAAAATTTCAGATATGACGCTAATGATGGTTTGTTCAATTACTTCTCATAGCAGTTGAATTGTGGACATCACCCAGCAAAGCAACTGCAGCACTATCAAGAGTGATAATTTCAGCCTGTAGAAAAGAAATCAGATATTCACCAGACAGGACTAACAAACAATTCATAAACCACAAACCCACATTGAAAAGAAGTTGTCTTACATCTGAACAAAGGAAAAGCTTGACAAAGTTCTGCGTGATAAGCCAAAGAGATTTTTCTCTTTTGGTATCTAAGCATCCAAATGGTAATGCTGAGTAAATAGATAGAAATAATTAAAAATGAAAATTCTTTACAATAATCGTGTTCCATGCATGAATGACTGTACGTGAGCAATAATCTGTGTTGCAATTGATATATTAACATATCAAAGGACAAGAACAGAACAAAAAAGGTTTTATTACCGATATGTTTTGATGATTCTGAAGGATTATCTTGCCCATCAATCTTCAAGTTAAAGGACCCTCTACTTCCATTTTCATCTAAGACCTGAGCAAATTAAATAGTCCAACTAAATAAAACATAGGAAGAGCAGAATGTTGATAAGGCCTCTATTAGAAAATGTAGAAAAACCTTTCAAAAAAAATGTCGAAAAAACAAAGTTGTACACTCCTTAAAGATTTACAATTTTAGTTCAAATTAAAGACATTAAACTGAATCAAACTAGATTGTAAGATATATTAGATCTAGTTTCCCACTTATATTAGATCACTAAGATATGTTAACAACAGTCTCAGTTCCAGTCATTGAAAGATCAAATTACTTTGAAGTTTGATTGGGACTAAAACTTTCTCAACAAACCCATGGAGTAAGGGAACTAAAACAAGAACTCTACCCTTAATGATTTGTTGCAACCAGAAATATAAAAATTCTCTTTCAGAGCCTCTTCCTGTAAGCAGAAAACATGACAGTTCAGGTCCTTCAACTTCAAAATAATTTATTCAAAAACAAAACTGTGAAGTGAAATGAAAAATAGAAATTTAAACTCTACCTTAAGCTTCTCCAAAGCCCTCGGAATTTCTCCAAAACCCTTCCATGAGTATTGGTTCTTCCCTTTTCTCGCCACAACCTAGACAAACAAAGGACAAAGCCTGCTCAAGCTATTCCATACAACAAGTATACCGATAAAAAGAAATATATAAATGGTAAAAAAAAAAAATGTATCTTACTCCAATACTCTCCAATATATTCACTACATCATATATACGACGACGTTCAACTCCTGGAATATCCAAAACATTTTCAATAAAGCAAATTAATAATTGCAATCGAATTTCAAGCTTAAAACTTAACTAATCAATTGTAATTAATGCAAAATCCAAAATATATCCAACTTTGGTAAACACAAATTAAAAGATATATATTTTCTCAGCAATGAATAGAAAATGGATGAAGGACCTAATTTTGAAGCGGCATCGTCAAGTCCAATCGTTTGAATGCTGTCATGGTTATACAACGCCAAGAAGCTGATATACAGAAAATAAGGAAAACACATTAAAAGAGCTTAAAAATTGAGCAAGATGAAATCTGAGAAGCTTCAAGGAGTTGAGGAAAGATTTAATTACTTGGAGCATAAAAGGCCGAGAGATTTCTCTTTGCGGCAGTAAAAAGTACGTGAATTGGGTTCAGATTCTCGAGAAAGAAACGAAGACATGGACGTTTACCCGAGAATCAAGAGAAGAGAAACTGGAATCGTGTTTTGTGTTTGGTTTGTGAGAAAGAGAAGAAAAGAGCGAGAAGAGTTGGTTGGCGGGTTTGGGAATTCAAATGTGAAATCAGATCTAGTTTGTTTTATTTTACGTTGGCTGTGGGTCGCGCGAATTCAAATTGAGATCTTGAACCGCGCTATGCTCTGAAATTACTCTTTTGCCATTGGGCCGTCTATTTGGGCTTCTTGACTAAAATGAAAAGAATGGAATTGTCAAGGGTTAAACATTTGGATGCAAGTGTTGGAACATGTAATATTTGAATTTATAATTCTTCGAAATATTAGAATTTTTATTGGATAAAAAGCATTTTAAGGGGCAAAACTGAAATTTCATGTTAGTGAAAAGGGGTGGCGCCAAAGGAGAAGTGACAGCTTTGGATAGAAAGGCGCCGGCCGGCCTCGACTCTCGAGACTGAATCTGTTTTACTTTCACCTCTTCACGTGCTTGCTGCTGCTCTCAAGTTAAAAATTTGGGAATAAAAAACCACACAAGGTCACAATACAAAGACTCGGTTGCCCTTGCGATTCCTTGGATGTTGCTCATTGATTATTTTATTTTTTTTAATAAGCATCGAATCTCTTCCCTAACTATCTAAATGTAAAAGGGTAGTAGTTAGTTTCATCACGTACTCACAACCCATACTTATTGGACTGTTCATGGAATTGAAAATATTGGTCTGGGTATCAACAATGGCTTCAGGAGGTGTGCAAGAGCAGCAACACCTTCGCTATGACCTCTAATTATATTCATTTTCCAATTTCTACCAAGAAGATCATAGATCATCCCCATGCTCTGCGTGGCAAGGGTGAGGGTGAATGCCTTTCTGCAACTGCATCATCC
The DNA here is from genome assembly GCF_053813885.1 of Theobroma cacao. Taxonomy (NCBI): domain Eukaryota; kingdom Viridiplantae; phylum Streptophyta; class Magnoliopsida; order Malvales; family Malvaceae; genus Theobroma; species Theobroma cacao. The sequence goes on from NC_142642.1 coordinate 9,454,821, forward strand.
CAACATTCAACTACAGCATGAGCTAAGACTGTCAAGGACTATGATATAGATGCTTGCTAGAACCCTCACTTCAGAATAAATAAACCATGCTCAAGATTTACTCTTAATGAAGCTGAGATTGCGTAAAGTGTAACCTATCTAAAACAAAAGCATCAAAGCATCCTAGCATAGCAAGTATCAATTTTAAACCTTTCCAATAACTAGAATAAAATGGTTAAAAACATATGACAAATGATAAAATTTGATAGCAAAGAAATGTTATAAGACTAATTAACCATCATTCTTTGACCTCAGTGTTTGCCAAGAAAAAATTACAACAATCCAACACATTTGAAGTACTCAAACAAAAATCAATTAGAAAATAATAATAACAGACTGATAGACTTGAAGTTGACAAGTCCAAAAAAATATTAAAATGACTGTAGAGAGATGAAGCAAAAAATCTGAAATTCATGGTTCAACAGTACTCACTTGTTGCCACTCACCATCAACTGCTTCTTTCCACAAGGTTACATTGTTATTCCCATCGGCAACAGACAGTAAATTCCCAGTCAGTGACCATGAGACCCTCCAAACTGGGGTCTTGAAATCCTTCAAAACCTTACCCTTCCATTGTTCCCCTTCTTTAGCACAAGCCCATATAACAACTGTCCCATCCTGAGAAGCACTTGCAATGGTGGATTTTGGAAGCCCCAAATTGGGTGCCCAAGCAACATCCCTTACCCAATCAGTATGCATCTGGAGGGCAGGAAAGCAGTCCATCTTCCAAGTCCCATTATACAGCTTCCAGACTTTCACGGTATTGTCATACCCGCCAGAAGCCAGCTTCTGAACGGGATCCAGTAGACCAGATCCAACTAAAGCACCTGGTGCTGTTGATGGTGCCCATGAAACTGAGGTCACTCCAACAGGGTGAGCTTGGTCAATCCTGGTGGCATCCCAACCACCATCAGCCCTGGCAGTGAAGACTGAGATATTCCCATCAGAAGATCCACAAGCCAAACAAAGGCCAAGTTCATGGGGTGCCCATGCAATCGAGTTCACAGATGACTTATGATCATTAAAAACTTGAGCCTGAACCCACTCATTTGGATTACCTTCCTTCCATATTATCACCTGGCCATCATAAGAACAAGATGCAAGGACCGATCCAAACTTGGGATGTGCCCAAGCAACCTCCCAAATAGGTCCTTTATGGCCATGAAGAATAGCAAGTTGCTGAGAACCAGAGCTGGTTATACCAATGATCTTAACGGTAGTATCAGATGAGGCAGTCGCCAAACGCTTTCCATAATAATCCATGGCTACATCATGGACTGTGTCCTCATGACCTGTCTCAATTCTCTGTGCAGGCATCTTTTGAACTCCAACTAGCAGCTCCTTGTATCTTCAAATTTGAATATCCAAAGTCATATCAAATAGACATTGATCAATAATATTTAAACCACCCAAGTAATTTCAAGTAATTCATAAACTGTTTTACATGCAATAGCAATCTAATAGGTAATATCATGAGCATTTCTAACTAGTAAGAAATCACTAAGGCTATGTTTGATTATTCCTTCGCTACTAGCCTTTCCTTCAACAAAAGAGCGTCTTTGGATACAGAAACAACAAATATTTTCAAGAATTAAAAAGTTTAAACTTTTAACTCCCTTGAATAACAAAATGCACAATTTGGCTTCATAGCAACGTTGAAGATGCAACAAATGATACTCATCTCAAAAGGATTTATGATCCCAAATGAAAAGAAACAGATTTTCAAGAATTAAACGGAAACAACACAAAAATTTAAGAGACACCGACCAAACAAAATCAATCCCAGAAATCATAACAATATAAAAAAGAATCCAATTAATTTAGAGCATAAGAAAAAAACCCAACTTTTCTCAAACAAAAAAAGAAAGAAAGAAAGAAAACAATCCAGCATAAATAATTCGAAAATGGATTCATGTCATATCTACAAGAACTTCAGTCTAGAAACCATGAATCTAAATTAAACTTAAATTACCATACACGAAACAGATCTGAAGATTATATAATAAATTTGAGAAACGACAAAATGGCTGACAATTGAAGAATAGATTAAGAAATTTCAAGCACCTGAGAGAGAGAAAGGGAGATTGGTAACGGCTAGGCTAGAGATCAGCTCTGAAACTGTGAAATTTTGAGAGAAAAAGAAAGAATGGAAAACTATATTGAAAACGGGAACGGGGCTTTTCTGGGCCTTTTTGTTTGGACGCATGGATTGTGATTCGGACCCAAACAGTGGAAACAATTACACTAAGCTAAACCACGAAACATTTCCCTTCAATTTTCTTTCTATCTTTTTTTTAGTGACTTTTCCATCTTTTTAAATATAAAATATATTTATTTTAGCCTATGTATAGCCCTCAGAGCACAACACGTGTCTATATCATTTGCTAAGATTTCAAGGGTTTTTTAGGGTTTTCTTATCATTTACATGTGGTCATGTGATTTTATGAAATCCAAAAGGTGGTTTGAGCTTTTCATTAATGATATGGAGGGTGTTTCCGTCTCTTCAATCCAAATGTCAAGGGTATTTTATCTTTGTACTCTTTTTTTCCTTTCCTTTTCTTTCTTCTATTTCCTTCATTTTCTCCTTTCATTTGCTACCACCTAGGGTTTTCTTTGCTCTTGAACAGACATTGTGGTTTTGTCTACCGCTTAGGTTTTTTCCTTATTTTCTCATTCTCTCATCGTGCTTTGTTTTCTTCTTCACATTTTGCCCTTTATTTTTCTTCTTCCTTTGTTCTTTGCCATATCCTTTATTCGTTGTTTATCTCTTAGGGTTTTTTCATTGTTCATTGAATTTGCTAGTTATGTTTTTTTTGGGCATTTTCTCATGATTTTTCTTCTTCTTTCATTCTTTTCCATTTTCTCATTTTCTAATATTCTTTAGGGCTGCGCCTAGGCTTTTTCTCACTGTTCATCAATTTGCTGGTTATGGTTTTTAGGTATTGTTTCTTTAATTCATTCTCTCATCTTGTTTGGTTTCTTTGTCGTGTTTTGCTCTTGCCTTAAAATATTTAGGATCTATGATCTCTTTTTTTGTTATGAAAGAGGAAGAACTGGAATATTTTTCTTTTCATTTTTTGTTGCACTTAGGTTTGCATGTCTTGACATGATTTGTGGTTTTAACACTTTGCTCTGCTAGTTAGGGTTTATTCATCTTGGCCATAGCTTCTATTTTACTATGCTTTATATGTTTGCATTTTTAACTTGATATGATTGTGATATAATTGAAACAATGATTTTCAAATTGTTTACGAATCTACTGTGTAGGTAAATATTCTATTATGTATTAATTTTCAACAAGGGGGACAAACATCTTATGTTTGAAATCCACTCAATTACTTCGATTTTTGGACTAGTGTGGGTACGAGATATTGTCTGTTTATTTATAGATGTTATAATGTGCATGTTTGGTATGATGAATGCCATAAGATTATGTATATAAATTCCATATACCATATGAGATGATTAAGTATGCATGATATATACTCCAAGATTGTGTATATAATTTAAATTTCATATACCATATGAGGTGATTAAGTATGCATGATAAATGCCATGAGATTTAGATATGATGCATATTCCATATACTATGTAAGATGATTTAGAAAGCATGATGAATGCCATGAGATTATGTCTATGATGTATTTTCCATAAACATTATAAGATGAATAAGCTTGTATGTGAAGATATTCCACAAACCTAATGCAACGATTATGAGAACTCTATGAGTGTGATTGATTCCACTCTCACGGGGTGCAAGTGACGACTTCACTCCTATGATGCATCATAAATGCCCAAGGGCAATGGAGAAGTACGTTGCCGACCCAAGGTGATGAGGGATGTACCATAAAAAGGTATGAGTTTAATGTTAATGGAATGATCATAATTATTTTGTTTATGGTATGTTGCATACTAATGTTGTTTGAGCGTTGTTCATAATTTGTACTCTATGATGGCATGAGAATGTGCTTAGTGAATAAGGCTAAGCCTTAAAGAAAGTCCTAAGAGGTAAGGAAACTTAAAAAATGATAAAAATGGAGGATTTTGCTCAGAAAATTGGGTTCTAGGCTGAAAGTATCGATACATTCTAAACAAAATGCTTCAAGAGGCTTTTTGTGTGAAATGTATCAATACATTTTTCTAATATATCGATAGATGCTTGAAAGTATCGATACATTCAAGAAGATATCAATATATTTGGTGTAGAATAGGTTGCTTGATTGAATTTGATGAAAATTTCAAAGGTAAAAGATGTGAGACCTCGACCTCTATAAGCCCATAACTAGGTGTAGACGCGATAACATGGGCCAAGGGTAATTTCGTCATTTCTCATGGTGAGCCCCTAGAAGTAGGCTTTCAGACATTATTAAGGTCTAAGTAGGCCTAAGGAATAAATGAATGAGGGTAAAATAAATGAAGAAGATATAAATACTGATAATTTCCATGATAGGGGTAAAATGGTCATTTTGCATCTCAAGCCTAAATTTTTAAGTTTTCGTAAACTCAAGTACTTTTAGACTATTATGGACTTTGTCTCAGTGTTAAAGGAGTAAAAAGAGTGCATAAAGGAAAGGAGGAAGACAAGTGGCCTTGTTAAGGTCATTATTGTAAATTGTATGAAAATTGGTTAAACTTTAACTATAAATATCTAATCTCTAGTAGCTTTTCTTCAGTTTTCCAGCAGCTTCTTTTCTTCTTCTTCCTCCTATCCTCCTCTCCATTCCATGTTTCTTTGCACCTTTCATGGAAGTATCGTTTGAAACCTTTAAAACTTCCCCAAATTAGCTTTATTTCTCATGTTTTTCAATACCCTTTCATATGGTTTTTCATGCTCTTCCACTTTTACACCTCAACAAAATTTAAAAGTCTTTCTTAAGTACATTCACTCACTAGTTAGACGTGTAGAGAGAGAGGGAGTGGTTTCCCTTATTAGCTTGGAAGAATTTTGAAAAAAAATTCAATTACAAATCCACCAAGGTGAGTGAACTTGCATTTAAAATATTTTGGGAAATGTATTAGTATTGGGATGAAGCATGTGAATGATTTTTATTTGATTTTTCCTTAAAGATTATGCATGGGAACAAGCCTTTATTAAAATGTTTTATGTGGTGAGTGTCCAATATGATGAATCCTTGTGCTCTTATAAGATGCTGATATATATATATATATATATATATATATATATATATACATATATATGTTATGTATCAATAGTTAATATTGTGTAATAAATATAACTGTGTGTATGTGGGATGTGGGGGATGCACATGCCAGCGATGACGGGTGCGGAAGTGTGGATGATGATATTGCCTGTGCGCGATGTGGGGGATGCACATGGCGGTATTAGCAGTGCATGATGTGAGGGATGCACACGATGACTTCAGCTATGTGCGCGATGTGGGGGTTGCACATGAGCTGGGTGAGGCAGTGGTGGTATTGGTGTTTATATATGTATATATATTTATATATATATATATATATATATTTATGCAATAGAAAGTTCATGAATATGGTATATGGTTGTAATGTATGTGAAATCTTGCATGTTGAACCTTGGAAATTGCTAAGTATTTTCAAGTTGATTTTGTCATTGCAGTAGGATGGCCTTTTCTTGATATAATGAGAACTTTCTTCTTGGTGTTCTATTTCTCACTGCAGTGAGAATGTGTGAGATGTCGACCTTTAAAGACTCGTAACTAGAAGTAGACGAGATAACACAAACCAGGGGTAATTTCATCATTTCTCCTGGTGAGGCCCTGAAAGTAATTTTCTAATGTTATTAAGGTCCAAGTAGGCCTAAGGAATGAATGAATGAGGGTAAGATAATGAAGAAGATAGAAATAACGATAATTTTCACTATAGGGGTAAGCGATCATTTTGCATCTCGAGTTGAAATTTTTAATTTTTCATGAACCCGAGCATTTCTAGACCCTTATGGACCTTGTCTTAGTGTCAAAGAAGTAAAAAGATTGTATAAAGGTAATGGAAAGACAAAATGACCTTGTTAAGGGCATTTTGGTAATTTCATGAGAAATGGATAAACATAAAGCATAAATATCTAAGTTTCTAGGAGGTTCTTCAAATTTCCAGCACTTCTTCTTCTTCTTCATTTCCCACATTTTTGCACCCTCAAGGGGCATTTTCGTAATTTTAAAGGAAAAGATAAGATTGCCTATAAATACCTTGAATTTCTAGCAGCTTTTTGAATTTTCCAACAGCTGGTCTTCTTCTTCCCTTCTCCTTTCTCACGTTTCTTCAAACTCCAGGGAAGCTTGATTTTCAAACTTCCACAACGTTCTGTCTCTAGCTCCAATTTTCATGCTTTTGGTGCACCCTTCCATAAACCCTTGTGCTATTTCATCTTTTCACTTCAAAAACCTTGAAATATCTTGTTTTCATACTTTCTCTCACTAGTTGGGCATTTTAGAGAGAGAAAGAGAGAATCACTCCATTGATTTGGAAGCTATTGAAAGAGAATCCAACTACAAAGAACCTTAGGGTGAGTGATGCATCAAGTTTGATTTTTAGCTGTAGAAAATGGCTAGTAATTGTTATTTATGAGTTGTTTTATTGTTTAGTATGTTCATTACTTTTTAGTGATTAAGATAGTGAACATAGATAGCCATTTAAAGTGGCAATTGAAAACTAGCTAAGAGACAGCTTTTAGAGTTCATAGTGTGTAAATTAATCTATTGTTTATGTTAATGTGATCCTAGGTTTTTAAGGAAGCACCATCATTCCAATTGGATCATTAAGGGAATTTGAGTCAATTAAAAGTTTTACAATCAATTGGTGAGTGGACTACCTTCAAAACTGATTTTGGGAATATGATGGATTTGACAAAGTGTTTTAATGGTTTTATACAAATTTTCATGAAAATGAATGCCTTGGGAACAAGCTTTTGAGAAAAAGTTTATGTTATGAAATGTGATTATTATAAATTTCTATGTGGCTGCATTATGTTGATATACATATATGCTTGAGTATAATGTTGTGTAATTATATTGACTAGACTATGTGCGAGTAGGGAGTGCGCATGAGTTGGTGATGATGATGATGGGATGGTGTGATGATGATGATGGGTATATATGTATATATATATATATATATGTAAATATGTGTGTTATAGGAAATTGATGGATAATGGGTTATGGTTGTAATGCATGTGAAACTTGACATGTTAAACCTTAAGAAATTGTTATGTGTTTTCATGTTGGTTTGGACCTTTTGGCAGGGTGGTTTTTCCTTTGGGAGAGAGGTAAATTTTGCATTGATGCCCTGTATTTCGTTGCAGTGAGAATGATTCTCGCTGTAGCGAGAAACTCTCAGATTTGGAGGGGTACACTGGCCGAAAACTCGCTGCAGCGAGGATGCATTTTTACTACAGCGAGAATGACACTGTAGCTTCTCGCTGCAGTGAAATGCATTCTCGCTGCAATGAGAAACTTTCTGTTTTCTGGGTTGCAATTTTGCTATAGCGAGATTGAATCTAACTGCAGCGAGAAACATTCTGTTTCTGGGTAGAAATTTTGCTACAGCGAGATTGAATCTCGCTATAGCGAAAAACTTTCTATTTTGGTCTCTTATCTTGTCCAATTGCTGCCCTATCTTTCACTTCTTTGCTACCATATGGGAGCATGGGCTTCCAACATTAAGGATTAAAAGAGTTAAGTTTAAAATGAGGAGGTTTAGTGAGAAACCTTCGGCCAATTGAGAAACCCTCGTTCGGTTAATAACTAAATTCCAACGTCGCTGCAACCAAAATTCATTCTCACTGCAGCTACGCTGCAGTGAGAATGCCTTTCCGCTGCAGCGAAGATTCGTTGTTGTATTTGACTTGCTTGCGCAATATTGAAGCTTTCATTCTTCAAATGATTCGCTATGTATGGTGAAATACCCCATACTTTGATATAGTGATAAATAAAGTTGATCGAATGCAATTTGAGGTCAATTAAAATGTTTAAAAGTGATAAAAGACGAAAGGAGTAGTTTAGGATAAAAAATTTCATAAGTGAGAAAATAACGATAAAATAATAATAATTTTATCAGAGGAGAATTTGTGAGATAAAAGGCGATTCAGAAGTCAAGTGAGGCATAATAAGGTATTTTATGTACCAAGGAGACAAGATAAAATTTTTAAAATATTAATATTTAGCTGGATGTCGAAATCAGTCAAGAAGAAAGATCATATGGTTGATTCAAGTGTGGGAGAAGATGACAAGCCCGACTCTATAAAAATATTTATCATGACATACACGTGATGGATAGCATGTTTGCATGCTAGGAGAGTCCCGAAAAAAATTTACAAAAGTCGGTATTGTACCTAGAGGTACAACAAAGTTGATTTAAACCTCGAACTAGATCAAATAGAGAATTTATGATGAAATTAAGAATTTTAAACTCACAGAATGGTTTAATATGGTAATTCGGAGTTTGACGATCAATTTGGAGTCAAACCGGAATTTTCGCTATCTAGGGGCAAAATGATCATTTGCCACTTGAGGACAAAATGAGAATTTTAGAAAAGATTTTTTTGGCCCCATTTGACTTATTGGAATATAATTTGACCTATTGGAGTAAGATTTGAAGTTTAGGAGTGAAAAATTTTAATTTCAGTATAATTTGGAGTAAAAAGGTAAAATGGTAATTTTACCATATGGAATCGAAAATTTAATTTTTGAAAGGATTTTGATCAAATTTAATTATTTGGAGTGTGAAATGAGTATGAGGAGTGCAAATTATGCATTATGGCAAATTTTCAATTTTTGGGGTAAAAATGTAATTTTTGAAAAGTTCAGGGGCAAAAGTGTAATTTTGAAAAATTTGCTCCACCAAAACTTTGGAAAAATCTGAAAATTTCACTTAAGACTTGGATAAGTCAAAGGGAATGCATGGTGGAAAAAGTAGGACAAGTGGATGGCTTCAAAAAAAAATGGATTAATAAAATATTTAAAATATGAATAAAATAATATTATTTTATTAAACAATAAAAAGGCATAAAAAAATCAGCCCATAACCCATTCTTCTTCTTCAACATTCGGCCAAGAAAGAAACAAGAGAGAGAAAGGAGAAAATAAAACCCTAGCCAAGAAATTTAAAGGGAAAATAGGTGGAAATTCAAAAATCAAGTGAAAAAAGGTAACATTTCTTAAATTTGTCTTGTGCTTTACCTTTCCCATGCATTTTCCATCATTTTTCATGGTTGAATCATGTGATTTGAGGATGATTTGAATTCTGGTCATATGGGTTTAGAGAGAGAAAGTTGTTAGATAAATTTGATTTTGAGCTATGTTAGTGTTTAGTGTTAGTTTAGCATGTTTATGAGTAAAACAACAAGAAAAATATTTATCTTCTCCATGAATTTCCCTAGGCCGAATCTAGCCAATGGTATGTGAGGATGAGGTTGACTTTATTTTAAGAGAATTGGGTGGAAAAATGATGAATTATGAGGTTGGAAATTAAATGAGAATTTTCGGTGTAATAAATTAAAATTTTTACCCACTAGGGGTAAAAGCGTAATTTATAGTCCGGACTGATAAATTGGACCAAATTCACAGTCATTGAGGTATTGTGGATATAATTGGATAATTGAAATTGAAATGGATGGAATTGGAGTCGAATTGGGGATTTTAAGAATTTACACCGTGTATAGGCGAGTTAGGTCGGACACCGCAATTAAGCGATTGTCTAGACATTTCAAATCCTATCTAGTGCATACGCATGGATAAGAGCCTGAAATAATTTATGATAAATTGACACAATTTATTGAATTTTGTGTCATGGATTATGGATAGGTGGTGAGTCAATTATTTCGGGTAAGGGACTGCACCCAAAGGCGGAAGATAAGTGTATTTCTACTCCTAATACTGTGAGTAAACTTATTATCGTCTTAATTATCTAGAGTAGTTTTATACAACTGTGTGATTTTATGAAAAATGGGTTTAAATGGTAAATTGCTATGTTTTAAGAGAAATTGTAATTTTATAAAATGATTTTATAAATTTTCTAGAAAATCGAATATTGGTTTTGAAAATAGAGTAATTGGAGACTGCCTGCTTGTGTTGTAAATTTATGGTTTTAAATTGAATGGCTTATGACAATATATGAGCATGAATGGCTAAATTGATTTTGGTGTCAGAATTATTTGTATTGTGTATTCAGCCTTGAGAGGCTAGATTGTGATAAATTGCCATGCCATGCTAGAATGAATTTTATTGAATTGGTGGAGTATATATTAATTATTTACTGCAGAGGGGGTTCCGTGGACCAGCCTATTAGAGGGGCACGGTAAACTCCATTATATTATTACCTCGAACGGAGAGGCGCGTAGGGTATCTCCTGGGGTAAAGCTTAGGGTTCACTTCACGCTAAACCACCACGTGAAGGGGAACTCAGCCAACGCCAAGGAACGACTGTATTTTTCTCAAACTAAAAATATGTTTTAAGTGTATATGAAATTTTAACAGCCTTGGCGGACTCGGTTGGATGCCTTGCGCAAGGTATCACTGAGTATGAGTTTTGGCACGAGCCAAAGTTTTAAGAAATTCATAAGCCAAGTTGATTACTCGATTTATATGGATTGATTTTATTTGGTTGAAATGAACTGAAAGGTAATGAAATTACAGTATGATGACTTGTTTTAATTGTCTCCATTTACTCGACTTTAGATACTTTTGATGGTATCTGTTTACTCACTGGGATTATAAAATCTCACCCCTTCTTCCTATGCATTTTTCAGGTTCAGGACAGTTTGTAGATAGTCGAGTAGGACGAGAACTAAGCTCGGAACTGCATTATAAAAAGTAAGAGTTCACAGTCTTACATCCTCTTGGTCAATTGGAGCCCACGTGTCAGTGCAGATCAAAACTTATATTTTGGTTATTTGTATTTCTATTCATATAATTTTTATTTTACTTTCATGTGCGAAAAATTATTTACGAATATTTCTATAAAAATTTATTTTATGAGAAAATAGAATATCTTATTTATTATTTTTGAATAGTACTAGTTGTCAATAATTTGCTTTCAAATGAACGTTTTAGATACTTAATTGTTTTTAAATCATTAAATATATATTTTTTGCTTATCTACTACATTTTTAGCAAGTTTTGAGATTTTTGATGAAAAATTACGAAAATACCCCTGTGAGCCAAAAAATAATATTTTATTGTTCTTATTTGAAAATGACTTATGATTTTTTTGAAATACGAGATTTAATAATTGTTGCTCACCGGGGAGATGCGGAAGTTGATGCTAAGCCTTGCGAGGTTTCAATCGGCATTCGAGGTGAAGAATGTCTGTCGAGGCCTCGTGGCGGTTGTCACGGGCCCGATGGGGAGTTCTGGGTCGTGACACATGGGTTCATGATTTTCAAATGATTAATTATTTAAGGGCTCAATAAGGGGTTTTATTAGGAATGAACCAAATTGCATTGTTTTGAAACTAGTGCATTATGATTTTAAATTTTCCTTTGTTGTTGCTTGTTCCTTTCCTTGTTCACTCACTGGGTTTATACTCACCATTTCAAATTCATATTTTCAGGTCACGAGGCAGCCGGTAATTAGGACGAGGTATCCTTGTAGACTTGTGTCCATCTTTGGGTAGGTGTCTCGGCATTCAGTAGCTGTACATTCATCCGAGTCCCTCCGCTGGAAGTGAAGTCTTCTTTTTGAGATGTATAGGCGAACCTAATGTACATTATTGGAATACATGTTGCGGACAATGCATTTATATACTAAAATGAGAAATGCCAATACGAGTTGGCAACGTCTATTACTATTTTGATTTTAAGTTAAAAAAAAAATGACTTAGCAGTTTATGATGGAATGATGAATACGTCGGACTATTAAGCTTGCTTGGGCTTAGTGGACTACGTCCATTGGGCCCATCGCCAGTCATGGCTTGGAATTTGGGTCGTGACAAGTGGTCTCAAGTACTCTTTGCATTTGTAATATGAATGGTCGAGTATTGTTTGATCCTGGTGCTACCCATTTTTTTATTTCTCTATGGTTTGCATCTCATTTGGGTAAGGATTGTGTTAGGAAAGAAGAACAATTAGTGGTATTTACTCCTTTAAAGGAGGTATTTGTGGCCGAATGGGAATATGAGTCCTGTGTAGTTCGAGTCAAGGACAAGGACACTTTGGTGAATCTAGTGGTGTTAAACACCTTAGACTTTGATGTGATCTTGGGAATGGATTGGCGATCATCTTGCCATGCCAGTGTGGATTGTTATCAAAAATTGGTTAGATTTGATTTTCTTGGTGAACTATCATTTAGTATTAAAGGGGATAGGAGTAATGCTCCAACCAATTTGATATCGGTCATGTCTACCAGAAGGTTATTAAGACAGGGTTGTTCATATCACTTGGCTGTGGTAAGGGATACTTAGGCGAAGGTTGGAGATATAAGCCAAGTGTCGGTGGTGAATGAGTTCAGGGATGTATTTCTCGAGGAATTACTAAGTTTGCCTCCGGAGTGGAAGATTGAATTTTGCATAGATTTGATTCCCAACACTAGACCTATATCCATACCCCCATATAGGATGGCACCTGCGGAGCTTAAAGAGCTTAAGGATCAGTTAGAAGATTTATTGGATAAAGGCTTCATCCGTCCTCGCGTCTCACCATGTGGAGCACCGGTGCTATTTGTGAAGAAGAAAGATAGGTCGCTTAGACTGTGCATTGATTATCGATAGATTAATAAAGTGATGGTGAATAATAAGTATCCCCTTCCAAGAATAGATGATTTATTTGATCAACTACAAGGAGCACAATGCTTCTCTAAGATAGATCTGCGATCTGGGTACCATCAGTTGAGAATTCGGAATGAAGATATACCCAAGACTACATTTCGAACAAGATATGGGCACTATGAGTTCTTGGTGATGTCGTTCGGGCTCACGAATACTCCTGTGGCCTTTATGGATTTAATGAACCAAGTGTTCAAGCCCTATTTGGACAAGTTCGTGGTGGTGTTTATTGATGACATCTTGATCTACTTGAAGAGCCGAAAAAAGCATGAGCAACATCTTAAGATAGTGCTCCAAACTTTGAGAGAACATCGATTGTATGCCAAATTCTCCAAGTGTGAGTTTTGGCTTGAAAGAGTTGCATTTTTGGGGCATGTGGTATCCAAGGATGGGGTACAAGTTGATCTAAAGAAAGTTGAGGCAGTGGAAAAGTTGCCAAGGCCAACATCAGTTACAAAGATTAGAAGCTTTTTGGGTTTGGTAAGCTATTATCGTCGATTTGTGAAGGACTTCTCCAAAATAGTCGCCCCTCTGACTAAGCTGACACGAAAGGATACAAAATTTGAGTGGTCTGATGCTTGTGAGGATAGCTTTGAGAAGCTTAAGGCATGTCTCACCACAGCTCCAGTATTAAGCCTACCATAAAGCACAGGGGGTTATACAGTATTTTGTGATGCATCGCGGGTTGGTTTAGGGTGTGTACTAATGCAGCATGGGAAGGTGATTGCGTATGCATCAAGGCAACTTAAAAGGCATGAGCAGAATTACCCCCCTCACGATTTAGAAATGGCAGCAATCGTGTTTGCCTTAAAGATTTGGAGGCATTATTTGTATGGTGAGACTTGTGAGATATATACGAACCACAAAAGTTTAAAGTATATATTTCAGCAGAGGGATCTTAACTTGCGGCAACGTAGATGGATGGAGTTGCTAAAGGATTATGATTGTTTTATTCTTTACCATATCGGTAAGGCAAATGTAGTGGCGAATGCCTTGAGTCAAAAGTCTATGGAGAGTTTGGCACATATCTCTACAGATAGGAGATATTTGATTAGGGAGATCCATAGTTTGGGAGACATGGGGGTGCATTTGGAAGTTTCGGAGGCAAATGCATTGCTAACACATTTTAAAGTGAGGCCTATCTTAATGGATCGGATTAAAGAAACACAAAGTAAAGATGAGTTCGTAGCTAAGGCCTTAGAGGACCCTCAAGGAAGGAAAGGGAAAATGTTTACTAAGGGCACAGATGGAGTGTTAAGGTATGGAACTAGACTTTTTGTGCCCGATAGTGACAGATTGAGGAGAGAAATATTGGAAGAAGTGCACATGGCAGCCTATGTGGTACATCTAGGGGCTACAAAGATGTATCAAGATTTGAAGGAGGTGTGTTGGTGGGAAAGACTCAAGAAAGATGTAGCTGAGTTTGTCTCCAAGTGCCTGGTTTGGCAATAAGTGAAGGCAGAACATCAAAGGCCTGCAGGACTACTACAGTTGTTACCAATGCTTGAGTGGAAGTGGGACCATATTGCCATGGACTTTGTAATGGGTTTGCCTTGAACTAGTGGGGGCTACGACTCAATTTAGATAGTAGTAGACCGGTTAACGAAGTCAGCTCATTTTCTTTCGGTTAAGACTACTTATGGTGCTGCCCAATACGCTCGAGTTTATGTGGATGAAATAGTACGGCTGCATGGTACCCCCATTTCTATAGTATTTGACAGAGGAGCATAATTCACCAGTAGGTTATGGGAAAAGTTACAGGAAACGTTGGGCACTAAGTTGGATTTTAGCATGGCTTTCCACCCATAAACTAATGGCCAATCTGAACGGACGATACAAACATTGGATGATATGTTGAGGGCCTGTGTAATAGACCTTGGGGTCAAGTGGGATTGATATCTACCCTTAGTGGAGTTTGCCTACAACAACAGTTTCCAAACTAGTATCCAAATGGCACCATTTGAAGCATTATATGGACGGAGATGTAGGTCACCCATTGGATGGGTAGAGGTGGGAGAAAGGAAACTCTTGGGGCTTGAGTTGGTGCAGGATGCCACCGAGAAGATACATATGATTCGACAGAGGATGTTTTCAGACAAAGTAGACAGAAATCATATGTTGATAACAGATGGAGAGACTTGGAGTTTCAAGTAGGGGATCATGTATTTTTGAAGGTCTCACCAACAAAAGGGGTAATGAGGTTCGACAAGAAAGGAAAATTGAGCCTTCAGTATATAGGACCCTTTGAGATCTTAGAAAGGGTTGGAGCAGTAGCATATCAGTTGGCATTACCACCAGACCTTTCGAATATTCACCCCGTGTTTCATGTGTCAATGCTTAGGAAGTATAACCCGGATCCATCTCATGTAAAACGGTATGAGACCATCTAGCTGAAAGATGGTTTGACCTATGAGAAGCAATCAGTAGTTATCCTTGATCGACAAGTCAAAAAGCTCCGTTCAAAGGATGTAGCCTCAGTGAAAGTGTTATGGCGAAACCACACCAGTAAGGAGGTAACGTGGGAAATCGAGGACGAGATGTGGACAAAGTATCCACACCTCTTTAATGTATAGAGGTAAGCTACCTTATAGTTGGATTTAAATTAGGGGATCGAATTTCTTTTAGCGGGGGAGAATGTGAGATCTCGATCTCTAAAGACCCGTAACTAGAAGTAGACGCGATAACACGGATTAGGGGTAATTTCATCATTTCTCTTGGTGAGCCCCTAAAAGTAATTTTCTAATGTTATTAAGGTCCAAGTAGGCCTAAGGAATGAATGAATAAGGGTAAGATGATGAAGAAGATAGAAATAACGATAATTTTCACGATAAGGGTAAAACGGTCATTTTGCATCTCGAGTTGAATTTTTAATTTTTCATGAACCCGAGCATTTCTAGACCCTTATGGACCTTGTCTCAGTGTTAAAGAAGTAAAAAGATTGTATAAAGGCAATGGAAAGACAAAATGATCTTGTTAAGGGCATTTTGGTAATTTCATGAGAAATGGATAAACATAAAGCATAAATATCTAAGTTTCTAAGAGGTTCTTCAAATTTCCAACACTTCTTCTTCTTCTTCTTCCTTTCCCACGTTTTTGCACCCCCCATGGAAGCTTGCTTTGAAACTTCCATATATTTCCTCAAGTTAACCCCGATTTTCATGTTTTTATGCACCCTTTCACAAAGTTCTTTGTGCTCTTTTACTTTTTTACCATAAAACCCTCAAAAACCTTTCCTTATTAAACTCTCTCACTAGCTGGATGTTCGAGAGAGAGAGAGAGACTATCCACATTTGTTTGGAAGCTATTGGAAGAGAATTAAGCTACAAAGAAACCCTAAGGTGAGTGATGAACTAGGCTTGGTTTTAAGTTGTTGATAATGGCTAGTAATTGGGATTATGAGCTGTTTTATTGTTGAGGTTGTTTATTCATTTTTAGTGTGATTAGAGTAGTGCAAGGAATATCCATTTGATATAGTTGGAAGCCAATTAGGAATGACTAGTAGGACTTGAATTAGAAACTAGCATTTGGAGTGATATTAATGTAAATTGGATTGGTTATGATGTTTTTGTGCGTGATAGGTTCCAACGAGGCCCCACAGCCCCATTTGAACCATTAGTGGAGGTTAGAGTCGATTAGAGGTTCAACATACTGGTGAGTGAACTTGCATTTCAAAATTGTTTTGGAAAATAGAATTGTGTTGAGATGAATTATTTGCATGATTTTATCCAACTTTTCATTAAAAATGGGTGCTTGGGAACAAGCCCTTGATAAATGCTTTGATGTTGTAAAAGGTGTGAAATGTGTAAAGAGGATGAATTCATGTGCTCCTATATTGTGTTGGTATACATATTTGAATGTATGTTGTGCAATGATAAATAATGTTGTACGATGATAATGAGGTGTGCGAGTAGGGAGTGCACACATGATGACATTGAAATGTGCAAGTAGGGAGTGCACATATGGTTGTATTGCCTTATGTGTGTAAGGAGTGCACAAGAGCAGAGGAAGGCGGGGTGGTGTAGGTGTTATATATGATTATATCTATAGATATGTGATAGAATGTGTGTGAGTGTAAAATGTGATTGTATGGCGTGTTGAAATTGGCATGATGAACCTTGAAAATTTTCCATTTTCTTGCAAATTGATTTTATTGCAGCACCAAATGGATTTTTAGTGCAAAGGAGGTCCTTTTTACATTTAGGTGCCCCACTTCTCGCTGCAGCCAGAAACATTCTGTTCTGGCCGCCAGCAACTCCCTTTAGCGAGAATAAATCTCGTTGCAGCGAGAAACTCTCAAGTTTTGGTGCAGTTTTTTCACTTCGATGAAAATTTTGACCATCTTCCCGTCCGAATTGGGAAAAGTGGCAAACATAAAAGTTGTAGCCCTACCTCTTATCTTTTGAATGGTCCAAACATAAGGTCAATTGGACTTATGTAGTGGGAGATATACTAGAAAAAATGAAATATATGCACACTAACACTATTTCTCACTACAGCGAGAAACTTTCTATTTTGGCCGCCTGAATCTCGCTGCAGCGAGAATGAACTTTGCTGCAGCTAGAAACTTGCTGCCATGCTTGCTACCTTACTTGATGTTGACATATTTTTCACCCATTTAACTTCATGGATTGATCTTGGGTTTTTGCAACACTATGAGGTTATTAATCAAAGTTTGAAAGTAGGGGTTTTTAGTAAGAAATTAAATCAATTGCATTGTTTTTGAAACAAGTTCATCATGATTTCCAAATTCTTCCTATCGATTACTTGTTCCCTTCTTATGTTCACTCACTGAGTTTGTACTCATTGTTTTCAATTTCATGTTTTCAGATCAGGAGGTAGTTGGAACCTAGGTCGAGGTGTCCACGTAGTTTAGTCTCCTTGGTAGGTATTTTGGCATTCAGTAGCCGAACCTTCACTGTGGTCACTCCGTTGGAAGTCAAGAGTCATTTTGTTTTATGAATATGTTCATGTGATGTAAAGTACTAAGATACGTGCCTTAGACAAAATATGTATATTTTAACTGTTAAAGCCACCATGAGTTAAAATGTTAACATCATTTTGGGTTTATATTAATGAAATTATTGATTGCTATAGCCCATTATTAAAGTGATTATAAGTTGGACTTATGAAAGGTGACTTGAGAATAGTTGATGGAATGTTGAGCAAGATTATATAAGAGGCTTGCTTGGGCTTGGTGGCCTATGCCCATTGGGCCCATGCCCTGGTCATGGCCCGAAAATTGGGTCGTGACAGAATGATTCTCGCATCATGATTTCTTTAAAATTTTCTTATCATTTGCTTATGCATGGATCCTTCATCATCAAGTGATTAACCAATTAAGGGTTTAATGAGGGGTTTTAATAAGAACTAAACTAAATTGCATTATTTTTGAAAATAAGTGCATCTGATTTCGTTAAACTTTTCTTATCGTTTGCTTGTTCCCTTCCTTTGTTCACTCATTGGGTTTATATTCACTGTTTTCAACTTCATATTTTCAGATCAGGAGGCAGTCGGTAACTAGGTCGAGGTGTCCTCGTAGATTCGTCTCCTTGGTAGGTATCTCGACATTCAATAGTTGTACTTTCGCTTGGGTCTCTCTGCTGAAAGTCGAGTATCCCTTTTGTTGTTTATAGACAAACCCGATGTAAATTATAAAGATGTATGTTTTAGACAATATATGTATATTTTGATTGGTAATGCCACTATGAGTTGGCAATGGTTAGCATTATTTTTAATTAGAATTATGAAATGTGACTTTAGGAACTTTTGATGGAATGATGAACAAGTCATATAAATAGGCTTGCTTGGGCTTAGTGGGCTACGTCCATTGGGCCCATGTGCCAATCATGGCCCAGAAATTGGGCTGTGACAAAGGATTTCCAAAGGTTTATATTAACATGTTTTCAGTCGTTCAAATGTATTCAAATAACATGTTTTATGAATTCCATGATTAAATTGTTTATGAATGTCATGAGATTACAAGTGCATGTTTACGAAATACTTTTATTGTTAGGAATTTTGAGAATATGGTGCCTTGGAAAGTAAGTATATTCTCATCTGAATTTCGTTAAATTTGTAATAAAAGTATATTTTGATAATAAGACTAAGAGTTTGTTTTAAGTAAGCATTCATTATCTAGTTATTAAGGTACCATGATTCTATTGAGATATTAAAATACATTTGTATGAAGAGTCATACATAGGAGACATGTATTTTAATTGAATTTAAAAATTATTTGTAGCCATATAATAAAGCTGGTCACTTTATTATGTTAGTGCTGTAGTCTTTAGATTACTTCCAATGAAATGAATGTGATTCACTTCAAGGGAATGATGAGTCTCAAATCATCGAAATGATTGACTTCAAGCAATGACACTATAACATGCTGGAATCATGTGAGAATCAAATTTAAGTTTAATCATTACTTAAATCTTGATCTCACACTTGTGTATTTGTTTATAGTAGAATCAAAATCTTGATGGATAGTGGACTCATGTTTAATCTCCTTATAATTTTGATTTACCATGAGAATGATCATCATAAAGCATTGATCTAGACTCCGTATTTTGAGATTATAATCAAGATGAACATCTGGGAACATATATCCAAATAATGGAGTTCATAGCATTAATATTACTTCTAGTGATTTCAAGAAGATTGGTGATTAATTTGGGCCCAGTGGATTGATGAATTAGCTACTTATCACATCTAGATACTAAAAAGGCTAGCTCTAGAGTATTGAATCACTAATTGGATGAAATTTGAGACTAGAGGACAAAATTGACATAAAGGGTAAAACAGTAATTTCACCTTTTGTCATTGGATGGTTTTGAAGGTTCACAATATAAGGTTTGCATTAGACAACTAATAGTTAATATCAAGTATTGAATTGTTTCTTGTAATTATAGTTAATCCAAGACTGTAACCATGAATCTATGGTGGAGTGATTTCATGGTTAATAAGCTTGAATTATTTTTAATGAGATTAAAAATAATTTTAAGTTTATTGGAGCTTGGAATATCTATGTCCAAATATATTCCCCACTTAGCTTCGTAGAATTCAACTTGTTTAAGTTAGAATGCATGTTTTAATTTGATTAATTAAATTGTGTACAAAAATGACAGCTTTAACGTGTTTGCCTTAATTTAGATAATAAAACATGTTAGGTTTTAATTTAGATAAGAAACTATGTTTGTCTTAATTTAAGACAAGAAAAATATTTTTTGTCTTAATCTAGATAAGAAAACATATTTGTCTCAATTTAGACAAGGCAAAATATTTTTGTTTTAAGTAAAGACAAGAGTTGTCTTAAATTAAGATAATGCTAAGAGGATTCTTGTAAAATAAATCTAGACATTCATGTTGATAAAAGGAGACTCTATATTTGACTATCACTCTTTTATTTATTATTAATTCTTTTTAAATAAAGATGGATACTAATAAAATAAGAGTTATTATTCAATAGGGAGTTTTATTTTATCAAGAACTCTAAATGATAATTAAAGAATTCAATTATTTATTCTTTAATTTTAATTTTGATAATTATGGAGCATGTTTGATACTTCCATAACTCTAAATGGATGGTCAAGATCGATTCAAAGGTGTTTGATTATGATTAAACCTTTGAGGGAAGAGTTTCAATAAAAAGAGAAAAGATTAGAAGAAAAGAAACGTACGTACTTTTCCTTGAAAAAGTTTCAACCGTCACTTCTCTCCTCTTCCTCAAAACTTTTCAATTTCTTTCTTCCTTTTTCCTGTTATTGATTGAATTTTTTTGAAAGAAAATAGCCATTAATTTTTAGGAAGAAAAGAAACATAAAATCGATTGCCATCATGTAGTCTAGCATTCCACATCTTATCCACTTAAGGTGCAAGTTGAAAGCATTCTTGAAGAATAAGTGGTAAACTTGTTCGGTTGAGAAATCATTCATTGGTGTGATGGTGTCCGAAAATTAGAATCTCAAAATAAAAGGTAAGTTTTTTCTTAGTTAATAGATTTATATTTTTTTAAGGATGTGATTATGTTACTTGCAATAAGAATGATGTGTGTTTCTACTTGTGTAATTGGATTGCTTGCTTCCTTTATAAAAGAAATTTTTTTAAATCCATGCTTTACACAATCACATTAATCCACTAAGATCCTACTCCAATAATTATCCCCTAGCTTGTCCCCTTCTCGAATCCACTCATGGAATTTTTGTGACTCACACGTTATTTTTCCTATTTATTTTGTTGTAGACTAGTGATAACGTTTAATAGCTGCCAGTGTCGCAGATACTAGTGTTTGGTCTTCATTTTTTGGTAAGCGTTTAATAGCCACTTGAAGCCTAGAGAATCGATCACGTTTCGCTGACAAGTTGGTCTTTACTTTATGTTTATGCTTACAAACTATGAACATGTTTATGTAAATGTTTTCAATGTTAGGCATTTTACATTGATAATGTTATGTATGAGATATGATGATGGCTTGAGAGCCTACATGGACACCCAAGGTGTTGTTGACAACAAATGATAATATGCACTATAATAGTGGCACTTTTTCATATATATATATATATATATATGTATGTATAACACATGCTTGAGCTTATTCAATTAAGTTGAGAAAGTCCTTAATTGTTGTAACATCCTTGATTTTTGATATGGCTTATATGTGAAGTTGGCCAAGTGACTTGAGGAGTTATTTAAGTTTTGATGAATATGATTATGTCTAGAGATAAATGACTATGAATGTGGGGGGTAAATTAAGATCTTTAATGAAATTATG
The DNA here is from genome assembly GCF_053813885.1 of Theobroma cacao. NCBI lineage: Eukaryota > Viridiplantae > Streptophyta > Magnoliopsida > Malvales > Malvaceae > Theobroma > Theobroma cacao. Next base: position 9,476,377 of record NC_142642.1, read on the forward strand.
CAGATGTTTGTCAGTTTGACATCTAAGTATGATGTTAAGGTACATATTAATGAAAATGATGAATTAATTGTATAGATTGAGAATTTGATTTAATTTGATGCATGTTTCAGGACATATTTATGAGGATTTGAATTATATGAGTTACTTGAGATATAAGATTAATAGGAAATGGAATTCGAGTGTTAAGTTGGATTTTTGGCAGTTAGTGTTGGCTCCATTAGTTTTTGATGATAATAAAATATTCTCACTCATTTATGTCTAACTTTATTACTTGAGTGTGTAGGACAAAAATGTATGTCAATAATAAATCATTAAAAAGTTAATATCAAAACTCATAAGAATGAGGAGCTACCAATGAGCAACAAAATAAAAGCCTCTTAGTTGGATAAAGAAGGGAGTTAGTCAACTAAAACTCAAAAATGAAGATGAGCTAGTTCAAAGATAGAGACAACTTAATCGACAAAGAAGTATCGTTAGTCGACTAAGAGCTTACTGTAACGACCCCTCCTAGGTCACTATCGGCGTCCGAGACTTTCGAGAAATTTTTCCTAAGTCCCAAACAAGCCTCATTTGAGATTTCCATTAGATTCATTAAGTAAACATTCATGTCTATGAGTTAACAACATTTTTCAACATCTAGCAATTTCGTTTTGACACAATCCTAAACATAGAAGCGACTTGGAGCGGGGTTAGGATATGCCTTTACTTACTCTGCGGTGGTCCGTACGCACCGATGATTACATGCTAGGCTGATCCCTATATGCAAAAAGGGAAAATAAGAGGGGTGTGAGTCTCATAGACTCAGTGATCATCATCGACCTCGTGAGCAGGTGAGGAGGGGAAACAAACGTAAAGGTAGAATGTTTATAAATCCAAGAGTAAGCGTAGAAAATACATTCCATAAAACTAAGAGATTTTGTTTTTTATACCTTGCAATTCTTAAAAATACTAATTCACAAGTAAACATATATGAAAACAGTTGTATTTAAGGTACTAGAAAATCTTTCAACTCCGACATCTAGTCAACATTAAATTCAATGACAAGTGAAAAATGAAGAGTCTCAAATATAAAAAGGCGAAATAATTGATCACCAATGAATATGTAAATTTCACTTGTCATTAAATAAAAAAAAATTCAAGTGTTAATGGCATGCATAGTGAAATAAAAATCCATAAGGGAGCATTATCCTCGGGTAGGATTAGTATAGCCCTTAGGTTTACTTTCTTCGACATCATTACCTACTTGTGGGAACTACCCACGCCACCCAATATAAATCGAGGCTTCAGATCCCCCTTTTTACTTACTCGTGAGAACTACTTACACCATCATATATAAATCGAGGCTTCAAGTCTCTTTTTACCTACTTGTGGGAACTATCCACGCCACCATATATAAATCGGGGCTTCAGGTCCCCCTTTTTACTTACTTGTGAGAACTACCCACGCCACCATATATAAATCGGGGCTTTCGGTCCCCCTTTTTACCTACTCTTGGGAACTACCCACGCCACCATATATAAATCGGGGCTTCAGGTCCCCCTTTACCTACTCGTGGGAACTACTCACACCACCTAATATAAATTGGGGCTTCAGGTCCCCTTTTTAAATCAAATATCAATAATCGACAATTACTATTTTGTGCACAAAGACCACACTTGACCTGGTGTGGTAACAAGTCCTACCTAGCAAATCTCAATCACGTTCAAATGAAAATCATTGCAATTTAATGCATTTGCAAAACATAATAGTTTGTAAACAATATAATCACAAATCAATGTTGTGCACATTTTATCTCAAAGCATGGTATATTTACCAAATCAGCATGCTAAGTGAAATAAATAATTTATCATCAAATTCTATGAATCAATACAAAGGCCATTGGCCTAAACATCACACAAGCTTGCACGGTATGATTTTGAAGCGAAAAGCCAATCAAACGTTTGTTTTCCAGTAATTAAAAGCATGTAGATATATATATATATATATATATATATATATATTTATAAATATATTAAAGAAAAAAAATTTTAAAATCCTTGTCACAAACACAAACAACCTAAGGCTTTCTACCAACTCATGTTGTCCACAATTTTGTCAACTATCAAATGTAACATGTATAATATGTTATAGAGATATGGTTTTGAAATTTAGCACCCACTCACCTCATAATAGCGGGATGCTACATTGTTATTTCTCTTGTCCATGACTCATTATTTCCTCCTGCCTGCCATCGTAGTGCACCTCCTTAACTTATTTCTCTTGAATATTGAAACCCATTTAATATATATATTATTATTTTATTATTATTATTATTTTTTCTCCATTTTTTTCTTTCCCTTTTCTTTCTCTCTCTCTTCTACTCTTTTTCTCCTCCTCCAATCGGCTTTCCTTCAATTTTTTTTCTCTTTCAGCTAGCCTTCCGTTTCCCTTTTTCTTCTCCTCCAGTCGGCCTTCTTTCTCTCTTTTTCTTCTTCCTTTTCTTCTCTTTTTTCCTTTTCATCCGGCACCATCGCTCTCCCTCTCTTTCTTCTTCTTTTTCTTTCCTTTTCTCTTAGGCTTGGCAGATTTTCTTTCCCTCTTTGCCAGCTGACTGTACCAGCTCTTTCTTCTTTCTCTTTTTTTCAGCTCTTTTTCTTCTCTCTCTTTGTCTCTTTTTTTTCCATTCTTTCTTGTCTTTTCTCCCTTTTTGGTTCTAGCCCACTCTCTATTTTCTTTCTTCTTGTTCAAGTGGTTGGCCCCCACTTGTTGTGCACATGATTTAATGCTTTGACTTTTCTTTTTCTTTCTTTTATTTCTCCTCAAAGTCCAATTCTTTCTCCCTTTTTCTCCTTATTCTTTCCAGCCATCCTTATCCACTTTTTAGCTCTTTCTTCTCTCTTTATGGCTTCATGAGGTCGGCCCCCTACATGTTTTCACATGCTTTAAAGCTAAAAATATATTTTAGTTCTTTCATGTGCACATGGGCGGCTGCCTACTTATTTCTTACATGTCTCATTTCTTTATTCTGTTTCATTATTCATCTTACCTCCCTTTATTCCTTCTTTTATTTTATTATTTTTTATTCATTCATTCATTCATTATTTATTTATTATTTTATTTATTTATTTATTTTATTTAACTTCAGTTAACCAATCGTGCACATAATTATTTCATACCAATTAGCCCTTCGTCTTATCGAGACGGTTACATTGACTACTATACGAGGGTACGAGGTATTACAAGCTTACTGCCAAAAATTGGGTTCAGAGACAGAGGCAACTTAATTGATTAAGAAGTATTGTTAGTTGACTAAGAGCTTACTGCCAGAAACTGGGAATAAAAGACAGAGACGACTTAATTGACTAAGAAGCATAGTTAGTTAACTAAGAGCATTCTATCAGAAAATTTGAATTTAATGCTAGAAGATAGAATAATGGCTATAAACTGTCAAACATCCATCAGAGTTGGTTCATCAAGTATAAACCCTCCCTAATGGCTATGAACAAGAGCAGATGCTTCCAAGATAAAAAAGAGCTCAAAAATAGCAAAAACTCTCTACATACTTTTTGCATTTCACTCCTATCCTTGTAATAGAGTTAAACACTTCACCTTGTACTATTCAGATCAAGTTAGTGATCATAGGTACTTCTTTATTTCTATTATCCTTGAATACTTAGAGTGAGCGAGTCACTCTAAGGGGTTTAATCAAGCTTGGGTTGCTTGAGTGGTTGTATAGGTTCTAACTCAGCCTAGAAAAGTTAGTTTTGGGTTTTGTTGATCTTGAGAAAAACCATTGTTAAAGGTTGTGGCTGAGCTTGTGAAAAGCCATTGTAAAAGCTTGGTGGAAGCTTGGGAATTTCACCGTTTATAATGATTTGGTTTGGAAAATCCTTGGTTGAACAATCAAGGTAGTGGATGTAGGTCTTTGACCTAATCACTATAAATCTTTGTGTATTGTCTACTTTGTTTTATTTTTCATTTTCATTATTTCTTAAATCATTCCTTCATCGTGCATCAAATTTCTCATCATTGATCTTCAATTTGCCCCTAATTAGAAATCAAGTTTAGTAAGAGCTAAAAAGTGCTATTCACCCCCCTCTAGCACATTTATTTGGGACCAACAAATGGTATTAGAGCCTATCCCTCTTTCTTAATGCTTAACATTCTAAGGGAGATCTTAATGGCTCTTCAAAAATCAGTAGTTGCTGAGGGATAGTCCACAAACAGACCACCTCTATTTGATGACTCAAATTACCCCTATTGGAGCACTGGAATGTCAATCTATATAACTGTGAGACCTCGACCTCTATAGCCTCATAACTAGGTGTAGACACGATAACCCGAGCTAGGGGTAATTTCGTCATTTCTTTAGTGAGCCCCTAGAAGTATGCTTTCAAACATTTTTAAGGCCTAAGTAGGCCTAAAGAATAAATGAATGATGAAAATAAGGATTAAATGACGAAGGAAATAAAATAATGAGGATTTCTAAAGTAGGGGCAAAATGGCCATTTTTCATCTGAGGTCAAAATTTTAATTTTTCGTAAACTTGAGTATTTTTAGACCATTGTGGACTTGGGCTCAGTGTCAAAAGAGTAAAAAGATTTCACAAAGGATTGAAGAAGAATAAGCTAACTTGCTAAGGGCATTTTCGTAATTTAAGTGGAGCTGGATAAGCTTAAGCTATAAATATCATCTTCCAGTAGCTTCTTCTCACATTTTCTAGCAGCTTTTTCTTCGTCTTCCTTCTTCCCTCTCACATTTCTTCATCCTCCACGGGAGTTCTCTTTAAGCTTCCATAACTCTCTCAAGCTAGCTCTACTTTTCATGCTTTTGTGCACCCTTTCATAGAACCTTTGTGCTCTTTCACTCTCTCACTTTAAAACCCTTGAAAAAAAAAATCTTACTTGCATACTTTCTCTCACTAGCTAGGTGTTTTAGAGAGAGAAAGAGGGAGCTTCCATAATAGCTTGAAATTTTTGGAAAGAGATTCAACTACGAAGCTACCAAGGTGAGTAGGGAATTAGAATTTGATATTTAAGTGTTGAGAATGGCTAGTGATGAGACTTGGGAATGTTTTGTAGTTGAGGTTGTTTATTCATTTTGAAGTGATTTGGATGGTGCAATAATAGCCATTTAATAGTATTTGAAAACTAGTTAGGAATGACTAGTAGAACCCAATTTAGAAAATAGCTTTGGAATAGTAATAATGCCAAGTTGGGTTGATGGTGATGTTGTTGTGTGTGATAGGTTCCAATGAAACCCTACACCTCTATTCGGAACATTAGTCAATGCTAGAGCCCACCAAAACATCAATAAAGACTAATGAGTGAACTTGCATTTAAAAATTTCTTTGGGAAATGTAATGTATTTGAATGAACATTTGAATGATTTTATCCAACTTTTCTTTAAAAATGTGTGCCAGGGAACAAGCCTTTGATAAAATGTTTTGATGTTGTGAAAAATGTAAAATGTGTAAAAGGATGAATCCATGTGCTTCTATATTATGTTGGTAGGTATATATATGAATATATGTTTTGTATTGATGAACAATGTTGTGTGATGATGTTGAAGTGTGCGAGTAGGGAGTGCACACATGATGATGATAGAGTGTGCGAGCAGGGAGTGCACACATGATGATGTTGAAGTGTGCGAGTAGAGAGTGCACACATGATGATGATATATTGAGTTGAGTGTGGTGGGATGGTATGCATGATGATGTATGTATATACAAATATATATATATGTTATAGAAAGGTTATGAAAATAATTGTGATTGTGTTGTGTGTTGGCACTGTTAATTGCTCCCAAATTGCTTTTCATTTCAACAAGAAAATGGTTTTTGATGTAATAAGACCCATTTCACTTAAAATGCTCTATTTCTCACTGCAGCGAGATTCATTTTCACTGCAACGAGAAACTCTCAGGTTTTGGGGGTCACACTAGCCTGATTCTCGTTGTAGCGAGAAACTCTCGGGTTCTAGTGCAGTACTTTCACTTTGATAAAAATTTTGACCACCTTTTAGTCTGAACTAGGAAAAGTGGTAAACATAAAACTTGTAGCCCTACCTCTTAGCTTTCTAATGATCTAAAAATCATGTCAATTGAATTGCTGTAGTGGGAGATATGCTAGAAAAACTGAAACATATGTAAACTGACACTATTTCTCGCTACGGCCACTAAGCCGGTGAGGGCAGATATGCCTGTGAGCAGACACGATGAGGGACAGTCTTTAGGTGATGTGGGTAGACAACCAACCGGGGGTATTACCATCAAGGACTTGGCGGCAGGCCTACAGGGAGTTAACCGAGTTGTAAAAATGATGGAAGCTCATATGGATGATATACAAATGATAGTGGAAGGGAGACCTACATTACAAGAATCCCCCAGCTCCCAAGGACAGGCTGATCGCCAACATCATGAGGTTGAGAGGGGTCATTTAGAGATTTCTCTTCCTGATTTCTTGAAGCTTAAGCCTTTGTCATTTTCAGGGTCTGATGCATCGGAGAAACCCCAAATTTTTTTAGATAAGATGGAGAAAATTTGTGAGGCCTTGGGATGCTCTAGTACTAGATTAGTTGAGTTAGCCGCCTTCCGATTAGAGGATGTGGCGCAAAAGTGGTATGGCTCGTTGCGTAGAGGTAGGCCAGCAGATACAACACCGTTGACTTGGAAAGAATTTAGTACAGCCTTCTTAGATCGATTCTTACCAGTCAGTGTACGTAATGCACGGGCTAGAGAGTTTGAGGCCATAGTACAGACCCCAAATATGACGGTGTCAAAATACGACATCAAATTCACGCAGCTAGCTCGGTATGCGCCCTATCTAGTTTCTACTAAGGACATGAAGATTTAGAGGTTTATGGATGGGCTAGTGGATCCACTATTTAGGGCTATGGCATCACGAGATTTAAATACCTACTCTGCAGCAGTGGATTACGCTCAGTGGATTGAGATGAGGACTAGTGAGAGTAGGGCTGTGAAGGATAGAGCAAAGAGGGTCAAGACAGAGGGCTATCAAGGTCGCAAGGACTTTAGTAGCGGTGTTTCATCTTCTAGCCATCAAGGCCCACAGAGGGACTCACGATTACCCCAACAGGGGAGTGACTTGATGTCACGACTCAATACTCCCCTCGAGCCCGTGACAACAGCCGTGATATCTCGATCGACACTCATTACTCGGAATGTCAATCGAAACTCTGTAAGGCTTTAATATCAGTTTCTCATTTTCCCTGTGAGTAATCATTGTTAAGTATCATGTTTTGAGAGATTATAAACTATTTCCAACTCAAAACAATAGAAAAATAATTTTTTTCTCACAGGGGTATTTTGGTCATTTTTCTTTAAAAATTTCGAAACCAGCTAAAAATGTAGTATGCTAGTATAAAACACATAATTCATAATCAAAAATAAGTTTAAACGTCTAAAACCTTCATTTAAAATGAAATTATGACTATTTGAATATAATAAAAATATTTAATAAAATATTCTATTTTCTTATAAAACAATATTTATAGAGTTACCGGTAAATAATTTTTGTAGCGTAAAAGCTAAATAAATTCATACATACTGTAATACAGATAACCAAAGTATAAAATTTAATTTACAGTGACACATGGGCCCACGAACGACCAAAAGTATCAAAAGCGATAAACCTACAGTTTTTGAGGATGCAAGTCCAATTGTAGCCCTCAACAAAGTGAGCTATCTACTAACTATCCTGAGCCTGAAATAAGTGGAAAGAAGGGTGGTGAGATTATATAATCCCAGTGAGTAAACAAATACCATCTAAAATATCTAAAGCTAAGTAAATGGAGACAGATTAAAATAGATTATCATACTGTAATTCATCACCTTTCAACTCATGTCAACCAAATAAAATCAATTCATATAAATCGAGTAATCAACATGGCTTATGAATTTCTTAAAACTTTGGATCGTGCCAAAATAATTCTCATACTTAGTTATCAGGGATACCTTGGCCGCAGGCTATCCCAACCGAGTCCGCCAAGGCTATTAAAAAGTTATGTACGCATAAATCATGTTTTTATTTTAAAAACATAGCCGTTCCTTGGCGTTGGCTGAGTTCACCCTCACGTGGTGGTTTGGAGTGAAGTAAACTCTAAAGTGTTAACCTTAGGAGTTATTTAACCGTGCCTCTCATACTTTGGTATGAATATAATAGGGTTACCGTGCCCCCTCTAATAGGTTGGTCCACGGAACTCGTCCACTACAGTGACTAATCAATAACCCACCAATTCAATAAAATTTAACAACATGACATGGCAATTTTATCATTATCCAGCCTATCAAGGCAAACAAGAGTTTATACATTTTCAACACAAATACTAATTCAACCATTCATGCCAATATTGCTATAAGCCAATCAATTAGAATAATCAATTCATAATACATCAAATGGTCTCCAATTACTCTATTTTCAAAGCCATCATTCAATTTCAAGACAATTTATAAAATCATTTCATTTGAACACATTTTGTTTATCAAACATAAAGATTTACCATTTAAACTCATTTTTCATAAAATCACAAAATCGGATAAAAACCACTTTAGATAATTAAGACGATAGTAAGGTTACTCACTATTCGGGAGTCGAATTCTGAGTACTCCAATTCTTGATTCTCGGGTACTATCTCTTTACTTTTGCCAGAATGCTCACCACCTAGACATAATGCATAATAAACCATTTACTACATTTGTGCTAAATTGTTATAAAACCAATTCAGGCTCTATACTAATGCATGAAATGGGATGTAAATTGTTCAGATTATCGTCTAAACACGGTGTTCTACACAAATTCAATTGTGTACCTAAATAAAACAGTATTGGCCTAATTCGATCTATCACTCGATTAATTGGCCAATACGTCCAATTCAACTCCAAATAATTCCATTTTTCTTCCAATTCTCCAAATCATTAAACACAAATTAAACAACTTGAAATATGGCAAAATCATCCTCACATTTTCTCTTGGAAAATTCGACCATGGTGGGTGCATCAACACTATAATTTTTCATACTTGATTCTCACACCATAAATCACTAATTCCTAACTAAATCACCTGAAATAAAATCAAAATCATCCTCAATATTCCACATGGAGAATTCGACCAATGATGGGTGATGGAAGAATATGAATTTTTCTTGCTTGATTTTCATGCTACACATCACCAATCAACTAAAAACACTAAAATACATTGAAATCTAACCAAATCAAGCATCAAAACCTCTCTCTAAGTGTTCAGCCAGCAAGATACCCATCATGAAATCATGTGATTCAACCATGGAAAATGCAAAAGAATGCATGGGAAAGGTAGATCACAAGTCAAAATCAAGAAATCTTACCTTTGATTGCTTGATTACTTGAAATCCACCAGTTTTCTCTTGAATTTTCACCCTAGGGTTCTTGTTCTTTCTTTTCTTCCTTTGTTCTTGCTTTGGCCAGACATAATGAAGAGAAATGGGCTGATTGTATGCTGATTTTTAAGCCAAATAATAAATGGATGAAAATTTGACACATGTCACCATTCCATTGGTCCATGTGTCATACTTACCCATTAAGCAATCTCTCTCCACCACTTAAATTTTTTCAATTATCCATGATAATATTGGGTAAAATCCATGTGCTGGATAAGTGTTGGGTGATGTAAAATTACAATTTTGCCCCTGGGTGGCAAAATGACTATTTTACCCCTATGCTCGAAAAAATACCGAAATTAAAATTCTTCACTTCTCAAACTCAAATTATGTTCTAAATAGTCAATCTTGATAAAAAACTTCTTCCAACATTCCAATTTTAACCTCAAGTGGCAAAATGACCATTTTGCCCCTAGGTCATGAAAATTCTAATTTGACTCCAAATCAGTCCTCGAACTCCGAAACATCATTTTAAGTCATTCTGGGGTTTTAAAATTCTCTATTTCATCTTAAAATCTCTATTTGGACTAGTTCGAGGCTTAATTCAACTTAGTTGTACTATTTGGTACATTGCCGTCTTTTAACGATTTTCGAGGTACCCAAGTAAGCAAACATCCATTCTTATGTAGGAATGGCATAATAAACATATTGTCGAGCTGGGCTTGACACTTGACTAGTGCCAGCATTGGATCAAGGCAGAAACTTTTAATCGAGGAAGGCAGCAAGATTCAAGGCAAGGTAGTCAAGCTATTGATCGTTGCAATAATTGTGGAGTGCGGCATAGTGGACAATGTTTCCATACTACGAGAGTTTATTATGGGTGTGGGAAACCTAGGCATGTTAAGAGGAATTGCCCGATGGCTCATCAATAACAAGATTCTGCTCATAACTCTACTCAGCTAGTTTTATTTGCTCATTCAGTAGTCACCTTATCTGATCAGGGGGCTAATGGATCGAGGGGTAGAGGTGATGTTACTTCCTCCTAGAGCAGGCCGTCTGAGTCCGGACGTCAAAGTTTTGCTAGTAGGGGCCAAGCGAGGATATATGCTTTAACACCCCAAGAGGCCCAAACATCCAATGCAGTTGTCTTAAGTACCCTTTCTGTTTGTAATATGGATGCTCGAGTATTGTTTGATCCTGGTGCTACCTATTCTTTTATTTCTCCATGTTTTGCACTTCGTCTGGGTAAGGATCGTGTTAGGAGAGAAGAAAAATTACTAGTGTCTACTCCTTTAAAGGAGGTATTTGTAGCCGAATGGGAATATGAGTCCTGTGTAGTTCGAGTCAAAGACAAAGACACTTTGGTGAATCTTGTGGTGTTAAACACCTTAGACTTTGACGTGATCTTGGGAATGGATTGGCTATCACCCTGCCATGCTAGCGTGGATTGTTATCATAAATTGCTTAGATTTGATTTCCCGAATGAGCCACCATTTAGTATTCAGGGGGATAGAAGCAATGCTCCAACCAATTTGATATCGGTCATGTCTACTAGAAGGCTATTATGATAGGATTGTTCAGGTTATTTGGCTATGGTAAGGGATACTCAAGTGAAGGTTGGAGATATAAGCCAAGTGTCGGTGGTGAACGAGTTCATGGATGTATTTCTTGAGGAACTACCAGGTTTGCCTCCCGAGCGAGAGATTGAATTTTGCATAGATTTAATTCCTGACACTAGACCTATATCCATACCCCCACATAGAATGGCACCTGCGGAGCTTAAAGAGCTTAAGGATCAGTTAGAAGATTTGTTGGATAAAGGCTTCATCCATCCTAGCGTCTCACCATGAGGAGCACTGGTGTTATTTGTAAAGAAGAAAGATGGGTCATTTAAATTGTGCATTGACTACCGACAGTTTAATAAAGTGACGGTGAAGAATAAGTACCCCCTTCCAAGAATAGATGATCTATTTGATCAACTACAAGGAGCACAATGTTTCTCTAAGATAGATCTGCGATCTGGGTACCATCAGTTGAGGATCTAAAATGAAGGTATACCAAAGACTGTATTTCGAATAAGATATGGGCACTATGAGTTCCTGGTGATGTCTTTTGGGCTTACGAATGCCCTTGCAGCCTTTATGGATTTGATGAACCAAGTGTTCAAACCCTATTTGAACAAGTTCGTGGTGGTGTTTATTGATGACATCTTGATCTACTTGAAGAGCTGAGAGGAGCATGAGCAGCATCTTAAGATAGTGCTCCAAACTTTGAGAGAACATTGATTGTATGCCAAGTTCTCCAAGTGTGAGTTTTGGCTTGAAAGCGTTGTATTTTTGGGCATGTGGTATCCAAGGATGGGGTACAAGTCGATCCAAAGAAAGTTGAGGCAGTGGAAAAGTGGCCAAGGCCAACATCAGTTACAGAGATTAGAAGCTTTTTGGGTTTGGTTGGCTATTATCGTCGCTTTGTGAAAGACTTATCCAAAATAGTCACCCCTTTGACTAAGTTGACATGTAAAGATACAAAATTTGAGTGGTCAAGTGCTTGTGAGGATAGCTTTGAGAAGCTCAAGGCATGTCTCACCACAACTTTATTATTAAGCCTACCGTAAGGCACAAGGGGTTATACGATATTCTGTGATGCATCGCGGGTTGGTTTAGGGTGTGTATTAATGCAGCATGGGAAGGTGATTGCGTATGTATCAAGGCAACTTAAAAGGCATGAGCAGAATTACCCTGCCCACGATTTGGAGATGGCAACAATCATGTTTGCCTTAAAGATTTAGAGACATTACTTGTATGGTGAGACTTGTGAGATATATACGGACCACAAAAGTTTAAAGTATATATTTCAGCAGAGGGATCTTAACTTGCAACAACGTAGGTAGATGGAGGTCCTAAAAGATTATGATTGTACTATTCTCTACCATCTCGATAAGGCAAATGTAGTGGCAGATGCCTTGAGTCAAAAATCTATAGGGAGTTTGGCACATATCTCTACAGATAGGAGATCCTTGATTAGAGAGATCCATAGTTTGGGAGACATAGGTGTGCATTTAGAAGTTTCGGAGGCAAATGAATTGCTAGCACATTTTAGAGTGAGGCCTATTTTAATGGACCGGATTAAAGAAGCACAAAGTAAAGATGAGTTCATAGCTAAGGCCTCAGAGGATCCTTAAGGAAGGAAAGGAAAAATGTTTACTAAAGCCGCAGATGGAGTATTGAGGTATGGAATCAGACTTTATGTGCCCGATAGTGATGGATTGAGGAGAGAAATATTGGATGAGGCGCATATGGCAGCCTATGTGGTACATCCAGGGGCTACAAAGATGTATCAAGATTTGAAGGAGGTATATTGGTGGGAAGGACTTAAGAAAGATGTAGCTGAGTTTGTCTCCAAGTGCCTAGTTTGTCAGCAGGTTAAGGCCGAGGATCAAAGGCTTGCAGGGCTACTATAGCCATTACCAGTGCCTGAATGGAAGTGGGAGCATGTCGCAATGGACTTTGTAACGGGCTTGCCTCGAACTAGTGGGGGCTACGACTCGATTTGGATCATAGTAGATCGGTTAACGAAGTCAGTCCATTTTTTTTTGGTTAAGAATACTTACGGGGCTGCCCTGTATGCTCGAGTTTATGTGGATGAGATAGTACGACTGCATTGTATCCCCATTTCTATAGTATCTGATAAAGGAGCACAATTCACCAGTCGATTCTAGGGAAAGTTATAGGAAGCATTGGGCACTAAGTTGGATTTCAGCATGACTTTCCACCCTCTGTCAGTTAAAATTCCACTACGCAAGTATACGTATCGAGTAGATAGTATAATAGCAAGCAGAGTATCGATCCCACAGGGAATTGATCTAAAAATTCACTAAGTACTAAAATTAGAACAATCTAATCTTATCCAAACAATCAAAATTAATTAATTAACTAAATCTAATTAACTAAAATTAAAACCATCAAGAAAAATCAAAATAATAATAACTTGAGAAAATATCAAATCAAACAAGCCTAGGATTACAATATCCCTCACACTTCATCTAAATCTTACCTCTCTTCCTTAACTTATTTCAATGGGTTGAATTGCTAACCTACAGTCCTAAATTATTTATAAAGATCTCCTGACTCATCTTATAAAAATATCTATTTTACCCAAACACTATATCCCTATGTGAATTGAAATTAAAATAGACTCATTAAGTGCAGGCTTTAATCTAGTTACATATGGCCTATAGGTATATCCCTATCCTATAAGCAAATCAATTAATATGATCATATGTTATCCCAATTTTAGTATACTCTAAACTCCCTTTTCCAAGTTTGTTTAGGTTCCTAGATCAATTTAATTGGTGGCCAAGCAATTAAAAGCATTAAGAACAAATTGGAATAAACAATTCAAATCCCATTAAAGATAAGTAAGAAAAAGATTAAAAACTTAGATTACATGTGAGTTCAATTGCAATCCTAGAAAAAGAAAATTAGCTACTCATAATTGCAAAATAAAATAACATTGTATAAAATTCAACCATTGAAAGTAACAAGAAAATTAAAAGCCAAGGAAGAAAATAAAATAATAATTACCGTCTTGATCTCCAAGTTTCAGCCTCAACTTCTAAGTTCTTGAATCTTACAAAAGTTCTTCTCTAATGTTGTTAAACATATCCTATTTATACTAATAAACTTAACCTAAAGTTCCTTAAGTTGACCTAGGGTTTAATTGGGCTTAAAAGTGTAATAAAAGGCCAAAAAATCAATTATCAGCCTTTACAAATTTCCATTCCCGACACAGTACGTCTAGCCATTTTCCAATGCGATTTCTCTATCTTCGAGGCAGAACTGGGCAATATGATCTCCATAAAAGTTATAGCTCTGTCTCTTAGCTTTCCAATGGTCTAAGAATTACATCATTTGGAGTTTTTTAACTTGAGATATGGTCAAAATACTAAAGCATATGCAAGCAGATTCTGGGTCTTTCAACACTTTACTTTTCAAAATTAAGCCCAATCACTTTAATCCTACAAAAAATATAAAAACTAATAAATAATAACCAAATTAAAAGGAATAATATAAAATAAAGATATCTCACTTAAAAATAAACTAATTATAAAAACAACTAAAATAAGTAAATTATAATTGAAAATCGAGGACTTAACTAATATTTATAACAAAATCGAAATAAAATAATTCTATAAAATAGAATTATCACCCTCAGACTGATGGGTAATCTGAACGGATGATACAGACATTGGAAGATATGTTGAGGGCCTGTGTAATAGACCTTGGGGTCAAGTGGGATTGATATCTACCCTTGGTGGAGTTTGCCTATAACAACAGTTTCCAAGCTAGTATCCAAATGGCACCATTTGAAGCATTATATGGATGGAGGTGCAGGTCACCTATTGGATGGCTAGAGGTGGGAGAAAGGAAACTCTTGGGTCCTGAGTTGGTGCAGGATGCCATTGAGAAAATACGCATGATTCGAGAGAGGATATTGTCAGCACAAAGTAGACAGAAATCATATGCTGATAACAGACGGAGAGACTTGGAGTTTTAGGTAGGAGATCACGTATTTTTGAAGGTCTCACCAACAAAGGGGGTAATGAGATTTGGCAAGAAGGGAAAATTGAGTCCTTGGTATATAGGACCCTTCGAGATCTTAGAAAGGGTTGGAGCAGTGGCTTACCATTTGGCGCTACCACCAGACCTCTCGAACATTCACCCCGTATTCCATGTGTCAATGCTTAGGAAATATAACCCAAATCCATCTCATGTAATACGGTATGAAACCATCCAATTGCAAGATGATTTAACCTATGAGGAGCAACTAGTGGCTATCCTTGATAAGCAAGTCAAAAAGCTCTGTTCTAAGGATGTAGCCTCAATGAAAGTGTTATGGCGAAACCACATCAGTGAAGAGGTAACGTGGGAAGCCGATGAGGAGATGTGGACCAAGTATCCACACTTCTTTAATTCATAAAGGTATGCTACCTTATAGTTTGATTTAAATTCAGGGACCGAATTTCTTTTAGTGGGGGAGAATGTGAGACCTCGACCTTTATAGCCTTATAACTAGGTGTAGACACGATAACCCGAGCCAGGGGTAATTTCATCATTTCTTTAATGAGCCCTTAGAAGTATGCTTTCAAACATTTTTAAGGCCTAAGTAGGCATAAAGCATAAATGAATGATGAAAATAAGGATTAAATGACGAAGGAAATAAAATAATGATGATTTCCAAAGTAGGGGCAAAATAGTCATTTTTTAACTCGGGTCAAAATTTTAATTTTTCGTAAACTTGAGTATTTTTAGACCATTGTGGACTTCGCCTCAGTGTCAAAAGAGTAAAAAGATTGCACAAAGGATTGGAGAAGAATAAGCTAACTTGCTAAGGGCATTTTTGTAATTTAAGTGGAGTTAGATAAGCTTGAGCTATAAATATCATCTTCAAGCAGCTTCTTCTCACATTTTCCAGTAGCTTCTTCTTCTTCTTCCTTCTTCCCTCCAACGTTTCTTCATCCTCCATGAGAGTTCTCTTTAAGCTTCCATAACTCTTTCAAGCTAGCTTCACTTTTCATGCTTTTGTGCACCCTTTCATAGAATCTTTGTGCTCTTTCACTCTTTCATTTTAAAACCCTTGAAAAAAATATCTTACTTCCATACTTTCTCTCACTAGCTAGGTGTTTTAGAGAGAGAAAGAGAGAGCTTCCATAATAGCTTGAAATTTTTGGAAAGAGATTCAATTACGAAGCTACCAAGGTGAGTAGGGAATTAGAATTTGATATTTAAGTGTTGAGAATAGCAAGTGATGAGACTTGGAAATGTTTTGTAGTTAAGGTTGTTTATTCATTTTGAAGTGATTAGGATGGTGCAAATAATAGCCATTTAATAGCAGTTGGAAATTAGTTAAGAATGACTAGTAGAACCCAATTTAGAAAATAGCTTTGGAATAGTAATAATGCCAAGTTGCGTTGATGGTCATGTTGTTGTAAGTGATAGGTTCCAACGAAACCCTACACCTCCATTTGGAACATAGTCAACGCTAGAGCCTACCAAAACATCAATAAAGACTGGTGAGTGAACTTGCATTTCAAAATTTCTTTGGGAAATGTAATGTATTTGAATGAACATTTGAATGATTTTATCCAATGTTTCTTTAAAAATGTGTGCCAGGGAACAAGCCCTTGATAAAATGTTTTGATGTTGTGAAAAATATGAAATGTGTAAAAGGATGAATCCATGTGCTTCTATATTATGTTGGTAGGTATATATATGAATATATGTTTTGTATTGATGAATAATGTTGAAGTGTGCGAGTAAGGAGTGCACACATGATGATGATAGAGTGTGCGAGTAGGGAGTGCACACATGATGATGTTGAAGTGTGCGAGTAAAGAGTGCACACATGATGATGATATTGCATTGAATTGAGTGGTGTGGGATGGTATGCATGATGGTGTATGTATATACAAATATATATATGTTATAGAAAGTTTATGAAAATAATTGTGATTGTGTTGTGTGTTGGCATTGTTAAATGCTCCCAAATTACTTTTCATTTCAACAAGAAAGTGGCTTTTGATGTAACAAGACCCATTTCACTTAAAATGCTCTGTTTCTCGCTGCAGCAAGAAACTCTCAGGTTTTGGGGGTCACACTAGCCTGATTTTCACTACAGCGAGAAAATCTCAAGTTCTAATGGAGTACTTTCATTTTGATGAAGATTGTGACTGCCTTTCCATATGAATTGGGAAAAATGGTAAAGATAAAAGTTGTATCCTTGCCTCTTATCTTTCTAATGGTATAAAAATCAGGTCAATTAGACTTTTGTAATGGGAGATATACTAGAAAAACTGAAACATATGCAAACTAACACTGTTTCTTGCTACAGCGAGAAACTTGCTGCCTTGCTTGCTACCTTGCTTGATTTTGACATATTTTTCACCCATTTAACTTCATGGATTGATAATGGGTTTTTGCAACACTATGAGGTTATTAATCAAAGTTTGAAAGGAGGGGTTTTCAGTAAGAAATTAAATCAATTGCATTGTTTTTGAAACAAGTGCATCATGATTTCCAAATTCTTCCTATAGATTGCTTGTTCCTTTCTTATGTTCACTCACTGAGTTTATACTCACCTTTTTCAAATTCATGTTTTTAGATCAAGAGGCAGCCGGTAACTAGGTCGAGGTGTTCTCGTAGATTCGTATCCTTCTTAGGTATCTTGTCATTTCGTAGCAGCACTTTCACCTTGGTCACTCTGCTAAAAGCCCAAAGTCATTTTTGTTGTAAATACATACTTGTGATGTAAAATACTAAGATGTATACCTTAGACCATATATGTACATTTTGATTGGTACAGCTACCATGAGTGGCAATAGTTAATGTTATTTTAGGATAATATAAATGCAGTTTTGATTGTTATAATTACTATTAAAGTACTTAAAGGGTTGAGATTATGAGATGTAAATGTAAGAATAGTTGACGGGATAATGAGTACGATTATATAAATAAGCTTGCTTAGGCTTAGTGGGCTATGTCCATTGGGCCCATGAGCCGATCATGGCTCAAAAATTGGGTTGTGACAATAAGGGTAATAGAATATGAGATGTGGGATGTCATCATGGATGGACCCTTCATTCCCTCAACCATAAATGTAGTGACCAATTAAATGATTCCTAAGCCAAGGTCTGAATGGACTGAAGCTGAAACCAAAAAGGTCTAGACATATTTTAAGGCAATAAACACTTTGCATTGTGCTTTAACTACTACTGAGTTTAACAAAGTGTCAAGTTGTACCACTACTAAACAAGTGTGGGACAAACTTAGGATTATCCATGAAGGGACTTCACAAGTCAAGAAGTCCAAAATAGCTATCCTTACTCATAATTATGAGATGTTTTAAGATGGAACTTGGTGAAGATATCACCAGCATGGTTGATACGTTCACTAACATCACAAATAAACTCAGTCAGCTAGGCAAACCAATTCCTGAACATGAAATTGTCAAAAGACTTTTTAAAAGCCTACCCAAAAATTAAAAGCCAAAGGTAACTGCTATCCGTGAAGCCAAGGACTTAAATGTTATAACTCTTGATGAAATTTGTGGGTTTCTTATCACTCATGAGCTGGAGCTTAAAGAAGAAGAAGAAGAAGAGAAGAGAGAAGCAAAAGAAAAGAAGAAAAACATTACCATAAAAACAAGCATCCTTAAAGAAGAATTGGGCAATCTATCCTGTGATGATGATGAAAGATTGGCTATGGTTGCAAGAAGATTCAGAAAGCTCACGGGACAAAGAGATAGGAGTCTGGCTAAGAAAGGTTATAGAAGAGAACAAAGTTCTTCACAAAAAAACAGAAGTAAAAATGAATCCAACAAGAAAGATGATGTCATTTGTTATGAATGCAAGAAGCCTGAACACTTCAGGTCAGAATGTCCCTTGCTGAAGGAGGAAGGTCCCAAGAAAAACATAAAATCGAAGAAGGTAATGGTGGCTGCAACCTGGTCTGATAGTGATGTTTCAAGTTCAAATGCTGAAGAAGAAAAAGTGGAAGAAAGAGCAAATTTATGTTTGATGGCAAGAGATGAGGAATCCAAGGTATCTTCAACTCCTTGTGATATTTCTATTAATGAACTTCAAGAAGAGTATGAATGTCTTTATGGTGAATTCGAAAAACTTGCTTCAAAATACAAGATTTTAAAGAAAAAGACTGCATCTTTTAAGACAAATTTAGAAAAGATAAGACATGACTTTAATTCTATTTTTGAACAAAGAAACTTTCTTCAAACCAAACTAGAACATTCAAAAACATATTTTGAAATTCTAAAATTGGAATTGGAAAATAGAACTGAAGCTTTACAAAAAGCAATTGATGAAAATGCTGCTCGTAAGAGTTTGAGAAAAGAAACTTCAAGAAGAAACACATGTTTCAAGAAAAATTTTGATAATGTCTCATCTAGATGTTATATTTGTGATAGAATTGGTCATCTATCTTATGACTATTATAGAGAAAAAAGCATGCAAAAAACAAGAAAGATTTGGGTTCTAAAAGGATCCCATGTAGCAACTAACCTCCAAGGACTCATCAAGGTATGGGTACTTGTTAAGAAAAGCTAAAAATTTGTCTTGTAGGTTGAGCCAAACTGAGAAGACATATGTTCAAGAGCTCAACTGAAGGAGAAGCAACCATGGTACATGGACAATGGCTGCTCAAGGCATATGACTGGAAACGAAATGCTGTTTGCTCAGTTGGATAAGAAAAAAAGAGGTATTGTTTCTTTTGGAGATGATTCAAAAGGAAAATTCATGTTATAGGAACTATTGGTAAGAATTCTGAAGCTCAAATTAGTCATGTGTTGCTTGTTAAAGGTTTAAAACATAATTTATTAAGTATCAGTCAATTGTGTAGCTTTAAGGTATGTTTTGATTCAAATAAATGTGAAGTGATAGACATAAGTACCAACAAAGTTTCATTCATAGGAAAAAGAATCAAGAATATGTATGTTATATTTCTTGAAGATCTTGAGCTTAATTGTGAAACATGTTTTATGGCAAATGAAGAAAATGATATTTGGTTATGGCATAAAAAGCTTAGACATGTGAACATGCATACCATCTTAAAATTGATGAGAAAAAATTTGGTTATTGAATTGCCTGAACTTAAATTTGAGAATGATCAGATTTGTGATGCTTGCCAACTAGGTAAACAAGTTAGAACATCCTTCAAAACTAAGAAGATTGTCTCAACCTCAAGACCTCTTTAACTGCTACATATTGATTTATTTGGTCCAATTAACACAACTAGCCTAGGAGGCAAATGATATGGCTTTGCGATAGTTGATGACTACTCTAGGTATACTTGGGTCTACTTTCTTGCTCATAAAAAGGATACTCTACATGCATTTGTAAATCATTGTAAAAAGGTTCAAAATGAAAAAGGACTTGACATAGTTAGTATTAAGAGTGATCATGGAGGTGAGTTTGAAGGAGATGATTTTGAAAATTTTTGTAATGAAAAGGGGTTGGATCATAATTTTTCAGCACCTAGAACACCTCAACAAAATGGGGTTGTAGAAAGGAAAAACTGAACTTTAAAAGAAATGGCTTGAACCATGCTTTGTGAAAATAATCTATCAAAGTATTTTTGGGCAGAAGCTATCAACACAGCAGCCTACATTCTTAATGGAGTCTCAATAAGGGCCATGATATCAAAAACCCATATGAACTATACAAAGGTAGAAAACAAAACATCTCTCACTTTAAAAGTTTTAGCTGCAAATGCTTTGTGTTGAATAATGGAAAACATTTTTTAGGAAAGTTTGATGCTAAGAGTGATGAGGCGATATTTCTAGGATATGCATTAAACTCAAAAGCTTATAGAGTTTTTAACAAAAGAGCTTTAACAGTTGAAGAGTCTATCCATGTAGTTTTTGGTGAATCTAATACCTTGCAAAAGGAAGTTCTTGTTAATGAAAATGATGCAGAGGACTTTGAAAGACAAATGGAAGAAATGAGCCTAGAAAACAAGAAAAATAGTGAAGGAAGCTCTCCTGGAAGAGAAACAGAAACTCCACCTCTAAAAAATCTGTAAAGAACAGAAAGTCAGCATAATGACCTTCCAAAGAGCTGGAGATATGTAAAAGATCATCCACAAGAGCAGATCAGTGGTGATATTACATAAGAAGTCAAAACCAAGAGAGGAATTAGAGAAATGTGTGAGTTCTCAACTTTCATCTCACAAATCAAGCCTAAAAGCTTTGAAGAGGCAGAAAAAGAAGAAAGTTGGATATTGGCCATGCAAGAAGAGCTTGATCAATTTGAAAGAAATCGAGTATGGACAATGGTTTCTAGGTCATTAAATCACCCAATTGTTGGCACAAAATGGGTGTTTAGAAATAAAGTGGATGAGCAAGGTAATGTTATTAGGAACAAAGCTAGGCTAGTGGCTCAAGGGTATAACCAAGAGGAAGGCATTGATTGTGATGAAACATTTGCTTCTGTTGTTAGGATAGAAGCCATAAGATTATTGCTTGCATTTGCATATTTTATGAACTTCAAATTATTCCAAATGGATGTGAAAAGTGCATTTTTAAATGGTTTTATTCAAGAGGAAGTCTATGTCAAACAACCCCTCAGATTTGATGGCTTTGAAAAACCTAATTATGTTTTCAAACAACATAAGGCCTTGTATGGACTAAAACAAGCTCCAAGAACTTGGTATGAAAGACTCTCAAAGTTTTTAGTTGAGAAAGGATATAGTAGAAGAAGTATTGACACAACATTGTTTATTAAGAAATGCTAGAATGATTTAATTGTTGTTCAAATTTATGTGAATGATATTGTGTTTGGTGCTACTAATAAGGCTTTGTGCAAGAACTTTGCTGAAGAAATGCAGGGTGAATTCGAAAAGAGCATGATGGGTGAACTGAAATTCTTTCTTGGCCCTCGAATCAAACAAAGTAAGGAGGGCATCTATATCAGTCAAGAAAGATATATTCAAGACATGATGAAAAAGTTTGATATGCTGAAGTTGAAATCAATAAGCACACAAATGATGTCACAACCCAAATTCTAGGCTATGACTGGTGCATGGGCCCAATGGGCATAGCCCACTAAGCCCAAGCAAGCCTATTTAAGTAATCTCGATCATTTATCCCAACCATCATTTCTAAAACCACATATTGTAATTCTCAACTAAAAATATTTTAGTAACATTTTATAGTGACCCAATACTCACCATTTTGTTATGTCTAAATAATGCCACCTGTTTGCCAACTCATAGTGGCATCAGTAATCAAATATACATATTTGACTTATAACATGAATCTTAGTGGATTACATTACATATAAGTGTTAACAGGTAACAGACTCTTGACCATCAACGGAGTGACCGTGGGTGAAGGTACAGCTACTGAGATGCCATAGTACCTACCAAGAAGGCGAGCATATATGGACAACTCAATCTAGGTCCCAACTGCCTTCGAATCTGAAAACATGAAGTTTAAAAATGTGAGTATAAAACTCAATGAGTGAACATAAGAAGGGAACAAGCAATCGATAGGAAGAATTTAGAAATCATGATGCACTTGTTTCAAAAACAATGTAATTGATTTAATTTTTAACTAAAAACCCCTTCTTTCAAACTTTGATTAATAACCTCATAGTGTTGCAAAAACCCATTATCAGTCCATGAAGTTAAATGGGTGAAAAATATGTCAAAATCAAGCAAGGTGGCAAGCATGGCAGCAAGTTTCTCTCTACAGCGAGAAATAGTGTCAGTTTGCATGTATTTCAGTTTTTCTAGCATATCTCCCACTACAAAAGTTCAATTGACCTGATTTTTATACAATTAAAAACATAAGAGGAAGGGCTACAACTTTTATGTTTACTACCTTTCCCAGTTCGGACGGGAAGGTGGTTAAAATCTTCATCAAAGTGAAAGCACTGCACTAGAACCTGAGAGTTTCTCACTACAGTGAGAATCAGGCCAATGTGAGCCCAAAAACTCGAGAGTTTCTAGCTGCAGTGAAAATGAATCTCGCTGCAGCAAGAAACAGGGCATTTTGAGTGAAATGGGTCTTGTTACATCAAAAGCCCTTTTCTTGTTGAAATGAAAAGCAATTTGGGAGCAATTAACAATGACAACACACAACAAAATCACAATTATTTTCATAAACTTTCTATAACATATATATATATATATATTTGTATATACATACATCATAACGCATACCATTCCACCACACTCAACTCAATGCAATATCATCATCATGTGTGCACTCTCTACTCGCACACTTCAACATCATCATGTGTGCACTCCCTACTTGCACACTCTATCATCATCATGTGTGCACTCCCTACTCGCACACTTTAACATCATCACACAACATTATTCATCAATACAAAACATATATTCATATATATATATACCTACCAACATAATATAGAAGCACATGGATTCATCCTTTTACATATTTTACATTTTCACAACATCAAAGCATTTTATCAAGGGCTTGTTCCCCAGCACACATTTTTAAACAAAGGTTGGATAAAATCATTCAAATGTTAAATCCAAATACATTTGCATTTCCCAAAGCAAATTTTTAAATGCAAGTTCACTCACCAGTCTTGTTGATTCTTTTGCTTGACTCTAACCTCAACTAATGCTCCAAATGGACATGTGAGGCCTTGTTGGAACCTATACACACAAACCAACCCAAATTGGCTTTAATATAATTCCAAAAGCTCTTTCCTACTCAAGTTCTACTAGTTATTCCTAACTAGCTTCCAATTGCCATTAAGTGGCTAGTTATTCACACTACTCTAGTCACCTTAAGAGTGAATAAACAACCTCAATGATAAAACACTCATAAACCCCATTGTTAGCCATTATCAACAACTAAAGAAATTTAACCTTAACTTATACTCACCTTGATGGTCTTTGTAGTTGAATTCTCTTTCAAAATTCTTCAAGCTAACAAGGGAAATCACTCTCTCTCTTTACATGTCCAGCTAGTGAGAGGAAGATGGAAGTAAGACTTTTTAAGGGTTTTAAGGTGAGAGAGTGAAATAGCACAAAAGGTTCTATGAAAAAGTGCTCAAAAGCATGAAAATTGAAGTTAGAGAGAGAGTTATGGAAGCTTTAAGGGAGGCTCCCATGGAGATGAAGAAACGTGAGAGGGGAAAGGAAGAAGCAATGGCTGGAAGCTGCTGTGAACTATTGGAGCTTTAGATATTTATATCTAAAGTTTATCCACTTCTCACATAAATTACCAAAATGCCCTTAACATGGTGACTTTGTCTTCCTCCCATCCTTTGTGCAACCTTTTACTCTTTTGACACTAGGGCAAGGTCCATAATAGTCTAGAAATACTCGGGTTCACGAAAACATAAAATTTAGACTCAAGATGCAAAATGACCATTTTGCCCCTATTGTGGAAATTATCATTATTTTTATCTTTTTCATTTATTTACCATCATAAACATCATTCATTCATTCCTTAGGCCTATTCAGACCTTAATAGCATAAAAAAAAACCCACTCGTAAGAGCTCACTAAGAGAAATTATGAAATTACCCTTAGTTTGCATTATCGCGTCTACTTCTAGTTATATGTCTATGGAAATCGAGATTTCAAAAGTTCACTTTTGGATTACCCTTTTTAACTCGGTATTTAACCTCAATTGGCATTTGTAAACTTTATTAGCCACCGTATCAAAATATGAGATACTACAAATGAGTCCCTCCACCAAACTTGATACTAATGAGAGAGGAAAAAGTGTCAATAAAAAGCTTTATAGAGGTATGATTGGATCTTTGCTTTTTTTAACTACTAGTAGACTTGATATCCAATTTACTGTATGGTTGTGCACACAATTTCAATCACAACCCAAAGAGTCATGCTTGACTACTGCAAAAAGAATTTTGAGGTACCTCATAGATACACAAACTTTAGGAATATGGTATTCTAGAGAATCATCCTTTAGCCTTATTGGATATTCTGATGCTAATTTTGCTGGAAGTAAAACGGATAGAAAGAGTACTAGTGGGACTTGTCAGTTTCTAGGAAATATGCTTGTGTCCTGGTCAAGCAAGAAACAAACTCTATTGCACTCTCCACAACTAAAGCTGAATATATTTCCTTAGGTAATTGCTATGCTTATATTTTATGAATTAAACAACAATTAAAAGACTTTAGAGTAACCATGCATAATGTACCAATATTTTGTGATAACACAAGTGCCATAAACATCTCAAAGAATCCCGTTCAGCACTCTAGGACCAAACATATTGAAATTAGACATCACTTTATTAGAGACCATGTGATTAAAGGAGACATTAAGATTGAGTTTGTTAACACTTTGCAACAATTAGCTGGTATATTCACCAAGCCCCTAAATGAGGAAAGATTCTGTGAAATTAGGAGAAATCTAGGAATGGTTAATGTACAGGAGCTTTAGGAAAATTTGTGAGCCTTTCATTCATAAGACAGTAGTTACTTGGTTAATTAAGAGAATCGCTTAACCAACTAAGAGCATTCTGTTTCTTTTTGTTAATAGACTTAGCCGGATAAGAGCAAAACTTAATTAGTTAAGAAACTGAGATAAAATATAATAAAAAGAAAAAAAGCAAGCATACCGGGTGAAAAAGAAAAGAAAAACCACATAAATGAAAAATAAAAAAAGAGCCAAAATTTTGAATTTTGAAAAAGAGGGTAACTGATTGCATTTAAAAGGGGGAGTCTAACGGTTTTTAAAGAAGAAAAACTACTCTTAACTCCTCACCCTCTCCTTTTATTCTCTCCCATCAGAAGCCACTTCTCTCAAAATCGAAACCCCGTTCCTCTCAAACTCTCAAAACCCTAAGTCTGAAACTGCTCAAAATTGATGGCCGAATTCGCATTACCTAATAATGTTTTGGAAAAGAAAAAAGGAAAATGATCCATGGAAGAGAGTCCATCAATCGAGATTCAAAAGAAAAGGAAGAAGGATGAGTCAGCTTCGATGACAGAGAAGACTGGGAAAAAACGAAAGAAAAAGAACAAACATCAGAGAAAAAGAAGGAAAAAGAAAAATCATCTAGAAAAGGCACTCTTCCATCCACCAAATTTAAAAACAAAACTCATGGGGAGAGGTTTAGGAAGATAGAGAATGCACCCATTTCATGTGGGAAATACATTGACTGGGATAGCTTTAATGAGGTTCCAAAAATTAAAGAGGGTTGATCAGATTATTTTGAAGAGATAAAATTAAGGAAATTGAGTGTTTTTAAGAACAGAACCTATAGTGCCAGCTTAGTGGAGGAATTCTATGCTAGCATTGCACTTAATGAAGTGAACTTGAAGAACCTGAGGAGTTTGTTGATGATGGTCTGAATGTATTCCTGAATGGAAAGGAGTTTGTGGTCGGGGCCATGGATTTGGGAAGTTGGCTCAAAGTTGAGTGTGAAGAGGGAGTATATGAAATTCCTGAAGATTATGACCCCTAATCTCTGTGGAAAATAATAATAGGGAAAAAAGAAAGATATTCATCCAAAAGTTATGCTAGTTTCATTAAAAGCCCTTAGATTAGGATCCTGCATTATTTCATTGTCTCTACAATTCATGGAAAAAGTGGTAGCTTCAGCTACGTAGGCCTTCAAGATATGTGGCTGATGAAGCATGCCTTTAATGTTACTCCCCTTAACTTAGGCAGATTCATGATAGAAAGGATGAGAGAAACATGTCAAGTTGATAAGGTAAATCTGTCGTATGGAACATAATTACCTTTATGATTAAGCAAAAGGGCATATGGAGTTCAAGATATGAAATGGACCAAGTGGAAAGTAAGGACCAATCAATCTATCTAGGAAGTTTTCCAAAAGATGGGGTACAAACTAGAAGGAGAAAAGTTTGTCAAGACCTCCAAGATTACTCCAAGGGATGAGCATTCCATCCTTACTTAGACAACTTCCTCCTAGATTTCGAAGAAAATGATTCTGAATTTGCTGATGAGAATTGATGGAAAACTCATTGACTAGTCTGCAAGGATGCAGAAAATTGATGATAAGTTGGAAGAGCTAGAAAATGTAATGAAAGAAAAAGGAAAATCACCTTTTGGTCTTGCAACTGAATACAATTCTACAACACTAAGTCCAGCACCAGCAGGACAAGCTGCTGAAAGTATTGTCCTCCAAGCTGAAGGTGATGAGCAAGAATTTGTTCTAGTAAGGAAATCTCTCACTCTTAAGACTCAAAATGAAGAAGAATCTAATAAAGGCACTAAAGTACTTGGATCCTTTAATGACAACTCTCCACCACATAATGAACCACAACCAGAAAAACCATCTCCTACTAACTATGAAGAAGTTTTAATAATGGATGTTTTTCACGAAATGGTCAGAGAAGAACAAGCAGAAAGAGAAGCAACAAAGAATAAAGCTCAGAAGTTAGCATCTGCAAAGGCTTCTCTTGAGTCAGTTCACATTGCTAGAGATAGTGGACTTACTGATATAGAACAAGGGCAAGCAGTTGCTTCCACCAAAGCTAAATCTAAACCTACTAGCAAAGGCAGAAAGACTATGGCAACAAAAACTAAGTTCCCCAAAAGGAGAATGTCCTCCAAATTAGTTGAAAAAGCCAAACCTTCAATCAAGTCTTCTATTCAGGATCCACTCCAAGTTTCAGACACATCTTCTTCTGATTCTTCCCCAAAAAAATCCTCACCTGTGCCATCTCTTGAACCCTTCAATGTCCATTTTGGCACTGATAAGTCTACCCTCTCTGACTCTTCTCAAACCAATTCACCATCCTTGTTTTTATTGATGACAAAAAGAGGGAAAGATAGAAAGCTTAGGGAAGATAGAAAGTAAAAGAATTTTAGGGAGAAAGTAGAAGTGATTTAGGAGTAATTTAGGAATCCAAATCTAACTCTCTGATGATATTGGGCTGTTTATGTTATTTTGTGTTCTGATGGTTGTTTTGGATGCTGATAGCTTGCTGATAAGCTATTTTATGGTTGTTCTATTGGATTGTGAATGGAAACTATTTTTAAAATGAAAATGGATGCTGCTTATGCTTTTATGATATATGATATTTCTGTTGGATGGTTAATGGCATTTATTTTTGGAATGGATATGATTTGTTGAAAATATGCTGATGACAGTGAATGATATTCTATCACCTATAGCTAATTGTTTTGTAAGGCTGTATAATAATACCTGTCAAATGGTTGAATCTATACCTATAATTTTTTTAAAGAAATGGATAAAAACTTGTTGAATTGAATAATAAAATCATGCATACATTAAGGGGGAGCACACACTCAGTGGGAGAAAATCCTCATTTTGTGCAGAACAAAAAGAAACTAATAGACACTGTGCTGTTAATCAAGGAATGTTTTGTCATCATTAAAAAGGGGGAGATCATTGGCTTCATTAGTTTTTGATGATAATAAAACATTCCCACTCATTTATGTCTAACTTTACTACTTGAGTGTGTAAGACAAAAATGTATGTCAATAATAATTCATTGAAAAGTTAATATCAAAACTCATAAGAATAAGGAGCTACAAATGAGCCACAAAACAAAAGCCTCTTAGTTGGATAAAGAAAGGAGTTAGTCAACTAAAACTCAAAAATGAAGATGAGCCGGTTTAGAGACAGAGACAACTTAATCGACTAAGAAGTATCATTAGTAGACTAAGAGCTTACCGTTAGAAGCTGGGTTCAGAGACAGAGACAACTTAATCGACTAAGAAGTATTGTTGGTCGACTAAGAGCTTACTACCAAAAACTGAGAATAAAGACAGAGATGACTTAATTGACTAAGAAACATAGTTAGTCGACTAAGAGCATTCTATCAGAAAATTTGAATTTAATGCTAGAAGATAGAATAACGGCTATAACTATCTCCAAACTGTTTGCCAATGGTCAGAAACCGTTAAACATCCATCAGAGTTGGTTTTTCAAGTATAAAACCCTCCCCAATGGCTAAGAACAAGATCAAATGCTTCCAAGATCAAAATGAGCTCAAAAATAGAAAAAACTCTCTACATACTTTCTGCACTTCACTTTTATCCTTGTAATAGAGTTAAACACTTCACCTTGTACCATTCGGATCAGGTTAGTGATCATAGGTACTTCTTTATTTCTCTCCTCCTTGAATACTTAGAGTGAACGAGTCACTTTAAGGGGTTTAATCAAGCTTGGGTTGCTTGAGTGGTTGTATAGGTTCTAACTCATCCTAGAAAAGTTAGTTTTGGGTTTTGGTTGATCCCGAAAAAAATCATTGTTAAAGGTTGTGGTTGAGCTTGTGAAAAGCCATTGTAAAAGTTTGGTGGAAGCTTGGGAATTCCAACATTTATAGTAATTTGGTTTGAAAAATCCTTGGTTGAACAATCAAGGTAGTGGATGTAGGTTTTTGACCAAACCACTATAAATCTTTGTGTATTGTCTGCTTTATTTTATTTTTCATTTTCATTCTTCCTTAAATCATTCCTTCATCTTGCATCAAATTTCTCATCATTGATCTTCAATTTGCCCCCAATTAGAAATTAAGTTTAGTAAGAGCCAAACATTGCTATTTACCCCCTTCTAGCACATTTATTTGGGACCAACAGTTAGAAAAGGCTTGAAACTGCTTACAAGGGAATATGTATTGGCACATTACCAAATGTATCGATATATTTATGATAGGATGAACAATGCAAGGCCTATAAGAGGAATTATATCGATACATTTAAGAATGTATCAATAGATTGGGCTAAAAATGAGCATGTATCGATACATTGTCCAAATGTATCGATACATTTGAAGGAGAGAGCACTTGGGACCATTTTGCTCATAATGTATTGATACATTGCCTTAATGTATCAATACATTTATTCGAAATAAGGGCAAATGTATCGATACATCAAAGAAAAAAGGCAAAATTAAAAATGGGTTTTGGGCTATTTCGCCTTATTTGTTTTTTTCATCTTTTTCCTTTATTCTTTCTCTACCCTATACAAAACCCTAAGCCTCGAAATGCCATTTGGAGCTCATTTGAGCTATATCCAAGCTTAAGAAACAATCCAGAGGTAAGATTATGTATTTTTACCAATTGATTTTCGATTTTATCAGTTAATAAGTTCATATCCAAATATTTTCAAGTTTCGTTAAACTCTCTCCCTTTGAGTTTAATGGAGACTTGGAGACTAGATTTGTTGGAAGATTGAGCATATATATATTGAATTTAATTATTTTTTAAAAGTTGGGATATTTTCAAAAGTTAAGAAATAATTATGATTTTGATGTTTAGATGTGTCCAAGGGGAAAGTTGAGTTATTTTACTCATGCTTGAGCTGAAGAATAATTGGAGGCTAAGAATTGGAGCTTGGCTAATGATGCACCTTTGATTGTCAAGGTGAGTGGGATTTAATTAAATGTATGTTATGCATTTCTCATAATGTATGCGTTGCCATGCTACTTAAATGTTGTGTGTATGCCTAGATGAGAATATCTAGGCTAATGAAATTGATATATATATATGTATATATATGTATGTGTGTGTGTGTGAATATGTATGTTTGCTTAGAGGTATGTGCCTAGGTTAGAGAATGAATATGATTTTGTGTTTAGTTGAGGATGTGTATTTTAATTAGTTATCTAGAATAGGAAATTTGTGTTTGTGTGATTTGTGGTGAGCCACATGATGGCATTGTGTTAGAACCCATGGTATGTAGGACCTAGAGTAAAAGGTCTACCCATAGTGTTATCCGAATTATGAATTAAGGACTGTGCCAAATTGTGATGAATGGATTGCCTAATTAGGTATATGGGCATGATGTGTATTTGACTTAATGGCATAGCGATCGAGGTGATGTTAAGTATGTGGGGCTAAAGAGCCATGATTGCTTATGGACAGGATTTATGCGTGAACACCAACATATTTGTGGTTGATTTGAGGATATGCATAAGGTTGTTAAGCCATGATTGATACAATTAAATATGATGAATACTAATGTGTGTTAAAGGCATGAGGGCTTATGATTGATTATGTTTTGTTTGATGATGCCTTGGAGATTTGAAGGCATTTAGAATTATACCGAGTCTAGAAATGATTGAAGCTTATTGAACTTGAATATGATTTGATGGGGATATATGCAATGTTACAAGCACGATGGCCTGATTTATGGATTTGTGTTTCATCAGAAGGATGAATTTCGGATGTTGATTTGACTTGAGGTGGAGTGGAGTCTTATGCCTTATGACTATGTGTGTGCCTGCAGGGATGGTGGCACTAATCCTACTTATGAT
Source organism: Theobroma cacao (assembly GCF_053813885.1). Classification (NCBI taxonomy): domain Eukaryota; kingdom Viridiplantae; phylum Streptophyta; class Magnoliopsida; order Malvales; family Malvaceae; genus Theobroma; species Theobroma cacao. The sequence continues at coordinate 9,507,504 of NC_142642.1, forward strand.
TCTCGCTCACAGTGCTCTGATGCCACCCGTTAAGATTACTTCAAGTGATGCCAATGTTGGGAGATTACTTCGGTAGATGATATGATTCTCTGCCAGTTGCTTTAGTGTTGTGCGTGATCTGTTCTCCCCCTGTTGCTTCGGCACGTGCATAATCTATTTCTTTACCCATTGGCTTTGCCTTGCTCGTGATTTGTTTCTCCATTGATTGACTGAGCATGATCTGACTATGTCCAGGGCAGGACTACTCATTTGATTTCGTTTGACTATGATGACATGCATCGGGTATGGCATGATCTGATTTGAAATATGAATATTTGGTGACCACTATGAATGATATTTGATGAAAAGTTTGAGATAAGTGGTTTATTTGTAAATGAGACTTGAGGTTGGGCTCGACAACTAAGGTGTGCCTATAAAGCCTAGTTTAATAATAACGGCTCTAAGGGTAAGCCTTAAATTGATATGGTTTGATGTGAGAGCATAGAACTTGTGAATTGTGAATATAATACACAGTTAAGATGTGATCCAGCATGAATTTGATATGATGAGTTGTGCATGTAGGAGATTAAGATGATCTTCACACCTTTGAATTGGAGATGTTTGAATATGAAAGTTTTATGGCTAGATAGGCCTAAAAATATTTTATTTGTTATGCAATGATAGCATCCCCTTATTAAGTATTAGATGACTCACCCCTCTATTGTACCATGTGTAGATAAGAGAAGCTATGGGGTTTCGTGCCAAGTGTCGTAGATTTGACGGACATATAATTGGCATCTAGTAGGTCTCCCTCCTAACATGTCACTTCGTTGAGTTCGTGTGGGCCTTCCTCCTTCCCGTTTGATTGGTTTGTGAAATATGTTAGGCATGATGTGCCATTTGAATTGTATAAGTGTTGTTATGTACAAACTTGATTTGATGGCCAACGTACGGCCTTATGAATATTTGTATGAATTATGTGCTAGGGAAAATGTATTATATTTGAATTTGTTATGAATATTTGATTATAAATCCCTTGGCAATTGTGTTATATGATTTTGGACTCTAAGGCTTGCTCGAGTCTAGTGGGCTTGCCTGTTAGGCTTGTGCATCAGTCACGGACCCTCGGATTTGGGTCATGACAATTGTATAATAAGTATTATTAGTGCATGCATGATGATTTTGCATGCAAATGGATGTTATAAGATGCTTTCGCATGTAATGATGAATGTTTACTGAAGTTATGGTAAGAAGTTTGCTTGAGCCTAGTGAGTTATGCTTGTCGGGGTCCAAACGCAAGTCACGATCCCTCTAGAAAATAGGATGTGACACCAAGACTTTTCATATTCCTTGGCCTAAAAACCGTAAAGCCTTCATCTTTTTCTTTCATCCTTCCTATCCATTGCTGCCCTATAATATTCCCACTCTCCCTTTCTTCCATTTTTCATTTCTTCATCATTCTTCCACCAAAATTAATGTTCTTGTACTATTTTTTCATGTTTTCTTCTCTTGTTTCACCTCTACACTAAATTTCTTCTAGAAAAAGCCTCCTTCCACCATTTTTAACCTTGGTTGAAATTTCTAGAGAGAGAAAGTCCCTCTTTCTCTTCAATTTCTTGATTTCTCTTTTAAAAACCTTTCTTTCCCACCAAATTTACATATTCTAGCTTAAATTTAAAGGTTTGATTAAGGTAAATGAAAAGCCCCAATTTCAAATTTTCAATTAGGGTTTATTTCAATAATTTTTCAATTTCTAACAATTAATTGTTTGTTTAGTGGTAGAATTCTAGATTGAGTTCATTTACAAGCTCATCTAGGTAAGTGGACTTGAAATTGAGGTAATTGAGGTTGTGAATTTGAGTTGTAAGATGGAATTAAGGGTTGAAATTTTATTAAATTGGTAATTACTTCATGGAAATCGAGGGCTTATGTGTAGAATGGTTAATTGGGTGGAAATTGCCTTATGGAATTGAGGGTTTATGTGTTGAGTGGTTAATTGGATTGAAATTGCCTTATGGAATGGAGGGCTTCTGTGTTAATAAGGTTTATTAGGTTAAATTTGAGGCTAGGTTGAGAAATTGAGTAGAATTACTTTATGGAATTTACAAATTGGTATTATGTTTAGTTAAATTAAGTATGGTTTGTGATGGAATTGCATGTGTAAGTTCCCCCAAGGCTCCACAACTCAACTTAGGGTGACAATTGTGGTAGAATTGAAGTTGGCCAAGAAAAATTCTAAATAAATTGTGAGGGGTTTGCATTTAAAACTATTTTTGTAATAATTATGCATAAATGTTGATTACTAAATATTCACTTAAATGCTTATTAAATGTTCAAGTTTAGTTATGTGTTCTTGTGAGATTTGCCAATATGAAGTTTTAGAAATGTTTTTAGTATACTATGGTATATGTATATGAATGTACTATTTAGTATTTTGAACTTGCATGGCAACAAGCATTTTATCATTTCAATTCTCAATTGATGTTGAATTGAATGAATATGTTGACTATCGAAACGTAAATCTTGAAATTTTATTATGGTAATGTGGACCTTAAAAAGTTGTAACTAAAATGTGGACTTTGAAATGTCGACTTATAGCATGCTTGCTTGAAGAGTGTAGTGATTTAAGAATGTGTTGCCTATTTTTTGGGAATGCGTTGATCATGATTGATATGTGGCAAATGTAATCATCATTGAAAATTGAGTTCATTCGGCATGCTTGATACAATGTTGCTTGATGATGATGAATTGTCATAGCCTAATTTTCGAACCATGACTGACGCATGGGCCCAATGGGAATAGCCCACTAAGCCCAAGCAAGCCTTTCTATGTAATCAAGTTCATACTTTCTTCAAACATTCCTAAAGCCATGTTTTGTAATTTTCCACTATAAGTACTGTAATAACATAGTATGACAACCAAGAATTTACATTTGTATTATCCAAAATATGGTCGTACATTTGCCATCTCATAATGGCATCATCAAATCCAAATTATACATATACTGTTTATAGCATAACTCTTAAAGATTTACATCACGTGTATATGTACACATGCAACAGACGTTTGACAACTAGCGGAGTGACTTGAATGAGGGTACGGCTACTGAACGCCAAGCTAGCTACCAAAGGGTGAATACAAGTGGAAGTCTTATTCTAGGTTCCAACTACCTCCGAATCTAAAAACATGAAGTTTAAAAGAGTGAGTATAAACTCAATGAAAGAACATAAGAAGGGAACAAGCAAACAATATGAAGAGATTTTGAAAACATGATGCACTTTAGTTATAAATAATGCAATTTAGTTTAATATCTTGTAAAGCCTCTTAATTCAACCCTTGATTATTTAATTCCTTAGCATCTAAAATCCATGATAACCCATGAAGTTGAAAAGAATGAAAAATTTCAACAAATATCTACGTAAGACAAGCAAAATAGAAGGTTTCTCGCTGCAACGAGAATGAATTTCCGCTGCAACGAAATTTAGACAAAAATCTCTAACCACCCGAGAGTTTCTCGCTGCAGCGAAAATAGAGCCAGTGCACACCCTCCCCTAACCCGAGACTTTCTTGTTGCAGTGAGAATCTGGCTAGATAAAGTTAGGGGAAATTTTCACTGCTATATAAATCCAATCCTATTGCAATGAAAATCAGCTTAAACACATTTGACAATAATCTAGTTTTAATAGTCAATACAATCACATATTAACCCCAAACCTCTCTATATAGTAAATATATATATATATATATATATATAAATATATATATATATATATATAAGCATATACACCACCACCGCCTCACCCAGCTCATGTACACTCCTACACTGCACATAGCTGGAGTCACCGTGTGCATCCCCCACATGGCGCACAGTTAATACCATCGCTTGCATCCCCCACATGCGCACAGGCAATATCATCATCCACACTCCTGCCCCTGTCATCACCGGCAAGTGCTCCCCCACATCGCGCACATGCACGACTATATTTATTACACAATATCACCTCTCAATGCGCAACACATATATGTTTATATCAACATAATAAAGGAGTACATGGGTTCATCACAGTCACATTTCACAACACAGCACAAAAAAAATGTTTCATCAAGGGCTTGTTCCCTTGTGCATTTTGAAGAAAAATCAATTAAAATATTTCAAGTGATTCATTCAAACATATATACATTTACCCAAAACATTTTAATGCAAGTTCACTCACTTGTTTTTGTTAATGCTTTTGGATCGACTCCAACTTCGACTAATGCTCCAAGTGAAGGTGTGGGGCCTTGTTGGAACCTATCACACACAATATATCACAACCAACTCAATTTACATAAATGTTACTCAAAAAGCTATTTTCTAATTCAAACTTTACTGGTTATTCATAACTAACTTCCAATTACCATTTGATTGGCTATCTATTCTCCCTACTCTAGTAACACTAGAAATAAATAAACAAACCTCAAAAAAATAAAACAACTCACAACTCCACTTACTAGCCATTATCAACAACCTAACATCAATACTAATTCATTACTCACCTTGGTAGATTTGTAGTTGAATTCTTTCTCAAGAGTTCTCAAGCTATTATGGATAATCTCTCTCTCTCTTTCTCTCTAAAATGTCCAACTAGTGAGAAAAAGTATTGAGGAAAGACTTTTGAGGGTTCTTGAAGTGTAAAAGTGAAAGAGCATGAAAAATCTTATGACAAGGTAAATAAAAACATAAGTCTTGGGGTTACCATGAGAAAATTTATAAAGGTGTTAAAGCAAGCTTCCATGGAAGATGAAAAAACGTGAGAAGGGGAGAAAAGATGGAAGGAAGAAGAAGAAGAACCTGTTGGAAGTTAGAAGAAGCTACTGAAAATTAGATATTTATATCCAAAGTTTATCCAAGTTTTACTTAATTTACAAAAATACCCTTGACAAGGTGGCTTTACCTTCTTCCTATCCTTTGTGCAATCTTTTTACTCTTTTGACACTAAGACAAAGTCCATAATAGTCTAGAAATACTCAAGTTCACGAAAACTTAAAAATTTCGACTTGAGATGAAAAATGACCATTTTACCCTTACCATGAAAATTATCATTATTTCTATTTTCTTCTTTTATTTATCATTATATACATAATTCATTTATTCCTTAGGCCTTAATAATGTTAGGAAACCTACTTCTAAAAGCTCACCAAGAAAATGACGAAATTACCCCTAGTCCATGTTATCGCGTCTACTTCTAGTTACGTGTCTATAAAGGTCGAGGCCTCACATGAATGTGGGCAGTATATGTGTATATGAAGGGCACATGACTGTAGTGGTGTTGATGATGTGGATAACCATGTGTGTAGAGAGGAAGGCACATGTTTGGAAGGTCTTCATGTTCATGACCATAGACAATCATGTGTCTAGAGAGGAGGGCACACGTTCATGATGTGTTGATGGTGTTATGATAGATGGCCATGTGTGAAAAAAGAAGGGCATGTCCATGATGATTGATGATGTCATTAAGTGTTCCTTGATTGTGCATCTTAGAAAGGGATGTTTTCATGAAGATCAATTAACATATTTGAAATGTTGTATTTACTTTGTTTATGTACTTCCAATTAAGTTTCCAATGAGTTTTGGTACCTTTGAATTACTTTTAAATAAATTGAATTGTATGGTTTATATGACATATGCATGTTTTGATTTATTACAAAAATGCATGGTTTGAAATAAAGTCATTGTTTAATTGAAGTACTCATGTTAGCTTGTTCCCTTTCTACCTCATTCATTAAGTGTCACATCTTGATTTCGAGGACATGATCGATGCAAGAACCTAGTAGTCAAAGCCCTTTGGACCCAAGCAAGCCTTTAACTGATCATTCATAAGCACATCATTGCATAACAAGGGTATAATTAATCAAGTGCACTATCATACATTTTGGAGAACTTCACCATCATAATGTGTGTCTAAACTTTTCATTTTACCATCAATATCCATATCACATAAAGTTTTATATATCATTTCATATAAACATTGATATGCATACATTGGCTGCTTGTATAGGTTTTTGAGCCATCTCATTTATTCCCATGTAATAACCATATCAAATATAATTCTAATTTGTGACTACAGAACATAAACGTGTTCAACATCATATAAACATAAATGATAAAGACCGACTCATCAATGGAACGTGACTAGCCACTTTAGGTTGGGTGCTTTCATGAACACCTACCAAAGATAAAACTTAGAGCATTTCTCCACAAAGGGTGACCAAGCTAGTTACCAACCTGAAAACAAAGCAAATGCATCTTTTTTATGTGAGTTATAAAACTCAGTGAGCAAAGATAGGAGGAGAACAAGCCAAAAAAGGAAGAATTTTTCATATAAATCACATTTACATAAACATACATTTGGGAGTAAACATTGATCTTAATCAAGATATGAACAAACGTGTTTTCACCCTTTCATTTGAATGATGCTGATCGAAATAAGAGTTACATGAAGGTTGTGTTGGCTTTAAAATGATTATAGTTTTGATTATGAAAATATGATCAAATTTTCATGAATGTTATTTGATTGATTCTTGACAAGTTTTTGAAAAGATTTAACTTTCATACATTTGTTCTTACATGATTACAAACTTGACTATTTTAGTTGTGTGGATTCTTAAAGCTATTGAACTTTCACACACTTGCTTTGTGTTGTTAAAATTTTCTACCCACACAAGTATACATATCGAAAAGATAATATAATGGTAAGTAAATAGATAAATAATTAAACTATAAATTAATTAACAAAAACTAACTAATTGGTAAAAATCAATGCAAGAATATAATTGAATAAAATCAAATCAAACAAGCTTAAGGATTACAATATCCGTCACACTTCATTTAAATCTTACCTTTCTTCCTTATTTTATTCTAATAGGTTGAATTGTTAACTTAGAGTCCTCAATTATTTATAAAGCTCTCTCGATACTCCTACAAATATATTTATTTTAACCAAATCACTATATTTCTATATGAATTGAAATAAAACATACTCATTAAGTTCAAGCTCTAATATTAGCTACATAGGACATACAGCATATAGTTGCTTACGGCAAATAAATATAATCATATGCTATTCCAATTTTAGCCTACACTAAACTCATTTTTTCAAGTTATGTTTAGGTTTTTAGATCAATTTAATTGGTGATCAAGCAATTAAAAACATTAAAAACAAACTGGAATAAACAATTCAATTCCATTGAAAATAAACAAGAAAGAGATTAAAAATTTAAACTACATGTGAGTTCAATTGCAATCCTAGAAAAGAAATATAGCTACTTGTAATTGCAATAATAACTAAAAATATATGAAGTTTAGCCTTCAAGAGTAACAAGAATAACAAAAGCTAAGGAAAAAGAAAATAAACAAATTTTGTAGCTTTGATCTTTAATCTTTAGCCTCAACTTCTATTTTCTTGAATTTCTCTTAGGGTTTCTTTTTATCATTAACCTTTCCTAGAACTAACTATTTATACTCAAAACTCAACCTAATTTTTTTAAAATTAAACTAATTTAGCATAATAACTCTTAATATGGGCTTAGGATAAGTGTAAAGCCCATATAACTTAAGTCAGCTCATAGCCTTGTCTTTCCTGCAGTAATTTTTTTCAAATTTTCCTCTTCAACACCGCGGCATAGCCCATCTACACCGCAATGCTCCCTTGAATTTAAGCCTTTTCTTGTCGACTACTACATTCTATCAACTTTCAATAAAACTTTCTCCATCTTATAGGAAGAACTAGGTGAAGTAGTCTTCATGAAAGTTGTATCTCTATCTCTTATATTTTCAATGGTTTAAGAATCATAGTAATCGGATTTTTGGAGTGAAAGTTATTCTCAAAATATCGCAACATGTATGAATAGAGCCTGGACTTTTTAAACACTTTTCTTCACCAAATTGAGCCTTATTCCTTTAGAGTTCTACAAAAACATGAAAACAAAAAAATAATAACTAAACTAAGAAAAATAAACATAAAATTAGCATAAAATAAAATAACTTTATAAAAATAAACTAATTAGAAAAATAACTAAATCTTAACCTAAACTCAAGAACTTAGCTAGCTTTCAAGAACAAAATGAGATAAAAATAATTTTATAAAATAGAATTATCAAACCCCCAAACTTAAGATTTTGCTAGTCCTCAATCAAAAGAAAAGAAAACAAAGAAAATCAATGAAAAGACTTTTCAAGAGATAAAAATTCACCAAGTCATGATTTCCTGATTTTTCCTTAGAAATTCCAACTTAAGGTAAAATACACATAATCTTCAAATTCATGCATCGATTCATATGAAGGCTCCATTTCGAAAGGACTTCCTATGTGTGTGAAATAATCTCTCACAAAGAATATCATGTAATTCGAATTGGTTTATGGTAAGTCCAAGCATAGATTAGTATTCGGATCCCATAAGTTTGCTTTTTCATCTCTCTCTCCACTATTGTAGACTAACACTTATTCAATGGTCAATCGATTTTTATTAAGCTTGTAATGTAAGGCTAGGATCAAGGTATGATAAGGGATATTATTTAAGCTTAAGTTACCCTAAGCACATACTGTTGGTCCCTATAATATGTGCTAGAGGGGGGGTGAATAGCATAATTTGGCTCTTGACAAGATTGGAAACTAATTTTCAGAACTTAAGAAAACAAAAACAGAGTATAAAATGCACAACAATTTAGAGTGGTTCGTTCCAAGACCTACATCCACTACCTTGATTATCCAACCAAGGATTTTCTCACAAACTCACTAACAACCGGTGAAATTCACAAGCTTCCACCCAGCTTTTACAATGGCTTCCACCAGGCTCAGCCACAACCTTTTACACTAGTTTTTCACGGGCTCAACTAAAACCCAAAGTGGTTTTCCAAGGCTCAACCACAACCTTTAATAATCAAGCTATCCCAAGCTTGAACAACCCCTTAGAGTGACTCCCTCACTCTAAGAATACAAGAGAAGTAGTAAAATAAAGTACCTATGATCACTGGATGATCTAATTGGTACAAGATTGAGTGCTAAATACAAATGCAAAGAGTAGGCATTTAAGTGCAGACAAGTGCAGTGAAGCTTTTCTGGTTTTTCTACTTTCTATAGCTCAAATCTCATTCAAGGGTTCTCAAAACTTGTTTCTAATTGTTAAAAGACCCTTTTATACTTGAAGATTCAACTATGATGGCAATTTGGCAGTTTATATCCATTGGAAACAGTTGAGAATGAGTTCTAGCCGTTAATCTATCTTGTAGTGCTCTAGTTCAAATTGCAGATAGAGAGCTCTTAGTCGACTAACTTGGTTGACTAAGTTGGTTTTGTTTCTGGTTTGCAGATTCTGGTAGAGAGCACTTAGTCGACTGACTTGGTTGACTAAATTGATTCTGTTTCTCAAACTCTTCAGCCCACCATTTCTCCAATTTGAAATTTGATCAACCAATGTTCTTCCTTGTTTCACCAATAAGCTTCCTCCTTGTTATTCAGTTACATCTTGTTAATTTTATCCCTTTTTTTCTATAAAAAATACTCTTTAAAGAGTTAATAAATTAATTTCATGTGTTAATTTCCTGCACACTCAAGTAAAGGTATTAGACACAAATAAATGGGAATGTTTTATTATCATACAAAACTAATGGAGCCAACAATCTCCCCCTTTTTTATGATGACAAAACACTCTTTGATTGACAGCATAGTGTCATTTTAATTCTTTTTAGTTTTCTGCAAAAATTGAGGATGGCTCCCCCTAAGTATAAGCTCCCCCTTAGTGTGTGCGTATTTTGCTTATTTTATTTTATCCAATTTTATTCTAGTCATATAGAAAATGATATTGTACATTTAGAGTATACATATGTTCAGCAACATAGAGTGATTTGTAGCAAGTAAGTATTAGCAGATCATCATTAAACTTTCAACTTTAAGTATTGACAGATTTTCATCACTGTTCCAGCAGCTGTCAACAGTTTATTGATTTCAGATTTTGTTCAAATCATTCATGTTTCAATTTATATACTATTCATACATCTATATCTATTTTCAAACAGAAATTATCCACAATGCCATAACAAAAATCATTTATCAGCATGTAAATCAATATCAACATAGCACCAGTAGATTTTGTTCATGACAGTCAAAATACCAAAATAGCAAAATATCAGTAGACTTCAATTTTTAGCAATTAAGCAACATAGTCATATCAGCATTCATTTTTTACATACAACCACATAAATAACTGAATTAAAATCGAGATTTTAAGTGTCACCATGGCACAAATAATAGTTAATCAACAAGTATTCTGAAACTGCCCTTGGACTATTTTTGCTTCCTATATCCTATTTTTCTAAGTTCGTTCACCTTTGATTCTGTCTTCTTTCCTTTCTTAGGTTCCTTCCTGGTTCCTTTACCCTAACATTTTTTTTTAAAATTTATTCTTCTGGTTTTTGGTTCTTGCACCCATTCTATTATACTCCCCTTTTTTGTCAGCATCAAAGGGAGGGGCTTCTATTCATCTAATGTGTCAGAGGGTGAGGATTCAGTGTTATAGAAAGGGTTGAGAGGAAAAGGAGAGGGCTCCCGAAGAGGTGATGACTGTCTTGGGGAAGGTTTTAGAGAGGACTTGTTTGAGACAAGGATTGGAGAGGAGGCTGAAATTGGTTTGGATTTCTCTGCCAACCTGAAAGACTTTCTTCTCTTGAGAAAAGCTGTCTTGGTTACCATTATCTTTCTGCCTTTGGTTGGTAGCTTTGGCTCAGTTGGTGGAGCTGCAATGGCTTTGGCTTTCCTTGCTTTTGTCTTTACTCTAGTAGTTGATGTAGATTTCTTTCCTTTTCCTACACCTTCACCATCCTTTTGAGTTTCTGTCTTGGCAATTTCTTTTTCAGCTTGTCCCTCCTTAACCATTTGGTGGAAGATATCCATGATGGAAACTTCCTCTGAATTTGGAGGAAAGGCTTGGTGTTTCTCTGTCTTTGAATCATTTTTGCTTTGAGGTTCAGGGGAGGTTGTCTTGGCTGGTTGATCAGTTTGTAGAGCAGGACTGGCAGACTTGTAGGTGGAACCTTCATCCTGAATGCCAAAACTTCTAACATGAGGAGCTGATTTTTCTACTGACTTAGCTGAACTTTCAGCACCTTGTTGTGCAGGTGCAGTGCTGGATGTGGCAGAATTATCTGCGGTCACAGATTCAAATGGCATGTTTTCCTTCTCCTTTAGTTTGTTTTCCAACTCAGTGATTTTATCTTCCATTTTCTGCAGCTTCACTCCTTGATCAGTCAATTTACCATCAATCCTCATGAGCATATTAAAAATCACTTCATTTGAAAATCTGGAGGGAGCTTCTTCAGGTTGAGCATGTAGACTGTGTTCTTTTTTCGGGCCAGTTTTAGAGGTTTTAATGAACTTTTCTCGATCGAGCACATACCCCATTTTAACCAAGCTACCATAATGAATAACTTGATCTCTGGTTTTTACCAGGTCCATATCATACCTCTTTGCCCATATTCCCTTCTTCTGCACAATGGATGTAATCACATTCCCATATGGCAGATTTACCTTCTCAAGTCTATAGGCACTTCTCATTTTCTCAATCATAAATCTTCCCAAATTCAGAGACACTCAATTCAAAGCATGCTCTATCAGCCAAAGGTCTTGGAGGCTGATGTAGCTAAGGCTTCCACTTCTGCCTTGTATATTTGCTGCTATGAAATATTGTAGAATTCTGATATGAAGGCTGGTTATCAAACTAGAATTACTTTTTGAAGAATATTTTTTTTTATTTCTAGTGATGATCTCCCACAATGAGGACGGATCATATTTTTCAAGCAGTTCAAATTCACCTTCTTCATACTCTATTTTCAACAGGTTCCCTAAATCCTCAACAGTCATAACAAACTCTTTTCCATTCAGATAAACATTCAAACCATCTTCTACATAATCATCAAAATCTATTAATTCCTTTCTTTTTAAAGCAATTCTAGAATAAAACTCTTTAACCAGACTTGGACTATAAGACCTATTCTTAAAGGTGCTATAGCCTTTTAGTTTTAGTTCATCAAAGTACTCAGATAGACTGGTATGGATTTCTACATTTTCCTTAAAACTCATCCAGTCAATGAATTTTCCACAAGAGATTAGTACATGCTCGATATTTTTGAATCTATACTCATGCAACTTATTCCTAAATTTCAAAGAAGAAGAACTAGTACCTTTGTGGAGTGAGGGCTCTATTTCTCTCTTCTTGCTAGTTTTGTGCTTCTTTTCTCTAAGTTTCTCGGATATATCTTTCATTGAACCAGGCATGATTTTAAGTTTCTTTTTCACACTTTCAATTCCTATTTCTTCCTCAATTGGCCTTTTCCCTTTCTTCTTTTCTGATATCTCTTTGCTTTGAGATGTTCTAGCCATGTCGGTTTCAGAGCCAAACAGGGAGATTTAGGTTTTTGTTTCTAGAGCAACGAGTTTCAGGGGAGAGATGAGGAGAGGTAGTCAGCAGTTATTGAAAAAAAAAACTGCTCACCTTCCTTTAAGTACTGCCTTATTTTGTTTCTTTATAATTTCAAACTTCCCTCTAAAATTTGGTTATTTACCTTTGACAATTTTTCTTCATTCTTTTTGCACTTAGTAAACACATATTTTTACCATATTTTACTCTTCTTTCTCTATACTCACTGAGTCTTATTATTTAAGGCTGTCAAACCACTCTTAGTTGATTGAGAAATCCTTAGTCGACTGAAAGCATTCTGTTTTCTATGAGAAAGCCAAAGGTTTTCTTATAATTTCTTCACACTAATCATTCCTAACTTTCTTCTAATCTCATAAAATCTATCTTCACTCAGAGGTTTGGTAAAAATGTTTGCTAATGGATGTAAAGTATTCACAAATTCTATCTTAATATCATTTTCCATCACATGGTCTCTAATAAAATGGTGTCTAATTTCAATGTGCTTTGTCTTCGAGTGCTGTATAGGATTTTTTGATATATTGATTGCACTTGTGTTATCACTGTATATCGATACATTATGCATAGTTATTCCATAGTCTTTTAATTGTTGCTTGTTCCAAAGGATTTGTACACAGCAGCTACCTAATGATACATATTCAGCCTCTGCTATAGACAGTGCCACTGAGTTTTGCTTTTTGCTGGACCAAGACACAAGCATCCTTCCTCAAAATTGGCATGTTCCACCAGTGCTTTTCCTATCAGTTCTGCTGCCAGCAAAGTCAGCATCTGAATATCCAACTAAGCTAAGAGTTGAGTTTTTAGAGTACCATATTCCTAGTTCTTGAGTGTCTATGAGGTATCTAAAAATTCTCTTAACGACTGTTAGGTGTGATTCTTTAGGCTGTGACTGAAATCTAGCACACAAGCACACACTAAACTGAATATCTGGTTTACTTGCTGTTAAGTAGAGAAGAGAGCCGATCATACCTCTATAGAGCTTTTGATCTACATCCTTACCTTTTTCATCTAAGTCGAGTTTGGTGGATGGACTCATTGGTGTGGAAATTGATTTCAGCTTTAGCATATCGAATTTCTTGAGCATATCATGAGTATATCTTTCTTGGTTGATGAAGATTCCTTCCTCACTTTGTTTGATTTGAAGACCAAGGAAGTACTTCAACTCTCCTATCATGCTCATCTCAAATTCACCCTGCATTTCCTTTGCAAAGTTCTTGCATAAAGCTTCATTAGTTGCACCAAATACAATATCATCCACATATATTTGCACAACAATTAAATCATTTAGATATCTCTTAATGAACAATGTAGTATCGATGCTGCCTCTATCATACCCTTTCTCAACTAGAAATTTTGAAAGCCTTTCAGACCAAGCTCTAAGAGCTTGTTTCAATTCATACAAGGCTTTATGAAGTTTGAAAACATGATCAGATTTTTCAAAGTCTTCAAAACAAGGTGGTTGTTCTACATATACTTCCTCTTGAATTAATCGATTTAAGAATGCACTTTTGACATCCATTTGGAACAATTTAAAATTCATGAAACATGCAAAAGCTAGCAACAACCTTATGGCTTCAATCCTAGCAACCAGAGCAAAAGTTTCATCATAATCTATTCTTTTTTCTTGGTTGTATCCTTTTCCTACTAACCTAGCTTTATTTGTAACTACATTTCCTTACTCATCTACCTTATTTCTAAATACCCATTTTGTACCAACAATAGGGTGATTTGAAGGTCTAAGTACCAATGACCATGCATGACTCCTTGTGAATTGATCAAGTTCTTCTTGCATGGCCATTATCCAACTTTCCTCTTTTTCAGCTTCTTCAAAGTTTTTAGGTTCAATTTGAGATATAAAAGCTGAAAAACTCACATGTTTCTCTAGTTGCTTTCCTAGTTTTAACTCCTTGTGAAATCTCACCAATTATTTGGTCATGTGGGTGATCTCTCACAAATCTCCAACTCCTTGGTAGATCATCATGCTGATTTTTTGCTCTTTGCAGATTTTCTAGAGGGGGAGTTTCATTTTATCTTCTAGGTGAGCTTTCTTCATTATTTTTGTTGTTTTCTAAGTTCATTTCCTCCATTTGTTTTTCTAGGACTTCTACATCATCATCATCATCATGAACTTCTTTTTGCAATGCATTTTGGCTCATCAAAAACTACATGAATTGATTCTTCAACGGTCAAGGTCCTTTTGTTGAAAACTCTATAGGCCTTTAAGTTTAAAGCATATCCTAAAAATATTACTTCATCGCTCTTTGCATCAAACTTCCCTAGGGGCTGTTTTTCATTGTTCAATACAAAGCATTTACAACCAAAACTTATAAGGTGAGAAATATTTGGTTTCCTACCTTTATAAAGTTCATATGGAGTTTTTGAAATCAAGGGCCTTATTGAGACTCTATTAAGAATATAAGTTGTCGTATTTACTGCCTCAGCCCAAAGATATTTAGGTAGGTTGTTCTCACATAACATGGTCCTAGCCATTTTTTTCAAGGTTCGATTTTTCCTCTCTATAACTCCATTTTGTTGAGGTGTTCTAGGTGCAGAAAAATTGTGATCCAACCCCTTTTCATTACAAAACTTTTCAAACTCATCATTTTCAAATTCTCCTTCATGATCACTCCTTATGCTAACTATGGCTAATCCTTTTTTATTTTCTACTTTCTTACAATGACTTAAGAACGCTTGTAGAGCATCATTCTTATGAGCAAGAAAATACACCCAAGTATATCTAGAATAGTCAACAGCTATTACAAAGCCATAAGATTTTCCTCCTAAGCTAGTTGTGTTTATTGGACCAAATAGATCAATATGAAGCAATTCAAGAGGTCTAGATGTTGACACAATTTTCTTAGACTTGAAGGGTGTCCTAACTTATTTTCCTAGTTAGCAAGCATCACATATCTTATCATTTTCAAATTTTAACTCAGGTAGTCCAGCAACAAGATTCTTCTTAATTAATTTTGACATAGTATGCATGCTCACATGTCCTTATCTTCTATGCCATAGCCAACTATCATTTTCAGCATTTGCAACAAGACATACTTCACTATTTACTTCAAGATCTTCAAGAAAAATTACATACATATTCTTCAATCTATTTCCTATAAATGAGATTTTATTTGTACTCATATCTATCACTTCACACTTAGTTGAATCAAAGCACACTCTAAATCCTTTATCACATAATTGACTAATAATTAGTAAATTATTCTTTAAGCCTTTAACCAACAACACATGACTAATTTGAGTTTGGAAATTCTTACCAATCGTATCTATACCATGTATTCTTCCTTTTGAATCATCTCCAAAGGATACGGTTCCTCCCTTTCTCTTATCCAGTTGAGTAAATAGCATTTCATGTCTTGTCATGTGCCGTGAACAGCCACTGTCCAAGTACCAAGGCTGTTTCTTTTTGAGTTGAGCTTTTGAACATGTTTCCTTTAAGTCCAGCTTAACCTCTGTTTCATCCTCTTGTGCCATTAAACAGATGTTTGCTCTTTCCTCATATTTTTCATCATCAGTTTCAGAGCTTGATGTGTCACTGTCGACCATGCAACAGCCACCATTGCTTTCTTGAATTTCTTATTTTTCTTGGGGGTTTCATCTTTCAGTAATGGACACTCAGACTTGAAGTGACCAGGTTTCTTGCATTCGTAGCAGATCATCTCTTCCCTTTTGTTGGAGTCATTTTTGTTCCTTATTTTCCATGAAGCACCTTGGTCTTTCCTGAAACCTCTTTTAGTTAGCCTTTGATTTCTTCTGCTCATTAGCTTTCTGAATTTTCTTGCAACTAGAGCTAATTCTTCATCATTATCACAGGAAAGCTCTTCCAGCTCTTCTTCAAGGATGCTGGCTTTAAGTGCAATGCTCTTTTTCTTTTCCTTTGCTTCCTTTTGGTCTTCTTCTTCCTTAAGCTCCAACTCATGAGTAAGAAGAGAACCATAAATCTTATCGAGTGTGATGATGTTTAGATCTTTAGCCTCTCTAATGGCAGTCACTTTTGGCTTCCAAGATTTTAGTAGGCATCTAAGCAGTCTCTTAACTAATTCATGTTTAGGGATAGGCTTGCCTAGCTGACTTAATTTATTTGTGTTGTTTGTAAACCTATCAAACATGCTGGTGATGTCTTCACCAGGCTCCATTTTGAACATTTCATAACTATGTGTTAAGAGAGCAATTTTGGACTCCTTTACTTGAGAAGTCCCTTCATGGATTATTCTAAGTTTTTCCCACACTTGTTTAGCTATTGTACAGCTTGAGACTTTGTTAAATTTAGTGGGGGTCAAGGCACAATGTAACGTGTTGATGGCCTTAAAGTTTATTTGAACTTTCTTAGTTTCAGCCTCAGTCGATTCAGACTTTGGCTTGAGGATCAACTCATTTGTCACTATATTTACGGTTGAGGGCATAAAGGGTCCATCAGTTATGACATCCCACATTTCATAGTCTATAGCTCTAATGTAAATTGACATTCTAATGCTTCAATAAGGGTAATTAGAGCCATCAAATAGAGGTGGTCTGTTTGTTGATTGTCCCTCAACCACTACTGATTTTTGTTGAGCCATTTGGATACTCCCAAAGGATGTTAAGCCTTAATAGCAGGGAACTTGCTCTGATACCAATTGTTGGTCCCTATAATATGTGCTAGAGGGGGGTGAATAACACAATTTGGCTCTTGACAAGATTGGAAACTAATTTCCAGAACTTAAGAAAACAAAAACAAAGTATAAAATGCACAGCAATTTAGAGTGGTTCGATCCAAGACCTACATCCATTACCTTGATTATCCAACCAAGGATTTTCTCACAAACTCACTAACAACAGGTGAAATTCACAAGCTTCCACCAAGCTTTTACAATGGCTTTTACCAGGCTCAGCCATAACCTTTTACACTAGTTTTTCACAGGCTCAACTAAAACCCAAAGTGGTTTTCCAAGGCTCAACCACAACCTTTAACAATCAAGCTATCCCAAGCTTGAATAACCCCTTAGAGTGACTCCCTCACTCTAAGAATACAAGAGAAGTAGTAAAAGAAAGTACCTATGATCACTGGATGATCTGATTGGTACAAGATTGAGTGCTAAATACAAATACAAAGAGTAGGCGTTTAAGTGCAGACAAGTGCAATGAAGCTTTTTTGGTTTTTCTACTTTCTATAGCTCAAATCTCATTCAAGGCTTCTCAAAACTTGTTTCTAATTGTTGCAAGACCCTTTTATACTTGGAGATTCAACTCTTATGGTAGTTTGGCAGTTTATATCCGTTGGAAATAGTTGAGAATGAGTTCTAGCCATTAATCTGTCTTGTAGCACTCTGGTTCAAATTGCAGACAGAGAGCTTTTAGTCGGCTAACTTGGTTGACTAAGTTGGTTTTGTTTCTAGTTTGCAGATTCTGGTAGAGAGCACTTAGTCGACTAACTTGGTTGACTAAATTGATTCTGTTTCTCAAACTCTTCAGCCCGCCATTTCTCCAATTTGAAATTTGGTCAACCAATGTTCTTCCTTGTTTCACCAATAAGCTTCCTCCTTGTTATTCAGTTACATCTTGTTAATTTTATCCCTCTTTTTCTATCAAAAATACTCTTTGAAGAGTTAATAAATTAATTTCATATATTAATTTCCTACACACTCAAGTAAAGATATTAGACATAAATAAATGGGAATGTTTTATTATCATCAAAAACTAATGGAGCCAACACATGCTCATTATAGGACCTACATATAGCTTTATTTTCTTCTCCAAGCAACTCATTTTTCTTTGAAATTTATGTTTTTTTATATATACATCATAATTCTACACCCTAAAACTTATTTCTTTTATAGTAAGTAATGGGGTAAATTCTAATAATTTTGAATTTTTTCAACATCTCCACTTTTTTCTACCTTTTTCAACAACTAGCTCGATACACTTCTTAAAAACTGATATACATGCTTAGGAGTGAAGGTTACAACATTAAACTTTTATTTTGAAAGTTAGGCTTGTTATTATGTGGCTAAACAAAGAAAAAGAAAATTAAGCTCAAAAGGGGTTACTAGGGATAAATATATAACAAGGTAGGTTCGAATAAGCTCAAATGGTCCAAAGATGGCCTAAATCATTTCTTATCTTAGATGTTAACTAGGATTTCACCTCAAGAGATAATCAAACAAATTCTAGAATTCCTAACTTCACTATATTTTTATTAAGATAAACTTTTTCTAAATCACATCACAATTTTAAGTAAAAGAATATAGTGCTCAAATTATTGGAAGTCATATTCTATAATGAAGCTATCACAAGAATATCAACACAAACTTAAATCCTATCCATATTCTTCCCAAAAGCTAAAATCATAAAATAATCAAAATATCATCGTAAGATATGGAAAATCATAACAAGGTGTCAAAACAACTCAACTTTTTTTTTTTTTTTTTAATTTTTAAAATATAAAAGCTAAAAATTAAAGCTAACAAAACATGCAAAACAAAAGACAAATTTAAAACAAATAAAATAAAGATAAGAAAATGAAAATAAATAAAGACACACAAAGAAAAGTACATTAAGGCACACAATAACAAAATCTAAAGACACCCCCTAAACTTAAAACTAAACATTATCCTTAATGCCTAAAAAAATAAAAATAAAAAGAAAGGAAAACAAAAACTCCTCTATCAATTAAGCCATAAAAGAGAGAATATCTAAACGTCCTCTTCGTTAATGTCATCAGTAGCTCTAGCAATAATGGTGGGATCATTTGGCAACACAGGGAAAGTAGTGATATCCATGCCCACATGTTTTGCATAAGTTTTCATCGTCTGCTCAATTGCGAGAGTGCATTGTGCTTGACGTAGTGTCGAAACTAGGGCACCACGACGCTTTCCCTTCTATGCCAAGGTGCCGCGATGCTTCCTCTCATGGGTCGCAATGTTGACCTTTACCTTTTTTTTACAGGTACCTAGAAAAATCAATAAATAATGGTATTTAATAATGAATAAATGAAAAAATAATTTAAACTAAGTAAGTCAAGCTAAAATGCGTGGGTTGTCTCCCAAGAAGCATTTATTTATAATCACTATCTTAACTATAACACTTTCTTTTACAGTTTTTCATCCACAAAATATAGCTTAAGTTCACATCCCATTTCTTGGAAAGATCGTGTGTTGGGATGAGCCCTGCAGCCAATTGGGATTGGTTAAGGCTTGATTCCAATCATGCAATAGTATCATTCATGTTGAATGATTAAAGGTTTTCCTTCATCAATAAGACACCAATTATAATGAGTTATAAGTCTAATTGGATTAAGTCCATGAGATTAATATGCCTTGCAAGGGAATTGTAATGGGTTGCAGTTATGAAATCCTTATGCATCAAAGCATAATCTCAAAATGTTCCTAGTCAATGTATCATTGAGACTGGACATCAATGATGCTCAGAGACTGGTATATTCTATGTTCTTTACTTTGGAAGTAAGCAATCGATCTCATAGATTGAAGTATAAAGATACATGGAACTAGAATATAGGTGCTTACCTTGGAGAGCAAGTTCATTGAACATGACCCGCCATGAGAAATGCTTTCGATAATACACTCTAGTGTCTACGCAACACTTTTCATGTGTCAATTGTGTAAATACTCCCTAGACTTGAGACACTAGGTTGTCTTATGTGTGGAGTGCTATGCTTTGATTTTATCCCTACGGGTGCCTAACCAAGGATGCTTTTACAAGATGCTTTTGGGTATAGTATGAAGCATGTGAAGGCAAATGAGTCGTCAAGATAGGAATCATCACCTCAAGTGTTTTAGAGGAAATATCTTATTAGTTCTTGGTTAACATTAGCTTATTGAAGTCCTTCGCCAAGGTGACGTGCAGATTATGAAAAAGGTTTCATAACTCTCTATAAAAGCTAATGCTATAATTGCAGGAACAAATATGGAGATCAATAAGAATGACACTGTATCAAGCTCTTATCATCTTCGAGATATATGATGAGGGAATGAATTACATTGATAGACTGTACACTGAAAGGTTGTCAAAGAACCCTTTGACTCTCCCAACAATTGGGTGGTCATGATGCATTGCTAGATGCCAATCTTGGTCTATGGAATTGATTATAAATTAATTGATTGAAATTTATATTAATCAATTAAGTCATTAATCAATTCCATTGCCAACATGTTGGGAACCTAATGGGTCACACATAATGATTGCATTTGAATTAAATTGAGAGAGTAATGATTTAAGTTAGACTTAAATCACATGCTAGGTAATTAACTTTTATAAACTTAATTAAAAGAGTTTAATTAAGTTTTAGACATAATTATAAATAGTTATAATTATAAGGCCTTGATTGCAAAATATAAAGGAAATTAATTTTGATTTTAATTTTCAAGGACTTAATTAAAAGAGTTTAATTAAGTAATAGGCCCAATATTATAAGGTGTTATAATATTGAGGGCTTAATTGCAAAATTGAAGTTATTTTAATCTAACTATATAAGTCACCTTTTAACTATTTTCCATATGAAAGTTTTTCTCAATTGAAGAAAACCTAGTTTTTATTAGAAAAAGAAAAACGTTTTCTCTCTTTGCCACCACTCCCTTAGTGTGAAAGAGAAAATTGCTTATGAAGCAATTTTCGAGAGAAGTTTGGCTAAGATTGTGAAAAAGAAGAAAAAGACAATTGTTGTCCTCTTTGCTAGCATAAAGTATAGTTAAAAAACTCCCTCATTTGTTGAAGGTTTAAGTGCAATCTTGTGTATTACTGTTGGAGGTCAAGCACTTGTTTGGCTAGGATTTTTGTTCCTTGTGGTGTTCGCGGAATTGCTTCAGAAAGTGCCATTGTGATTATGAAATTACTTGGCAAGGTAACTATCACAACCCAATTTCCGGGCAATGACCGACGCAAGGGCCCAATGGGCTCAACCCACTAAGCCCAAGCAAGCCTACTTAATTGATCTTATACATTAATCCCTATTCCTTTAGAATCCAACGCTCGAAATGCTCAAATACCGTTTCTTTGAAAACGATTCTTAAAACCCAATCATACATTCATAATGGCATCATCCACCAATATATTCATAAATAGATTAACAAATGATTCTTAATGTTTCACATTAAATATTCATATACACATAATTAGACCTTGATCGTCAGTGGAGTGACTTTGGGCACGATTGATAACACTTGTGTCACGTTAAACCTACCGAGCAATGTATAGGGAGGAGCACCTCGTTCTAGGATCCAATCACCTTTAACTCAGGAAACCTAAAACATGAATTTTGAAAACGTGAGTACAAACTCAGTGAGTGAACATAGGAGGGGAACAAGCAACATTAATGAAGGTTTTAGAAAACATGATGTACTTGTTTCAAAAAAAATGCAATTGAATTAATTTCTTACTAAAAACCCCTCACTCAAACCCTTGGTCGGTTAGTCATTTGATGACAAAAAACTCATGAACAACAAAGAAGTTGAGAAGTATACACTTTAGTAGAATTCAAGCAAGTCAAGCATAATATATTGACTCTCACCGCAGCGAAAAGGCATTCTCGTTGCAATAAAATTCTAGCCAGATAAAATCCAAGGGGTTTTCAATGCCACCAGGAATATCCACTCATGCCACATTGCACATTAAATTGAACACATTGACAATACTCAAGTTTTCATTATTCATTTCAATCATATATTATAATCATAAACTTTCTATCACATATACATATAGAAACATATATAAACACGTACACCACCCTACTTCATTCATCGTCATGTGCACTACTTACTCGCACATTTCCATATCATTATCATCATCATCATCATCATCATCATCATGTGCACTCCCTACTCGCACATAGCGGGGTCATCATCAGCTCATGTGCACTCCCTACATCAGCACACAGCTAGAATTCCCCACCGGTCCTCAACTCATGTGCAGTCCCTACATCTGTACATAGCTAGGTCATCATCAGCTCATGTGCACTCCCTACATTCGCACATAGCTGGGTCATCATTAGCTCATCATTATTCATCAATGCACAACATATATTTATATACATACATGCCAACATAATATAGGAGCACACGGATTCATCCTTTTACACATTTCACATTTTCACAACATCGAGACATTTTTATCACGGGCTTGTTACCTGGCACACATTTTTAAAGAAAGGATAGATAAAATCATTCAAATGTTTCACCCAAATACATTTACATTTCCCAAAGCAAATTTTGAAATGCAAGTTCACTCAGCTGGCAACAATGAGATATTAAGTCGCTATTTGTTCGAAGGTGTCTCTAACTATTTTCACTGGTCGGTCGCTCGTTATTTACTCCAGCACACCACCACAGTTCTTTAACCTTATTTTTGCACTCAATATATTTAATTACATACATATACAGGCAGCACTTCAATCAAGTAATCCTTACTCAAATTTATATTTTTCATCCTATCATGAAACCATATTCAATTTACTCACATCTTAATACATTTTTACCAAAATTACTTATATCCATTGCTTTCGAAATTCCTTAGATTATATCACCGATAACTTATTTATGATGTCACGCGCCTACTTCAACCTTTCTAAATAATTTTCACCAAATCAATCTTATATTTCCACACATAATCCACATATATGGCAGCAACAATCATTCTCACTTTCACTTGATTATTTCCTAGTTTACATGTATCGTTATCTATCTAACTTTCAATACTTTGTTTCTCAATCCTCCATACACAATATTCCTTTTTCATTTCTTTCAAACAACATGCCATACAATCTTAATAATTTTCAACTAGCTTAGGCAAATAAATCCTTTCAACAACCATAATTCCTCACAATATTCAACTAACCATAGGCTTTAAAACATAGTGTTAAGCTTACCATTTTCCTTTTCCACTTTGGGTCCTTCATGTACCCATGGGTTTATTGGCTTACATGTTACCAAATTTTCTCCAATCAAGCCAATCTTTGCTGCCACAAGACATTTCTCTAAGTCACTAACTCATTTTCAAGGACTACTCGAGCCAAAAACAAGAATTCTTACTGTTCCTTGCTTGAATCACCAAAATCAAGCTTTTTCTTCTTTTCTCTCTTTTTCTTTCTTATCCTCCTAGGGTTTAGATGTGCTGGAAATTGGGGTTAAAGACTGTAAATTTAGTGCTTAAGAAGTTTGGAGAAGAAAGGAAAAGAAAACATGAAAAGGAAAGTGAAGAAAACTTGATTTCATGGCGACAAAGAGAAAATGGCATGGAAGCTTCAAGAATGAAGAAGAAATATCTTGTTGGAGGAGATAAGGACTGGTTTGGGCTGATAAGGATGAGAGTCAAAGATTCCTTTGGAAGCTTTGACCAAGCTTTATGTAAAATTACCGTTTTACCCTTTAAGTTTCTTTCCATTTTAATTTAGTCCTCCCAACACTCATTTAACTCCAATTTTCTTCCATTACCTTTTTCTACACATGTACAAACAAAGTATGAAGTTTGGACTCTAACGCGGTGTCCCCATAATATTTAAAATATTTATTTACCCGTGCTATCTTTACTTAATAAAGACACGCGGTCCCATTAACGTCATTTTTCTCTGAAAGTTTTCTCATTCTTCTTCTCCCCCACTTAGGTTGCCCATATACTCCTTCTTTATGGAAAATTCTGACACTGAACAAAATATTAATATTTTAATATTATTTTATTCCAAAAATTTCCTCTTGTCTCCTTTTGTCTCCTTGGTACCAAAAATAACTTATTATGCCTCAATTGACTTCCGAATCACTTTTATCTCACAAAATCTTCTTTGATAAAAATATCATTATTTTATTATTATTTTCTTGTGTGCGAAATATTTTATCCCGAACTATTCCTTTCATCTTTCATCACTTTTAAACATTATAATTAACCTCAATTGGCATCCAATAAGCTTTATTAGTCACCACATCAAGTACAAGATATTACAGTAACTTTTTGAATAATAATTTATTTTGTACTTTTATGTGTTAAATATCACCAAGGTGATCCATGGGTGGAGGCATGTCTTGGTTGTCTAGCAATGGTATCAGTGGTATCATAGCCTTCCTTGGTTTGATTTTAACACATTTTTATGTCTAATGTTGTTAATGCCTTGTTGAAAAGGAATATGAGGTGTTCGGGTTCTGTTCTACACAAATTAGTAAGTTTTAAAATTTTACAATTTGTTCTAGTTATTTTGTTTTCTAGATAGATTTTAATTATAAATTTTAAAATTTATTTATCATAATATTAATCTCATTTTAATGTCAAAATATTGTAGCTTAACAAGTGCATGAGATGCACAAATTAATTTAGCAAATAAAGATTCGATCTCATGACATTATGGTGTGATTTAAATGGCAGAATTCGATTCTGTCCAGCCATGGTATTGGTCCATTTTCAGCCATAAAAGAGAGGCTTAAATGCTTCATAAAATGCAGGAAAATTAAGGGATCAATACACATTAGAAATTTTCTAAGATGGGTGATTATGTATGGCAAATGGTGGAGGTAAAGCTACCAGAATGTGGTTGAAACAACTGTTGTTTGCAGTAGTGACAGTACGGTTTTGTTTGACTTGGCAACCAAGAAAGGCCTAAATTTGTGCAATTAGTTGCACCAATTGGCTGAGGATTTTTTATGGAAAGGTTCCATAAATTATCCAAATTTTTGCCAAGGATTTGAAGGATTTAGATCCCTAGAATTAAGCCTTCATAAAACTAAGTTGGTGGAGTCAAAACTGTTACTGCCTTTGCAGCAGCAAGCCACGGTTTTGAATTTTTTTAATAGCCAAAAACGTTTCCTAAAATCCTGAAAAATTACTATGGAATTGTTCCATAAGTTTTCTATCAAGGAAAATTTAGTTGGGAATTAAATTCCTGATTTAATGCCACCAAATAGCTTCAAAAAAAAGACAAAACTGAAACTGCCTCTACAAATAAAGGTCATGTTTTTTATTTTTTATTTACAGCCAAAAACGTCTCCTAAAATCCTGAGAAAATATTATGGAATATCTCCATGAGTATCTATTAGGATAAATTTTATTAGGAATTAAATTCCTAAGTTTTAGTCACAAAGAATTTCAAAAGGTCTCAAAAACCAATTCTGCCTCCCGCAGATAAAGGTCATGTTTTTTTAATTTTTTGAATAGCCAAATCACCTCCTAAAATCCTGAAAATTTATTCTGGAATAGTTCCATGAGTTATCTATAGGATAAATTTTATTGGAATTAAATTCCTAAAGATACACCACCATAATGCCATATATCTAGGACATGTCAGCTGTTGTCTGCAGCAAGACACTATCTTGGTTAAGACATAGAATTTGTCAAAATTTTACACCAATAAATGATCAATTAAATTAGTTAATTGGCTGAGCATAAGTTATGGAATTAGTTCCATAATTATGATGATTTTTTAATATTTTATTTAAGGAATATGATTTCTAAAATTAAGGATGTCAAAGATGATGCATTAACATCCACAAATAAAGAAATGTGATTTCTAAAATTATGGAAGTTAAAATATCTTCATTAGCCAATTAAATATTTATGGAATATGTTCCATAAAGATTGATAATTTATTTCATCAATTATGGAATGTGATTCCTTAATTTAAGAGTGTCAAAATTTAAATAATTTAAGACTACATTAACTTAGGAATTAGATTCCTAGGAGTAATGGGAGTCTAAATATTTATGGACAAATTTTGTTTTGAATTGACTTCTTACAAGAAGATAATTCTAATTTGACATTAAATTTAAAGATTAAATTGTCTAAGTTATTTCCTAATAAGATATGGTAATAATAGACATTCAATCTTTATTTAAATGAAATTAATAATAGGTTGTGTAAAATGTTTAGGAGCACAAATTAAAAATGTTTTAATTTGTAATTTGTAATAAAAATTTAATTCTAATCCTAAGAAGATTAGGAATGGATAAATTACTAATTTTGATTAGTAATACTTACCATATATGAAAGAAGTTTCCATATATATAGAATTAAATGGTTACCCAAAAATTTGAAATTGGTAAAATTCAAATGTTGAAAATTGCTAATCTCAAATACCTCATATGATTAACAATTTGAATGAGACATGTCTTTAAATTTTATTCATATTGATGAATATATTTGGATGATTATGGACTTAGACTCAATATGATTATGCTATGGTTGAATGTATATTCTTGGTATTTTTGAAATAGGGCTTGCATGTCCTGCCTTATCTCTTTATCTCAGTTTGTAAAATTCTTTCCTTATCTTACTCCCCTCGAATGTAAGTCGAGGTTTCTACATTCAAATGGAATTAGAATTAGGATAGATTAGGAATTGAATTTTGGGAAAATTGACGATGGAGATCCAAGGCACCAAGAAGGACAAGGAGATTACAAAATTTTGTTGAAAATTTTTATATGTAATCCCCTAGGTTTGACCAAGCTAGTTTCCTTTGATGGCTCAAGGAAATTAGTATAGTTAATGTCCATAATCATCCAAAGTAGTATGCATGTGATAGATTTATTTTATGCGATTTAATAAATGCCATGCATGCAAAGATGAGACCCTAATAAAGGCGAAAACAAAATCCTTCATTATATATTGAGTCACATGCCATGCATGAGCAAGTTGCCTTCCACTATATAGCAAGATAACCTGGCTACTCTTTTAATCGGAGACTTGTTGAGCACACTCAAGGTCACACTTTTACACGAGTATGTTTGAGTTATTGGTGGGTCTTACTCAACTAGTTTCATAAAATTCGGATGCTTGGAAACTTGATTATTATGAAACTAGAGGCAAAGGCTAGGCGAAACATATATGATATGTTTAGGCAATGTGTTGTCACCTAGCTGATCTAGGAGTTGTATAGAGATACAATTGGTAATCTCAATTACCTACCTAATCCACCTATCATGGTTTGTTGAGCACACTCAAGGCCATGACTTGATGGATGGGATCCTAGCCCACTAAGAGAATCTTAGCAGAGATCTCTCGAGGTGATATGGAGGGTTATCATCTTGTAGAAAATAGTGGGAGAACTATTTAAAATTTTAAAACCTTGTTTTAAATAGTTTATGCATGATATTTACTTATTGCTTTATTTTATCTATTTAGACATAATTTATATACATGGCTAATAATCTGTCACTATGGTGCATCTTGGATGCAAATCAAACTCACTAGACCAAACCCTTTTTAAAGGTACCAAGACTTGAGAAATGTTCTCAAGCAAAAGGTTGTTCGTTCCACAATCTCTACCAAATGCAATTCATAATTAGGAGTGTGCTTCCATGAGATGAAATTTATATTGCCTTAATTATGAATTGGGAAGACAACCACGATAATGACACTAACTGGGAAATGTTCTCAAACGTCTTTATGGTAAAAATGGATAAATGAAGGACTATAAAAAAAAATGTTTCCTTGACAGAGTTAAAGAAGAGGAAGCTTATAGAAGCTTCTACTTGGCCAAAGTTTATGATTGAGCTAGAAGTTACTACTATTGTATTAACATCATAAGTATTCGATACTAGATGTTGAATGCATTTAAGTAATGACATAAAGTGCAAAATATTAGTAGTAAGTTAATGCTCAATATAAATGTCAAGAAAACTGATTGCATATGATCTCAATTATGGCATTTTTGTCTTGGTCATTAAAGTAAGAATTAGAGTATGATGATACTTAGATCCTTTTGATTGGGAATCATAAAGAAGATAGTAATTCTTATATGACCAAATCAATTTTCATGCAAAAGTGAATGACTTGGTATGTTTAAAAGGTCTTATACATATAGATGTAGATGAACCATTGAACATAAAATGTTATGGAAAATGTTCCTAATTCATTAAGTTTACACAAGACCAAATTATAGTACCCCGTCTTTTGATACAATAGCTAATAAAGTTTACAAATGTCAATTTAGGTTAATTACCGAGTTAAAAAGGGTAATTCAGAAGTGAACCTGTGAAATCTCGATCTCCATAGATACATAACTAGAAGTAGACGCGATAATGCTGACCAAGGGTAATTTCGTAATTTCTCTTGGTGAGCTCCTATGAGTGGGTTTTTTTGGTGCTATTAAGGTCTAAATAGGCCTAAGGAATGAATAAATGATGTTTATGATGGTAAATAAATGAAGAAGATAAAAATAATGATAATTTCCAAGGTAGGGGCAAAATGGTCATTTTGCATCTCGGGTCTAAATTTTTATGTTTTTGTGAACCCGAGTATTTCTAAACTATTATGGACCTTGCCCTAGTGTCAAAAGAGTAAAAGGTTGCACAAAGGATGAGAGGAAGACAAAGTCACCATGTTAAGGGCATTTTGGTAATTTATGTGAGAAATGGATAAACTTTAGATATAAATAACTAAAGCTCTAGTAACTTCCAGCAACTTCCAGCCATTTCTTCTTCCTTTCCCCTCTCATGTTTCTTCATCTCCATGGGAGCCTCCTTTAAAGCTTCCATAACTTTCTCTCTCTAGCTTCAATTTCATGCTTTTGATTACTTTTTCATAGAACCTTTTGTGCTCTTTCACTCTCTCACCTTAAAACCCTTAAAAAATCTTACTTCCATCTTCCTCTCACTAGTTGGACATGTAGAGAGAGAGAGTGATTTCCCTTGTTAGCTTGAAAAATTTTGAAAGAGAATTCAACTACAAAGACCATCAAAGTGAGTATAAGTTAGGGTTAAATTTCTTTAGTTATTGATAATGGCTAACAATGGGGTTTGTGAGTGTTTTATCATTGAGGTTGTTTATTCACTCTTAGGGTGACTAGAGTAGTGTGAATAACTAGCCATTTAATGGCAATTGGAAGCTAGTTAGGAATAACTAGTGGAACTTGATTAAGAAAGAGCTTTTGGATTATATTAATGCCAATTTGGGTTGGTTTGTGATGTTGTGTGTGTATAGGTTCCAACAAGGCCTCACATGTCCATTTGGAGTATTAGTTGAGGTTAGAGTCAAGCAAAAAAATCAACAAGACTGGTGAGTGAACTTGCATTTCAAAATTTGCTTTGGGAGATGTAAATGTATTTGGATGAAACATTTGAATGATTTTATCCAACCTTTGTTTAAAAATGTGTGCCGGGGAACAAGCCTTTGATAAAATGCTTTGATGTTGTGAAAATGTGAAATGTGTAAAAGGATGAATCCTTGTGCTCTATATTATGTTGGTATGTATGTATATGAATATACATTGTGCATTGATGAATAATGTTGTGTGAGGATGTTGAAGTGTGCGAGTAGGGGGTTCACACATGATGATGTTGAAGTGTACGAGTAGAGAGTGCACACATGATGATGAATGCATATGTATATATATGTGTGTGTTATAGAAAGTTATGAAAATATTTGGGATTGTGTTGCAAGTTGGCATTGTTAATTGCTCTCAAATTGCTTTTCATTTCAACAAGAAAATGGCTTTTGATGTAACAAGACCCATTTCAATTAAAGTGCTCTGTTTCTCATTGCAGCGAGATTCTCAAGTTTTGGGGGTCACACTGGCCTGATTCTCGTTGCAGCGAGAAACTCTCGAGTTCTGGTGCAGTGCTTTCACTTCAATGAAGATTTGGACCACCTTTCCGTCCAAACTGGGAAAAGTGATAAACATAAAAAGTTGTATCCTTGCCTCTTAGCTTTCTAATGGTCCAAAAATCAGATCAATTAAACTTATGTAGTGGGAGATATGATAGAAAAACTAATACATATACAAACTGAGACTGTTTCTCGCTGCAGCGAGAAACTTCCTACCATGCTTGCTACCTTGCTTGCTTTGACCTATTTTTCACCCATTTAACTTCATGGATTGATCATGGGCTTTTGCAACACTATGAGGTTATTGATCAAAGTTTGAAATGAGGGGTTTTTAGTAAGAAATTAAATCAATTGCATTGTTTTTGAAACAAGTGCATCATGATTTCCAAATTCCTTCTATCGATTCCTTGTTCTCTTCTTATGTTCACTCACTAAGTTTTATACTCACATTTTTAAACTTCATGTTTTCAGATTTGGAGACAGTTGGGACCTAGATTGAGTTGTCCACGTATGCTCGCCTTCTTGGTAGGTACTATGACATCTCAATAGCTGTACCTTCACCCACGGTCACTCCGCTGACGGTCAAGGATCTGTTACCTGTGAACGCGTATATGTAATGTAATCCACTAAGATCCATATTATAAGTCAATTATGTATATTTGATTACCGATGCCACTAAGAGTTGGCAAATGAGTGACATTTTTTTGACATGATAAAATTGTGAGTTTTGGGTCACTATAGAATATTACTGAAATATTTTTAGTTTAGAATTTCAATATGTTGTTTTAGAAATGATGGTTGGGAATGCTTATCAGGTTTGCATCAAAAGGCTTGCTTGGGCTTAGTGGGCTATGCCCATTAGGCCCATGCGCCAGTCATGGCTTGGTATTTGGGCTGTGACAGAAATGTTCAGAGAACTCAAATATAAGATCATATGAGCTATATAGTATGAAGTACTCTTATTAAGATATGATCTTAGTGAAGATTACTCTTACTTATTAATTAATCATTCAAAAAATGAATGTAGATACATGTGAAATGGAACTTTCTTATGAACAGAACATAGAGATGTTTGTTCAAAGAAGAAAGCAAATTCATATAGTGATATGATTTGGTCCATATCTCTCCAAGTTAAATGTAGCCAATTATATTATCCCAAACCAATATGATTCCAAGCATACATTGAGAAGTATGTATACAACATCACAAAAAATTCAAAAGAGTTCGATTATTACTCTCACAAAGGATCTTGGATTTAGTGGGAGTATGATGACACTAAGAAAGGAGTTTCTTAGTTATTACACCGTTACATTGGAATCTAACTCTTAAGATTTTGCATAGAGATACATAATCATATGTATGAGAACTCCATGGATTTAGTAAGATACATTGAAGATGTATTATTCATATGAGATGAACTACTAAATATGTTTTTCATTAGAGTTATACACTTTGTTCTATTAAACAGGATCCAAGGGGTTAGATTTAATAAAATGTACAAGTGTATTTATCTCATACATAAAAGGAGGTTAGTAGGAGTGAATACATATCTTTGGTGATACAATTACATAGGATGCAATGTGTATACAAAAAAAGTGCTAAAATTTAAAAGGGGCAGATGGTACAATGAAAAGTGACAAATGTATATGATGCATACAACATAGTTTAGTTGGAATGGTTCTAAAGAAGAAAAGAGGACTATGTACATGTATATAATTAAAGTCATATACATCTTATTAAAAGGGCTCTAATAGGAAGATACTTAGATCGTTAGTCCATGGAACTAATAAAAGGTTTTGAACATTGTTAGTGTAACAATGGAGCCATACTAGCAGAACTTGGGTCTCATTGAATCTAGATATAGTAATATGACATGATGTGATGCATGGACATCACAAAGATAGATAAAAGTAATTAACCACATTAAAGGGCACAAACGAGTCTACATGCAAACATAATTGCTAAATGGATTGAATCCACATACGATGAGGTAGCAATTGGATTTGTGCTAGTGGGAGATGTTGGGATGAGCCCTGCAACTAATTGGGATTGGTTAAGGCTTGATTCCAATCATGCAACAGTATCATTCATGTTGAATGATTAAAGGTTTTCTTTCATCAGTAAGACATCAATTATAATGAGTTATAAGTCTAATTGGATGAAGTCCATGAGATTAATATGCTTTGCAAGGGAACTGTAATGGGTTTTAGTTATAAGATCCTTATGCATCAAAGCATAATCTCAAAATGTTCCTGGTCAATGTATCATTGAGACTGGACATCAATGATGCTTAAAAACTGGTATATTCTATGTTCCTTACTTTGAAAGTAAGCAATCGATCTCATAGATTGAAGTATAGAGATACCTTGAACTAGAATATAGGTGCTTGCCTTAGAGAGCAAGTTCACTGAACATGACCCGCCATGAGAAGTGCATTTGGTAATACACTCTAGTGTCTATGCAACACTTCTCATGTGTCAGTTGTGTAAATACTCCCTAGACTTGAGACACCAGGTTGTCTTATGTGTGGAGTGCTATGCTTTGATTTCATCCCTACGGGTGCCTAACCAAAGATGCCAAAATAGGATGCTTTTGGGTATAGTATGAAGCATGTGAAGGCAAATGAGTGGTCAAGATAGGAATCATCACCTCAGGTGTTTTAGAGGACATATCCTATCAGTTATTGGTTAACATTAGCTTTTTGAAGTCCTTGGCCAAGGCAACATAGAGATAATGAAAAAGGTTTCATAACTCTCTATAAAGCTAATGCTATAATTGTAAAAGCAACTATGGACGTCAATAAGAGTAGACACTTGTTACGATCCAAATTCTGGGCCATGACCGGTGCATGGGCCCAATGGACGTAGTCCGTTAAGCCTAAACAAGCCTATTTATATTACTTGGTTATCATTTCATCCCACAAGTTACTAAAGTCATAATTCAAAATCTCAATTCGAAATGATGAAAACCATTGCCAACTCGTACTGGCATTACTCATTAAAATATACACATATTGTCTACAGTATGTATTCTAATAATTAACATCAGATTTGTCTATACATGTCAAAAGGAGACTCGATGTCTAACGGAGAAACTCAAAAAATGTACAGTTACTAAATGTTGAGACACCTACCAAGAGTCGAGTCTACAAAGGCACCTCAACCTAGTTACCGACTGCCTCCTAATCTGAAAACATGAAGTTGAAAATGGTGAGTATAAACCCAGTGAATGAACAAGGAAGGGAACAAGCAATCAATAGGAAAATTTTGAAAATCATGATGCACTTATTTTAAAACAATGCAATTTAACTTAGTGCTTATCATAACCCCTTAGAAAAACCCCAATTGATTAAATCACTTAATGTAAAGGGTCCATGCTCAACTATGGTACCAAAGAAGTGGAAAATAGCGCAACAATTGATCAAGATACTAAGCGAAACAAAAAGTTTTTCACTGCAGCGAGATTCAAGCCATAAAACACAAACTCTTTCGCTGTAGCGAGAACCATGTCTGGTGAAACCCTCAAAACCTGAGAGTTTCTCGCTGTAGTGAGATTCATTCTCGCTACAGCGACAAACAGGACAAAAGGCCATCCCGCTGAAATGACAAAAACAACATAAAACACATATAATTTCCCAAAGTTCAACATGTCAAGTTTCACATGCATTTCAATCATATGCCATATTCATAAGCTTTTATTTCATAAACATAGATATATGTGAATACATAGATAACCACAAATATCACCATCATCACACCCAGCTCATGTGCATCCCCCCACATCGTGCACACATGCACTATCATCATCCACCTCCCTCACCACGCCATCACCGGCATGTGTATCCCCCCACATCGTGCACACACATGGTTATAATCATCACACAATATCAACCATCATGCACAACATATATATCTACATATATACCAACATAATGTAGTAGTGCATGAATCCATAACAACCACATGTCACAACATCAAGTCAATTATCAAACGCTTATTCCCAAAGCACTTGTTTTTAAGAAAAGTTGTATAAAATCATTTAAATGCTTTGTATAAAACAGTCACATTCCCAAAACGATTTTGAAATGCAGTTCACTCACGGGTATTATTTGAGCCTTTAGCTGATCCTAACTTCCCTAATTGTCCAAATGGGATGATGGGGCTTCGTTGGAACCTATCATCACATTAGCATCACCAATTTGTCAATTCACATACTTATAAAGTCTAAAGCTTTCTCTTAGCTAGCTTCCAATTGCCATTTAAATGGCTATATATTTTCACTACCTTAATAACTCTAAAATGAGTGGATAACCTCAACTACAAACATTCACAAGTCTACTTACTAATCATTCCCAACACTAAAAATAAATTCTAAGTCACTACTCACCTTGGTAGCTTGTAATTTTGAAATTCTTTCTAATAAATTTTTCCAAGCTATTATGGGAGCTTTCTCTCTCTTTCTCTCTCTAAACACCTAGCTAGTGAGAGAATGTATGAAAGTGGAATTTTTTCAAGGGTTTTAAAGTAAAAGAGTGAAAAAGCACAAGGGTTCCATGAAAAGGTGCACAAAGGCATGAAAATTGGAGCTAGAGAGAGAAAGTTATGAAGTTTTCATACCATGCTTCCATGGAGGGGGAACCAAACGTGAGATGGAAGGAGGAAGAAAAAGAAGCTAATGGGAATTAACGAAGCTGCTGGAAGGATAAGATATTTATAGCTCAAACTTATCCAATTCCCTTGAAAATTATGAAAATGCTTTTTAGCAAGTTAACTTGTTCTTCTTCAATCCCTTGTGCAATCTTTTATTCTTTTGACACTGGGACAAGGTCCACAATGATCTAAACTACTCGGATTTACGAAAACTTAAAATTTTGACTCGAGGTGCAAAATGACCATTTTGCCCATATTATGAAAAATATTGCCACCTCTAGTTTTCTTCGTGTTTTCATCATTACATATTATTTAGTCGGTCTTATGCCTATTTAGATCTTAAAATATCATAAAACCTTCTTCTGGGAGCTTTTTAGAGAAAATGACGAAACTACCCCTAGCCCGTGTTATTGCGTTTATGCGTAGTTGTGAGCCTATAGAGGTTGAGGTCTCACAACAGTGTACCTAGCTCTTATCATCTCTGAGATATATGATGAGGGAATGAATTACACTGATAGATTGTACACTAAAAGGTTGTCAAAGAACTCTTTGACTCTCCTAACAATTAGGTGGCCGTGATGCATTGCTAGATGCCAATCTTGGTCTATGGAATTGATTATAAATTAATTGAATGAAATTTATATTAATCAATTAAGTTATTAATCAATTCCATTGCCAACATGTTGGGAACCTAATGGGTCACACATAATGATTGCATTTGAATTAAATTAGGAGAGTGATGATTTAAGTTAGAATTAAATCACATGCTAGGTAACTAACTTCTATAAACTTAATTAAAAGAGTTTAATTAAGTTTTAGACATAATTATAAATAGATATAATTATAAGGCCTTGATTGCAAAATATAAAGGAAATTAATTTTGATTTTAATTTCTAGGGACTTAATTAAAAGAGTTTAATTAAGTAATGGGTTCAATATTATAATCTGTTATAATATTGAGGGCTTAATTGCAAAATTGAAGTTAATTTAACCTAACTATATAAGTCAGCTTTTAATTATTTTTCATATGAAATTTTTTCACAATTGAAGAAAACCTAGTTTTTGTCAGAAAAAGAAAAGCGTTTTCTCTCTTTGCCACCACTCCCTTTGTGTGAAAGAAAAAATTGCTTATGAAGCAATTTTTGAGAGAGGTTTGGCTAAGATTGTGAAAAAAAAGATAAGGACAATTGTTGTCCTTTTTGCTAGCACAAAGTATAGTTAAAAAACTCCCTCATTTGTCGAAGGTTCAAGTGCAATCATGTGTACTACCGTTGGAGGCCAAGCACTTGATTGGCTAGGGTTTTGGCTCCTTGTGGCGTTCGTGGGATTGCTTCGGGAAGTGCCATTGTGATTATGAAATTACTTGGTAAGGTAACTTTCTGAATAATAATTTATTTTGTGCGTTTATGTGTTAACTATCACCAAGGTGATCCATGGGTGTGTTGGCTCCATTAGTTTTTGATGATAATAAAACATTCCCTTTCATTTGTGTCTAATATTTCTACTTGAGTGTGCAGGACAAGAATTGTATGCCAATGATAAATAAATTATTCCAAGGAACATATAAAAAATTATATGTATAAGAAGCCACAATTGATCAACAAAACAGAAGCTCCTTAGTTGAATAATAAAGGGTTAGTTAACTAAAATTCAAATTAGAAGTTAATGGATTCAAGAGGTTTGAGAAACAGAGAAGACTTAGTCGACCAAGAAGTCGGTTAGTCGACTAAGAGCCTACTACCAGAAATTTATACTTCAAGACAAAACAACTTAATCTACTAAGAAGGAAGTTAGTCAACTAAGTGCTTATTGTAACACCACGTAAGGCGGGGGCCCGACCATTGAAGAAGAAAAGAAAGGTGACATGTGGTGAGAGAGTGAAGAGAGCTGAAAAAAAAAAAGAGAGACCCACATGGGCAGCTGCCCATGTGGTCAATTAAGAGTCAACAAAGCATTTTTATAGTGTCGAATGGTGTAGGGGCCGGTAAGTGAAAGAAAAGAGAGAAGAAAAAAGAAAAAGAAAAAAAAAAGAGAGAAAGAAAGAACTAAGTGCTTGAGAAAAAGAAAGAGAGAGAAGAAAAAGAAGAAGGAAGGGAGAAGGAGCAATGGCGTCGAAGAGAAGAAGAAGAGGGAAGAAAGAAGAAAGAAAAAGAAGAAAAAAGGGAGAGGGAGCAACGACGGTGCTAGAGGAGAAAGAGGAAGAAGAGAAAAGAAGAAGGAAAAAGAGAAAGAAGAAGAGAAAAAGAAGGGCCGGCTCGAAGGAAGATCTGTAGCAAGGAAAAAAAACAGGAAAAAGAAAGAAAAAAAAAGAAAAAAAAGGGGAAAGATTTAGTTGGCTAGTCAGTTAGCAAGGAAAAAGGAGAAATTTTAGGGTTAGAGAGAAGGGAGATGAAGTCTACTGTAGAGAGAAAAAATGGGTGGAAAAAAATATAATATATATGTATATTAAGTAGGTTTCGATATTCAAGGGAAATAAGTAAAGGAGGTGCACTGCGATGGCAGGCCAGAGGAAAAAACGAGCCATTGACAAGTAGAAATAGCGATGTAGCGTCCCGCTATTGTGAGGTGATTGGGTGCTAAATTTCAAAAACTATATCCCAATAAATATGTTATATATATTACATTTGATGGTTGATGAAATTGTGGAAAGCATGAGTCAATAGAAAGTCCTAGGTTGTTTGTGATCGCAATCAAGGATTTTAAATTCTTTTTTTTATACTATACATAAGTATATATCTACAAGGTTTTAATTACATTGAAACAAACCTTTCAATGGCTTTCGCTTCAAAATCATACCTTGCAAGCTTGTGTGATGTTTGGGCCAATGGTCATTATTTTATTCATGGGATTTGATAAAAATAAATAAATTTATTGATTTCACTTAACATGTTGATTTGATGGATATGCCATGCTTTGAAATAAATTATGAATAACATTCAATTTATGATTATATTGCTTTCGATATGTCATGTTTTGCAAATGCATTAAATTGCAATGATTTTCATTTTAACGTGATTGAGGTACTCTGGGTAGGACTTGCTACCACACCAAGTTAAGTGTGGTCTTTTTGCACAAAGTAGAAATTGTTGATTATCGATATTTGATTGTAAAAAGGGGGACCTGAAGCCCCGATTTATATTGGGTGGCGTGGGTAGTTTCCACGAGTAGGTAAAGGGGGACCTGAAGCCCTGATTTATAATGAGTGGCATGGGTAGTTCCCACGAGTAGGTAAAAAGGGACTTGAAGCCCCGATTCATATGGTGGCATGGGTAGTTCCCACGAGTAGGTGATGATGTTTGAGAAAGTAAGCCTAAGGGCTATACTAAACCTACTTGAGGATGATGCTCACTTATGGATTTTTATTTCACAATGCATGGCATTAACAATTGAAATTTACCATTGAATGGCAAGTGAAATTTACATATTTATAGGTGATTAGTGATTTCCCATTTTATGTTTGAGGCTTTTCTGTGATACCCCAACTTCTATAGGCTTGTAACTAAGTATAGATGTAATAATATGAGCTAGGGGTAGTTTCGTCATTTTCTCTAATAAGCTTCCAGAAAAAAGTTTTATGATATTTTAAGGCCTAAATAGGCATAAGATAGTATAAATGATGTGTGCTGATGAAAACACAAAGAAAACTACAAGTTTCAACAATTTTCATAACAGGGGCAAAATGGTCATTTTTCACCTCGGGTTAAAATTTTAAGTTTTTATGAACACGAGCATGTTTAGACCATTATGGATATTGTCCCAGTGTTAAAAGAGCAAAAAGATTGCATAAAAGATTGGAGGAGAGTAAGTTAATTGGTGGAGCGGCATTTTCATAATTTTAAAAGAAAGGATAAGATTGCCTATAAATACCTTGAATTTCTAGCAGCTTCTTGAATTTTCCAGCAGTTGGTCTTCTTCTTCCCTTCTCCTCTCTCACGTTTCTTCAAACTCCATGGAAGCTTGATTTTCAAACTTCCACAACTTTCTCTCTCTAGCTCCAATTTTCATGCTTTTGGTGCACCCTTCCATAAACCCTTGTCCTATTTAATCTTCTCACTTCAAAAACCTTGAAATATCTTGTTTTCATACTTTCTCTCACTAGTTGGGTGTTCTAGAAAGAGAAAGAGAGTATCACTCCATTGATTTGGAAGCTATTGGAAGAGAATCCAACTACAAAGGAACCCTAAGGTGAGTGATGCACCAAGTTTGATTTTTAGCCGCAGAAAATGGCTAGTAATTGTGATTTATGAGCTGTTTTATTGTTTAGTATGTTCATTACTTTTTAGTGATTAAGATAGTGAACATAGCCATGTAAAGTGGCAATTGAAAACTAGCTAAGAGATAGCTTTTAGAGTTCATAGTGTGTAAATTGATCTATTGTTTATGTTAATGTGATCCTAGGTTTTTAAGGAAGCACCATCATTCCAATTGGATCATTAGGGGAATTTGAGTCAACTAAAAGTTCTACAATCAATTGGTGAGTGGACTACCTTCAAAACTGATTTTGGGAATATGATGAATTTGACAAAGTGTTTGAATGATTTTATACAATTTTTCATGAAAATGAATGCCTTGGGAACAAGCTTTTGAGAAAAGGTTTATGTTATGAAATGTGATTATTATGGATTTCTATATGGCTGCATTATGTTGATATACATATATGCTTGAGTATAATGTTGTGTAATTATATTGACTCGGCTATGTGCGAGTAGGGAGTGCACATAAGCCGAGGATGACCCGGTTATGCGTTAGTAGGGAGTGCGCATAACCCAATGATGACCCAACCATGTGCGAGTAGGGAGTGCGCATGAGCTGGTGATGATGATGATGGGATTGTGTGATGATGATGATGGGTATATATGTATATATATATATATGTAAATATGTGTGTTATAGGAAATTGATGGATAATGGGTTATGGTTGGAATGCATGTGAAACTTGACATGTTAAACCTTGAGAAATTGTTATGTGTTTTCATGTTTGTTTGGACCTTTTGGTAGGGTGGTTTTTCCTTTGGGAGAAAGGTAAATTTTGCATTGATGCCTTGTATTTCGCTGCAGCGAGAATGATTCTTGTTGCAGCGAGAAACTCTCGGATTTAGAGGGGTACACTGGTCGAAAACTCGTTGCAGCGGGGATGCATTTTAGTTGCAGCGAGAATGACACTGTAACTTCTCACTGCAGCGAAGATTCGTTGTTGTATTTGACTTGCTTGTGCAATATTGAAGCTTTCATTCTTCAAATGATTCGCTATGTATGGGTTCATGATTTTCAAATGATTAATCACTTAAGGGCTCGATAAGGGGTTTTATTAGGAATGAACCAAATTGCATTGTTTTGAAACAAGTGCATCATGATTTTAAATTTTCCTTTGTTGTTGCTTGTTCCCTTCCTTGTTCACTCACTGGGTTTATACTCACCGTTTTTAAATTCATGTTTTCAGATCACGAGGTAGCCGGTAACTAGGACGAGGTGTCCTTGTAGACCTGTGTCCATCTTTTGATAGGTGTCTCGGCATTCGGCTCGGCATTCGGTAGCTGTATATTCATCCGAGTCACTTCGTTGGAAGTCGAGTATTATTTTGTTATGTATAGACAAACTTGATGTAAATTATTAAGATACATGTTGTAGGCAATGTATGTATATTTTAAATGAGTAATGCCAGTACGAGTTGGCAATGTATATTACTATTTTGGTTTAAAGTTACAATTTGTGACTTAACAATATTTGATGGTATGATGAGTAAGATAAATAATAGGCTTGCTTGGGTTTAGTAGATTACGTCCATTGGACCTATATGCCGGTCATGGCTCGGAATTTGGGTCGTGACAAAGTTGGTATCAGAGCCCTAGGTTTGTCTAGGTCCTAAAACTTCTTTTTGTTGGTCTAGCGGAGAGTCGGGTCTTTATGTGGGAACTCCAGTTGTGAAGTGTGAACCGCGACACATTTTACAACCAAGTGACTGCATAAATTCCCTATCTTAGAAACTACTTTTTTCCTTAAGTATGATTATGAAATGTGTT
The DNA here is from genome assembly GCF_053813885.1 of Theobroma cacao. Lineage (NCBI taxonomy): Eukaryota > Viridiplantae > Streptophyta > Magnoliopsida > Malvales > Malvaceae > Theobroma > Theobroma cacao. Next base: position 9,548,144 of record NC_142642.1, read on the forward strand.
TAATAACAGGTGTTTGCTCTTGTCTAGGTAAGAATGCCGCCTAAGACACGAGCCGTCTCAAGACGGATGAGGGAGCAAGATGCCCCTCATGAGATGACAAATAGGCCACAAGCATCCACCCGGAGGGGACAAGGTAGATGTGGCAAGGCCACTAGGTCGGTGAGGGCGGATACGTCAGTGAGTATGTGAGAGGAGGGATAGTCCTCAGGTGATGTAGATAGGCACCCAGCTAGGGGTATTACCATTGAGGATTTAGTAGCAGGCCTACAGGGAGTCTATCGGGTTGTAGAGATGATTGTGGTAGAAGTAAATAATTGGAGATTGTGGATTTTAATGTATAAATTTATGACTAAATGGATTGAAGCTTGAATTGATTAGCATGTTTATGTTTCCCATTCATGTTATGAAAGTATACGGTCTTAATTATTAGTATGGGATGGTGATTACATGTAGTGATCTAACGGACATTTCAAGTAAGGCTTGTTCGGGAATTGACGGGTCTTCCCCGAAGGTCTCGAACGCAGGTAGCGATCAGGAAAGGATCGTTACAAACTTGGTATCAGAGCACTAGGTTTAGTCGAGTCCTAGGATATTCTTGTGTCAAACAGCGGAGTAGTGGGGTCGACGTAGAGTCTTATTTTTAGTTAATGACTGCAGCACTGATTATAGGCAAGAGGCTGCATAAACTCTTTATTTTAGAAAACCACCTTGTGAGATTATAAGTGATGATTAAATAACGAGAATTGATTGCCGATGTTTGGGTTTGAGATGCCCCCCGAGACACGAGTTGCTGTTGGAAAGATTTTAAGCAAATGCTCCTGAGGGAAGGTTGATGTAATGATATACCCTCCGACTAAGGGTGGAGGAAAGTGGAGTTGGACTAATTGGTCCGTAATAACTCATTCATTTGGTGGAGTTAAAATTTGAGCCATGATTGTCAATTGGAAGAAATTGATGACTATGAATGGTATTTGAGGTTAATATAAACGAGAACATACGATAGTGGTAATAAGGGGCATATTTTGACTGGAATAAATAACGATTGTTGAGATTCAGTTGAGGTTTATAAATCTAAGCCTTGTGGGAGGTGTAACCCAATACTTATGTGCACAGAGGTAAGTGCACTATGATAATTAAGCTTGTTATGCCCATATATAAATGGTGCTGAACTTCTAAAATATTTGCAGATATGTGTTGAATATGTGTACATCAGCTTAGAAGGAGCTGGTATTGATTTTGATTAACTGATTCTGAGACCTCAAGATTTGATTTGAACTATTATGGTTATAGTTATAACTACATGAATTAGCTTAAGGGTAAAAATCAATGATTAATATAGTTGATGTGTGATCGTGAGGTAAAAGGTTAGTAAGTAAATATGCTCTAAGGATGAGCTTAAAATTTTGCTATGCCTAGTACGAAGCCAATGAATTAAAGGACTAGAAGTAAATATGGAAGTAGGGAAATATGAAATTCCTGAATCAATAATAAGGTAAACAAAAGGTGTTGATCTAGATGGATTAATTTCATGACAATTTTAAGTTGAAATGACTGGACTATGTGAGTTGCAAGATAAGGAAAACAATTAGTTACGAATGTTAAAGGAATTACGGACACTAGAACGGGTGAATAACTATGTGTGGTAGTATGGAATTAAAAATTTGTTATACCATATGGAAAGGGTGTCTTTAAGTGAGACTTGTCTAATTGATCACAAGTGCTAAGAGGTAATACGAACTTAAAGGTATTGACTAGACCTTGAGCATGTGACTAATGTAGTAGTCTTATAGGTAGGAGAATTTTCTTGTGGAAGAAATTTTTAGTAGTTGCACTGTCGCGACACCAACTGTCCAGTGCCATAGCGCTAAGAACATCTCACGTACTGGACGTATGAGTAGAATGTGGAAGTGTAGGAATAAATTGCAAGCTGAAGTCAGTTTGTTAACTTTGGTACTAAACATTATTATGTGGAGGTTTAAATTATTTGGATAATAGGACTTGAATCGAAAGGTTTCTTCATTGACTTAGATATCATGGCATGTAAGAAAAAAGGGAATTGGAAAGTTACTAAGATATTTTGCAATGTGATGAATTAAGAGGAATATTGAGTGGACTAAAAATGCACTCAAAGATATAAAGAAACGTTAATACCAATTGAAGAAATTGTGAACGAAGGAAATTGGGGTTGGCATAACAACATAATGAACTTATAGTACCGTTGGGAAGATCTACATTTTTATTATGATATAGTCAAAGAGAAAGAGACTGGTGATAAGACAAGGTTAATTATGTGACGTATTAAAATCAAAGAACATAATCTGAGGTATGAACAAAAGCGAATACTATTAAATTTCTTAGAGGATGAGTACATGCTTACAGATCAAATTGTTTAAAGGACTAATGAATAAATAAGTGACAAAGAAATAGGAACTGCATAAGAAGTTTTGAAACGAATATACCAAACTATATGTGGCAATGAGGATGACTGATATTACTTTGGTGTATTTTATATGCACATTGATATAACGTGGTAGTTGCAACTTGCTACCAGGCCTAATGATTAAACCATGGGTTATGTAGTTATAGATTGAGAGATATAAGTTTGAGGTGGACATTTATAAAGTAATACTGAAGAAGAATTCGCTATGAATCTTATAGAAAGAAGTTTTGAATTGTGTAGTTACAAGAGGAAAGAAGCAAGTTGGAAGTGGATAATTGTAGTGATAGTGAGAAGCACTTAGGTATAATCTTGTTTCGCATTCTACAATCATGGGTACTAATCGAACGGTGGTTAACATTACTTCAGTATAATTGCCATGTCCGATAAGGAAATGTGGAACTTAAAATTTTCAAGGGGTTTAATGGATAAAGCATAAGTTATGAGGTTACTCGGTGTGAGATTTAAATTGGATATTGGCGATGATGTTGAAGGATATTTAAGTAAAATCTATATTAAGTTCTTATAAATGTCAAAGTTGACTGTGTAGACACTAAAGGAAAGTACTGGTATATTAGAGCAAAGGAATAGTATAAGATGATTGGAGGTAATCTCGATAATGAAGTTGGTGAATGAGAATCCCTTAACATGGAAATTAGTATTCAAAAATGCAAGAGGTGTACATGACCTCGATGAATCTAAATTTTATGTGACTAAGTAATATCGAAATGAATAAAGACCTATATGGTGGAAGTAAAGATGAAGTTGGACGGATCCATAAGACGTAAAGCATACATGGATACCGAATTATAATTAGATGGAAATGATATTTATCGATTGAGATATGGATAATGACATGGTGATGTAAAGATACGTGATATAATGAATTTATATATATGATTGGAAATGGTAAGGAAGGATTTAAGCATGTAAATTATGTAAAATTATGCATAGGCATAATGTGGGTTCATATGGATTACATGAGAAATGACGTATGGTAAGATGTAAGTTGAATGATAACTTAAATGCCAAAAGAGTTAATTGGAAATTGATTATATTATGATGTTCGTGGACTAAATATGATCTTTGGAAGTGAAATAGGAGGATAAACTAAAAATGTTGGAAATGAGAAAAGTAAAGTAAAAAAGGAATTCGATTCGAATATAGTTGACAGGAGTCCCTACACATGGTGATGAATGTTGATGTTTAAAATAAATATATATATGTATATGTGGAGTCGCGTACGTAAGTGGTGGAAGTGAAAAACTATTTTTAGTAACTTGAGTTTTATATACAATATGCCTGAAGAATTGCGTAAATGGTATAATGATAAGGAAAAAAAAATTTACTATATGGTATTAAAATGCGAAAATTGGTGGGATTGAGTAAGAAAGATAAAATCTAATTTTGTCAAGGATGGTCAAAAAAGTTCCAAGTCATGATAATGATAATATATTTTAAAGCATGAAGGACTAGAACTACTGAAAAGAATGCAATGGCAAATGACAGAATTACAATTAAAGATAAAAATTAACAAGTGAATTGCTTTTCCATATAATTTGAACCGCATTAAATCAAGAATGATGTAGAAGTGTGAAATTCTGAATGTGTGAGTAACGTAAAGGTGGAGAAGATTGGAGTTGTATTAATGCAAGATAAATATGATTCCCAACGTTGAGAATACGTATAGGAATGAATATGGCATGTTTATGATGTTGTAAACTACCTAATATGGAATAAGGATAAGATAAATGAATACCGAGATGTTTGATGAGAAATGAAGCAATAAGCGAGTGATTAGGTATACATAAATGTAACATGTGATCGAAATTAGGGTTATTGAGATGGAGTTATGGTTTAAAGTTAATGATGGAGATAAAGGCATGCTCGATATCAAAACGATAAGTGATAATGATTATGAAGGGTATCGCCAATTTGATTAAAAACAAAATGGCAATAATAACTACAAGTAAAGTATTTTAATAGGATTGAAAGTAAACGAGAGGGATAAAATCAAAATTCCTTATAAAGGAAGGAATGAAATAGGAGCCTCGAGTGGAATTAATGAATCAACGTTGACCTGAATTCGAGGATGAATTCTATTTAAATGGGGGAGATTGTAACACCCCATAAGGGGGGGGCTCGGCTGTCACGACCCAATTTCTCTGGCCATGACCGGCGCATGAGCTCAATGAGCATAGCTCACTAAGCCCAAGCAAGCCTATCCATTTACCTTTGCTTAACAAATTTATCATATCATGCATACACACACACTTTTTTTTCGGGTGTGAACATAGCCAAAACACAATGGCATTATAGATAATAATATACATGCACTATACCAGTCATGTATTTAGCAATTTACATTGTATACACATATTCACATTGTTAGATTGTATTCATAATACAAAAAGACCCATGACTTCCAGCGGAGACATTTACAATAAAAGGGATTACTATCGAATGCCAGATACATACCCAGGAGATGAACTACGAGGACTCCTCGATCTAGGGTCCAACAGTCACCTGATCTGAAAACATGAATTTTTATAAAACATGAGTACAATACTCAGTGAGTGAACAAGGAAGGGAACAAGCATACCATAAGGAATGCTTATTGAAATCATGATGCACTTGTTTCAAAACAATACAATTTAGTTCATTCCTATTTAAAACCCCTCCAAACCCGAGAGTTTCTCGCTACAGCGAGCATGAATTTCACTGCAATGAAAACAGAGCAACAAGAGAAACATTTTTTCTCACTCAACAAAAAGCCATCCTGCTAAACTAATAAAATCAACATAAAATTCATGAAAATTCTCAAAGTATAATGTGTCAAATTTCACGTACATTACAACCATAAATCATTGTCCATCAATTTGCTATAACACACACATTTACATATGTATATATATATATATATATACCCATCATCATCATCTCACCAACCCATCATCATCGTCACCAGCTCATCATCATCATCACCAGCTCATGCGCACTCCCTACTCGCACATGCTGGGTCATCACCGGGTTATGCGCACTCCCTACTCACACATAACCGGGTCATCACCGGGTTATGCGCACTCCCTACTCGCACATAACCGGGAAATCCTCGGCTTATGCACACTCCCTACTCGCACATAGTCGAGTCAACATAATTACACAACATTATATTCAAGCATATATGTATATCAACATAATGCAGCCACATAGAAATCCATAATAACCACATTTCATAACATAAACCTTTTCTCAAAAGCTTGTTCTCAAAGCATTCATTTTCATGAAAAATTGCATAAAATCATTCAAACACTTTGTTCAAAACAGTCATATTCCCAAAACAATTTTGATAGGCAGTCCACTCACAAGTGTCAAAAATCCGGATTCCGGGTGAACTCTGACTAATAATCCTCAAGCGTAATTCCTTTGCCTTTTTCGGACGTCTCACCACCTTGACAAATAACAAAGTCGAGGAATTTACTATATTGTCCCTAAATTGATAAAAATTAATTTAAACTACTAATGCTTGATATGTAAATGCAAAAATATGTCCGATTACCGCTTAATCACGGTATCGATTAAATTCGACCGATCACCGATTAATCAGCGATTGTGTCCAAATCACCTCCAAATTAATTCATTTCTCCTCTAATACCTTAATTTACCACAAACATTTAAATAAAGCCAAATTCAGCATTAGAACCCTCACAATTCCTTATAGAAAAAATTTGGTCATTTGGTGTACTAGCATCGAATTTTTTTTGTCTACATAACCGTTTCACCTTACTTCATCATTTTCCATGCCATTTTCCTTGAAATAAAAACAATCCCCCATTGATATTCAGCCCTCATGGTTCGGCCAACAAGGAACCCTAGAGAAATTGAATATTTCTTTTGTGTTTTTGTTCATAACCATGTTTAACTATCCCTAAACACTAACATAGTCTAAAATCAAATTATTCCAACAACAATTCCTCTTCCATACCCATTTTTCAGAATTGAATTCATCTGATAACTCAATATTCAACCATGGAAAACAAGAACAAAAGCATGGGTAAGCTAGGTATCAAGGAGAATTAAAGAAATTTTAACTTACCTAGCTTGTTTCCTTGATTTCTTCACTTTTTCTTTGAATTTCCACCTCGGTTTTCTTGTTTTTCCTTTTGTTCTTCCTTTTTTCTTGTTGCTGGATGCCTAGGCCGAATATGGTGAGGGAATTGGGGATTTAATGGGCTGATTTCTATAGAAAATAATAAAATAATCAAGCATGCCATGTGTCACATGCTTATTGGCCCAATTTTTAACTTTTTGACTTTTTCTTCTTAATTTTCCACCACAAATATTCTGGTATTTATCCAATCCTACCACAATTAAAATCCCTTGATCTTGACAAGTGCTGGGGTGAAAAATTTACCGATTTGCCCCTGGGGCGAAAAAATTACTATTTTGCCCTTTTACTCCGAAATGTACCGGAATCTCATTATTTCTACTTTTCAACCTAAAATAACACTAATATTGATCAATATTAACCAAATGGGGCAAAAATTGTTTTAAAAAAATTTTCGTTTAGTCCTTTAGTGGCAAAATTACCATTTTACCCTTGTGCTCCATAAATACCGAGAATCACAATTTTTCACTGCTAAACATTATTTTATACTCCAATAATCATAATTATATTTCATATAATTATTCTTGGTCAAATGTGATCAAATCTTGGCTAAAAATCTCAATTTTATCATCAAATGGTAGAATGACCATTTTGTCCCTAATCAAACAATTTTCCTGATGGACTTCAAATTGGACTTTGAACTCCGAATCACTATTCTAAGTCGTTCTGTGGGTTTCAAAATTTTCAATTTTCTCTTAGAATTTCTATTTGAACTAGTTCAAGGCTCGATTTAACCTAGTTGTACCACTCGGTACAATACCGTGTTTTAATCGAGTTTGACAGGGTCTCACATTCTCCCCCACTAATAAAAATTCGGTCCCCGAATTTAAACTCAATGTAGAGTGGGTTACCTTTACATATCGAAAAGGTGTGGATGCTTTGTCCGCATGTCATCCTCAGCTTCCCACGTTACCTCTTTACTAGTGTGATTCCGCCACAACACTTTCACTAAGACTACATCCTTTAAACGGAGCTTTTTAACTTGCCTATCAAGGATAGCTACCGGTTGTTCCTCATAGGTTAGATCATCTTGCAACTGAATGGTTTCATACCGTATTACATGTGATGGATCTGGGTTGTACTTCCTAAGCATGGACACATGAAACACGGGATGAATATTTGAAAGGTCTGGCGGTAAAGCCAAACGATAAGCCACCGCTCCAACCCTTTCTAAGATCTCGAATGGCCCTATATACCGAGGACTTAACTTCCCTTTCTTGCCAAACCTCATTACCCCTTTAGTTGGCGAAACTTTCAAAAATACATGATATCCTACTTGGAACTCCAAGTCTCTCCATCGGTTATCAGCATATGATTTTTGTCTACTTTGTGCTGTTAACATCCTCTAACGGATCATGTGTATTTTCTCGGTTGCATTCTGCACCAATTCAGGCCCCAAAAGTTTCCTTTCTCCCACCTCTAGCCATCCAATGGGTGACCTACATCTTCGTCCATATAAGGCCTCAAATGGTGCCATTTGGATGCTAGTTTGGAAACTGTTGTTGTAGGCAAATTCCACTAAGGGTAGATATTGTTCCCACCTGACACCAAGGTCTATCACACAAGCCCTCAACATATCCTCCAATGTCTGTATGGTCCGTTCAGATTGTCCATCAGTCTGAGGGTGGAAAGCTGTGCTGAAATCCAACTTAGTGCCCAATGCTTCTTGCAACTTTCCCCAAAACCTACTAGTAAACTGAGCTCCTCTGTCAGATACTATAGAAATGGGAATACCATGTAGTCGCACTATCTCATCCACATAAACTCGAGCGTATTGGGCAGCCCCATAAGTAGTCTTAACCAGAAGAAAATGAGCTGACTTTGTTAATCGGTCCACTACTATCCAAATTGAATCATATCCCCCACTGGTTTGAGGCAAACCCGTTACAAAGTCCATAGCAATATGTTCCCACTTCCACTCGGGTACTGGTAATGGCTGTAGTAGCCCTGCAGGCTTTTGATGCTCGACCTTAACCTGCTGACAAACCAGGCACTTGGAGACAAACTCAGCTACATCTCTCTTAAGTCCTTCCCACCAATACACCTCTTTCAAATCTTGATACATCTTTGTAGCCCCTGGATGTACCACATAAGCTGCCATGTGAGCTTCCTCCAATATTTCTCTCCTCAACCCGTCACCATCAGGCACATAAAGTCTGGTTCCATACCTCAACACTCCATCTGTTCCTTGCGGTAGGCTTAACACTGGAGCTGTGGTGAAACATGCCTTAAGCTTCTCAAAACTATTCTCACAAGCATCAGACCACTCAAATTTTGTATCTTTACGTGTCAGCTTAGTCAAAGGGCAACTATTTTGGAGAAGTCCCTCACAAAGTAATGATAATAGCCAACTAAACCCACAAAGCTTCTAATCTCCGTAACTGATGTTGGCCTTGGCCATTTTTCCACTGCTTCAATTTTCTTTGAATCAACTTGTATCCCATCCTTAGATACCACATGCCCTAAGAATGCAACACTTTCGAGCCAAAACTCACACTTGGAGAACTTAGCATACAATTGATGTTCTCTCAAAATTTGGAGCACTATCTTAAGATGCTGCTCATGCTCCTATCGACTCTTTGAATATATCAAAATGTCATCAATAAACACCACCACAAACTTATCTAAATAAGGTTTGAACACTCGATTCATGGAATCCATAAAGGCTGCAAGAGCATTCGTGAGCCCAAATGACATCACTAAGAACTCATAGTGCCCATATCTTGTGCGAAATGCGGTCTTGGGTATATCTTCGTTCCGGATTCTCAACTGATGGTACCCAGATCACAGATCTATCTTAGAAAAACATTGTGCTCCTTGTAGTTGATCAAATAAATCATCTATCCTTGGGAGAGGATATTTATTCTTCACCGTTACTTTATTAAGCTGTCGATAATCAATGCACAACCTAAGTGACCCATCTTTCTTTTTCACAAATAACACTGGTGCTCCCCATGGGGATACACTAGGACGGATGAAGCCTTTATCCAACAAATCCTCTAATTGATCCTTAAGCTCTTTGAGCTCTGCCGGTGCCATTCTATATGGGGGTATGGATATAGGTCTAGTGTCGGGAATTAAATCTATGCAAAATTCAATCTCCCACTCGAGAGGTAAACCTGGTAGCTCCTTGGGAAATACATCCACGAACTCCTTCACCACCGACACTTGACTTACATTTCCAACCTTCGCCTGAGTATCCCTTACAATAGCCAAGTAACCTATACAACCCTGTCGTATTAACCTTCTGGCAGAAATGACCGATATCAAATTGGTTGGAGCATTACTCCTATCCCCCTGAATACTAAATGATGATTCACCGGGGAAATCAAATCTAACCAATTTATGATAACAGTCCACACTAGCATGACGGGGTGATAACCAATCCATTCCCAAGATCACATCAAAGTTTAAGGTGTCTAACACCACCAAATTCACCAAAGTGTCCTTGTCCTTGACTCGTACTACACAGGACTCATATTCCCATTCAGCCACAAATATCTCCTTTAAAGGAGTAGGTACCACCAAGTATTCTTCTCTCCTAACACGATTCTTACTCAATCGATGTGCAAAACATGTAGAATTAAGCAGATGGGTTAAACCAGGCTCAAACAACACCCAAGCATTCATATCACAGATAGGAAAAATACCTGAGACCACTGCATTTGAGGTCCGAGCCTCTTAGGGAGTTATAGCATACACCCTCGCTTGGCCTCCACCAACAAAACTCTGACGTCCGGACCCAGATGGTCTGCCTTGAGAGGAAGTACTAGCACCTCGACCTTTGAATCCATTAGCTTTCCTATCAGACGAGGCGGCGACTGAAGGAGCAAACGAAGCTGGCTGGGTGGAACCATGAGTAGAATCTTGTGATTGATGAGCCATCGTACAATCCCTCTTAATATGCCCAGGTTTACCACACTTGAAACAAACTCCCGTAGCACGAAGGCATCTTCCTCTATGTCGTCCCCCACAAGTATGGCAAGGAAGGATAAGTTGACTTCCTTGCCTCGTATCTTGCTGTCTTCCAACACTGAAGGTTCTTTGTCCCGCCACAATACTAGCACTAGGCGAGTCACTCCACTGCTGGGGTAATCGTGAGTCCCTCTGTGGACCCTGACGGCAAAAAAACGAACCACCACTACTAAAATCTCTATGGCCTTGATAACCCTCTGTTTTGGCCCTTTTTGCTCTATCAATCACAACCCTACTCTCACTGGTCCTCATTTCAATTCGTTGAGAACAATCCACGACCGCAGAGTAAGCGTTGAAATCTCGAGAGGCCATAGTCTGAAACAATGGTTCCACTAATCCATCCACAAACCTTTGGATTTTCATCTCCTTTGTGGAAACCAAGTAAGGTGCATACTGAGACAACTGCGTAAATTTTATATCATACTCCGACACCGTCATGCCCGGAGTCTGCACCAATGCCTCAAACTCTCTGGCTCAAACATTTCACACACTGTGCGATAAAAATTGATCTAAGAAGGCTGTACTAAATTCACTCCAAGTCAGTGGTGTAGCATCTGTCGACCAACCCCTTCGCAAGGAGTCATACCATTCCTGTGCTACATCCTTCAATTGAAAAGCTACTAACTCCACTGACCTAACGCTAGAATACCCCATAGCATTACAAATCTTCTCTGATACATCTAACCCCGTAAATGAGGGAGGCTTAAGCTTCAGAAAGTCAGTGAGTGAAACCTCCATCTGACCTCTGTCACCCTCGAGAGGTTGGTGATCTGTCTGGCCTTAGGAACTAGGGGACTCTTGCTCCACATGTCTCCCCTCTACTATCTCCTATATATCCTCCATACGGGTTGCCATCATTTCTACAACCCAATTGACTCCCTGCAGACCCGTCGCCAAGTCCTCAACAGTAATGCCTCTCGCCGGTGGCCTAACAGTATCACCTAAGGGCTGTCCCTCATCTCTCCTATTCACAAGCGTACTCGCTCTCACCGGCCTAGCGACCCTACCACGTCTACCTCGCCCCCTACGGGTGGGTGTCCATGGCCTATTAGTCATCTCAGTAGGGGCATCTTGCTCCCCAAATTGTCTTAATGTGGCCCGTGTCTTAGGTGGCATTCTTACCTAGACAAGAGCAAACACCTGTCATTCACCATAGTTAAAGAGATAAGGTGGTTTCTAAGATTGGGAATCTATGCGATCCCTTGGTCGTAAAATGTGCCGCGGTTCACACTTCACAACCGAAGATCCCACATAAAAACCCGACACTCCGCTGGACCAACAAATGAAAGCCCTAGGACCTATACAAACCTAGACCTCTGATACCAAGTTTGTCACGACCCAATTTCTCGGGCCATGACTGGCGCATGAGCTCAACGAGCATAGCTCACTAAGCCCAAGCAAGCCTATCCATTTACCTTTGCTTAACAAATTTATCATATCATGCATACACACACACTTTTTTTTCGGGTGTGAACATAGCCAAAACACAATGGCATTATAGATAATAATATACATGCACTATACCAGTCATGTATTTAGCAATTTACATTGCATACACATATTCACATTGTTAGATTGTATTCATAATACAAAAGGACCCATGACTTCCAGCGGAGACATTTACAATAAAAGGGATTACTATCGAATGCCAGACACATACCCAGGAGATGAACTACGAGGACTCCTCGATCTAGGGTCCAACAGTCACCTGATCTGAAAACATGAATTTTTATAAAACATGAGTACAATACTCAGTGAGTGAACAAGGAAGGGAACAAGCATACCATAAGGAATGTTTATTGAAATCATGATGCACTTGTTTCAAAACAATACAATTTAGTTCATTCCTATTTAAAACCCCTCCAACCCCGAGAGTTTCTCGCTACAGCGAGCATGAATTTCGCTGCAATGAAAACAGAGCAACAAGAGAAACATTTTTTCTCACTCAACAAAAAGCCATCCTGCTAAACTAATAAAATCAACATAAAATTCATGAAAATTCTCAAAGTATAATGTGTCAAATTTCACGTACATTACAACCATAAATCATTGTCCATCAATTTGCTATAACACACACATTTACATATGTATATATATATATATATATACCCATCATCATCATCTCACCAACCCATCATCATCGTCACCAGCTCATCATCATCATCACCAGCTCATGCGCACTCCCTACTCGCACATGGCTGGGTCATCACCGGGTTATGCGCACTCCCTACTCGCACATAATCGGGTCATCACCGGGTTATGCGCACTCCCTACTCGCACATAACCGGGAAATCCTCGGCTTATGCGCACTCCCTACTCGCACATAGCCGAGTCAACATAATTACACAACATTATATTCAAGCATATATGTATATCAACATAATGCAGCCACATAGAAATCCATAATAACCACATTTCATAACAGAAACCTTTTCTCAAAAGCTTGTTCCCAAGGCATTCATTTTCATGAAAAATTGCATAAAATCATTCAAACACTTTGTTCAAAACAGTCATATTCCCAAAACAATTTTGATAGGCAGTCCACTCACAAGTGTCGAAAATCCGGATTCCGGGTGAACTCTGACTAATAATCCTCAAGCGTAATTCCTTTGCCCTTTCCGGACGTCTCACCACCTTGACAAATAACAAAGTCGAGGAATTTACTATGTTGTACCTAAATTGATATAAATTAATTTAAACTACTAATGCTTGATATGTAAATGCAAAAATATGTTCGATTACCGCTTAATCACGGTATCGATTAAATTCGACCGATCACCCGATTAATCGGCGATTGTGTCCAAATCACCTCCAAATTAATTCATTTCTCCTCTAATACCTTAATTTACCACATACATTTAAATAAAGCCAAATTCAGCATTAGAACCCTCACAATTCCTTATAGAAAAAATTTGGTCATTTGGTGTACTAGCATCGAATTTTTTTTGTCTACATGACCGTTTCACCTTACTTCATCATTTTCCATGCCATTTTCCTTGAAATAAAAACAATCCCCCATTGATATTCAGCCCTCATGGTTCGGCCAACAAGGAACCCTAGAGAAATTGAATATTTCTTTTGTGTTTTTGTTCATAACCATGTTTAACTATCCCTAAACATTAACATAGTCTAAAATCAAATTATTCCAACAACAATTCCTCTTCCATACCCATTTTTCAGAATTGAATTCATCATGATAACTCAATATTCAACCATGGAAAACAAGAACAAAAGCATGGGTAAGCTAGGTATCAAGGAGAATTAAAGAAATTTTAACTTACCTAGCTTGTTTCCTTGATTTCTTCACTTTTTCTTTGAATTTCCACCTCGTTTTTCTTGTTTTTCCTTTTGTTCTTCCTTTTTTCTTGTTGCTGGATGCCTAGGCTGAATATGGTGAGGGAATTGGGGATTTAATGGGCTGATTTCTACAGAAAATAATAAAATAATCAAGCATGCCATGTGTCACATGCTTATTGGCCCAATTTTTAACTTTTTGACTTTTTCTTCTTAATTTTCCACCACAAATATTCTGGTATTTATCCAATCCTACCACAATTAAAATCCCTTGATCTTGAGAAGTGCTGGGGTGAAAAATTTACCGATTTGCCCCTGGGGTGAAAAAATTACTATTTTGCCCTTTTACTCCGAAATGTACCGGAATCTCATTATTTCTACTTTTCAACCTAAAATAACACTAATATTGATCAATATTAACCAAATGGGGCAAAATTTGTTTTAAAAAAATTTTCGTTTAGTCCTTTAGTGGCAAAAATACCATTTTGCCCTTGTGCTCCATAAATACCGAGAATCACAATTTTTCACTGTTAAACATCATTTTATACTCCAATAATCATAATTATATTTCATATAATTATTCTTGGTCAAATGTGATCAAATCTTGGCTAAAAATCTCAATTTTATCATGAAATGGTAGAATGACCATTTTGTCCCTAATCAAACAATTTTCTTGATGGACTTCAAATTGGACTTTGAACTCCGAATCACTATTCTAAGTCGTTCTGTGGGTTTCAAAATTTTCAATTTCCTCTTAGAATTTCTATTTGAACTAGTTCAAGGCTCGATTTAACTTAGTTGTACCACTCGGTACAATACCGTGTTTTAATCGAGTTTGACAGGGTCTCACACCGGCCATTGAAGAACAAAAAAAAAGGTGACATGAGGTGAGACAGTGAAGAGAGCTGAAAAAAAAAAAAGAGACCCAGATGTGCAGCCGCCCATGTGGTCAATTAAGAGTCAACAAAGCAATTTTATAGTGTTGAATGGTGTAAGGGCCGGCAACTAAAAGAAAAAGAGAGAAGAAGAAAGAAAGAAAAAAAGAAAGAGAGAAAAGAGGAGCGGTGTGCTAGAGAAAAAGAAAGAGAGAGAAGAAAAAGAAGAAGGAAGAGAGAGGGAGCAGCAGCGTCGATGAGAAGAAGGAGAGGGAAGAAAGAAGAAAGAAAAAGAAGAAGAAAGAGAGAGGGAGCAACGACGGTGCAAGAGGAAGAAGAGAAAGGAAGAAGGAAGAAGAGAAAGAGAAGCGCCGACTGGAAAGAAGATCGGTAGCAAGGAAAAAAAAACAAGAAAGACAAAGCAAGAAATAAAAAAAAAAGAAAAAAAAAAGGGAGGGAGATCTAGTTGGCTAGTCTGTTAGCAAGCGAAAAGGAGAAATTTTAGAGTTAGAGAGAAGGGAAAAGAAGTCTACTATAAAGAGAGAAAATGCGTGGAAAAAAATATAATATATATATATATATATTAAGTGGGTTTCGATATTCAGGAGAAATAAGTAAAGGAGATGCATTGCGATGGCAGGCTGGAGGAAATAATGAGCCATTGACAAGTAGAAATAGCAATGTAGTGTCCCGGTATTGTGAGGTGAGTGGGTGCTAAATT
The DNA here is from genome assembly GCF_053813885.1 of Theobroma cacao. Lineage (NCBI taxonomy): Eukaryota > Viridiplantae > Streptophyta > Magnoliopsida > Malvales > Malvaceae > Theobroma > Theobroma cacao. The sequence goes on from NC_142642.1 coordinate 9,563,614, forward strand.
TCAAAAACAATATCCCGATAAATATGTTATATATGTTACATTTTATGGTTGACAAAATTGTGGAAAGCATGAGTTGGTCGAAAGTCCTAGGTTGTTTGTGATTGCAATCAAGGATTTTAAATTCCTTTTTTTTATACTATACATAAGTATATATCTACAAGGTTTTAATTACGGGGAAACAAACCTTTCAATGGCTTTCACTTCAAAATCATACCTTGCAAGCTTGTGTGATGTTTGGGCCAATGGTCATTATTTTATTCATGGGATTTGATAAAAATAAATAAATTTATTGATTTAACTTAACATGTTGATTTTATGGATTAGCCATGCTTTGAAATAAATTATGCATAACATTCAATTTATGATTATATTGTTTTCGATTTGTCATGTTTTGTAAATGCATTCAATTGCAATGATTTTCATTTTAACGTGATTGAGGTACTCTGGGCAGGACCTGCTACCACACCAGGTTAAGTGTGGTTTTGTGCATAAAGTAGAAATTGTTGATTATCGATATTTGATTATAAAAGGGGACTTGAAGCCTCAATTTATATTGGGTGGCATGGGTAGTTCCCATGAGTAGGTAAAGGGGGACCCGAAGAACCGATTCGTATGGTGGCATGGGCAATTCCCACGAGTAGGTGATGATATATGAGAAACTAAGCCTAAGGGCTATACTAAACCTACCCGAGGATGATGCTCACTTGTGGATTTTTATTTCACAATGCATGGCATTAACACTTGAAATTTACCATTGCATGGCAAGTGAAATTTACATATTTATTGGTGATCAGTCATTTCGCATTTTATGTTTGAGGCTCTTCATTATACACTTGCCATTGGATTTACTATTAATTAGAATCCGGAGTTGAAAGATTTTCGAGTACCTTAATTACTATCGTTTTCATATATGTTACTTGTGATTTATTATTTTTAAGACTTGCAAGGTATAAAAATAAAATCTCTTAGTTTAATGGAGTGTGTTTCCTACACTTACTCTTGGATTATTAAACATTCCACCTTTATGTTTATTTCCCCTCTTCGCCTACGCACAGGGTCAATGATGATCATTGAGTCTATAAGACTCACACCGCTCTTATTTTCCCTTTTGCAGACAGGGATTGGCCTAGCATGTAATCATCGGTACGTATGATCTACTACAGATAGGTAAAGGCATCTCATAGCATTTTATCCCGAGTCACTTTGCTATTAGAGGTCAAGTAGTAGCTCTTTGTTCATTGAGTTGTAAACAACTATTGATAACAGTATAAGTAAATAATTGGAAATTGTGGATTTTAATGTATACATTTATGACTAAATGGATCGAAGCTTGAATTGATTAGCATGTTTATGTTTCCCATTTTTGTTATGAAAGTATACTGTCTTAATTATTAGTATGGGATGGTGATTACATGTAGTGATCTAATGGACATTTCAAGTAAGGCTTGATCGGGAATTGGTGGGTCTTCCTCAGAGGTCTCGAACGCCGGTAGTGATTGGGAAAAGGTTGTTACACTCACTGCTAGAAACTAAGATCAGAAAAAAGAAACGACTTAGTTGACTAAGAGCGTAGTTAGTCAACTAAAATCATTCTGTCAGAAAATTTGAATTGAGCATTAGAAGACAAATTAACCGCCAGAACTGCCACAAAACTGTTTCCAACGGTCAAAAACGGCTTAACACCTATCAGAGCTAATTTTCCAAGTATTTAAAAGGCTTCTAACTACTAGAAAAGTAATCCAGGCTTCCAAGTCCAAAAAGAGCTCAAAAATTTGTAAAAACCTTCAGCATACTTTCTACACTTCACTTCTATCCTTGTAAAAGATTCAAGCACTTCACTTTGTACCACTTATATCAAGTCAGTGATCATAGGTACTTCATCATTTCTCTTCATCTTGTATACTTAGAGTGTGTGAGACACTATAAGGGATTTATTCAAGCTTGGATTGCTTGATTGGGTGTATAGGTTCTAACTTAGCTTAGAAAAGTTAGTTGTTGGGTTTTGGTTGATCTCGGTAAAAACCATTGTGAAAGGTTTTGACTAATCCTGATAAAAGCCATTGTAAAAGCTTGGTGAAAGCTTGTGAATTTCACCATTCATAGTGGATTGGTTTGGGAAATCCTTGGTTGAACAATCAAGGTAGTGGATGTAGGTCTTGGATCGAACCACTATAAATTCTAGTGTGATTGTCTGCTCTATTTTTAGCTTTTCATTCATCTTTAAATCTACCTTTCATCTTGCATTTGTTCCCAATTTGAAGTTAATTCTTGTAAGAGCCAAAAAGTTCTATTCACCCCCTTCTAGCACATTTATTTGGGACCAACAAGTGGTATTAGAGCAAGTTCCCTGTTCTTAAAGTCTAACACCCTTTAGGAAGATCTAAATGGCTCTTCAAAAATCAATAGTGGCTGAAGGACAATCAACAAACAGACCACCTCTGTTTGATGGCTCAAATTACACATATTGGAGTATTAGGATGTCAATATACATTAGAGTAATAGATTTTGAGATGTGGGATGTCATAACTGATGGTCCCTTTATTCCTTCAACCTTAAATGTTGTAACCAACGAGATGATTCCTAAGCCAAGGTTTGAATGGACCGAAGGTGAAACCAAAAGAGTCCAAACCAACTTTAAGGCAATGAATACACTGCATTGTACTTTAACTCCCACTGAATTCAATAAAGTGTCAAGCTATACCACAACTAAACAAGTGTGGGATAAACTTAAGATTATTCATGAAGGTACTTCACAAGTCAAGAGTCCAAGATAGCCCTCTTAACCCACAATTATGAGATGTTTAAGATGAAACCTGAAGAAAATATCACCAGCATGTTAGATAGATTCACAAACATCACAAACAAATTAAGTCAGCTAGGCAGACCAATTCTTGATCATGAAATCGTTAAAAGACTTCTTAGAAGCCTACCAAAAAATTGGAAGCCAAATGTGACTGCCATCCGTGAAGCCAAGGACTTAAATGTTATAAATCTAGATGAAATTTGTGGTTCTATTCTTACTCACGAGCTGAAACTCAAGGAAGAGGAAGAAGAAGACAAAAGGGAAGCAAAGGAAAAAAATAAAAGTATTGCCTTAAAAGCAAGCATCCTTGAAGAAGAATTAGACAGTTTATCTGGTGATGATGGTGAAGAACTAGCTATGGTTGCATGAAGGTTTAGAAAGCTTATGGGCTAAAGAAATAAGAGATTGGGTAGAAGAGGGTATAGAAGAGAGCAAGGCTCTTCATGGAAAACCAAAAATAAAAATGAGTCCAACAAGAAGGAAAAGCTTATATTCTTTGAATGCAAGAAGCCATGACACTTCAAGTCAAAATGCCCCTTGCTGAAGGAAGAAATGCCAAAGAAAAACAGAAAATCAAAGAAAGCAATGGTGGCTGCAACCTGGTCAGATAGTGATACCTCAAGTTCTGATGATGAAGAAGAAAAAGTGAAAGAAAGAGCTAATTTGTGTCTAATGGCAAAGGATGATGAATCCGAGGTATCTTCATCCCCTTGTGATATTTCAATTGATGAATTATGAGAGGAGTATGAATGTCTTTATGATGAATTTGAGAAACTTGCATCAAAATATAAAACTTTGAAAAGAAAAATTACATATCTTGAGATTGATTTACAAAAGATAAAGCATGACTTTAATTCTGTTTTTGAGCAAAGAAATTTTTTACAAATTGAATTAGAGCAATAAATTAGATTTTGAAACTCTAAAATTAAAATTGGAAAACAACAAAAGCCTTGCAAAAGGCAGTTGAAGAAAATGCCAATCTTAAAAGTTTGAAGAAAGAAACATAAGGAGGAACACATACTTTAAGAAAAACTCTGATAATACCTCATCTAGATGTTATAATTGTGGAAAATTTGGACATTTATCTTATGACTATTATAGATACAGAAGCATGTAGAAAACAAGAAAAATTTGGGTTCCAAAAGGATCCTATATTGCAGCTAACCTTCAAAGACCCATCAAGGTATAGGTACCTATTAAGATAAACTGAAAATTTGTTTTGTAGGTTGAGCTAAATCTAAAAGACACATGTTCAAGAGCTCAACTAAAGGAGAAGGAACCATGGTTTATGGAAAGTGGTTGCTCAAGCCATATGATTGGAAACCGAATGCTGTTTGCTCAGCTGGACAAGAAAAAAAGAGGTACCGTTTCCTTTGGTGATGATTCAAAATGTGGAATTTGTGGTATTGAAACCATTGGTAAGAACTATCAAGCTCTAATTAGTCATGTGTTGCTGGTTAAAGGTTTGAAACACAATTTATTGAGTATCAGCCAACTACGTGATAAAGGTTTTAAGGTATGCTTTGACTCAAATAAATGTGAAGTGATAGATAAAGTACTAACAAAGTTTTATTTATAGGAAAAAGAATTAAGAATATGTATGTTATATTTCTTGAAGATCCTGAAGTGAATTGTGAAACATGTCTTATAGCCAATGTTGAAAATGATGGTCGGTTATGGCATAGGAGACTTGGTCATGTAAGCATGCATACCATTTCAAAATTGATAAGAAAAAATCTAGTTATAGGATTGCCTGAGCTTAAATTTGAATATGATCAAATTTGTGATGCATGTCAACTAGGAAAACAAGTTAGAACATCTTTCAAAAGTAAGAAGAATGTGTCAACCTCTAGACCCCTAGAGTTACTGCACATTGATCTATTTGGGCCAATTAGTACAACTAGTCTAGGAGGAAAATCATATGGCTTTGTGATAATTGATGACTACTTTAGGTATACTTGGGTCTATTTCCTTGCTCATAAGAATGATGCATTACCAGCATTTATAAATCATTGTAGGAAAGTTGAAAATGAAAAAGGATTGGTCATAGTTAGTATTAGCAGTGATCATAGTGGTGAGTTTAAAGGAGATGAGTTTCAAAACTTTTGCAATGAAAAGGGGTTGCATCATAATTTTTTAGCACCTAGAACACCCCAGCAAAATGGAGTTGTAGAAAGGAAAAACTGAACCTTAAAAGAGATGGCTCAAACTATGCTTTGTGAGAATAATTTACCAAAATATTTTTGGGCAGAAGCTATCAACACAGCAACATACATCCTTAATAGAGTCTCAATTAGAGCCATAATATCAAAGACTACATATGAACTTTACAAGGGTAAGAAACCTAATATCTCTCATCTTAGGAGTTTTGGTTGTAAATGTTTTTTATTGAACAATGGAAAATATTCTCTAGGAAAGTTTGATGCAAAGAGTGATGAGGCAATATTTTTAGGATATGCATTAAACTCAAAGGCCTATAGAGTTTTTAACAAAAGGACCTTAACCGTTGAAGAATCGATCCATGTAGTTTTTGATGAATCAAATGCCTTGCAAAAGGAAATTCCTAGTGATGAAGATGATACGGATGATCTTGAAAGACAAATGGAAGAAATGCATTTAGATAACAAGAAAAACAGTGAAGAAAAGTCCCTAGGAAGAGAAACAGAACCTCCACCTTTAGAAACATTGCAAAGAATTGAAAATCAGCATAATGATCTTCCAAGAAGCTGGAGATACGTAAAAGACCATCCACAAGAGCTGATCATAGGAGACATTACTCAAAGTGTCAAAACTAGGAGAGGAGTTAGAGAGACATTGAGTTTTTAGCTTTCATATCTCAAATTGAGCCTAAGAGCTTTGAAGAAGCAAAAAAAAAGGAAAGCTGGGTAATACACATGCAAGAGGAACTTGATCAATTCAAAAGAAATCGTGTGTGGTCATTAGTCTTTAGGCCTTTAAATCACCCTATTGTTGGGAGAAAATGGGTGTTTAGAAATAAGGTAGATGAGTAGGGAAATGTCATTAGGAACAAAGCTAGGTTAGTGGCTCAAGGGTATAACCAAGAGGAAGGAATTGACTATGATAAAACCTTTGCACCTATTGCTAGGATAGAAGTTATAAGATTGTTGCTTGCATTTGCTTGTTTTATGAACTTTAAATTATTTCAAATGGATGTAAAAAGTGCATTTTTAAATGGTTTCATTCAAGAGGAAGGTTATGTTGAACAACCCCCTAGATTTGAGGACTATGAAAAACCAGATTATGTGTTCAAACTTTATAAGGCTTTGTATGGACTAAAACAAGCTCCAAGAGCTTGGTATGAAAGACTCACTAAGTTCTTAGTTGAAAAAGGTTATATTAGAGGGAGTATTGATACAACATTGTTTATTAAAAGATACTTAAATGATTTAATTGTTGTTTAAATCTATGTGGATGATATTGTTTTTGGTGCAACTAATGAGGCTTTATGCAAGAAGTTTGCTAAATAAATGCAGGGTGAATTTGAGATGAGCATGATGGGAGAGCTAAAATTTTTTCTTGGGCTCCAAATCAAATAAAGTAAGGAAAGAATTTTCATCAGCCAAGAAAGATACATTCAAGACATGCTCAAAAAGTTTGACATGTTGAAGCTGAAATCAATTAGCACACCAATGAGTCCATCCACCAAACTTGAAGTTGATGAAAAGGGAAATGATGTTAATCAAAAACTCTATAGAGGTATGATCGGATCACTACTCTATTTAACAGCCAACAGGCCTAATATCCAGTTCAGTGTATGGTTGTGTGCTCATTTTCAATCTCAATCCAAGGAATCACACTTGACTGCTTTTAAAAGAATTTTTAGATACCTTTTAGATACACAAACTTTAGGAATATGGTATCTTAGAGAATCATCCTTTAATCTAGTTGGATATTCAGATGCAGATTTTGCTGGAAGCAAAACTGATAGAAAGAGCACTAGTGGAACCTGTCGGTTTCTAGTTAGTATGCTTGTGTCATGGTCAAGTAAAAATCAGAATTCAGTTGCTCTTTCTACAGCTGAAGCTGAATATATTTCTTTAGGTAGTTGTTGTGCTCAAATCTTGTGGATTAAACAAGAACTAAAAGACTTTGGAGTAACAATGGATAACATACCAATATACTGTGATAATACAAGTGTAATTAATATTTCAAAAAATCCTCTACAGCATTCTAGAACTAAGCATATCAAGATTAGGCATCACTTTGTTAGAGATCATGTAGTGAAAGGTGATATTAAGATTGAGTTTGTCAATACTCTACAACAATTAGCTAACATATTCATGAAGCCTCTGAATGAGGAAAGATTTTGTGAGATTATGAGAAATTTAGGAATGGTTAGTGTGCAGGAGCTGTAAGAAAAATTTTGAAAATTTTCTCACAGGACAGTAGGCACTTAGTTGACTAAAAGAGTCACTTAATCAATTAAGAACATTCTATCTCTTTAAATAATAAGACTCAGTCAGTTAAAGAAAGGAGGAATTAAATAATGAAAAGAAACTGCTTACTGGGTGATGGAACAGAAAAGAAAAGCCGCCTCACTAAAAATAAAATTTAAGAGGGAAATTTTTAAATTTTAAAAAATAAGGTTACTGAAATATTTAAAGAAGGGGAGATAGACGGTTTTGATAGAATTCAACCTCTCTTAACACATTCTCACTTCATTTTCTCTCATCTAAAATTGACCCTACTGAAACAAAAATTCTTCCTTCTCAAACCCATAAAACCCTAAGCCATAAATCTCTCAAACTGAATGGCAAAATCATCATAGACTAAAGAAATTCTGTAAAAGAAAACGGGTAAACGACCAGTGGAGGAAAGTGGACAAGTTGAATCTAAGAAGAAGAAAAAGAAGAGTATGTCCACCTTTGAGATCGAGAAATCTAGGAAAAAGCAAACCATGAAGGAATACAAAACAGAGAAGAAGAAAGAGAAAGGTAAATCCTCCAAGAAAGGTAATATTTTGTCCTCCAAACTTAAGAATAAAGCCCATGAAGATAGATTCAAGAAAATAGAAAATGCTCCAATTACATGTGGAAAATTCATAGATTGGAGCAGCTTTAATAAAGCCCCTGAAATTTAGGTTATTTCGTCAGATTATTTTGAAGAAATGAAACTGAAGAATTTTAGCATTTTTAAGAATCGAACCTATAGTGCTAGTTTGCTGAAAGAATTTTATGCAAGCATAGCATTAGATAAGAATGAACTTGAGGATTCTGATGATTATATTGATGATGGTCTGAATGTCTTTCTAAATGGAAAGGAATTTGTTGTGATTGCTGCTGATTTAAAAAATCTGCTTAAAATTGAAATTGAAGATGGTAACTATGAGATGCCTGAAAACTATGATCCCATTTCTTTGTGGGGGATAATTACAGGGAGGAAAGAAAAATATTCATCAAAAAGTAATCCTGGTTTGATTAAAAGTCCACAAATTAGAATTTTGCATTACTTTATTGCTGCGAATATTCATGGAAGAGGTGGCAGTTTTAGCTACATTAGTCTTCAAGACTTATGGTTAATGGAGCATGCCTTCAATGATGCTCCACTTAATGTAGGCAGATTCATTATTGAGAGAATGAGAGGAGTCTGTCGACTGGAAAAAATAAATCTACCTTATGGAAATATCATTACATCATTAGTACAGAAAAAGGGAATTTGGAGCTTTAGGTATGAATTGGATAAAGTAAAAAGCAGGGATCAAACTATTTACCTTGGAAGTCTAGCTAAGATGAGGTATAAGCTTGGTAGAGAAATATTTGTTAAAACCCCCAAGATCACTGCAAGAGGAGAGTTTTCTCTCCCGCTCAATCAGAGGCAGCCCCCTCACAGTTCTCAAATGAAATGGTTTTCAATCTGCTCATGCGAATGGATGGAAAGCTTACTGACCAGGCTGTGAAGATGTAGAGAATTGAAGAAAAATTGGCAGAATTGAAAATTTTGTTGAAGGAAAAAGGAAAAATGCCTCCTGAACTTGCAACTGCAGACACCTCTACCACTCTAAGCCTTGCACCAACAGGACAAGATGCTAAAGGCTCTGCCTTCCAAGTTGAGGGTCATGAACCTGAAGTTGATAAACCAAGAAAATGCCCTTCACTTGAGCCACAAAAGGAAGCAGAATCAGAATAAGGTACTGAAGTGCTTGGCGTACTTGGTGAAATTCCTCCATCCCATCATGAACCTTAACAAGAGTAGCCTTTTCCTCCCAATTCAAAGGAAGTCTCAATAATGGATGTCTTCCACCAAATGGTTAGAGAATAACAAGCTAAAAAGGAAACAACTAAAGGGAAAGCACAAAAGTCAGTATCCCCAAAAGAATCCCTTGAACCAGCTCAGTTACAGAGGAACAATTTGGGAAAAGAAAAGAAAAAGTTGTTGTTGCTCCACAAGCCAAGTCTAAACCATCTGGTAAAGGCATGAAGACAATGGCAACCAAGACCAAATTCCTCAAGAGATAGAAATCTTCCAGAATAGTTGAAAAAGCTATACCATCAACCATCTCTTCTTCTCAAGACCCCCTTGAAATTCCTGATAAATCATCCTCTGAACCCTCACGATAGAAATCACCTCGAGAACCATCTCTTGAACCCTTTAATGTTTTCTATTGCATGGATGAATCTACCCCTTCTCCCTCTTCAAAAGATGATTGAGCATCCTTAGGATTTGATGATGACAAAAAGGGGGAGAATTATGGTAAAAAGTTTAGGAGAGAACTAGGGGCAGTTTAAGAACAAAACAATGATTACTTTTTCTGCTGTTTTTTGTTCTATTGTTAGTTGAACATCTGAATTGAACTTTGTGGTTTATGTTATTGTGTTGAAAATGGGATGCTGTTAAGCTACTTATATTATTTGTTTGCTGATGGTTAAATCTATTCTTGAGCTTGTTTGCTGCTGTTTTGAGATTTGGTACTAATATTGGGCTGTTATGATGATAACCAATTTTTGTCAATGATATTGTGAATGGAATGTGAATGGATTGTGCTTGTGAATGTATATGGATGTTAATTATATTATATTTGTTGGATGATAAATGGCATAGATAAAATCTGGTAACAATATGCTGTTGACAGATACCGTTGAAATATTGATGATATTCTGTCAACCAGTCACCTATTGTTGATTACTTTATATGTCTGCATAAATATATTCTGAATGTATAATGTCATTGTCTGTATGACATGAATAAAAATTTGCTGAAATGAATATGTAAAATAAGCACACACTAAAGGGCAGCACACACTAAGGGGGAGAAATCCTCATTTTTTATGCAGAACTAAAAAGATTAAATGGACATTGTACTGTTAATCAATGAATGTTTTGTCATCATCAAAAAAAGGGGAGATTGTTGGCTCCATTAGTTTTTGATGATAATAAACTTTTCGCTACGTATTTCAAGCATCCAAAGAGGAAGCTTCCTTTGGAAGCTTTGACCAAACTAATGGCAAAATTACCATTTTGCCTTTTAAGGTTTTCACCATTTTTAATTGTATCCTTCCACAATCTTTTAATTCCAATTTCTTTCCATTTTTCTTCCTTAACACTTGTATCAATAAAATATCAAGTTTATGCTTCAACGTGGTATCACCGTAATATTTAAATATTTACTTACCCGCGCTAGCTTTATTTAATAAAGACATGCGGGCTCCATTAACGTCAGTTTTTTCTTTGAAATTTCCTTGTTCTTCTTCTCCCCCACTAGAGTGACCATATTCTCATTCTTCATGGAAAATTTCAACACTGAATAAAATATTAGTATTTTAATATTATTTTATTTCAAAATTTTTCACTTGTCTCGTTGGCACCCAAAATGTCTTATCATGCCTCGATTCACTTCCGAATCATTTTTTATATTGTTAATTCATCCTAAAAAAAAATATTATTATCCAATTGTTATTTCCTTACGTGCGAGATATTTTATTCCAAACTATTCTTTTCACCCTTTATCACTTTTAAATATTCTAATTAACCTCAATTGGTATCCGATAAGTTCTATTAGTCAACATAGCAAAGTATGGGGTGTTACACTTTGGCACACTTTTTCATAGGATTCTTTGTGCTCTTTCACTTCTACACCTCAAAAACCCTCACAAGTCTTTCCTCAATACTTTCTCTCACTAGTTGGATGTTTTATAGAGAGAGAGAGAGAAAGGCTTTCCAAATAGCTTGAGGAAAACTCTTGAAATGGAATTCAACTACAAATTCACCAAAGTGAGTATTGAGTTAGGGTTGATTTTTAGGTTGTTGATGATGGTCAATAATTAAATTCTAGACTATTTTATTTCTGAAGGTTATTTATTTGTTTCTAGTGTGACTAAAGTAGTGTGAATAAATAGCCAATCAAATGGCAATTGGAAGCTAGTTAGGAATAACTAGCAAAACTTGATTTAGAAAAATAGCTTTTGGAATAATATTCATGTCAATTGAGTTGGTGTGATGCTATTGTGTGTGATAGGTTTCCACGAGACCCCACATCTCCACTTTTAGCATTAGTGGAAGTTGGAGTCGATTAAAGAACCAACAAAGACAAGTGAGTGAACGTGCATTAAAATGTTTTGGTATAAATTCATATGTGTTTGGTTGAATCACTTGAAATATTTTATTTAACTTTTCTCTAAATATGCATGGGAACAAGCCCTTGATGAAACATTTTTATGATGTGAAATGTGTAGTGTGATGAATTCATGTGTTCCTCTATTATGATGATATGTATGTTTTGCCTTGAACGATAATGTTGTGTGATAATTATAACCGTGCATGTGCGGTGTAAGAGTGCACATGACGGTGTCGGTAGTGTGCGGTATGGGAGAGCACACGCCGATGATATATGCCATGTGCGGTGTGGGAGAGCACATGATGATGATATATGCCGTGTGCGGTGTGGACGCACATGATGGTGATGGTAAGGCGCGATGTGGGAGTGCACCTAATGATGATATTGTAATGTGTGGTGTGGGAGTGCACATGAGCCGAGGGAAAGCTGGGGTGATGCTGATAGTTGTATATATGTTTATATATGTTAGATAGAGGTTACGAAAATAAAATGTGATTGTATTGATTGTTGAATGTTAAAAATTGTTAAATACGTTCCAATTGATTTTCATTGTAGGAAAAATGGATTTTCATTGTGACAAGAATTCTTCTAACTTAATAGCCCTGGTTTTCGCTGCAGTGAAAATGCATTCTTGCTGCAATGAGAAACTCTCGGGTGCTTGGGGCTTGACACAACCCTAGTTTTCACTGCAGCGAAATTGCATTCTCACTGCAGCGAGAAACTCTCGAGTGGTTGGTTCAAAGTTTTTGCCCTGAATTTTGCTACAGCAAGATCCTAGACAAGCATTTTACCCGAGAATGCCTTTTCGCTGCAGCGAGATTCACTCTTCCATGCTTGCCTTGCTTGGATTCTGCCATAGTTTTTACTCTTTAACTTCATTGTTGATCACGGATCTTTCAATACTAAGGCACTAAATAATCGAGGGTTGAATTAAGGGGTTTTAACAAGAAATTAAGCTAAATTGTATTGTTTTCAACATAAGTGCATCATGTTTTCTAAAACTTCTCGTATAGTTGCTTGTTCCATTCTTATGTTCACTCACTGAGTTTATACTCACTCTTTTTAACTTCATGTTTTTAGATACGGAGGTAGTTGGGACCTAGATTGTGTCTTATTCTATTCACCTTTTAGTAGGTATCGTGGCATTCAGTAGTTATACCTTCACCCAAAGTCATTCCGCTAAAAGTTAATAGTCTTTTTAGCTTGTGTATACATACACGTGATGTAAATCACTAAGGTGCATGTTATAATCAAAATATGTATACTTTGAATTATGGTGCCACTATGAGTTGGCAATGGGTGACATTATTTTGAGATAATACAAATGTAAATATTTGGTTGTCATAGTATATTATTGAAATACTTATAGTTAAGAATTATGAAATGTGACCGTGGAAATAAGTGATGAAATAATGGACAGAACTACATAAAGAGGATTGCTTGGGCTTCATGGGCTATGCCCATTAGGCCCTTGCACTGGTCATGGCCCGAAAATTGGGCTGTGACACTTCAAGACCAAATATACCACTTAGTTTTCAAGACTAAGCAAGAGCCCTTACTCTTTCTTTATAAGAGGCCATCCATGGAAGAGTTAATGATGTAATACATGGCCAAGACACATGACAAACTCCCTTATCAACAGTTAGGTAGCATCATTGAGAAACCTTGATGTTGGCTCCATTAGTTTTTGATGATAATAAAATATTCCCATTTAATTGTGTCTAATACCTTTATTTAAGAGTGCAGGAAATTAATATATGAAATTAATTTCTTAAATCTTCAAAGAGTATTTTTGAAAAAAAAAGAGGGATAAAATCAACAAGATGTAACTGAATAACAAGGAAGAAGCTTGTTGGTGAAACAAGAAAGAACATTGGCTGACGAAATTTCAAATTAGAGAAATGGTGGGTTGAAGAGTTTGAGAAACAGAACCAACTTAGTCAACCAAGTCAGTTGGCTAAGTGCCCTCTTCCAGAATTTGCAAACCAAAAACAGAATCAACTTAGTCAACCAAGTTAGTCGACTAAGAGCTCTTTGTCTGCAATTTGAACCAGAGCACTACAAGACAGATTAACGGCTAGAACTCATCCTCAACTATTTCCAACGGCCATAAATTGTCAAACTTCCATCAGAGTTGCATCTCCAAGTATAAAAGGGTCTTCCAACAATGAGAAACAAGTTTTTTAGAAGCCTTGAATGAGATTTGAGCTGTAGAAAGTTGAAAAACCAAAAAAGCTTCATTACACTTGTCTGCACTTAAACGTCTACTCTTTGCCATAGTATTTAGCACTCAATCTTGTACCATTCAGATCAACTTGTGATCATAAGTACTTTCTTTAACTTCTCTTCTTGTATACTTAGAGTGAATGAGTCACTCTAAGGGGTTGTTCAAGCTTGGGAAAGGTTGAATGTTATAGGTTGTGGTTAAGCCTTGGAAAACCACTTTGGGTTTTAGTTGAGCCCGTGAAAAACTAGTGTAAAGGTTTTGGCTAAGCTTGTAAAAAGCCATTGTAAAAGCTTGGTGAAAGCTTGTGAATTTCACCAGATTCTTAGTGAATCGTTGGGAAAATCCTTTGTTGGATAATCAAGGGAGTGGATGTAGGTCTTGAACCGAACCACTATAAATTATTGTGCACTTTATACTCTGTTTTTATATTCTTAAGTTCTGGAAATTAATTCCATATCTTGTCAAGAGCCAAATTGTGCTATTCACCCCTTCTCTAACACATATTAACGGGACCAACAATTGGTATCAGAGCTAGTTCCCTATTATTAAGGCTTAACAACCTTTGGGAGGATCCAAATGGCTCAACAAAAATCAGTAGTAATTGAGGGACAATCAACAAACAGACCACCTCTGTTTGATGGCTCTAATTATCCTTATTAGAGTAGTAGGATGTCAATTTACATTAGAGCTATAGACTATGAAATGTGGGATGTCATAATTGATGGACCCTTCATGCCCTCAATTGTGAATGTGGTGACAAATGAGTTGATGCCCAAGCCAAGGTCTGAATAGACTGATGCTGAAACTAAGAAAGTTCAAATAAATTTTAAAGCCATCAACACATTGCATTGTGCATTAACCCCCACTAAGTTCAACAAAGTCTCAAGCTGTACAACAGCTAAACAAGTGTAGGAAAACTTAGAATAATCCATGAAGGGACTTCTCAAGTAAAAGAGTCCAAAATTGCTTTCTTAACACATAGTTATGAACTGTTCAAAATAGAGCCTGCTGAAGACATCACCAGCATGTTTGATAGGTTTACAAACATCACAAATAAATTGAGTCAGCTAGGCAAGCCTATCCCTAAACATGAATTAGTTAAGAGATTGCTTAGATGCCTACCAAAATCCAAGAAACCAAAAGTGACTACCATTAAAGAGGCTAAAAATCTGAACATCATCACTCTCGTTGAGATTTGTGATTCTCTTCTCACTCATGAGCTAGAGCTTAAAGAAGAAGAAGAAGAAGACTGAAGGGAAGCAAAGGAAAAGAAAAAGACTATTACACTTAAAGCCAGCATCCTTGAAAAAGAGCTAGAAGAGCTTTCGTGTGATGATGATGATGAATTAGCTCTGGTTGAAAGAAAATTCAGAAAGCTAATGGGTAGAAGAAACTGAAGGATAGCTAGAAAAGGTTTTAGGAAACAGCAAGGTGCTTCATGGAAAATAAGCAACAAAAAGGAGGAAATGAGTTGCTATGAATGCAAGAAACCTGGTCACTTCAAGTCTGAGTGTCCATTGCTAACCAAAGAAAATTAAGAAATCTAAGAAAGCAATGGTGGCTGCTGCATGGTCAGACAGTGACACTTCAAGCTCTGAAACTGATGATGAAAAATCTGAGGAAAGAGCAAACATCTATTTAATGGCACAAGAGGATGAATCAGAGGTATCCTCATCCCTCTGTATTAATTCTTATGATGATTTAGAAGATGAATATGAATGCCTTTATCATGAATTTGAAAAACTTTTTTCAAAATACAAATCATTGAAGAAAAAGGTTGCATTACTTGAAAATGATTTGGAACAAATCAAACAACAGTTCACCTCTGTTTTTTAGCAAAGAAGTATTTTGTAAGTTGAGTTAGAAACTCAAAAACAGACTTTGAGTTTTTAAAACAAGAGCTGGAAAACAAGTCTAAGGCCTTGCAAATAACTCTTGATGAAAACACAAGTCTTAAATGTTTGAAAAATGAATCTACAAAAAGAGATGCATACCACAATAAATATTCAGCTAAAGCATTACCTAGATGTTATAATTGTGGTAAACATGGTCATTTATCATATAACTGTTTTAAGAAAAGAAAAGTGCAGAAAGTTAAGAAAATTTGGGTTCCTAAGGGATCCTTTGTTGCAACTAACACTTAAAGACCCATGAAAGTATGGGTACCTATAAAGAAAAACTGAAATTCTATTTTGTAGGTTGAGCTAGACTTAAAAGAGACATGTTTAATAGCTCAACTCAAGAAGAAACAGCCTTGGTACTTGGATAATGGTTGTTCACAACACATGACAGGACATGAAATGCTGTTTGCTCAATTGGACAAGAGAAAGGGAGGAACCGTATCCTTTGGAAATGATTCAAAAGGCAGAATCCATGGTATAGGTATGGTTGGTAAGAGTTCCCAAACTCAAATTAGTCATGTGTTGCTTGTTGAAGGCTTAAAGCATAATCTACTAAGTATTAGTCAATTATGTGATAAAGGATTCAAAGTATGCTTTGATTCAACTAAGTGTGAAGTGATTGATATGAGTACAAATAAAATCTCATTTATAAGAAAAAGGTGGAAGAACATGTATGTAATTTTTCTTGAAGACCTTGATGTGAATAGTGAAGTATGTCTTGTTGCAAATGCTGAGAATGATAGCTTGTTATGGCATAGGAGCTTAGGACATGTGAGCAATCATACTATGTCTAAATTAATAATGAAAAATCTTGTTGCTGGACTGCCGAAATTGAAATTTGAAAATGATAGGATATGTGATGCTTGCCAACTAGGAAAACAAGTTAGAACATCCTTTAAGACTGAGAAAATAGTGTCAACATCTAGACCTCTTGAATTGTTGCACATTGATCTATTTGGTCCAATAAGCACAACTAGCTTAGGAGGTAAATCTTATGGCTTTGTAATAGTTGATGACTATTCTAGGTATACTTAGGTATACTTCCTTGCTCATAAGAATGATGCTCTACAAGCATTCTTAAATTATTGTAAGAAAGTAAAAAATGAAAAAGGACTAGCCATAGTTAGCATAAGGAGTGATCATGGAGGAGAATTTGAGAATGATGAATTTGAAAAATTTTGCAATGAAAAAGGGTTGGATCATAATTTTTCTGCACCTAGAACAGCCCAGCAAAATGGAGTTGTAAAGAGGAAAAACAGAACATTAAAAGAAATAGCTAGGACCATGTTATGTGAGAACAACCTACCTAAATATCTTTGGGCTAAGGCAGTAAATACAGCAACTTATATTCTTAATAGAGTCTCAATAAGACCCTTGATTTCAAAGACTTCATATGAACTTTACAAAGGTAGGAAACCAAATATTTCTCACCTTAGGAGTTTTGGCTGTAAATGCTTTGTATTGAACAATGGAAAATAGCCCCTAGGGAAGTTTGATGCAAAGAGTAATGAAGCAATATTTTTAGGATATGCATTAAACTCAAAGGCCTATAGAGTTTTTAACAAAAGGACTCTAACTGTTGAAGAATCAATCCATGTAGTTTTTGATGAGTTAAATGCTTTACAAAAAGAAGTTCATGATGATGATAATGATATAGAAATTCTAGAAAAATAAATAGAGGAAATAAGCTTAGAGAACAATAAAAATAATGAAGAAAGCTCATCTAGAAGAGAAAATGAAACTCTATTTCTAGAAAATTTGCAAAGAGCAAAAAATAAGCATGATGATCTACCAAGGAGTTGGAGATTTGTAAGAGATCACCCACAAGACCAAATAATAAGTGACATTTCACAATGAGTTAGAACTAGGAAAGCAACTAGAGAAACTTGTGAGTTTTCAGCTTTTATATCTCAAATTGAACCTAAAAACTTTGAAGAAGCTAAAAAGGAGGAAAGTTGGATAATGGCCATGCAAGAAGAACTTGATCAATTCATTAGGAATCATGTATGGTCATTGGTACCTAGACCTTCAAATCATCCTATTGTTGGTACTAAATGGGTATTTAGAAATAAAGTAGATGAGTAAGGAAATGTAGTTAGCAACAAAGATAGGCTGGTAGTAAGAGGATACAACTAAGAAGAAGGAATAGATTATGATGAAACCTTTGCTCCCATAGCTAGGATTAAAGCCATAAGGTTGTTGTTAGCTTTTGCATGCTTCATGAATTTTAAGTTGTACCAAATGGATGTAAAAAGTGCATTCTTAAATGGATTAATTCAAGAGGAAGTTTTTGTAGAACAACCACCTGGTTTTGAAGATTTTGAAAAATCTGATAATGTTTTTAAGCTTCCCAAAGCATTGTATGGATTGAAACAAGCTCCTAGAGCTTGGTATGAGAAACTTTCAAAATTTCTAGTTGAAAAAGAATGTGATAGTGTGGCATCCCCCTTGGGGCCCACTCTAAGTATTGTTACACCTGGCCGAATCACTGCTCTCAGTCCGCTGCAGCGACGCATAGATCCAGGGACTCGAACCCAGGCCTTTTGTTTCCCTCGAAGGGAACGCCTTTAACCATTCTAGCTGGCCAGATGTAACAATACCTTCGAGTGGGCCCCGAGAGGGATGCCACAAATAGAGGCTGCATCGATACTACATTGTTCATAAAAATATATCTAAATGATTTATTTGTTGTGCAAATATATGTGGATGATATTGTATTTGGTGCAACTAATGAAGCTTTATGCAAGAACTTTACAAAGGAAATGCAAGGTGAATTTGAGATGATCATGATGGGAGAGTTGAAGTACTTCCTTGGTCTTCAAATCAAACAAAGTGAGGAAGGAATCTTCATCAACCAAGAAAGGTATACTCATGATATGCTTAAGAAATTTGATATGCTGAAGCTAAAATCAATTTCCACACCAACAAGTACATCTACCAAACTTAACATAGATGAAAAAGGAAAAAATGTGGATCAAAAGCTCTATAGAGGTATGATCGGCTCTCTTCTTTACTTAACAGCAAGTAGACTAGATATTTAGTTTAGTGTGTGCTTATGTGCTAGATTTTAGTCATAACCTAAGGAATCACACCTAACAACTGTTAAGAGAATTTTTAGATACCTCATAGACACTTAAAAACTAGGAATATGGTACTCTAGAGACTCAACTCTTAGCTTAGTTGGATATTCAGATGCTGACTTTACTGGCAGCAGAACTGATAGGAAAAGCACTAGTGAAACATGCCAATTTTTAGGAAGGATGCTTGTGTCTTGGTCTAGCAAGAAGCAAAACTCAGTAGCACTGTCTACAGCAGAGGCTAAATATGTATCATTAGGTGGCTGTTATGCACAAATCCTTTGGATCAAGCAACAATTAAAAGACTATGGAGAAACAATGCATAATGTACCGATATACTGTGATAACACAAGTGCAATCAATATATCAAAAAATCCTATGCAACATTTTAGGACAAAGCACATTGAAATTAGACACCATTTTATTAGAGATCATGTAGTGAAAAATGACATTAAAATAGATTTTGTGAATACTCTACATCAATTAGTAGACATTTTTACCAAACCATTGAGTGAAGATAGATTTTGTGAGATTAGAAGAAATTTGGGGATGGTTAATGTGAAGGAATTATAAAAAAATCTTTGGCTCTCACATTGAAAACAAAATGCATTCAGTCGACTAAGTAATTCTTAGTCAACTAAGAGTGGCTTGACATCCTTAAATAATAAGACTCAGTGAGTTTAAAGAAATAGGAGTAAATCATGGTAAAAATTTGATTTATCGGGTGTAAAGAGAAATAAAGTAGAGCTGCCAAAGGTAAGTAATCAAAATTTTAGAAGGAGATTTGAAAATATGAAGAAATAAAAATAGGACAGTTTTTAAAGGAAGATGAGAAGATTTTTGAGCAATAACTGTTGCCAACCTCTTCTTTGCTTTCCTTTACAACTCGTTGCTCTAAAAACAAAAACCTAAATCTTCCTAGTTGCCTCTAAAAACGACTCCGACCTTCAGAAATTTTTAGAACCAAAATGGCTAGAACATCTCAGAGTAAAGAAGTACCAAAAAAGAAGAAAGGAAAAAGGCCAATGGAAGAAGAAACTAGAACAGAAAGTCAGAAGAAAAAATAGAAAATCGTGCCTGCTTTAGTGAAAGAAATAGCAGAGAAACTAAGAGAAAAGAAGCAGAAAACAAACAAGAAGAAAGATATAAAACCCTCACTCCAGAAAAGTATCAGTTCCTCTTCTTCTTCAAAATTTAGAAATAAGCTGCATGAGTATAGATTCAAGAATATAGAAAATGCACCAATCTCCTGTGGAAAGTTTATTGACTTGAAGAATTTTGAGGAAAATGTAGAAATCCAGACCAATCTATCTGAGTACTTTGATGAGCTGAAGCTTAAAGGTTACAGCACCTTTAAGAATAGGTCATATAGTCCAAGTCTGGTTAAAGAATTTTACTCTAGCATTGCTCTGAAAGAAAAGGAATTAATAGATTCTGATGTCTATGTAGAAGATGGCTTAAATGTCTATTTGAATGGAAAAGAGTTTGTTGTGACTGTTAGAGATTTAGGGAACTTGCTGAAAATAAAGGGTGAAATAGGTGAATTTGAACTTCTAGAAAAATATGATCCGTCTTCATGTGGGAGATCATCATTGGAAAGAAAGAAAAATACTCCTCTAAAAGTAATTTAGGTCTGATAATCAATCCACAGATTAGGATACTACATTACTTTATAGCAACAAATATTTAATAGAGGAGTGAAAGTCTTAGGTACATCAGCCTTCAGGATCTTTGGCTGATGGAGCATGCTTTTAATGGAGTGTCTTTAAATCTGGGGAGATTTATGATTGAGAAAGTGAGAAGTGCCTACAAACTTGATAAGGTCAATCTGCCATATGGGAATGTGATTACATCTCTTGTGCACAAAAAGGAATATGGGCTAAATGGTATGATATGGACCTGGTGAAAACTAGAGACCAAGCCATTTATTATGGCAGTTTAGTTAAGATGGGGTATGTGCTCGATGGAGACACGTTTATTAAAACCTCCAAAATTGGCCCAAGAAAATATCACAGTCTACCTGCTCAACCTGAAGAAGCTTCTTTCAGATTTTCGAATGAGATGATTTTTAATTTGCTTATGAGGATTGATGGTAAGCTGACTGACCAAGGAGTGAAGCTACAGAAAATGGAAGATAAAATCACTGAGTTGGAAAACAAGCTGAAGAAGAAGGAAAGCATGGCATCTGAACCTGCGGCTGTAGACAGTTCTGCTACATCCAGCACTGCACCTGCACAGCAAGGTGTTGAAGGTTCAGCAAAGCCAACAAAGAAGTCTACCCCTCATATTGGAAGTTCTGGCACTCAAACTGAAAGCTCTACCTACAAGTCTACTAGTCCTGTTCTGTATACTGAGAACTCCCCATAAGGAGTTAAACAACCAGCCAAAACACCCTCCCTTGAATCTCAAAGTAAAAATGACTCAAAACAAGGGACTAAAATAGCTGATCCAAAAACTGAGAAACATCAAACCTCTTCTCCAAATTCAGAGGAAGTTTCCATTATGGACATTTTTCACCAAATGGTCAGAGAGGAATAAGCTGAAAAAGACATTGTCAAGACAGCAACTCAGAAAGATGGTGCAAATGTAAGAAAAGGAAAGAATCATGCTTCAACTCCCAAACTAAAGGTAAAAATAGGGAAATCGAAAGCTACTGCAGCACCACCAACTGAGGCAAAACAACCAACCAAAGGAAGGAAGACTATGGTAACCAAGACAACTTTTCTCAAAAGAAGAAAGTCTTCTGGATTGACAGAGAAGTCCAAACTAATTTCAACCTCCTCTCTTCATAATCCAGTTCGTGTTTCAAACAAATCTTCTCCAGAATCTTCTCCTAAAAAGTCATATCCTCTTCGAGAACCCTTTCCTTTTCCTCTCAACCCTTTCTATGGTACTAAATCCTCACCCTCCGACACATCAGATGAATAGAAGCCCCTCCTTTTGATGTTGACAAAAATAGGGAGTAGAATAGAATGGGTGCAAGAACCAGAAACCAAAAGAATAAAATTTAAAAACAAAATGCTAGGGTAGAGGAACCAAGAAGGAACCTAGAAAAGGAAAGAAGACAAAATCAAAGATGAATGAACTTAGAAAAATAGGAGATAGGAAGCAAAATAGTCCAAGGGCAGTTTTGGAATACTTGTTGGTTAATTGTTATTTGTGCTATGGTGGCACTTGAACACTTGGTTTTAATATTGTTATTTATGTGGTTGTATGTGAAATATGAATGCTGATATGACTATGATGCTTAACTGCTACAAATTGAAGTCTGCTGATATTTTGGTATTTTGACTGTCATGAACAAAATCTGCTGGTGCTATGCTGATATTGATTTACATACTGATAAATGATTTTTGTTATGGCATTGTGGATAATTTCTGTTTGAAAATAGATATAGATGGTGTGTATAGTATATCATTTGAAACATAAATGATGTAGACTAAATCCTAAATCAATAAACTATTAACAGCTATTGGAATATTGATAAAAATCTGTCAAAACTTACAGCTGAAAATTTCTGGATGCAAATCACTCTATATTGCTACACATATGAATACTTTAAATGCACAATATCATTTTCTATATGGCAAAAATAAAATTTGCTGAAACAAAATAAGAAAAATATGCACACACTAAGAGGGAGCTTATACTTAGGGGGAGCAATCCTCAGTTCTTACAGAAAACTAAAAAGAATTTAAAATGATACTATGCTGAATCAATGAGTGTTTTGTCATTATCAAAAAGGGGGAGATTGCTGGCTCCATTAGTTTTTGATGATAATAAAACATTCCCATTTAATTGTGTCTAATACCTTTATTTGAGTGTGCAGGAAATTAATATATGAAATTAATTTCTTAAATCTTCAAAGAGTATTTTTGGAAGAAAAAGAGGGATAAAATCAACAAGATGTAACTGAATAACAAGGAGGAAGCTTGTTGGTGAAACAAGAAAGAACATTTGTTGACAAAATTTCAAATTGGAGAAATGACGGGTTGAAGAGTTTGAGAAACAGAACCAACTTAGTCAACCAAGTCAGTTGACTAAGTGCCTTCTGCCAGAATCTACAAACCAGAAACAAAATCAACTTACTCAACCAAGTTAGTCGACTAAGAGCTCTCTGTCTGCAATTTGAACCAGAGCACTACAAGACAGATTAACGGCTAGAACTCATCCTCAACTGTTTCCAACAACCATAAACTATCAAACTGCCATCAAAGTTGCATCTCCATGTATAAAAGGGTCTTCCAACAATGAGAAACAAGTTTTTTGGAAGCCTTGAATGAGATTTGAGCTGTAGAAAGTTGAAAAACTAGAAAAGCTTCACTACACTTAAATGCTTACTTTTTGCCATTGTATTTAGCACTCAGTCTTGTACCATTCAGATCAACTTGTGATCATAGGTACTTTCTTTAACTTCTCTTCTTGTATACTTAGAGTGAGGGAGTCATTCTAAGGGGTTGTTCAAGCTTGGGAAAGCTTGAATGTTATAGGTTGTGGTTGAGCCTTGGAAAACCACTTTAGGTTTTAGTTGAGCCCGTGACAAACTAGTGTAAAGGTTTTGGCTGAGCTTGTGAAAAGCCATCGTAAAAGCTTGGTGAAAGCTTGTGAATTTCACTGGATTCTTAGTGAATCGTTGGGAAAATCCTTGGTTGGATAATCAAGGTAGTGGATGTAGGTCTTGGACTGAACCACTCTAAATTGTTGTGCACCTTATACTTTGTTTTTATATTCTTAAGTTATGAAAATTAGTTTCACATCTTGTCAAGAGCCAAATTGTGCTATTCACCCCCTGCTCTAGCACATATTAACGGGATCAACACTTGAGATGCAAGTTAGGCAATTGGCAAGCACAATTAATAGCAGAGCTCAAGGGACATTGCCTAGTGACATTAAGTTAAATCTAAGAAAGGAGAGCAAAGAACAAGTAAAGGCCATCACATTGAGAAATGGAAAAAAGATTGAGGGCAATACTAAAAAAGTTGACCAAATGGAGAAGGAAGCTTAAAATGGGACACAAGTAGTTAATCTTAACAAGTGCAACATAAAGAAGGAAACTATAGTCATACCACCACCACCCTTTCCTTAGTGATTCAGTGAACAACACTAAGAGAATCAATTTCAAAAATTTATGGAGGTATTTAAGAAGTTTCACATCAACATACCATTCGTAGAGGCTTTAGAGCAAATAACTTTGAACGTTAAGCTTTTAAAAGAGATATTGTTGAAGAAAAAATGACTGGGTGAGTTTGAGATTGTGGCACTCACTGAGGAGTGCAATGTAATCATATAGAACAAGCTTCCGTAGAAACTCAAAGATCCTGACAGTTTCACAATATTTTGCACCATTGGAGCATAATATTTTACCAAGCATTAAGTGATCTGGGAGCTAATATCAAGTTGATGCCATTGTCTATTTACAAGAAATTGGGGTTGGGAGAAATTAAGCCTACCATAATGACGTTACAAATTGCAAACCACACCATCACATATCTTCATGGTATTGTAGAAGATGTATTAGTAAAAGCGGATAAGTTCATTTTTTCAGCTAATTTTGTGGTACTCAATACAAAGGAAGAAAAAGAGTTTCAATCATACGAGAAGACTTCTTATGTACCGCTAGAGCACTCATAAATGTAGAGAATGTTGGCTCCATTAGTTTTTGATGATAATAAAACATTCTCATTCATTTGTGTCTAATATCTCCATTTAAGTGTGTAGGACAAATATTGTATGTAAAAATTATTAAATCATTCAAATGCTCATGTCAAAGAGCATAAGAATAAGGAAGTCAAAATTGATCAACAAGACAGAAGCCTCTTAGTCGATTAATGAAGAGTTAATCAGCTAAAATTCAAACCAAAAGTTGGCGGGCTGAAGAGTATTGAGAGACAAAAAAGACTTAGTCGACCAAGGAATGAGTTAGTTGACTAAGTGCATACTGCCAGAAACTGGGATCAGAAGATAGAGACGACTTAGTCGATTAAGAGCATTCTGCTAGAAAATTTGAATTGTGCACTAGAAGACAAATTAATGACCAAAACTGTAACAAAACTATTTTTAACGGTCAAAAACTGTCTAACACACTTCAGAGTTGATTGTCCAAGTATAAAAGAGGGTTCCAATAGCTAGAAATGCATTGAAGGCTTCCAAGAACACAAAAAGAGCTGAAAAACAAGAAAACACTTACTACTCATTTACTGCACTCAACTCCCATCTTTATAATTGTGATCTGCACTTCATTTGTACCACTTAGATTAACCTTACGATCATAAGTACACTCATTTTACTTCTCTTCTTGTATTCTTAGAGTGAGCGAGTCACTCTAAGGTATTGATTCAAGCTAGGATTGCTTGATTAGATTTAGGTTCTAACTTAGCCTTAAAAAGTTAGGTGTTGGGTTTTAGTTGATCCCAGTAAAAACTATTGTGAAAGGTTTTGGCTAAGCCTAGTAAAAGCCATTATAAAGCTTGGTTGAAGCTTGTGAATTTCACCGGTTCATAATGGATTAGTTTGGAAAATCCTTGGTTGGATAATCAAGGTAGTGGATGTAGGTCTTAGACCGAACCACTCTAAATTCCTACGCATTGTCTACTCTATTTTTATTTTCATTAGTTTTCAAATTAGTTCCTTATCTTGCCAAGAGCCAAAAAAGTGCTATTCACCCCCCTTTAGCACATTTAATTGGGACCAACAAGTGGTATCAGAGTAAGTTCCTTGTTCTTAAGGTCTAACACCCTTTGGAAAGATCCAAATGGCTCTTCAAAAATCAGTAGTTGCTGAGGGATAGTCCACAAATAGACCACCTCTGTTTGATGGCTCGAATTACCCATATTAGAGTACTAGTGTCACGACCCGGAACTCTCTTCGAGCCCGTGACAACCGCTGTGGTGCCCCAATGGGTACAATCTCCCAAAATGCCAATCGAAGCCCCGCAAGGCTTAATATCAGTTTCTCATTTCCCCCGGTGAGTAACGGTTGCCAAATTTTATGTTCTAAAGGATTTTGAGCTATTTCCAACTTAAAACTGATAAAATAAAAATTTTTGTCTCATAGGGGTATTTTGATCATTTTCCACTGAAAATTTCAAAACCAGTTAAAAATATAATAAACAAGTACCAATCGCATAATTCACAATTAAAAATAAGTTTAGGCATCTAAAACCTTTATTCAAAATGAAATTTTAATTATTTGAATATATTAAGAAGATAAAACGAAATATTCAATAAAATATTTTATTCTCTTATAAACAGAAATTTTGGGTTATGCGTAAATACTTTTTGTAACGTAAAAACAAAATAAATTCATTCATATTGTAGAACAATAAGCTATTAAATTTACAATATCAAGTGGGCCCACAATAACTAGAATTAAAGAAGCTGTGAACCTACAGTTTGGAAGATGCAATCCAATGGAAATCCCCGATGGAACCAGCTATCTACAGACTACTTTGTTCCTAGAATGGGTGGAAATGAGGGTGGTGAGATTATAAAATTCCAGTGAGTAAACAAACACCATTTAAATAAGCTAAAGCCGAGTAAAAGGAGACAATTAAAATATCCCATCATTTTAAGTATTTCACAATTTGAAAATTCATCCCAACCCATACAAACGATTGTATTTCATTTAATTTCTCATTAGGGCTTATGACTTTTATAAACAGTTGGCTCATGCCATCAAATATACTCGATGACACCTTGATTAGAGGCGTACACTCGAGCCCGCCAAGGCTATTAAAATTTTGTATACTCGTAAAACATATTTTTAGTTTGAAAAACACAGCCATTCCTTGGCGTTAGCAGAGTTCATCATCACGAGGTGGTTCGGCATGACGTGAACTCTGTCCATACCTCAGGAGATACCCTACGCGCCTCTCCGATCGAAGTACATATATATATATATATCTAGATTTCGTGCCCCTTTAATAGGCTGATCCACAGAATCCGCCTACTGCAGCAAGCTAAACCCACCATACAATAAAATTTTGACAGCATGACAGGGCTAATATTTACTACCCAGCTTGCAAGGGTAAAATAAAATAATTCGTATAATTCATAAAACACAGCCCAACCAGTCATGCCAACACAATAACAATATAACATAAGCCATCAATTTCTAATCATAAATTTGCAACATACTAGTGGTCTCCAATTACTCTATTTTCCAAATCGTTATTTCGTTTCAAGACAATTTATGAAGTCTTTTCATTTAAACACATTTTGTTTACAAAACATAAAAATTTACCATTTTAACTCATTTTCATAAAATTCACCAAAACCGAATAAAAACATACTTTAGATAATTAAAAAGATGGTAAGGTTACTCACAATGTCTAGAGTGGAGATTTTCGAAATACTCAGACTACTGGTCCTCGGATGCAATTCCCTTGCCTTTATCGGAGGACTCACCAACTTGACACAGTACAAAATCGAGAAATTCACCACATTGGTACTAAATTGAAATTAAACTAATTTAGACTAGTAATGCGTGATATGGAATGCAAAAGGTCTAAATTTTGCCTAAACACCGTATTGACCTATTTTGGTCTTTTACCCGATAAATTGAAATGCGCATCCTATTTAGCTCCAATTGATCCCATTTCTTTTTCTAATGCTTCAAATCACCAATGTCCAGCCAAATAACCCAAAAATCAGCAAAGCCACATTCATATTCCTTCTTGGAAAAATTCGGCCAAAATGGTGCATCATTGTCACAATTTTTCCTACTTGATTTTCTTTCCATAATTCATTAATTTCCATACCAAAAACCATGATTTCATAATCAAATAACCTAAAATAACATCACATTCTTCCTTACCATTGACTTGAAAATTCAGCTAAGGCTAGGTAATGGGAAAAATGAATGTTTTTCTACATATTTTGTTTACTAACATGCTAAACTAACACTAAACACCAACATATATCAAAATCAAATCAATCCAACAATTTTCTCTCTCTAGACCCATATGACCAGCCATGAAAACATGCAATTTAATCATGAAAAATAAGGAGAAATGCTTGGGAATAAGAAAACTCAAGCTTAATAGAAAAAATCTTACCTTTTTCACTTAATTTCCTTGAAAATTCATACTTTTTCTTTGATTTTCTCTCTCTAGGGTTTGGTTTTTGTTTTCTCTCTCTTCTTGCTGGTTTGGCCGACCATGGGTGGAAGATGGGCTGGTTTTTGTGCCTTTTAAAAAGGAAAATTAATAAATTAATAAGGCATGACACGTGGCATCATGTCATTAGCCCGTTTTTAATTTCTTAACTATTAAGTTTTCTCTCTCTACCACTTAAATTCCTTCAATTATCCATGATAATATTGGATAAAATCCATGTGCTGGATAAGTGTCGGGTGCTTAAAATTACAATTTTGCCCCTAAGGTGGCAAAATTACCATTTTACCCTTATGCTCCAAAAATACCAAGATTATTATTTTTTTTTCACTTATCAACCTCAAATTATACTCCAATGAGTCAAATGTGATCAATCTTGATCAAAAACTTCTTCCAGTATTTCAATTTTATCCTCAAGTGGCAAAATTACCATTTTACCCCTAAGTAGTGAAAATTTTGATTTGACTCCAAATTGATCCTCGAACTCTAAATCACCATATTAAACCATTCTGGGACTTTAATATTCTTAATTTCATCTTAAATTCTCTATTTGATCTAGTTCGAGGCTTAAATCAACTTTGTTGTACCTCTAGGTACAATATCGGCTTTTGTCAATTTTTCGAGACTCTCCTAGCATGCAAACATGCTATCCACCACATGTATGTCATGATAATTATTTTATAGAGTTAGGCTTGACATCTTCTCCCCCACTTGGATCAACCATAAGATCCTTCTTCATGACTGATTTCGATATCCTGCTAAATATTAATATTTTAATATTATTTTATTAATAAAATATTATTCTATTCTAAAAATTTTATCTTGTCTCCTTGGTTGCCAAAGTTCCTTATTATACCTCAATTGACCTCCGAATCACCCTTTTATCTCTCAAATTCTCCTCCGATAAAATATTATTATTTTATTATTATTTACTCGCGTGCGAAATATTTTGTTATAAATTATTCCTTTCATCTTTTATGACTTTTAAACATTTTAATTGACCTCAATTTGCATCCGATCAACTTTATTAGTCACTATTTCAAAGTATGGGGCATTTCAACTAGGATGTCCATATACATAGGGTAATAGATTATGAGATATGGGATGTCATTACCGATGGTCCTTTCATTCCAATGATTACAAATTCGGTAAATGGTGAGACAACTCCCAAACATAGAAGTAAGTGGACAGAAGTTGAAATAAAGAGAGTACAAATCAACTTTAAGGCTATGAAAACCTTTATTTGTGCACTTAATTATAGAGCATATGATAAAGTGTTCATGTGCAAAAGTGCCAAGGAAATTTGACAAAAATTAGAAGAGTTATATGAAGAATCAAAGAAAGCTATGGTGGCTGCAACATGGTCTGACAGTAATGCTTCAAGTTCTGATGCTGAAGAAGATAAAGTGGAAGAAAGAGCAAACTTATGTTTAATGGCAAAAGATGATGAATCCGAGGTATCTTCTACTCCTTGTAATATTTCAATTGATGAACTACAAGAGGAGTATGAATGTCTTTATGATGAATTTGAGAAACTTGCATCAAAATATAAAGCTTTGAAAAGAAAAACTGCATCTCTTGAGATTAACTTGCAAAAGATAAGACATGATTTCAATTCTGTTTTTGAACAAAGAAATTTTCTGTAAATTAAATTAGAACATTCAAAAATAGCTTTGAAACTCTAAAATTGGAATTGAAAAACAGAACAGAAGCTTTGCAAAAAGCAATTGATGAAAATGTTGTTCTTAAGAGTTTGAGAAAAGAATCATCAAGAAAGAACACAAATTTTAGAAGAAATGCTAATGATTTCTCTCATAGATGCTATATATGTGATAGAATTGGTCATTTATTTTATGACTATCGTAAAAAAAGAAGTATGCAGAAAATAAGAAAAATTTGGGTTCCAAAAGGATTTTATGTTGCAACTAACCTTTAAGGACCCATCAAGGTATGGGTACTTGTCAAGAAAAACTGAAAATTTGTTTTGTAGGTTGAGCTGCACTTAAAGGAGACATGTTCAAGAGCTCAACTCAAGAAGAAGCAGCCTTGGTATATGGACAGTGGCTGCTTAAGGCACATGACAAGAGATGAAATGCTATTTGCTAAGCTGGACAAAAGAAAGGGACGAACCGTATCCTTTGGTGATGATTCAAAAGGTAGAATCCATGGTATAGGAATGGTTGGTGAGAACTCCCAAACTCAAATCAGTCATGTGTTATTGGTTAAAGGCTTGAAACATAATTTATTGAGCATCAGTCATTTTTGTGATAAAGGATTTAAAATATGCATTGATTCAAATAAGTGTGAAGTGATAGATATAAGCACTAATAAAGTCTCATTTATAGGAAGAAGATTAAAGAATATGTATGTTGTATTTTTTGAAGATTTTGAAATTAATTGTGAAATGTGTTTAGTGGCAAATGCTGAAAATGATAGCTGGCTATGGCATAGGAGATTAGGACATGTGAGTATGCATACTATGTCAAAATTAATTAAGAAAAATTTAGTTATTGGACTGCCGGATATAAAATTTGAAAATGATAAAATATGTGATGCTTGCCAACTAGGAAAACAAGTTAGAACATCCTTTAAGACTAAAAAGATTGTGTCAACAACTATACCTCTTGAATTACTGCACATTGATCTATGTGGTCCTATAAGTACAACTAGTGTAGGAGGAAAAGCTTATGGCTTTGTAATAGTTGATGATTACTCTAGATACACTTAGGTTTATTTCCTTGCTCATAAGAATGATGCTTTACCAGCATTCATAAGTCATTGTAGGAAGGTTGAAAATGAAAAAGGACTAGCTATAGTTAGTATTAGGAGTGATCATGGAGGTGAATTTGAAAGAGATGAATTTGAGAATTTTTGTAACGAAAAGGGGTTGGATCATAATTTTTCTGCATCTAGAGCACCCCAGCAAAATGGTGTTATAGAGAGGAAAAACCGAACCTTAAAAGAAATAGCTAGAACTATGCTATGTGAGAATAACTTACCAAAATATTTTTGGGCTAAGGTAGTGAACACAATAGCATATATACTTAATAGAGTCATGATATCAAAGACTCCATAGGAACTTTACAAGGGTAGGAAACCAAATATTTCACACCTTAGGAGTTTTGGTTGTAAATGTTTTGTGTTAAATAATGGAAAACAGTCCTTAGGTAAGTTTGATGCAAAGAGTGATGAGGTAATATTTTTAGGATATGCATTAAACTCAAAGGCTTATAGAGTTTTCAATAAAAGAACTTTAATTGTTGAAGAATCAATCCACGTAGTTTTTGATGAGTCCAATGCCTTACAAAAGGAAATTCATGTTGATGATGATGATGTAGAGATCCTAGAAAAGCAAATGGAAGAAATGAGCTTAGAGAACAATAAGAATAATGAAGAAAGCTCACCTAGAAGAGAAAATGAAACTCCACCTCTAGAAAATTTGTAAAGAACAGAAATTTAGCATAATGATCTTCCAAAGAATTGGAGATATGCAAAAGACCATCCACAACAACAAATCATAGGTGACATTTCTCAAGGTGTTAAAACTAAGAGAGCAACAAGAGAAACTTGTGAGTTTTCAGCTTTCATATATCAAATTGAGCCTAAAACATTTGAGAAAGTAGAAAAGAGGAAAGCTGGATATTTGCCATGCAAGAGGAACATGATCAATTCAAAAGAAACCACATATGGTCACTAGTCTCTAGGCCTATGAATCACCCTATTGTTGGAACAAAATGGGTGTTTAGAAATAAGGTAGATGAGCAAGGAAATGTAGTTAGAAATAAAGCTAGGCCAGTAGCTCAAGGATACAACCAAGAGGAAGGAATTGCCTATGATGAAACCTTTGCACTGGTTGCTAGGATTAAAGCCATAAGGTTGTTGCTTGCTTTTGCATGCTTTATGAATTTTAAATTGTACCGAATGGATGTAAAAAGTGCATTTTGAAATGGATTCATTCAAGAGGAAGTGTATTGTCTTGCCTTACCTTATAAAGTACTTTCCATGTCCTTCATGTGATTGACAATATGCTTGCATACTTGGAAAGCCTCGAAAAATCGTCAAAAGTCGATATTGTACCAAATGGTACTATTAAGTTGAATTAAGCCTCGAACTAGTCTAAATAGAGATCTTAAGATGAAATTAAGAATTTTAAAACCCCAGATGACTTAAAATGATGATTTATAGTTCGAGGGTTGAATTAGAGTCAATTTGGAATTTTCATGTTCTAGGGGTAAAATGGTAATTTTATCACTCAAGGACAAAATGGGAATTTTTAGAAAAGATTTTGATCACATTTGACTCATTGGAGTATGATTTGAGTTTGAGAGGTGAAAAGTTATAATTTCGGCATTTTTTCGAGCATAGGGGCAAAATAGTCATTTTACCGCCTAAGGGCAAAATAGTAATTTTACACCACCTAGCACTTGTCCAGCACATGGATTTTACCCAATATTATCATGGATAATTGAGGAAATTTAAGTGGTGGAGAGAGATTGCTTAATGGCTAAGTATGACACATGGACCAATGAAATGGTGACATGTGTCAAAATCTCATCCATTTATTATTTTCCTTATAAATTAGCACAAAATCAGCCCATTTCTCACCCATATGGCCAGCCAAAGCATGAAGTGAAGAGGAAAGGAAAGACCACAAACCCTATGTGGGAAAATTGAAGAAAAGTGTGGGATTTCAAGGGATTAAGCTAATAAAGGTAAAATTTTGTGATTTTATCTTGTGATTTACATTACCCATGCTTTCTTTTTCATTTTCCATGCTTAGAACTCAAGTTTACATGATGAACCCATGTTGGCTGAATTTGAGAGGAGAGGTTTTGAGCATTGATTTTGCTAGATTTCAAGCTAATTAAGTGTTTTTGGTTGTTTGGTAATGAAAAGTATGAAAATCTAGCAAGGAATCACTTTGTTCTTCACAAACTCACAAGAGGCCAAATTTTCTAGGGAGCATATTGAGGCTGAAATTGATGATATTTCACGATATTTTGGTGGTATTTAATGATTGGTGAGGCTAGAAATTTAATGGGAAATTTTGGCATGAAAATCTGAATTTTTACCTAATGTATAGACATGTGCGATTTATGGTTCGGACTAATAAATTGAATCATATTCATAGTCATTGAGGTATTTTAAGTATAATTGGAGTGTAGAAAGTGAAAGAAATCGATTTGGAGTTAAATTGGAGGTTTTAGCCAATTACATTGAGAATAGTGCGAATTAGGTCGAATACCGTATTTAAACAGCTATTCGGACATTTTGCATCACATTTCGTGCATTCATATAAAGATATAGAGCCTGAAATAGTTTATGATAAATTGACACAATTTATTGAAATTCGTGTCACGTATGATAAATAGGTGGTGAGCCCTCTAATAAAGGTAAAGAGATTGTGCCCGAAGATCGGGAATAGAAGTATATCGAACTCCTAGTACTGTGAGTAAACTTACTATCGTCTTAATTATCTAAAGTATGTTTTATCCGATTTTGTGACTTTTATGGAAAATGAATTAAATGATTAATTTTTCGATTTTATAAACAAAATGTGATTTAATGAAATGATTTCATAAAATTGTTTTAAAATTGAATGATGGTTTGAAAATAGAGTAATTGGAGACTGTTTTCATGTGTTGTAAATTCATGGCTTGAATCAAATGGCTTATGACAATATTTGCATGAATGGCTGAATTGGTATTTGTGTTGAAATATATATGAATTATGTATTTAGCCTTGAAAGGTTGTGAATTACAATAATTGTCATATCATGTTATTGAATTTTATTGATTGGTGAGATAATTATTAGCTTACTGCAGTGAGCGAGTTTCGTGGACCAGTCTATTAGAGGGGCACGATAACCTCGTTATATCTTACCTTAGTATGAGAGGCACGGGTGGTTAACTCCTGAGGTTAACACTTTTAGAGTTCACTTCACGTCAAACCACCACTTGAGTGGGAACTCAGCCAATGCCAAGGAACGGCTATGTTTTCAAAATAAAAACATGATTTATGCGTACATAACTTTTTAACAGCCTTGGCAGACTCGGTTTGGGATAGCCGTCGGCCAAGGTATCCCTAATGACTGATTATGATAATGATTTTGGCACAAGCCAAAGTTTTAAGAAATTCATAAGCCATGTTAATTAGTCGATTTATATGAATTGATTTTATTTGGTTGAAACAAGTTGAAAGGTGATGAATTTTAGTATGTTAAACTATTTTATCTGTCTCAATTTACTCGACTTTAGATGGTTTAGATGGTATCTGTTTACTCATTGGGATTTTATAATCTCACCACCCTTCTTTTCAACCATTTCAGGCCCGAGGTAGCCTGTGGATAGCAGAAATTTTCAAGGATTATAGTCGGCTTTACTACTCCAAAAACTGTGGGTTTACTGCCTTTGTGCATTTTTGTTCCTTGTGGGCCCACGAGTCACTGTAAAGTAAATTTCATATCCCGGTTATCTGTATTATAGTATGTATGAATTTATTTATCTTTTACATTACAAAAATAATTTACCGATGACTCTATAAATATTGTTTTAAAGAAATTAAAATATTTTATTGAATATTTTTATTTTATTCAAATAGTTGCAATATCATTTTTAATAAATGTTTTAGACACCCAAATTTATTTTAAATCATGAAATATGTGTTTTCCACTCATCTACTACATCTTTAGTCGGGTTTGGAAAATTTCAAGGAAAAATGATGAAAACGCCCCTGTGAGGCGAAAATTATTTTTTCACGGTTTTGAAAGGGAAAAAGCTTAAAATTCTTTAAAAATGAGGTTTGGCGATGATTACTCATAAGGGAGATGAAAAAATAGTACTAAAGCTTTGCGGGGTTTCGGTTGGCACTCCCGGTAACGAATATCTACCGGGACGTCGCGGCAGTTGTCACGGGCTTGAGAGGAGTACCGGGTCGTGATACTCTGCTTGCTAATATACTATCTATTCAATTCGTATACTTGCGTAGTGGAATTTTAACTGACAATAGTTTTAATGAAGTGCTTGAATTTAAAGTAGTTTTGTCAGATTATTTTGAGAAGATGAAACTGAAATATTTTAGTACTTTTAAGAATCGATCTTATAGTGCTAGCTTGGTTAAATAATTTTGCTCAAGCATAGTAGTTGGCAAGGATGAACTAGAGGAGCTTAATGATTATCTTGATGATGGCTTGAATGTGTTTTTAAATGGAAAGGAATTTACTGTGACTGTTACTGAATTAGGTAGTTTGCTTAAAATTGAAAGTGAAAAATGTGAGTTTGAGTTTCTAGAAAACTATGATCTCTCATCCTTATGGGAAGTGATTATAAGAAAGAAAGAGAAATATTCTTCTAAGAGTAATGCTGGTTTGATCACTAGTCCACAAATTAGAATATTGCATTACTTTATTGCTGTTAATGTTCATGGAAGAGGAGGAAGTTTTAGCTATATCAGTCTTCAGGATCTATGGCTAATGGAATATGCCTTCAATGGCAGTCCATTGAACCTAGGAAGATTTATGATTGAGAGAATGAAAGGAGCCTGTTGACTAGAAAAGATTAATCTGCCATATGGGAATATCATTACTGCACTAGTCCAGAAAAAGGGGATTTGGAGTTCAAGATATGCATTGGATCAGGTAGAGAGCAGGGATCAATTGATCTACCTCGAGAGCTTACCTAAGATGGGATACAAACTTGAAGGAGAAAAATATGTTAAAACTCCCAAAGTAACTCTTGAAGAAGAGTTTTCACTCCTAGCTCAACCAGAGGCAACACCATCTCAATTCTCAAATGAAGTGATCTTCAACTTGCTTATGAGAATTGATGGAAAGCTCACAGACTAAGGGGCAAAATTCAAAAATTGAAGAAAGGTTAATAGAAATGGAAAGCAAAATGAAAGGAAAAGGAAAAATGACATCTGAACTTGCAGTTGCAGATACCTCTGCAACACCAAGCATCGCACTAGCAGAACAAGGTGCTGAGGGTTCAACTTTCCAAGTATAAGGGTTTACTTTTCTTGCTACAAGCCCTGTCCTTCAGGCTGAAGGTTTTGCTTCTAAGACTACAAGTCCTGTCCTTCAAACTAAGGACTCTCAACCAGGGAATGATCAACTAGAAAAACTCTCTTCACCTGAACCACAAAACAAAGATGAATCAGAACAAGGAACAAGTACTTGGTACATTGGATGAGAATGTTCCTTCATAACCTCAGAAACAGTAACCCTCCCCTCTAAATTTAGAAGAGGTATCCATTATGGATGTTTTCCACCAAATGGTTAGGGAAGAGCAAATAGAAAAGGAAGCAGCCAAAGCACAAGCTAAGAAGTCAGTGTCTACTGAACCAACACACACAGTAAAGGAAAAATCAAGTAAAGGAAAGGAAAAAGCTACTGTAGCTCCACAGACCTAATCCAAACCACCAGGAAAAGGCATAAAGACAATGGCCACCAAATCAAAATTCCTCAAGAGAAGGAAATCCTCCAGATTAGCTAAAAAAGCCAGGCCAACAATTGTTTCTTCTCCTCAGAATCTAGTAGAAGTCTCTAACAAGTCCTCACTTGAACCTTCTCCTCAACCTTCACCACAAAAATCACCACCAGAACCTTCTGATGAACCCTTCAATGTCAAATACTAAATTGATGATGAATTATCTCCTTCATCTTCTTCAAAAGATGATTAAACATCCTTGAGATTTGATGATGACAAAAAAGGGGAGAAGTGGAAAGCTAAGGGAAAAGGGAAAATCAATTAAAAAAAATATTGGGGTAAAGGTACCAAAAATCTAGGTAAAATTTAGGATGTTGAATCTGACTAGGCTATCTATGGTAGATGGTCTATGGTAGTTTGCTGGAAATTGGATACTGATCATTGTGCTAAGACACTATTTATTTATTTTGTTCTGTTGCTGATTACCAATGCTGAAAGTCAGTTAAGACATTGTTTATTTATTTTGGTTTGATTGTGAATGGATGCAATGCTGATAAGCTGATGATTGAATATTTAAATCTTCCATTGAGTTTCTGTTGATGCTTTGGTGCTGATATTGAGCTGTTATGTTGATAATTAATTGTTGATGTGATATTGTGAGTAAAATTTGGATGAAAATAAATATGAATGCTGATATTTTTGACTGGATGGTTTATGACATTTAACCTTGGAATGAATTAAGTTTGGAAACAATACGACAAACAGCAAGCTGAAATAGTAATAATGTTTAGTCATTCTATCACTTACTGCTCATTATTCCATAACCCTGTATAAATATATTTTGTCATCAATTTGAACCCTTACATGTCGTTTTCTGTATGACAAGAATAAAAACATGCTGAAATGAATAATAAAACTATGCACACACTAAGGGGGAGCACACACTTAGGGGGAGGAAAACCTCCATTTTGTGCAGAACTAAAAAGAATAAAAGGACACTGTGCTGTTAACCAAGGAATGTTTTTTCATCATAAAAAAGAGGGAGATTGTTGGCTCCATTAGTTTTTGACGATAATAACACATTCTCATTCATTTGTGTCTAATATCTCCACTTGAGTGTACAAGACAAATATTGTATGTAAAAATTAATAAATCATTCAAATGCACATGTCAAAGAGCATAAGAATAAGGAAGTCAAAATTGATCAACAAGATAGAAGCCCCTTAGTCCATTAATGAAGAGTTAATCAGCTAAAATTCAAACTAGAAGTTGGTGGGCTGAAGAGTATTGAGAGACAGAAAAGACTTAGTCGACCAAGGAGTGAGTTAGTCGACTAAGTGCACACTACTAGAAACTGGGATCAGAAGACAGAGACGACTTAATCGACTAAGATATCGATTAGTTGACTAGGAGCATTCTGCCAGAAAATTTGAATTGTGCACTAGAAGACAAATTAACGGCTATAACTGCAACAAAACTGTTTTCAACGATCAGAAACTGTCTAACACATTTCAAAGCTGATTTTCCAAGTATAAAAGAGGGTTCCAACGGCTAGAAATGCATTGAAGGCTTCCAAGAACACAAAGAGAGCTGACAAACCAGAAAACACTTATAGCTCATTTACTGCACTCAACTCCTATCTTTGTAATTGTGATCTACACTTCATTTGTACCACTTAGGTCAACCTTGTGATCATAGGTACACTCTTTTTACTTCTCTTCTTGTATTCTTAGAGCGAGCGAGTCACTCTAAGGTATTGATTCAAGCTAGGATTGCTTGATTGGATTTAGGTTCTAACTTAGCCTTGAAAAGTTAGGTGTTGGGTTTTAGTTGATCCTGGTAAAAACTATTGTGAAAGGTTTTGGCTAAGCCTGGCAAAAGCCATTGTAAAGCTTAGTGAAAGCTTGTGAATTTTACTGGTTCATAGTGGATTAGTTTGGAAAATCCTTGGTTGGATAATTAAGGTAGTGGATGTAGGTCTTGGATCGAACCACTCTAAATTCTTGCGCATTCTCTACTCTGTTTTTATTTTCATTGGTTTTCAAATTAGTTCCTTATCTTGCCAAGAGCCAAAAAGCGCTATTCACCCTCCCTCTAGCATATTTAATTGGGACAAACAGAGAAATGATAGCTTATCTTGAGAGTCTAGGAATAAGAGGTAACCTTCAATACCTTTAAATCTTTGAAATATGCTAATGTTTATGATGAGTGCTTTATAGTAAATATAGTTGTGGGTGAAAAGCGGTTGCTCCAATTAAATGAGATGGATGAAATACGGTGAAATGCTTATGTGAATGTCAAAATTTATGAAGAAAAGAAAAAATGATGGCATGACAAGAAGATTGTTGAATGACATTTTGAGCTAGGTCAACATGTGTTGTTGTTTAATTCTTGTTTGAAACTGTTTCTAGGAAAATTGAAATCGCCGTGGTTAGGACCGTTTCTCATTTCAAGAGTGTTGCCATATGGTGTCGTGGAACTAGTGGATGACACAACAAATATAAAATTTAAGGTGAACGGGTGTTGATTTAAACACTATTAAAGAGTGACATGATTGCCAACACTCTTCCATTAGTCTTTTCGAACCCAGCTAATGACCTTAAAGAAAGCGCTGCCTGGGAGGTAACCCAAGTTTTATTTACTTAAAAAAAATTTTGGTTGTTCATTAATTATTTTTGTTAGTAATTCAATTTTAATTTTTATTTTCATATTACTAACTACTTATTGTTATTTTCTTTTTGCAAGTTAATAATACTAATAATAATAGTTATTTGATTATTCCAAAAAAAAGTTGTTAGTGTCGCGACGCTAGAACATTCCTAGGGTTCCATAATGGAACCTAAGGTTGGGGTGTTGCGATGCTACCCAAAAGGCGTTGTAATGCCCCACAATCAAAATTATATAAGGCATGGGCTAGTGGAGTGTCGTGGTGTTGGGCCCATGGCTTTATATAAACCCCTTTCGCCCCCATTTTACAACCCTAGGTAGAAATTTTCAGTCTCTCTCTACCCCACTTGAGAAATTTCACTCCTTTTTTACCTACCCACTACAAAATCTCTTCCAAACACCAATGATTTTGCATTAAACTTGGATTTTAAAGGATTTTTGAGCATTTTTACTTTCTTTGAGGTATTTGAGTGCAAAAAACTATTATAAGTGCTCTACTTTCTTATTCTAATTCTTTTTATAGACAGCATGGTGTTTTGAAGATGGGTTTTGCATATGTTAGATTTAATAATGTAGTATATGGATTTCATGAATTTCTGAGTTTTGTGCTTAAATTATAATTTTTGAATAGTGGGTACCATGAATAACTCTTGTTTTTTGCACTTTGAATTTGAATTTGATGAAAAGTAAGATTAGTGTTATTCATATTATGAAGGGTTTAAAATAGTTAGGATAAAATATTTTGTCTATGTTGATCAATTATTTGTAATGTATACTAATTAGTTGTGATCAAAAGTGTGTTGTTGTAACGACCCCTCCTCAGTCGCTACTAACGTCCGAGACTTTCTAGAGAACCCGCCAAGTCCTGAACAAGCCTTGACAGATATCGATTATCAACTATCACACATTCATTGGACAATCTCGTAATCATCACAATTTTATTAATAATAAATATTCTAGATATATTGTTTTCCATCATTACATAAGTATATCTACGTTGTACCCAAGTATTTGTTTCCATAACTGAATATACTATAATTGACCCAACCTCTAACAGCGAAGCGACTTGGATTAGGTTGCTAGGAGATACCTTACCTACATCGCTGGACCATAATGCCGATGAATAGCTCGCTAGCTAATCACTATTTGTAAAAGAGAAATAAGGGGGTGTGTCTCACAGACTCAGTGATTATCGGCTCCTTGAGCAGAGGATAGATGGGAAACAAGCAATAAGGTAAAGATTTTTGAACAATAAAAATTACAAGAGTAGATAAAATTTTTTAATTCAAACGAAGATTTATGCCTTATATATATATAAGAAAATATCAAGAATCTCTTATAAGTCATAATCAAACATAATGTATATCAAGTCAAGTAAGTAAACTTTTGTGTAGCGAGAAAGTTAATAACCATTTTCAAACTGAATCAGTAAAATATCATTTTAAACTTCGTGCTCATAAAAGATCTCTGCAGTCGAAATTATCTCATGTAATACTCAAATTAAATCAATAAATTGGGCAAGCTCCCGCGAAACCAAATAACAACCAAGTTTATACACAATTCACA
The DNA here is from genome assembly GCF_053813885.1 of Theobroma cacao. Classification (NCBI taxonomy): domain Eukaryota; kingdom Viridiplantae; phylum Streptophyta; class Magnoliopsida; order Malvales; family Malvaceae; genus Theobroma; species Theobroma cacao. The sequence continues at coordinate 9,603,964 of NC_142642.1, forward strand.
AATCGCCTCGCATACGAGGGTAAAATTCATATAACAATAAAACTAGGGGGAGCTGTAAAAAATCGTATAATTTCGTTTTCACCAAGCAAGAAATAAGAGTCTAAAAACCCAAAGAGATTTTTGTCTCAAGTAGGAAATCAAATAAAATCCGTGGTCCCACTGCCACGTAATAACTTCCGAGAGCCTCGCTCCACCGGATCCCACATGCCACGGCAGTCTCAACGATGTTGGGCAACATGGGAGAATCAAGCGGTTGCAATTACGTAATCATCTGACGGCCTAGCCACGCATACATATATCACAGGCCGTGGTCTCCACCACGCCTAATCGCCCGTCGGAGACCCAAAGGTTCTCTAGTTAGAGCTCACTCGTGCACGAGGGTCACACTTAACCGAAGTGACAGCCGGCCTACTCTCAAATCTCTCGGTTAATAAAACCATTTTAGAAATCACTTTATGTCTTTGACATCTCGTTTCAAAATTATTTCCAAAGCATTCAATATAGGGCATGATAAAATCTATCATTTTCTCAAAATATATTTATGCATGAATATCAAAACAATAATTCGCATGGTGAATTAGCAATATAACCATGAATGCACACTGCACAAATATAGGGCACAGATTTTGAGGCAAAACAGTGTGAAGGGCTTGTTTCCCGATTTTGAAAACACTTTACATATATATATTAAAGACGATTTCTAAATATAATTTGCAACCACAATTTCCTAAGATTGTTACCAGCACATGCTATTCACAATTTTCATGTTTAAGATAAATCATACGTATAGGTATATATTTAATGAAATTTTAAAATTGGCACTCTTTACTCACCTCACAATAGCGGGATGTTACGTCGCTATTAATTCAAAGACGTATCGAGTTACTTCTTTTTACCGATCGTTAGTTATTTCCTTCAGCCTTTCACCACAGTGCACCACCTATTTATTTCTCCTAAATATTGAAACCCACGTAATTAATATATCTATATATCTTATTTTATTTTAACATTATTATTATATATTTTATTATTTTTTTACCTTTCTTTCCCGTTTATTATTATTTTTTCTCTCTTCTGCTCGTTTTTCTCTTCCTTCCTTCTCCCTCCTTTCACTCACCAACCGGCTGCTCTTCCTTCCTCTTTCTCTCTCACCATCGGTAGCACCCCAAAACTCAGCTTCCTCTCTTTCTTTCCTCAAAATCCAGCAGCTAACTCAGCTTTCTTTTCCCTTTAAACTTTACAACAAAACTCTCCTATTTTTACTCCTTTAAGTGGCAGCACACAACCTCTCTTTTCTAGCCCTATCTTTCTCTCAAAATCAGCTTCAGAACCTCTCCTACCTCCCTAAAAAATCGACAGCACAAAGCTCCCTTTGTCCTTTACAATCCGGTAGCACAAACCTTTGTTTATTCTCTCACAAACCCTACGACACTAGCCCTTGTTTTCTCCCTCAAGCATTAGCTGCACCATTCCTTTATTTTTCCCTCACCAGTCTGTAGTATCAGCTCTTTTTTTCTCCCTCAAAATGACTTCTTTCTTTCTTTTTTCTTTTATTCTCTTGGCTAGCTTAACTTTTCTTTTGATTTCTTTCTTATCTTTTCTATCTTTCATCTTTCATTCATTTCTTTTCTTTTTATATGGCCTTTCATCTCAATGGCCGGCCCCCCTTTACTTTCACACATGATTTAAAAATAATAATTCTAATAGCTTTGACTCTCTCTTTTGTCTCCATGACCGGTTGGTAATAAAAGAAATTGATAAAATTTTGTTTGATGTGGTTTGCAGTTAGGGCCGATAATGACAAGCTTGCTTGTAAATTCTCCTTTTTTTTTTATTCTTTTACATGTGACAGCCCATACCATCATTTTTTCTTCTTTTATTGTTTTCCTTGATCGGCCATGTGGTTAGAATGCAAGTCAACAATTGCTTGGAACCTTTAAAGCCACTTTACTTGACTTTTCCTCCCCATTTCACTATTGTCTCATCTTTTCTCCTCATTTTCTTTGTACATAAGCCTTACATTTCCAGCAAATCTTACATGGATGGCCGGCCATGAGGAACAAAAAGAAGAGTCAAAGCTTCCTTTGAAAGCTTTGACCAAGCTTTGTAACACAATTACTATTTTACCTTTCAAGGTTCTCATCCTTTTAATTAAGTCCTCCGAAAATCTTTAAATCTCCAATTTCCTTCTATTATCTTCTTTTACATATGTACAAATGAAATATAAAGTTTGTACCTCAACGCGGTGTTCTTATAATATTTGAAATATTATTTACCCCGCGCTATCTTTATTTAATAAAGACACGTGGGCCCCTTTAATGTCATTTTTCTCTGAAATTTCCTCATTCTTCCTCTCCCCCACTTAGATTGACCATATACTCCTTCTTCACGAAAAAATTTTGACACTGAATAAAATAATAATATTTTAATATTATTTTATTAATAAAAAATTATTTTATTCCAAAAATTTCCTCTTGTCTCCTTGGTATCCAAAATACCTTATTATGCCTTAATTGGCATCTGATAAGCTTTATTTGTCACCACATCAAAGTACGGAGTATTATAGTCTCCCCTACTTAAATAGAATTTGTCCTCGAATTCACGTCGGTGTCGAGTTATCAATCTCACTCTATGATCTTATCCCTTTTTCCCCTTTTATGGGGACATTCGATTTGTTTACCTTGTTCACCCCCAATTCAATTTGAATACCTTATTTATGTCAATATTATCCTTTAGAACCAGATCAACAGTACCCTTCATAATCATGATCTCTTATATTGAGACTCCAAACATGCCTCTATCACTATCATTAAATTTGAACCATAACTCTATCTCAATCATACCGATTTCGATCACATATTATACTTACTTATGTATACCTAATCAGCATCGTATTATTTCACTCCTTGCCAAACTTTTCGACATTGATTCATTCATCTTATTCCCATACACTATTATGTAACCTGCAGCATTATTAACATGCCATATTGATTTCTATACATAGTCTCAACGTCGAAAAAGGTTAATGCCTCTAATTATTCCCACATACTTCAGGTTTATCTTGCATTTACGCCACATACTTCAATTATTCCCACGTAATGGATTACATTTCTTTAATCACATTCTTTGATTATCTTTTCTAAAATTTCTTATATCATCATAGTTCAACTTTTATTGGGACTTCTTGCTGTTGTACTATTTATACAACTCATCAATACATGAAGTTCAAATCTCTAATTACTAAGAACAGTTCTTCACCTCAGTTAGTCAAGTTATCAATATCACATATACATGTGTACATGCATTTTCCAAATGTCAGCATTCCTCGTTACGCATAGGGATCCATCTGTTCACGTGCCTTAGACTACATTTCCCTTTATTCATCCGCATCCCTATCCAAGATTCAATATAATAATCCTCATAATGCATGTCAACATTCTTGTTATGCCTACGCATAACTTCATATTGTTTATTCATTTCCAATTATATGCTTGAGTTTCATCATACTATATTCTTACATCACAATGTCATTAATCACAACTCACTTACTAAATGTCACTCGCATTGAATTGCAATATGATATTCGCATATACTTTGTAATCTCATTGATCTTTCAAAGGTTTATCTTTATTGGATCATTGCATCTTATGCAATACCACAATCTTTAAAAGTCATCCTTATTTCTTAATTATTCCTCATACCTCTAACACATATATATGTATATATATATATCCTTGTTGCATTTCGACTATAATGAGTCACTTAAAACTTATACTGATTCGAATCGTGCATGCCTCAAGTATTTCCAAATTCCAATTCCCATACTACATTAAAAAGTTTTCATTATCGGGCTTCATTATCTAGATTATCTTCAACAATCCTTTGTTATATTCTTCCATACTAACGTGACATTATTCTCCTTAGACCAATTTGCAATTTGTACTTGAAACTGCAAGACTTAAAACAAGGTCCTTTTCAAGTACTTTTCAATGTCAATACGAATATCACCTTCAGCTTATGGCTTCCTTTTTATAACCACATAACTTCATGCTTACTTTCACAAGATCCACAGTAGAACTCCTCTTAAGTATCTCTTTACGGATACCTATCTTAAACTTATGTCTCACTGCATGTGATCATTTAACCCATGACTTAGCCGTTAGGTTCCTTGGCAAATTTCAAAAATCCCTTACTTTATACTTGCCATGTATGATTGGTAATTCCTTTTCGAAGATATTTGTGCATTGCTGAAACACTTAGCCCCTTATTTACTCTTTAACGTCCCAAGCATATCGATCTATAGACATGCACCTATTCTTAGGATATATAAATACATACTCATCCATTCAATTCCCAATTTGTCATTCTTCTCTTTACTTATCATACGTATTAAGCCAAGTTAATACTTTCAACTCATGTCATCTTTTGACTTTTATCATCATTCATGAAATCCCACCTTAAGGTACCTTTTTCATATGGTGTAATGAATTCACAATACATATATCACCACACACATAATTACTCACTATTTACGACATTCCACAAATTTGTTGTTATCCATAACTAACTATCTTTCTTGTCTTGTACTCCAATACTTTATTAACTTTCGGTATAAATGACCACGAAAATAGTTCACCTTCCTCCTCACTTTATTCTCACAATCCTCATTAAATCAAAAATTTCATATTTCCCTAAACTCCATAATTTAACTCCATTGGGCTATATTTGTGCCCAATTATTAACTCATAGTGTCATGGCATCACTTGGTAATCCCCTTCATGCTTAAATTACAATCATCAACTTATAACTATAAACCGTAATGGTTCAAATTAAACCTTTGAATCTCGCAATCACTTGATTAAAATCCAAACCAACTCCATCTAAGTTACTATACACATATTCAATACCTATCCGCATATAAAATATTTCGAAAGTTCAACACCATTCATATATAGGCAGGGCAAACTTAATTAACACAAGTTCAACACCATTCATATATGGGCAGGGCAAACTTAATTAACACAATACACTTACCTCCGTGCGCGAGTACCAGTTTACACCTCCCTTAATATTTAGATTTATAAACCTCAAGTGAATCTCAATGATCATTATTCGTCCAGTCAAAGTATACCCCTTATTAGTATTATCATACGTGCCCCTTTATATTAACCTCGAATACCATCCACAGTCATCTAATTTTCTTCCCATTGTCAATCTTGGGCTCAACTTATAACTTCACCAAATGACTACATTATTTCGAACCTATCAATTTAGCTCCACTTTCCTCCATTCTTAATCGGAGGGATGCGTCATTACATTAATCTTTCATTAGGAGCATTTTGCTTTAAGATCTTTCCAATAATGGCTCGTGTCTCAGGTGGCATCTCAAACTCGGGCAACGGTACCACTTATGCCCTTTATATGACGATAACAAAATGGTAGGTTACTAAGAATAAGAGTTTATATAGCGTCCTATCTATGACTTGTGCTACAGTCATAAACCATAAACAAGACTCTACATTAACTCCGACAACTCCGCTGACTGACACAAGAATCCCTAGGACTCAACTAAACCTAGGGCTCTGATACAAACTTTGTAACGACCCTTCTTCGGCCGCTACCAGCGTCCGAGACTTTCGAGAGAACCCGCCAAGTCCCGAATAAGCCTTCACAGATATCAATTATCAACTATCACACATTCATTGGACAATCTCGTAATCATCACAATTTTATTAATAATAAATATTCTCGATACATTGTATTCCATCATCACATAAGTATGTCTACGTTGTACCAAAGTGTTTGCTTCCATAACTGAATATACTATAATTAACCCGACCTCTAACAGCGGAGCGACTTGGAATAGGTTGCTAAGAGATGCCTTACCTACATCACGATGGACCATAATGCCGATGAATAGCTCTCTAGTTGATCACTATCTGTAAAAGAGAAATAAGAGGGTGAGTTTCACAAACTCAGTGATCATCGGCTCTGTGACCAGAGGATAGATGGGAAACAAGCAATAAGAAAGATTTTGAATAATAAAGTTGTAAGAGTAGATAAAAATATTTAATTCAAACGGAGATTTATGCCTTATATATATATAAGAAAATATCAAGAATCTCTTGTAAGTCATAATCAAACATAATGTATATCAAGTCAAGTAAGTAAAATTTTGTGCAACAAGAAGGTTAATAACCATTTTCAAACTAAATCAGTAAAATATCATTTTAAACCTCGTGTTCATAAAAGATCTCTGCAGTCGAAATTATCTCATGTAATACTCAAATTAAATCAATAAAGTTGGGCAAGCTCCCGAGAAACCAAATAATAACCAGGTTTATACACAATTCGCAAATCGCCTCGCATACGAGGGTAAAATTCATATAACAGTAAAACCAGGGGGAGCTGCAGAAAATCGTATAATTTTGTTTTCACCATGCAAGAAATAAGAGTCTGAAAACCCAAAGAGATTTTTTTCTTGAGTAGAAAATAAAATAAAATCCGTGGTCCCACTACCATGTAATAACCTCCGGGAGCCTCGCTCCACCGAATCCCACATGCCATGGCAGTCTCAACGATGTTGGCCGACATCAGAGAATCAAGCAGTCACGACCGCATAATCATCTAGTGGCCTAGCCAAGCATACATATATCACAGGCCGTGGTCCCCACCATGCCTAACCGCCCGTCGACGACCCAAAGGTTCTCTAGCTAAAGCTCACTCGTGCACGAGGGTCACACTTAACCGAAGTGACAACCAGCCTACTCTCGAATCTCTCGATTTATAAAACCATTTTAGAAATCACTTTATGTCCTTGACATCTCGTTTCAAAATTATTTCCAAAGCATTCAATATAGGGTATGATAAAATCTATCATTTTCTCAAAATATATTTATGCATGAATATCAAAACAATAATTCACATGGTGAATAAGCAATATAACCATGAATGCACACTGCACAAATATAAGGCACAAATTTTGAGGCAAAACAGTGTGAAGGGCTTGTTTCCCGATTTTCAAAACACTTTACATATAATTTATACATATATATATTTGAGATGATTTCTAAACATAATTTGCAACCACAATTTCCTAAGATTGTTACCAGCACATGCTATTCACAATTTTCACGTTTAAAATAAATCATACGTATAGGTATATATTTACAAATATTTTAAAATTGGCACTCCCTACTCACCTCACAATAGCGGGATGTTACATTGCAATTAATTCAAAGACATATCAAGCTACTTCTTCTTACCGATCGTTCGTTATTTCCTTCAGCCTTTCACCATAGTGCGCCATCTATTTATTTCTCCTAAATATTGAAACCCACGTAATTAATATATCTATATATCTTATTTTATTTTAACATTATTATTATATATTTTATTATTTTCTTACCTTTCTTTCCCGTTTATTATTTTTTTTCTCTCTTCTGCTCATTTTTCTCTTCCTTTCTGCTACCTCCTTTCACTCACCAACCGGCTGCTCTTCCTTCCTCTTTCTCTTTCACTGTCTGTAGCACCCCAAAACTCAGCTTCCTCTTTTTTCTTTCCTCAAAATCCAGTAGCAAACTCAGCTTTCTTTACCTTTTAAAATTTAAAGCAAAGCTCTCCTCTTTTTACTCCTTTAAGTGGCAATACACAACCTCTCTTTTCCAGCCCTATCTTTCTCTCAAAATCAGCTTCATAACCTCTCCTACCTCCCTCAAAAATCGACAGCACAAAGCTCCCTTTGTCCTTTACAATCCGGTAGCACAAACCTTTGTTTATTCTCTCACAAACCCAACAACACTAGCCCTTGTTTTCTCCCTCAAGCATTGGCTGCACCCTTTATTTTTCACTCACCAGCCGACGATACCAGCTCTTTCTTTCTCCGTCAAAATGACTTCTTTCTTTCCTTTTGCTTTTATTCTCTTGGCCGACTTAGCTTTTCTTTTCATTTCTTTCTTATCTTTTTTATCTTTCATCTTTCATTCATTTCTTTTCTTTTATATAGCCTTTCATCTCAATGGCTTGCCCCCCCTTACTTTCACACATAATTTAAAAATAATAATACTAACAACTTTAACTCTCTCTTTTGTCTCCATGACCGGTTGGTAACAAAAGAGATTGATAAAATTTTGTTTGATGTAGTTTGCAAGTGGGGCCGACAATGACAATCTTGTTTGTCAATTCTCTTTCTTTTTTTTTATTCTTTTACATGTGACCGCCCATACCATCATTCCTTCTTCTTTTATTGTCTTCCTTGACCAGCCATGTGGTTAGAATGCGAGTCAACAATTGCTTGGAACCTTTAAAGCCACTTTACTTGACTTTTCCTTCCCATTTCACTATTGTCTCATCTTTTCTCCTCATTTTCTTTGTCTTTTCCTTTCTTTGTACATAAGTCTTACATTTCTAGCAAATCTTACATGGATGGCCGGCCATGAGGAATAAAAAGAAGAGTCAAAGCTTCCTTTGAAAGCTTTGACCAAGCTTTGTAAGAAAATTACTATTTTACCCTTCAAGGTTTTCATCCTTTTAATTAAGTCCTCCAAAAATCTTTAAATCTCCAATTTCCTTCTATTATCTTCTTTTACATACGTACAAATGAAATATAAAGTTTGTACCCCAACGCGGTGTTCCCATAATATTTAAAATATTATTTACCCCGCGCTATCTTTATTTAATAAAGATACGTGGGCCCCATTAACGTCAGTTTTCTCCAAAATTTCCTCGTTCTTCCTCTCTCCCACTTAGATTGAGCATATATGCCTTCTTCATGAAAAAATTTTGACACTGAATAAAATAATAATATTTTAATTTTATTTTATTAAAAAAATATTATTTTATTCCAAAAATTTCCTCTTATCTCCTTGGTACCCAAAATACCTTATTATGCCTTAATTGGCATCTGATAAGCTTTATTTGTCACCACATCAAAGTACGGAGTATTACAGTTGCTTATTGCTTGGGTATTCAGATAATCATCATTGCACCAAAAGAAAAAGACACGTGCAAGTGGAAGCGGGAATAGCTTTCGTAGAAGTAAATTTATTTCAGCCGAAATTGAGAAGTGCTGCACCTAGTCCCTATTGCACAAAGTTCCAATTCTAGAACGTGGCATTGATGTCTAGAGAGCACTTCATCTTAACATCTACAATATTATCGACTTGACAGTTGGAGAAATTTTACGCCCAGCCAGAGGCTGTAGTAATGCCTATGGTTAGGGAATTCTATGCCAATGTTGTTGAACATGAAGATGGGTGAGCCTTCATTCAAGGATGTCAAGTACCTTTTGATGCTCACACTATTAATCAGTTTTACAATACACCTGACATTGGGAACGATAAGCACGACCAATTTGTGAATGATGTTAATTTGGATGAGGTTCTAGGGTTTATAAGCATTTTAGGTATTGAATGGAAAGTGCACAATGGTGTTCCAATTTCATTTAAAGATAATGCCACGGATAGCTACTACAAGGTGTGGTATCATTTCTTAGCTACGAATATGGTTCTTGTAAAACACCTGAGTGATGTGACCAAGGATTGAGCAATCCTCTTGTACGTAATTGTCACTGAAAAATCTATTAACATTGGGCAATTAATCTTCAACAACATTATCATGTCAGCTTAGTCACCATGTGACGGAATGTGGTATCTATCTTTAATCACTGCTTTGTCTATCAAGTCAAAATTTTTTGGTTAGAGAATGAAGAGTTGTTGCATCCAGAGATTCCATTAGATGGTGGGATCATTAATAGAATCTACATGTGGGAGCAAACCACCATTGGTGGAAGTTCAACTACGACACCTCAACCACCGCGACATTCTCAAAATCTCTCCATGCCTTAACGAATGGAACAACTTGAGCATTGTTTTGACCATCAGAAAGAGTTTTTCAAAGCCATTGATGAGATGATGAAGGCATATGTCGAGCATGTTAGCATGGACATGACTACCTTCCCTACACTGCTTGTTGATCCCACCTAGGATAAGGATGACAATACTACTATGAAGGAGGATGACGATTAACTTTGTTTGCAAGTTTAAGGAAGTATTTTCTTTCTTTACTTTTAGGAACATTGAGGATAATGTTCACTTTACGTTTGAGGAGAATTTTTATGTTTTCTTTTATTTATTGTATGTTTGTTTAAACTAGTTCATGTGCATGATGTTAGTTGGAACTTGTTGAAATATCAAGCTAGAGTTGTACACCAATTGCAATTGATTTATCTATCCAATGATGAAAAGTTGTTGGTCCCAAGTAGATGTGTTAGAGGAGGGTGAATAGCATAATTTGGCTCTTAACAAGATGAGGAACTAATTTGAAAAGTAATGAAAATAAAAACATAGTAGACAATGCGCATGAATTTAGAGGGGTTTGATCCAAGACCTACATCCACTACCTTGATTATCCAACCAAGGATTTTCCAAACTAATCCATTATGAAGCAATGAAATTCACAAGCTTTCACCAAGCTTTACAATGGCTTTTACCAGGCTTAGCCAAAACCTTTCACAATGGTTTTTACTGAGATCAACCAACACCCAAAGTGGTTTTTCAAAGGCTCAACCACAACCTTTCACAATGGGTTTTCATGGGCTCAACCAAAACCCAAAGTGGTTTTTCAAAGGCTCAACCACAACCTACAACAATGGTTTTTCACGAGATCAATCAAAACCCGACAACTAACTTTTCAAGGCTAAGTTAGAACCTATACACTCAATCAAGCAATCCAAGCTTGAATAAATCCCTTAGAGTGACTCCCTCACTCAAAGAATAGAAAGAGAGAAGTAATGAGAGTGTACCTATGATCACACGGTTGATCTAAGTGGTACAAGTGAAGTGCATATCACAATTACAAGGATGAGAGTTGAGTGCAATAAATGAGCAATGACTATTTGTAGGTTTTTCAGCTCTTTTTGTGTTCTTGGAAGCCTTCATTCCATTTCTAGCCATTGGAACCCTCTTTTATACTTGAAAAACCAGCTCTGATGTGAGTTAGATAGTTCAGTTTTTGACCGTTGGGAACAGTTTGGTAGCAATTTTGGCCGTTAATCTGTCTTCTAGTGCACAATTCAAAATTTTTGGCAGAATGTTCTTAGTCAACTAACCGATATCTTAGTCGACTAAGTCGTCTCTGTCTTCTCATCCTAGTTTCTAGCAGTTCTAGCAGTGTGCACAGAGTCGGCTAACTTATTCCTTGGTCAACTAAGTTGGTTTTGTTTCTCAATACTCTTCAACCCACCAACTTTTGATTTAAATCTTAGCTGACTAACTCTTCATTAATAGACTAAGGGGCTTCTGTCTTGTTGATCAATTGTGACTTCCTTATTTCTATGCTCTTTGATATGTGCATTTGAATGATTGATTAAATATTTGCATTCAATTTTTGTCCTACACACTCAATTACAAATATTAAACACAAATGAATGGGAATGTTTTATTATCATCAAAAACTAATGGGGCCAACAATCTCCCTCTTTTTGATGATGAAAAAAATTTCTTGATTAACAGCATAGTATCCTTTTATTCTTTTTTAGTTTTGCACAAAGATGAGGATTTCTCCCTGTATGTGTATGCTCCCCCTTAGTTTGTGCATATTTTGCTTATTCATTTTAGCAAATTTTATTCATATAGAAAATGACATTATACATTTAGAGTATATATATGCAAAAATAAAAAGTGATTTACAGCAGGTGAATGTTGATAGATCATCAAAATTTTAGTAATGTCTGTCAACAATTTATTGTTATCAAATTTTGTCTATGCCATACATCATTCAACAAATATACTATACTTAGCATCCAAATTTATTCACAAACACAATCCATTTACAATCAAACCAAAATAAATAAACAATGTCTCAATAGACTTTCAACATTGGTTATCAGCAACAGAACAAAATAAATAAATAGTGTCTTAGCACAATGATCAGTATCCAATTTTTAACAAACTACCATGGATCATCTACCATAGATAACCTGATCAGATTCATCATCCTAAATTTCACCTAGATTTCTGGTTCCTTTACCCTAACATTTTTTTTTAATTTTCCCTTTCCCCTTAACTTTTCCACTTCTCCCCCTTTTTGTCATCATCAAAATTTAGGGATGCCTAATCATCTTCTGAAGAGAGGGAAAGGATTCATCATCAATGTAGTATTGAACATTTAGGGGTTGAGGAGAAGACTCTGGTTGAGGAGAAGGTTGGGGTGGTGATTTTTGAGGAGAGGGTTCAAGTGAGGACTTGTCAGAGACTTCTAGAGGTTCTTGACGAGAAGAGATGGTTACTGGTCTGGCCTTTTCAACAATCCTAGAGGATTTTCTTCATTTGAGGAACTTAGTTTTGGTTGCCATTCTCTTGATCCCTTTACCAGGTGGTTTTAGCTTAGTTTGTGGAGCTGCAGTAGCTTTTTTCTTTCCTTTACCTGATTTTTCTTTTATTGTGTGTGCTGGTTCAGTAGACACTGACTTCTTAGCTTGTGCTTTGGCTGCTTCCTTTTTTGTCTGCTCTTCCTTAACCATCTGGTGGAAGACATCCATAATGGATACCTCTTCTGAATTTTGAGGGGAGGGCTACTGTTTCTAAGGTTCTGAAAGAACATTCTCATCTAGTGAACTAAGCACTTCTGTTCTTTGTTCTGAGGTTCAGGTGAAGGGATTTTTTCTGGTTGATCATTCCTTGGTTGAGAGTCCTCAGTTTCAAGGACAGGACTTGCAGTCTTGGAAACAGAACCTTCAACCTAAAGAATAGGGCTTGTAGCATGAAAAGTAGACCCTTCTGCCTAGAAAGCTGAACCCTCGGCACCTTGTTCTCCTGATGCAATGCTTGGGGTTGCAGAGGTATTTGTAGCAGCAGGTTCAGTTGGCATTTTTCCTTTTCCTTTCATTTTGCTTTCCATTTCTATTAACCTTTCTTCAATTTTCTAAATTCTTGCCCCTTGGTTTGTGAGCTTTCCATCAATTCTCATAAGTAGGTTGAAGATCACTTCATTTGAGAATTGAGATGGTGTTGCCTCTGGTTGAGCAGGTAAAGAGGACTCTTTTCTTGGACCAGCCTTGGGGGTTTTAACGAATCTTTCTCCATCAAGTTTGAACCCCATTTTAAGCAAGCTTCCAAGGTAAATGGCTTGATCTCTACTTTTTACCTTGTTTTCCTCATACCTTGAGCTCTAAATCCCTTTCTTTTGCACCAAAGATGTGATGATATTTCCATAAGGCAAATTTATTTTCTCTAGTCTACATACTCCTTTCATTCTCTCAATCATAAATCTGCCTAAGTTAAGTGAAACACCATTAAATGCATGTTCCATCAGCCATAGATCTTGTAGGCTAATATAGATAAAACTTCCCCCTCTTCCATGAACATTGGCAGCAATGAAATAATGCAATATTCTAATTTGTGGACTAGTGATCAAACCAACATTACTCTTAGAAGAATATTTCTCTTTCTTTCCTGTAATCACTTCCCATTGGGATGAGGGATCATAGTTTTCTGGAAATTCAAACTCAACCTCTTCACATTCAATTTTACGCAAACTACCCAAATTAGTAGAAGTCATAGTAAATTCTTTCCCATTTAAAAATACATTCAGGCCATCCTCAAAATAATCATTTGGTTCCTCCAGTTCATCCTTGTCAACAACAATACTCTGTTGGTCCCAAATAAATGTGCTAGAGGAAGGGTGAATAAAACTTTTTGGCTCTTTAAAAAATTGACCTTTAATTGGAAATAAATGCATAATAAAAGAAAGAACTTAAAGATATATAAAAACTGAAAACAGAACAGACAAACACACGGATATTTATAGTGGTTTGGTCCAAGACCTACATCCACTACCTTGATTGTTCAACCAAGGATTTTCCAAACAATCCACTAAGAACCGGTGAAATTCACAAGCTTTCACCAAGCTTTACAATGGCTTTTACCAAGCTCAGCCAAACCTTTCACAATAGTTTTTCTCAGGCTCAACTATAACCCGATACCTAACTTTTAAAGGCTAACTTAGCACCTTTATCAAAACAAGCAATCTTAGCTTGATTGAACCCCTTAGAGTGACCCTTTCACTCTAAGAACATAAAGAGTAATGAAATAAAAGTGTACCTATGATCACAAAGTTGATCTAAGTGGTACAAGTTGAAGTACAAAACACAACTACAAAGATGGGCGTTAAGTGCAATAAAGTGTAGAGAGATTTTTGCTTGTTTTTTGAGCTTTTTTTGCTTGGAAGCCTTGACTTCTAAATTCTAGTCGTTAGAACCATCTTTTATACTTTAACAAACAACTCTGATAGCAGTTTGATAGTTTTCTAGCCATTGGAAATAGTTGAGAGTTGGTTCTAGCAGAGTTTAAACTTGCAGGTAGAATTCTCTTAGTCGACTAACCGATATCTTAGTCGAATAAGTCGTCTCTGTCTTCTGTTTCCAATTTCTAGCAGTTTTGGCAATGTGCACTTAAGTCGACTAACTCATTCCTTGGTCAACTAAGTTGGTTCTGTTTCTCAATACTCTTCAGCCCACCAACTTTTGATTTAAATCTTAGCTGACTAACTCTTCATTAATCGACTAAGGGGCTTCAGTCATGTTGACCAATTATGACTTCCTTATTCCTATGCTCTTTGATATGTGCATTTGAATAATTGATTACATATTTGCATATAATTTTTGTCCTCACACTCAAGTAGAGATGTTAGACACAAATGAATGGGAATATTTTATTATCATCAAAAGCTAATGAAGCCAACATACTCGAATAAAATTCTTTAACTAAACTACTACTGTATGATCGGTTTCTAAATGTACTAAACTCCTTAAGTTTTAACTCCTCAAATAATCAGATAAGCTTGTTTGAATTTCTGGAATTGCATTAAAACTGTCCCAATCGATGTATTTTCCATAAGTGATAGGTGCATTCTCTATTTTTCTAAATCTCTCTTCATGTACCTTATTTATGAATTTAGAAGATGAGGTAGTACCTTTCTTGAGCGATTTGCCCTTATCTTTCTTCTTTTCAGATTTGTGGCTCTTTTGTTTCTATGATTTTCCATATTTTTCACTCACAGATGCCAACACAATCTTTTTCTTTTTCTTCTGTATTTCTACTTGCATGTTTTCTTCCAATGGCCGTTTGCCTTTCTTCTTCTCTAGAAGTTCTTGGGACTGTACTGATTTTGCCATTTGGTTTGGAAGATTTTCAACGTAAGGTTTCGAATGGTTGAGAGGTGAGGGTTTCAGTTTCAGCTGTCGATTTTAGCAGAGAGAAAATGTAGAGAAAATAGGTTGATAGTAGTTTAATTAGTTAAAAAAAAACTGTTTGACTTCCCTTCTTTAAGGATAATTGGTAACTCCCCCTTCAAAATTCAAAAATTGCCTCATAATTTTTATTTTTGGTTTGGGCAGTTTTCTCCTCTGTTTTATTTCCCGATAAACATTTTCTTTTCATTATTTTATTCCTCCTACCTTTAACTTAACTGAGTCTTGTTATTTAATGAGACAGAATGCTCTTAGTTGACTAAGACCTCTCTTAGTCGACTAATGCCTACTGTCTTTTGTGAAAATTTCAGAATTTTTCTTTAAATCTCTAGCAAACTAACCATCCCTAAATTTCTCCTAATCTCACAAAATCTTTTCTCATTCAGGGGTTTTGTGAATATATCAGCTAGTTGATGTAGAGTGTTGACAAATTCAATTTTAATGTTACTTTTCATTACATGATCTCTAACAAAGTGGTGCCTAATTTCAATGTGTTTAGTCCTTGAGTGCTGCACAGGATTCTTTGATTGTACTTGTTTTGTCACAATATATTGGTATGTTATTCATTGGCATTCCATAGTCTTTTAGTTGTTGTTTAATCCATAAGATTTGAGCACAACAGTTGCTTGGAGATACATATTCTGCTTCTGCTGTAAACAAAGCAACTGAATTTTGCTTTTTGCTAGAACATGACACAAGCATACTACCTATAAACTGGTAGGTTCCACTAGTAATCTTTCTATCTGTTTTGCTCCTAGCAAAATCAACATCAGAATATCCAACTAAGCTAAAAGATGATTCTCTAAAGTACCATATGCCTAAAGTTTGTGTATCTATGAGGTATCTAAAAATTCTTTTAATAGCAGTTAGGTGAGATTCCTTAGGATTTGATTGAAAACGAGCAAATAAACATACGCTGAATTGAGTGTCAGGCTTGCTAGTTGTTAAATAGCGTACTAATCCGATCATACCTTTATAGAGCTTTTGATCAACATCATTTCCTTTTTCATCTAAATCTAGTTTGGTGGATGGACTCATTGGTGTATAAATTGATTTCAACTTTAGCA
The DNA here is from genome assembly GCF_053813885.1 of Theobroma cacao. Taxonomy (NCBI): domain Eukaryota; kingdom Viridiplantae; phylum Streptophyta; class Magnoliopsida; order Malvales; family Malvaceae; genus Theobroma; species Theobroma cacao. The sequence continues at coordinate 9,620,278 of NC_142642.1, forward strand.
TATCAAACTTTTTGAGCATGTCTTGAGTGTATCTTTCTCATTTGATGAAGATTCCTTTTTCACTTTGTTTAATTTGAAGTCTAAGAAAGTACTTCAACTCACCCATCATGCTTATCTCAAATTCACCCTGCATTTCTTTAGCAAAGTTCTTGCATACAGCCTCATTAGTTGCACTAAATACAATGTCATCCACATAGATTTGAACTATAATTAAATCCTTTAAGTATCTTTTAATAAACAATGTAGTATCAATGCTACCTCTAACATATCCTTTTTCAACCAGAAATTTTGAAAGCCTCTCATACCAAGCTCTAGGAGCTTGTTTCAATCTATACAAGGCTTTATGAAGTTTGAAAACATGATCTGGTTTTTCAAAGTCTTTAAATCCTGGTGGTTGTTCAACATACACTTCCTCTTGAATGAATCCATTTAAAAATGCACTTTTTACATCCATTTGGTATAATTTAAAATTCATAAAGCATGCAAAAGCAAGCAACAACCTTATGGCTTCAATCCTAGCAACTGGTGCAAAGGTTTCATCATAGTCAATTCCTTCCTCTTGGTTGTATCCTTGGGCTACTAACCTAGCTTTATTTCTAACTACATTTCCTTGCTCATCTACCTTATTTCTAAACACCCATTTTGTTCCAACAATCGGGTGGTTTAAAGGCCTAGAGACTAATGACCACACATGGTTTCTTTTGAATTGATCAAGTTCCTCTTGCATGGCCAATATCCAGCTTTCCTCTTTTTCTGCTTCCTCAAATGTCTTAGGCTCAATTTGAGATATGAACGCTAAAAACTCACAAGTCTTTCTTGTTGCTCTCCTAGTCATAACTTTTTGAGAAATGTCACCTATGATTTGTTCTTGTGGATAGTCTTTTGCATATCTCCAACTCCTTGGAAGATTATTATACTGAATTTCTATTCTTTGCAAATTTTCTAAATGTGGAGTTTCATTTTCTCTTCTAGGTGAGCTTTCTTCATTATTCTTATTGTTCTCTAAGCTCATTTCTTCCATTTGCTTTTCTAAGATCTCTACATCATCATCATCAGCATGAATTTCCTTTTGTAAGGCATTGGACTCATCAAAAACTATATGGATTGATTCTTCAACAGTTAAAGTTCTTTTATTGAAAACTCTATAAGCTTTTGAGTTTAATGCATATCCTAAAAATATTGCTTCATCACTCTTTGCATCAAACTTACCTAAGGACTGTTTTCCATTATTTAACTCAAAACATTTACAACCAAAACTCCTAAGGTGTGAAATATTTGGTTTCCTACCCTTGTAAAGTTCATATGGAGTCTTTGATATCATGGCTCTAATTAAGACTCTATTAAGTATATATGCTGCTGTGTTCGCTACCTCAACCCAAAAATATTTTGGTTGGTTATTCTCACATAGCATAGTTCTAGCCATTTCTTTTAAGGTTTAGTTTTTCTTTTCTACAACTCCATTTTGCTAGGGTGTTCTAGGTGTAGAAAAATTATGATCCAACCCTTTTTCATTGCAAAAATTCTCAAATTCATCACTTTCAAACTCTCCTCCATGATCACTCCTAATACTAACTATGGCTAGTCTTTTTTCATTCTTAACTTTCCTACAATGACTTATAAATGCTAGTAGAGCATCATTCTTATGAGTAAGAAAATAAACCCAAGTGTACCTAGAGTAGTCATCAACTATTACAAAGCCATAAGATTTTCCTCCTAGACTAGTTATACTTATTGGACCAAATCGATCAATGTGCAGCAATTCAAGAGGTCTAGTTATTGACACAATCTTCTTAGTCTTAAGGGATGTTCAAACTTGTTTTCCTAGTCGGCAAGCATCACATATTTTATCATTTTAAAATTTTATATTCGGTAGTCCAACTACAGTACCCTGTATTTTGATATGGTGGCTAATAAAGTTTGCAGATGCCAATTGAGGTTAATTACTTAGTTAAAAAGGGTAATTCAGAAGTGAACCTATGAAATCTTGATCTCCATAGACACATAACTAGAAGTAGACGCGATAATGAGAACCAGGGATAATTTTGTAATTTTTTTTAGTGAGCTCTTACGAGTGGGTTTTTTTTATGCTATTAATATGAGACCCCAACCTATATAGACTTGTAACTAAGCATAGATGTAATAATACGAGGTAGGGGTAATTTTGTCATTTTCTCTAATAAGCTTTCAGAAGAAAGTTTTATGATATTTTAAGGTCAAAATGGGTATAAGACTGCATAAATGATTTGTGCTGGTGAAAACACGAAGAAATCTAGAAATTTCAATAATTTTCATAACAGGGGCAAAATGGTTATTTTTCACGTTGGGTTAAAATTTTAAGTTTTTATGAACCTGAACATGTTTAGACCATTATGGACCTTGTCCCAGTATTAAAAGAGCAAAAAGATTGCATAAAAGATTGGAGGAGAATAAGTAAAAATGGTGGAGGGGCATTTTCGTAATTTTAAGGAAAAAGATAAGATTGGCTATAAATATCTTGAAATTTCCAACACCTTCTTGAATTTCTAGCAGCTGGTCTTTTTCTTCCCTTCTCCTCTCTCACATTTCTTCAATGTTTTCATGAGAGTTTTCTTCAAGCTTCCATAACTTTCTCTCTCTAGCTCCAATTTTCATGCTTTTGGTGTACTCTTCCATAAACCCTTATGCTTTTTCATCCTCTCACTATAAAACCCTTCAAAAATCTGATTTTCATACTTTCTCTCACTAGTTGGACATTCTAGAGAGAGAAAGAGAGAATTACACCATTTATTTAGAAGCTATTAGGAAAGAATTTGACTACAAAGGAGCCCTAGGGTAAGTGATGAATTAAGCTTAGTTTTTAGCTGCAAAAAATGGCTAGTAATTGGGATTTATAAGCTGTTTATTGTTGAGTATGTTCATTACTTTTAGTGATTAAGATAGTGAACATAGATGGCCATTTAATGTGGCAATTGAAAACTAGCTAAGAAATAGCTTTTAGGGTTCATAGTGTGTAAAATTGACCTATTGCTTATGCTAATGTGATCCTAGGTTCTAAGGAAGCCCCATCATCCCATTTGGACAATTAGAGGAATTAGAGTCATCTAAAGGCTTTACAATCAATTAGTGAGTGGACTGCCTATCAAAATTATTTTGGAAATATGACTGTTTTGAACAAAGTGTTTGAATGATTTTATACAACTTTTCTAAAAAATGAATGCCTTGGGAACAAGCTCTTGTGAAATGGTTTATGTTATGATATTTTGGTTATTACGGATTTCTATGTGGCTGCATTATGTTGATATACATATATGCTTGAATATAATGTTGTGTAATTATATTGACTCGGCTATGTGTGAGTAGGGAGTGCGCATAAATCGAGGATGACTCAGTTATGTGAGAGTAGGGAGTGCGCATAACCCGGTGATGACCCAGCCATGTGCGAGTAGGGAGTGCGCATGAGTTGGTGATGATAATGATGGGATGGTGTGCATGATGATGATGGGATTGTGTGCATGATGGTGATGGGTATATGTATATGTATACATACGTAAACATGTGTGTTATAAGAAATTTATGAGTTATGTATATGGATGTAATGTATGTGGGATTTAGTATGTTAAACTTTGGGAAGTTGTTATGTATTTCTTATTGGTTTTGAACATTTCAAGCAGGGTGGTTTTCTTTGGGAGAAATAGAAATTTTCGTTAGGTGCCTTGTATTTCGCTGTAGCGAGAAACTCTTAGGTTTGAGAACCTTCACCAGAACTGGTTCTCGCTGCAGCGAGAATGTATTTCGCTGCAGTGAGATAGTCACTGTAGCTTATCGCTGCAGCGAAAAGGAATCTCCCTGCAACGAAAAACTCTCTGTTTCATCAGTTGAATTTCGCTGTGGTGAGAAAGAATTTCGCTGCAGCGAGAAACCTTCTGTTTCTGGGTTACAATTTTGCTGCAGCGAGAAAGAATCTCGCTACAACAAAAAACCTTATGTTTTGGTCTCCTATCTTGTCCAATTGCTGCCTTATCTTTCACTACTTTGCTACCATATCGGAGCATGGACTTTCAACATTAAGGATTAGATGAGTTAAGTTTAAAATGGGGAGGTTCAGTGAGAAACCCTCGGCCAGTTTAGAAACCCTCGTTCGGCTAATAACTAAATCCCAACGTCGTTGCAACGGAAATTCATTCTCGCTGCAGCATAGCTGCAGCTAGAATGCTTTTTCGTTGCAGCAAAGATTCGTTGTCGTATTTGACTTGCTTGTGTAATATTGAAGCTTTCATTCTTCAAATGGTTCGTTATGTATGGGTTCATGATTTTCAAAGGATTAATCATTTAAGGGCTTGATGAGGGGTTTTTAATAAGAATTGAAACAAATTGCATTGTTTTGAAAAAGAATGCATCATGATTTCATTAAAGATTCCTTATGGTATGCTCGTTCCCTTCCTTATTCACTCACTGGGTTTATACTCACCGTTTTTAACTTCATGTTTTCAGATCACGAGGCAGCAGGTAATTAGGATGAGGTGTCCTTGTAGACTTATATCCATCTTTTGGTAGGTGTCTCGGCATTCAGTAGCTGTACATTCGTCCGAGTCCCTCTGCTGGAAGTCAAATCTTTTTTTTTTTAGATGTATAGACAAACTTGATGTAAATTATTAAGATACATGTTGTAGGCAATGTACATTTAATTGATATGCCAGTATGAGTTGGCGAATGTTTAATTTTATTATGATTCTAAGTTATGAAATAGGACTTAGTAGTTATGATGAATGATGAGTACGTTAGATTAATAGGCTTGCTTGGGCTTAGTGGATTACATCCATTGGGCCCATGCGCTGGTCGTGGCACGAAATTTGGATCGTGAAAATTAAGGTCTAAATAGGCCTAAGGAATGAATAAATGATGTTTATGATGGTAAATAAATGAAGAAGATAAAAATAATGATAATTTCCAAGGAAGGGGCAAAATGGTCATTTTGCATCTTGAGTCTAAATTTTTATGCTTTTTGTGAACTCGAGTATTTCTAGACTATTATGGACCTTGCCTTAGTGTCAAAAGAGTAAAAGGTTGCACAAAGGATGAGAGGAAGAAAAAGTCACCATGTTAAGGGCATTTTGGTAATTTAAGTGAGAAATGGATAAACTTTATATATAAATATCTAAAGCTCCAGCAATTTCTAGCAGCTTCCAATCACTTTTTCTTCCTTCCCCCTCTCACGTTTCTTCATCTCCATGAGAGCCTTCCTTAAAGCTTCCATAACTTTCTCTCTCTAGCTTCAATTTCATGCTTTTGAGCACTTTTTAATAGAACCTTTTGTGCTCTTTCACTCTCTCACCTTAAAACCCTTAAAAAAGTCTTACTTCCATCTTCCTCTCACTAGCTGGACATGTAGAGAGAGAGAGTGATTTCCCTTGTTAGCTTGAAGAATTTTGAAAGAGAATTCAACTACAAAGACCATCAAGGTGAGTATAAGTTAGGGTTAAATTTCTTTAGTTGTTGATAATGGCTAACAATGGGGTTTGTGAGTATTTTATCATTGAGGTTGTTTATTCACTCTTAGGGTGACTAGAGTAGTGTGAATAACTAGCCATTTAATGGCAATTGGAAGCTAGTTAGGAATAACTGGTGGAACTTGATTAGGAAAGAGCTTTTGGATTATATTAATGCCAATTTGGGTTAGTTGTGATGTTGTGTGTGTATAGGTTCCAACAAGGCCTCACAGGTCCATTTGGAGTATTAGTTGAGGTTAGATTCAAGCAAAAGAATCAACAAGACCGGTGAGTGAACTTGCATTTCAAAATTTGCTTTGGGAGATGTAAATGTATTTGGATGTAACATTTGAATGATTTTATCCAACCTTTGTTTAAAAATGCGTGTCGACGAACAAGCCCTTGATAAAATGCTTTGATGTTGTGAAAATGTGAAATGTGTAAAAGGATGAATCCATGTGCTCCTATATTATGTTGAAATGTATGTATATGAATATACATTGTGCATTGATGAATAATGTTGTCTGAGGATGTTGAAGTGTGTGAGTAGGGAGTGCACACTTGATGATGATTGCATATGTATATATATGTGTGTGTTATAGAAAGTTATGAAAATAATTGTGATTGTGTTGCAAGTTGGCATTGTTAATTGCTCTCAAATTGCTTTTCATTTCAACAAAAAATGGCTTTTAATGTAACAAGACCCATTTCAATTAAAATGCTCTATTTCTCACTGCAACAAGATTCATTTTCGCTATAGCGAGAAACTCTCGGGTTTTGGGGGTCACACTAGCCTGATTCTCACTGCAGTGAGAAACTCTCAAGTTCTAGTGCAATGCTTTCACTTTGATAAAGATTTTGACAACCTTCCCACCCGAATTGGGAAAAGTGGTAAACATAAAAGTTTATCCCTGCCTCTTATCTTTCTAATGGTATAAAAATAAGGTCAATTGAACTTTTTTAGTGGGATATATGATAGAAAAACTGAAACATATGCAAACTAAGACTGTTTCTCGCTGCAACGAGAAACTTGGTGCCATGCTTGCTACCTTGCTTGATTTTGACCTATTTTTCACCCATTTAACTTCATGGATTGATCATGGGTTTTTCCAACACTATGAGGTTATTGATCAAAGTTTGAAATGATGGGTTTTTAGTAAGAAATTAAATCAATTGCATTGTTTTTGAAACAAGTGCATCATGATTTCCAAATTCCTTCTATCGATTGCTTGTTCCCTTCTTATGTTCACTCACTGAGTTTTATACTCACGTTTTTAAACTTCATGTTTTCAGATTTGGAGGCAGTTGGGACCTAGATTGAGTTGTCTACTATGCTCGCCTTTTTGGTAGGTACTATGGCATCTCAGTAGCTGTACCTTCACCCACGGTCACTCCGCTAACGGTCAAGGGTCTGTTACCTGTGAACGAGTATATGTAATGTAATCTGCTAGGATCCATATTATAAGTCAATTATGTATATTTGATTATCGATGCCACTATGAGATGGCAAACGGCTGACATTATTTTGACATAATAAAATTGTGAGTTTTGGTCACTATAGAATATTACTAAAATATTTTTAGTTCAGAATTTCAATATATAGTTTTAGAAATGATGGCTAGGAATGATGATCTGGTTTGCATAAAAAGGCTTGCTTGGGCTTAGTGGGCTATGCCCATTGGGCCCATGCATCGATCATGGCCCGGTATTTTGGCTGTGACACCAACAACTAGATTTTTCTTAATTAATTTTGACATAGTATGCATGCTCACATGTCCTACTCTCCTATGCCATAGCCCACTATCATTTTTAGCATTTGCCACTAAACACATTTCACAATTCATTTCAAGATCTTCAAGAAATACAACATACATATTCTTTAATCTTCTTCCTATAAATGAGACTTTATTAGTGCTTATATCTATCACTTCACACTTATTTGAATCAAAGCATACTTTAAATCCTTTATCACACAATTTACTAATGCTCAATAAATTATGTTTCAAGCCTTTAACCAATAACACATGACTGATTTGAGTTTGGGAGTTCTTACCAGCCGTTCTTATACCATGGATTCTACCTTTTGAATCATCACCAAAGGATACGGTTCCTCCCTTTCTTTTGTCCAGCTTAGCAAATAGCATTTCATCTCCTGTCATGTGCCTTGAGCAGCCACTATCCATATACCAAGGCTGCTTCTACTTGAGTTGAGCTCTTGAACATGTCTCCTTTAAGTGCAACTCAACCTACAAGACAGATTTTCAATTTTTCTTTATAGGTACCCATACCTTGATGGGTCCTTAATTGTTAGTTGCAATATAGGATCCTTTTGGAACCTATATTTTTCTTATTTTCTGTGTGCTTCTTTTCTTAAAATAATCATATGATAAATGACCAAGTTTATTACAAATATAGCATCTAGATAATGCATTAGCAGAGTTTTTCTTGTAGTATACATTTCTTTTTGAAGTTTCATTTTTCAAACTTTTTAGAGCTATGTTTTCATCAAGTGTTTTTTGCAAAGCTTCAGATTTATTGTCCAGCTCTAATTTTAAAACTTCAAAATCTATTTTTGAATGTTCTAACTCAACTTGTAGAAAATTTCTTTGCTCAAATATATAATTGAACTCTTCTCTTATCTTTTCCAAATCATTTTTAAGAGATGCAGCCTTTTTCCTTAAAGTCTTGTATTTTGAAAAGAGTTTTTCAAATTCATCATAAATGCACTCATACTCTTCTTATAAATCATCAATGGAAATATTGCAAGGGGATGAGGATACCTTGGATTCATCATCTCTGGTGATTAGACATAAATTTGCTCTTTCTTTAGCTTTTTCTTCTTCAACATTTAAGCTTGAAGTATCATTGTCTGACCATGTTGCAGCCACCATTGACTTCTTCGATTTTTTGCTTTTCTTTGGCTTTTCTTCCTTTTGCATCTTTGTTTCTCCATATAACTCTTCTAATTTTTGCCAAATTTTCTTGGCACTTTTGCACATGGACACTTTATCATATTCTCTAAAATCAAGTGCACAAATGAAAGTGTGCATGGCCTTAGAGTTGATTTGTGCTCTCCTCATTTCAGCTTCTATCCATTTATTTCTATTTTTGGGAGTTTTCTTACCATTGACCAAATTAATGATCATAGGAATGAAAGGACCATCAGTAATGACATCCTATATCTCATAATCTATTACCCTAATATATATTGACATTCTAGTGCTCCAATAAGGACAGTTAGATCCATCAAACAAAGGTGGTCTGTTTGTTGATTGTCCCTCAGTAACTACTAATTTTTGTAGAGCCATTTGGATCTTCCCAAGGGTGTTAGATCTTAATAACAAGGGTTGGGCTCTGATACCACATGTTGGTCACAAGTAAATGTGCTAGAGGGGGGGTAAATAGCACAATTTGGCTCTTAACAAGATGAAGAACTAATATGAAAAGTAATGAAAATAAAAACAAAGTAAACAATGCGTAGGAATTTAGAGTGGTTCGGTCCAAGACCTACATCCACTATTTTGATTATCCAACCAAGGATTTTCCAAACTAATCCACTATGAACCGGTGAAATTCACAAGCTTTTACCAAGTTTGACAATGACTTTTACCAGGCTTAGCCAAGACCTTTCATAATGGTTTTTACCGGGATCAACCAAAACCCAAAGTGATTTTTCAAAGGCTCAACCACAACCTTTCACAATGGTTTTTCATAGGCTCAACCAAAACCCAAAGTGGTTTTACAAAGGCTCAGCCACAACCTACAATAATGGTTTTTCACAAGATCAACCAAAACCCAACAACTAACTTTTTAAGGCTAAGTTAGAACCTATACACTCAATCATACAATCCAAGCTTGAATAAATCCCTTAGAGTGACTCCCTCACTTTAAGAATACAAAGAGAAAAGTAATGAGAATGTACCTATGATCACACGGTTGATCTAAGTGGTACAAGTGAAGTGCATATCACAATTACAAGGATGAGAGTTGAGTGCAGTAAATGAGCATTGAGTATTTGTAGGTTTTTCAACTCTTTTTGTGTTCTTGGAAACCTTCATTCCATTTCTAGCCGTTGGAACCCTCTTTTATACTTGAAAAACCAGCTCTGATGTGAGTTAGACAGTTTTTGACCGTTGGGAATAGTTTGGTAGCAATTATCACCATTAATCTCTCTTCTAGTGCACAATTCAAAATTTTGGCAGAATGCTTTTAGTCAACTAATCGATATCTTAGTCGACTAAATTGTCTCTGTCTTCTTATCCCAGTTTTTGATAGTTCTGGCAGTGTGCATTTAGTCGACTAACTCATTCCTTGGTCGACTAAGTTGGTTTTGTTTCTCAATACTCTTCAGCCCGCCAACTTTTGATTTAAATCTTAGCTGACTAACTCTTCATTAATCGACTAAGCGGCTTTTGTCTTGTTGATCAATTATAACTTCCTTATTTCTATGCTCTTTGATATGTGCATTTGAATGATTGATTAATATTTGCATTCAATTTTTGTTCTGCACACTCAATTAGAAATGTTAGACACAAATGAATGGGAATGTTTTATTATCATCAAAAACTAATTGAGCCAACAAACTAATTGCCTTATTATTCTTTTTACCCTTAGCAAGCATGAATATTGTTGTAATATTATGTGGAATTCTTGTGCATAACGTCATTTTAAAATGTGATTTCCATATTTGAGCACTATGTTTCTTATTTTGTTTCATGATGTACATTTAAAGAATGAATATGTGAATGTAAATTTTCAAACTACAGTTAGAATTTTAGAATTTGTTTGATCATTCTTTGAGGTGAAATTCTAGGTTATACTTAGCTAGGAAATGACTTAGGCCAGTTTTGGATCAATTGGGCTTTTTCAAGCTACCTTAGTCAAATTTATCCTAGTACACTTCTATGAGCCTCAAATTTATCTTTCTCTCTGTCAACTAGAAATCAATTATCCTACCTTGTAAATAAATTTCCAATTCCATTATCTTCACTCCTAAGCAAATTATATTGTTTTAGGATTTATATGGATAAAATGTTGAAAAAGTAGAAAGGATGAGTGAGAAAAAATTTCAACCATGATGAGAAGCATTCATTCTACTAACGTCAAAGAAAACAAGTTTGAAGGGATGTTGAATTGTGAATAAAATAAAATTTATGCTTGATGAATGAAAAGTGACATTTATATCTAGGTTTAATTTTATTATTAGACTTATTAAAATTTGCAAGATAAGTCCTTAATATTATAGCAATTATAATATTTAACTAATCCATAATTAAACCCCTTTAATTAGGTCCTTAGTAGTTAAAACTTAGAATTTGATTTAAAGCTAACTTAAATCATCACACTCTCAATTTAATCCAAATTGAAACCTTTGTGTGTGACCGACTAGGTTCCTAACTTGTAGGGAATGGAATTGAATTATAATTTTATTAATTAATTAATTTAAATGAATCATATTCAATTTTAAATTAACTAATTCAATTCCATATACCAAGATTGATGTCTAGCAATGCATCATGGCCATCCAATTATTAGGAGAGTCAAAGGATTCTTTGACAAGTTTTCAGTGTACATTTTATCAGTGTCATTCAATCCCTCATCATATATCTGTTGGTATATGCCCTTCAGTCAATTGTACTGGTCAAGGAATATATACTGTCATTTAATGCATACTTAAGTGCATAACTATATTTGGTAGAGGTTTTTCTTCATGTTAGTACATTAATAAGGAGTTATTAAGTACTAATTGGATGAAGCCCATGGAACATAAAGGCTTTACAAGAGAATTGTAATATAATTATGAGATCATTATGCATCAAAGCCATGTTCTTAAAATTATTCCTCGTTATTCTATTGTCAAGGTAGGGCATTGACAATGCTAAAAGACTAGTATATGTTAAGCCTCCTTATTAGGGAAGTAAGCAATTGATCTCATAGATTGAATTATATGGGATACTTGAGGATAGCATGTGGGTGCTTGTTAAAGAACAAGTTCATTGAACATGACCTGCAATAAGAACTCCATTTGGTATTTTACTCAAGTGTTTATGGAATATGTTCTCATGTGATAGTTGTGCAACTAGTCCTCAGATGTGAGACATTAGGCCATCTTGTATGAGGAATGACATACTTATGATTTCACCTCTATAGGTATAAAAGTGACCAGATGCCTAAATAGGTTGTTTTTGGGTATGCCATGAGGCATGCAAAGGTGGATGAGTGATCAAGAGAGGATTCATCACCCCAAGTGATATGAGGGGATGTATCTCACTTATCCTCAATTCTAGATTAACTTGTATGAAGTCTTTGGCCAAAGCATGATGAATTTAAGGAAAGTTAGTTTCCTAAATTCATAAAGTAAGTCATGAATTATGAGAACTAATATGGAATGTCATAAGTAGACACTGAGCCATGCTTTATGACATATCCGGGATATTTGATGAAAAGACCGTATTGCACTGAGAGGCTTATCACTGAAGGGGTTTGTCAAATTCTTTAATTGACTCTTTAACATTTTGGTGGTCATGCTGTATTGCTAGATGTTGTTCATGATCTATAAATATAAATCAATTATCAAATTGAGATTTGTTAGGATTTATATTTATTGCCAACACGTTGGAAGCCTAATATCACAGCCCAAATCCCGAGCCATGACCGATGCATGGGCTCAATGGGCATAGCCCATTAGGCCCAAGCAAGCCTCTTTATGAGATCCTATTCCTCATTCCATCCATCACCTTTAAAACCATGTGTTGTAATTCTCAACGGTGAATGTTTCAGTAATATTTTATAGCAACCGAATATTCATATTCGTATTTTCTCAAAGTACTGTCATTTATTGCCATCTCATAAGGGCATCATCATCAATCCAACATATACATACATCATTTATAACATGACTCCTAGTAGTTTACATTACATATATGTATACACAAACAAAAGACTCTCAACCGTTAGCGGAGTGACTTTAAGTGAAGGTACCGCTATTGAGATGCCATAGTACTTACCAAGAGGATGAGCATACGTGGACACTCAATCTAGGTCCCAACTGCTAGGAGCGGCATGATTAGAGCATCAACGCAGTTGCATAAAAAAATTAAAATAATAAAAAAATAAAAATCACGCCTCCTACATTTGGATCATCTTGGTTGTTTAATGCAAAGTTATGTACCACATAAAATCAGAAAAAGAATGTACCTTTCCAAGTGATATCGTAATCAAATGGATTCCTTTTGGTGACAAAACACAAACACCTTTGGTGTAAAAGAATCCCAGCCACTCAATCACTTGGCCTCCAATAATGCACACACGATTGCAACGGATCCTTCTCAAAGAGAGAGCTTTATGCCACGGGCTTGTGCTAGCAAGTGGACAACGATTTGTCGTCTTTTCTTCTTTGATTTCCAACAAAGAATCAAAGGAGAAGTTTTCAAAAGAAAATAACCATCTTAAAAGTGGCAACACTCAAGAGAAAAATCCTTCTCCACAAAAAAGAGTGGCTATAATGTGATATTTATATCTAGGTTTAACTTATTAAAATTTGCAAAATAAGTCCTTAATATTATAACAATTATAATATTTAACCAATACCTAATTAAACTCTTTTAATTAGGTCCTTAATAGTTAAAACCTAGAATTTGATTTAAGTCTAACTTAAATCATCACACTCTCCATTTAATCTAAATTGCAACCTTTGTGTGTGACCCATTAAGTTCTTAACATGTTGGCAATGGAATTGAATTATAATATTATTAATTAATTAATTTAAATGAATTATATTTAATTTCAAATTAACTAATTCAATTCCATAGACCATGATTGGCATTTAGCAATGCATCATGGCCACCCAGTTGTTAGGAGAGTCAAAGGATTCTTTGACAACCTTTCAGTGTATAGTTTTTTAGTGTAATTCATTCCCTCATCATATATCCTGAAGATGATAAGAGCTTAGTGCAGTGCCTATTCTTATTGATCTCCATATTTGTTCTTGCAATTAGATCAGTAGCTTTATGCAGACTTATGAAACTCATTTCATAATCTCCTAATCACCTTGGCCAAGGATTTGATTAAGCTAATATCAACCAATAACTAATGAGATATTTCCCTTTGAACACTTGGGGTGATGGTTCTTACCTTGACCACTCATTTGCCTTCACACTTCATGCTATACCCAAAAGCATCCTGTTTTGTCATCCTTGGTTAGGCACCCATAGGGATGAAATCAAAGCATAACACTTCACACATAAGACAACCTGGTGTCTCAAGTCTAGGGAGTATTTACAAAACTGACACATGAGAAGTATTGCATAGACACTTGAGTGAAATACCAAATGCACTTCTCATGGTGGGTCATGTTCAGTGAACTCGCTTTCCCATGGCAAGCACCCACATGCTAGTTCCAGGTATCTTTATACTTCAACCTATGAGAACGATTGCTTACTTCACAAGTAAGGAACATAACATGTGCCAGTCTTTGAGCATTATTGATGCCCTGTCTCAATAATACAATGATCAGGAACTTTTAGGAACAATGCTTTAATGCATAAGGATCTCATAATTGTATCCCAATACAATTCCTTTGCAAGGCATATATAGTTCCATGGGCTTTATCTACATAAGTACGAAAAGTAATTAAATCACAAACTTATGGATAAAGAACTACCTCAATGTTATTATGAATAACAAAATGTCATACATGAATATCTCAAAATTGTAATTCCCATACAACCACAGATTGGCTTGTAGGGCTTATATTAAAAATCTCCCACTAGCACTAAAGCTAATTGCCTATGTATCTAATACCAATGTTCTCAACATGACGATCATGCTTCTGCTGGGACAGTGCTTTAGTGAGAGGATCAGCAATATTATGCTCAGTGGGTATACGCTCTATGCAAATGTCTCCTCTTCCAATGATCTCCCTGATCACATGGTAACGTTGCAATACATGTTTGGATTTTTGATGAGACCTTGGTTCCTTTGCTTGTGCAATGGCTCCATTGTTATCACAATACAAAGGTATTGGATCAACAATACTAGGAACCACATCTAGTTCAGTAATGAACTTCTTAATCCAAACTGCCTCTTTTGCTGCCTCAAACGCAGAGATGTATTTGGCCTCAGTTGTAGAATCTGCAGTCGTCTCTTGTTTGGAACTCTTCCAACTCATTGCACCTCCATTGAGTGTGAACACATATCTACTTTGTGACTTGCTATCATCTTTGTCAGTTTGAAAGCTTGCATCCGTATAACCCCTAACTTGGAGTTCACCTCCTTCATAAACTAGAAATACACCCTTAGTTCTTCATAAGTACTTCAGGATGTTTTTCACAGCTATCCAGTGACTTTGACCCGGATTAGCTTGGTATCTACTCGTGACACTTAGAGCATAAGATACATCTAGTCTGTTGCAAAGCATCGCATACATGATAGATCCTATTGCTAAAGCATATGGGATCTTATCCATGCGATCTCTCTCTTCTTGATTCTTTGGACACATGTCCTTGGAGAGATAGATGCCTTGCGACATAAGCAAGTGTCCTTTCTTGGACTCCATCATGCTAAACCTCTTTAGCACCTTGTCTATGTATGTGGATTGGGAAAGACCTAGCAACCTTTTAGACCTATCTTTATAGATCTTTATTCCAAGAATGTAAGTTGCTTCTCGCAAATCCTTCATGGAGAATTGTTTTGACAGCCAAATCTTTGTAGATTGCAGCAATGGTATATCATTTCCTATGAGTAATATGTCATCAACATATAACACTAGGAAAATTATGGCACTCCCACTAACCTTTTTATAGACACATGGTTCATCCTCATTTTTGATGAAGTCAAACCCTTTTACAGCTTCATCAAAATGGATGTTCCAACTCCGAGAAGCTTGCTTAAGTCCATAAATGGACTTTTAAAGCTTGCACACCTTATTAGCATTAGCATTGGATATAAAACCTTCAGGTTGTGTCATGTACACTTCCTCTTGCAAGTTTCCATTAAGGAATGTAGTTTTTACATCCATTTGCCATATTTCATAATCATGGTATGCAGCAAATGCAAGCAAAATCCTAATGGATTTAAGCATAGCAACTAGTGAAAAGGTTTCTTCAAAGTCAATAACTTGTCTTCGTTTGTAACCTTTTGCTACTAGTCTAGCGTTAAAGGTTTGCACCTTGCCATCTACATCGGTCTTTCTCTTAAAGACCCACTTGCACCTAATGGGTTTTATCCCTTCAGATGGATCCACCAAAGTCTATATGTGGTTGCTATCCATGGCATCCATTTCAGATTTCATGGCTTCTAGCCATTTCTCAGAATCGATGTCCAACATCACCTCCTCATAGGTTGTAGGCTCATCATTTATGGGCAATGCGTCCTTTTCCAAGAGAAATCCATATCTCTTTGGAGCTTGACGTATTCTACTAGACCTTTTGAGTAGTTGTGCCTCTTGAGATTATGGTTGTATATCAGATGTCACAATCTCAGGTTCAAGTTCCAATGGAATGTCAATTTATGGGTCTCGAACTTCTTCTAGTACAACTTTACTCCCACTAGCCCTTTCATTTAATAACTCTTTCTCAAGGAAAGTGGCATGCCTTGAGACAAACACCTTTTACTCAATGGGATTATAAAAATAATATCTGTGTGTTTCTTTAGGATATCCCACAAATTTACATTTGTCTGATCTTGCTTCTAGCTTATCAGACATTGTACGCTTCACATAAGCAGTATATCCCCAAATCTTAGCATAAGACAAGTTAGGCCTTTTCCCACTCCATATCTCATATGGTGTCTTATCAACTGATTTGGTAAGAACCTGGTTTAGTATGCGAGCAGCAGTTTCTAAGGCATATCCCCATAAAGATATAGAAAGATCTACATGACTCATCATGGATCAAACCATGTCCAATAATGTTCGATTCCTTCTCTCAGATACCCTATTGTGTTGTGGAGTCCCTAGAGGAGTCTATTGTGCAAGAATTCCATTCTCTTTCAAATAATGCTAAAACTCTTGGCTAAGATATTCTCTTCCTCGATCAGATCTAAGAGTGAGAATACTCTTCCTAGTTTTTTTCTCAACCGCCGCTTTGTATTCTTTGAACTTGTCAAAGGATTCAGATTTATATTTCATCAAATATACATAACCATAGCGAGAATGGTCATCTGTAAAGGTGATGAAGTAGGAGTATCCTCCTCTAGCACTACTATTCATAGGACCACATACATATGAATGTACAAGTTCTAGAAACACCCCAGCTCGTTCACTCTTTTTAGTGAACGGCGACTTGGTCATCTTACCAAGGAGACAACACTCACATGTTCCATAAGATTCATAATTAAATGGATCGATGTAACCTTGTTTGTGTAACTTGGTTAAGTGAGTCTCATTGATGTGTCCAAGCCTACAGTGCCAGATGTAGGATAGTTTTGGATCATCTTTCTTTGCTTTTTTGACCTCTATATTAAGAATAGGTCTCTTAGGATCAATAATATAGAGACCGTTCGAATGTGTCCCTGCACCATAATGCATCTCTCCCTTTGAGAAAGAACAACAATTGCCCTTAATGCAAAATTCCATATCATCATATAATGCCAAGTATGACACAGATATGATATTCCGAGATATGGAAGGAACATAGTAACAGTCTCTTAATTCCAAGATCAACCCAAAAGGTAAAGGCATGGTAATTATCCCTACAGCCGATGTAGCAACCTTTGCTCCATTACCTACTCTTAGGACCACCTCTCCCTTCTTTAATCTTCTACTCGTTTCCAGCACCTTCATGTCATTACATAAGTGTGACCCACATCCAGTATCTAATACCCATGATGACGAATCAATAGTAGACAGATTTACTTCAATCATATACATGGTCAAAGATGAAACTTCTACAAGTTTCTCATTCTTTGACCTTATCAAGAAGGCAAGGATATCTTCCTTAATGACATCTATTCTAAATAGATATTTGAGAACACTTCTCAACTTGATATACCAGTCCAAACATTTTGGCTCAAATTTCATGATGACATCAAGTATGCCTCGCAAAGTAATATGTATTCGCATTCTAACAACCTAGACATTTAAAGAATGTTTATGAGTAATCATGTATTATAATCAATTAAGATGAGATAGTAAATCTTAAATTGATTGCTCCTACTATTTTTTTCAAGATGATAACCCTTCATATCACCTCGAGAGATCTCTACTAGGATTCTCTTAGTGGGCTAGGATCCCATCCATCTAGTCATGGCCTTGAGTGTGCTCAACAAGCCATGATAGCTGGATTAGGTAGGTAACTGAGCTTACCAATTGTATCTCTATACTACTCCTAGATCAGCTAGGTGACAACACATTGCCTAAACATATCATATATGTTTCGCCTAGCCATTGCCTCTAGTTTCCATAATAATCAATTTTTCAAGCATCTGAATTTTATGAAACTAGTTGAGTAAGACCCACCATTAGCTCAAACATACTCATGTAAAAGTGAGACCTTGAGTGTGCTCAACAAGTCTTCCATTAAAAGAGCAGCCAGGTTATCTTGCTATATGGTGGAAGGAAACTTAATCATGTGTGGCATGTGACTCAATATTTACTGAGGGATTTTCTTATTTTTTTTAACATAGTTAAGGTCTCATCTTTGCATGCATAGCCTTTATTAATTGCATAAATAAATCTATCTCATGCATACTACTTTGGATGATTATGGACTTTATCTATACTAATTTCCTTGAGCCATTGAAGGAAATTAGCTTGGTCAAACCTAGGGGATAACATACAACATGTTGCAATCTTTCTCCTTGTATCTTCATGGCACCTTTAGGTCTTCATCTTCGAATTGTAAAATAACTCCTAAACTAATCCTAATTCTACACTTATATGCAACTAATTACATTTTAGTAAAGAAACCTCGTGGTACATCCGAGGGGAGTTAGGTGAGGAAAGAATTTTACAATCCTTGAAAATCAAGAGAAAGGCAGGGTGCGCAGACCCCATTTAATAAATAAATACCATGATACAATTTAACCATACATCCACAATCATATTGGGCCTAGTCCATAATCATCCACAGACATCCATCCACGTGAACATAAAATTAAAACTGTCTTATTCTAATTGTTAATCATATGAGGCATCCGAAATTAGTGTACAACTAATTTCGAGTTCATTTTTAATTCCGTGTATGGAAACAGTCTTCCATGTATTGCAAGTCTTTACTAATCAGTATTAGTAATATTATCCATTCCTAATCTCATTAGGATTAGAATTAAAATATTATTACAAATTAAAACATTTTTAATTTGTAATCTTTAAACATTTTAAGTAACTTTTACTAATCCTTTTAAATTAAAGATTATGTGTCTTCAATTATTGTTTAGTAAATTAGAGTTTTTAATTGCACCCATTTAGGCTGCAAATATGGACACTAAAATCCCAAAAACCATGATTTTACAAAATTCTGGCAGCAGTGTACCAGTCACAGTTTTATGGCTTGATGCAGCACCAAATCAGGGAATTTAATTCCCAAATTTTACCCATGGTCAGCTAACATATGGAACCTTTCCATATTAAAATTTCATAATTTTTGGACTTGATTTAGCTGGTCAACACCCCAAAAAACGCAGCCTATGTATCCTGTACATAGCTGCAGTTTTTGGGTTGCATATGTGGCATTATGATGGCATAAATCAAGGGATTAAATCCCTTAATTTTAGTGATCTTTCCAGGCATCTTTTGAACATATTCAAACTTCAAAATTTATCCAAAAAGGTACAACAATTGCACAATTCTAGGACTCTTTGAAGATGACTTTCTCAGCAAAATCATGACCTGAAACTACTGCTGACAGCAATGGTTTCAGCCATGATTTCATGGCCTTTCCTTCACCATTTTCAGCCGGTAATTAATCATATTGAAAAAATTTCAATGTAGATTACTTCCAAATTTTTTCAGAATTTTTGAAGGCTTTTAAACCCCTATTAAAAACTGAAAATCAAACCACATGCAAATCTGGACAGAATCGAATTCTATCACCAAACCGCATCTTGTTTCCCATGTATTTGAATCCTTTTCTTGCTAAACTCTTTTGTGCATCTCATGCACATATTGTTCTGCAAAATTGAGACACTTGAACAAGATTAGTTGCTGAAACAAATAAGTATTAAAAACCAAAACTCGAATATGTGATAAACTACTTTAAAACATAATCGAAATTTCACACTTACTTGCTCGCTTCCAAATCCCTCACGTCCAATCAGAATTGAAATTAACAATAACAAGACATAACTTTGCATTAAAACGAGTCAAGGGAGGCTCTGATACCACTGCTAGGAACGGCATGATTAGAGCATCAACGCAGTGGAATAAAAAAAAATTGAAATAATAAAAAAATAAAAACCATGCCTCCTACATTTGGATCACCTTGGTTGTCTAATGCAAAGTTATGTACCACATAAATCAGAAAAGGAATGTACCTTTCCACGTGATATCATAATCAAATGGACTCCTTTTGGTGACAAAACATGAACACCTTTGGTGTAAAGGAATCCCAGCCACTCAATCGCTTGGCCTCCAATGACGCACACACGATTGCAACAGATCCTTCTCAAGGAGAGAGCTTTATGCCACAGGCTTGTGCTTGCAAGTGGACAACGATTTGTCCTCTTTTCTTCTTTGATTTCCAGCAAAGAATCAAAAGAAAAGCTTTCAAAAGAAAATAAACGTCTTAAGAGTGGCAGCACTCAAGAGAAAAATCTTTCTCCACAAAAAAGAGTGGCTATAATGTGATATTTATATCTAGGTTTAACTTATTAAAATTTGCAAAATAAGTCCTTAATATTATAACAATTATAATATTTAACCAATACCTAATTAAACTATTTTAATTAGGTCCTTAATAGTTAAAACCTAGAATTTGATTTAAGCCTAACTTAAATCATCACACTCTCAATTTAATCCAAATTGCAACCTTTGTGTGTGACCCATTAGGTTCCTAACATGTTGGCAATGGAATTAAATTATAAGATTATTAATTAATTAATTTAAATGAATGATATTCAATTTTAAATTAACTAATTCAATTCCATAGACCATGAATGGCATCTAGCAATGTATCATGGCCACCCAATTGTTAGGAGAGTCAAAGGATTCTTTGACAACCTTTCAGTGTACAGTTTTTCAGTGTAATTCATTCCCTCATCATATATCCCGAAGATGATAAGAGCTTGGTGCAGTGCCTACTCTTATTGATCTCCATATTTGTTCTTACAGTTAGATTATTAGCTTTATGGAGACTTATGAAACTCATTTCATAATCTCCTAATCAACTTGGCCAAAGATTTGATTAAGCTAATATCAACCAAGAACTAATGAGATATTTTCCCTTGAATCACTTGGGGTGATGATTCCTATCTTGACCACTCATTTGCCTTCACATGCTTCATGCTATACCCAAAAGCATCTTGTTTTGGCATCCTTGGTTAGGCACCCATAAGGATGAAATGAAAGCATAGCACTCCACACATAAGATAACCTGGTGTCTCAAGTCTAGGGAGTATTTACACAACTAACACATGAGAAGTATTGCGTAGACACTTGAGTGAAATACCAAATGCACTTCTCGTGGTGAGTCATGTTCAGTGAACTTTCTCTCCCATGGCAAGCACCCACATGCTAGTTCCAAGTATCTTTATACTTCAACCTATGAGCACGATTGCTTACTTCACAAGTAAGGAACATAACATGTGCCAATCTTTGAGCATTATTGATGCCCTGTCTCAATAATACAATGATTAGGAACTTTTAGGAACAATGCTTTAATGCATAAGGATCTCATAATTGTATCCCAATACAATTCCTTTGCAAGGCATATATAGTTCCATGGGCTTTATCTACATAAGTACAAAAAGTAATTAAATCACAAACTTATGGATAAAGAACTACCTCAATGTTATTATGAATAACAAAATGTCATACATGAATATCTCAAAATTACAATTCCCATACAACCACAAATTGGCTTGTAGGGCTTATACTAACACCAACTGCCTCAAAATCTAAAAACATGAAGTTTAAAAACGTGAGTCTAAAACACAGTGAGTGAACATAAGAAGGGAACAAGCAATCGATAAGGAAAACTTGGAAATCATGAAGCACTTGTTTCAAAAACAATGCAATTGATTTAATTTCTTACTAAAATTCCCTCATTTCAAACTTGATTAATAACCTCATAGTGTTGCAAAAAACCCATGATCAATCCATGAAGTTAAATGGGTGAAAAATATGTCAAAATCAAGCAAGGTAGCAAGCATGACAGCAAGTTTCTTGCTGCAATGAGAAACATTCTTAGTTTGCATATGTTTCGGTTTTTCAGGTATATATCCCACTACAGAATTCCAATTGATATTATTTTTAGACCATTAGAAAGCTAAAAGGCTGGGCTACAACTTTTACGTTTATCACTTTGCCCAGTTATAACCGTAAGTAGTCAAAATCCGTGTCAAAATGAAGGTACTACACCATAAATTTTGGAACACCCGAGAGTTTCTCGCTGTAGCGAGAAACTTCAACAAATTTCTCGCTGCAGGGAGAACTAGGTCAGTGTGACCCCCCCCCCCCCCAACTCTAAAGTTTCTCGTTGCAGCAAGATTCATTTTCGCTGTAGTGAGAAATAGAGCAATTTGATTAAAAGGGGTCTTGTTATATCAAAAACCATTTTCTTGTTGAAATGAAAAGCAATTTGGGAGCAATTAACAATGCCAACATACAACACAATCACAATTAGTTTTATAAACTTTCTATAACATATATATATATATATATATATATGTATACATCATCATGCATACCATCCTGCCACACTCTGCTCAATGCAATATCATCATCATGTGTGCACTCCCTACTCTCACACTTCAACATCATCATGTGTGCACTCCTTACTCGCATACTCTAACATCATCGTGTGTGCACTCCCTACTCGTACACTTCAACATCATCACACAACATTATTCATCAATGCACAACATTTATTCATATATATACATACTAACATAATATAGGAGCACATGGATTCATCCTTTTACACATTTCACATTTTCACAACATCAAAACATTTTATCAAGGACTTGTTCGCCGACACACATTTTTAAAGAAAGGTTGGATAAAATCATTCAAATGTTTCATCCAAATACATTTACATTTCCCAAAGCAATTTTAAAATGTAAGTTCACTCACCGGTATTTGTTGAATCTTTACTTGACTCCAACTTCGACTATTGCTCCACATGAAAAAGTGAGGCCTTATTGGAACCTATCACACACCAACATCACAACTAACCCAATTTGCATAATTACAATTCTAAAAGCTATTTCTTAAATCAAGCCCCACTAATTATTCCTAACTAGCTTCCAATTACCATTTGACTGGCTATCTATTCTCTCTACTCTAGTAACACTAGAAATAAATAAACAAACCTCAGCAATAAAACAACTCACAACTCCAATTACTAGCCATTATCAACAACCTAAAATCAATCCTTATTCATTACTCACCTTGGTGGATTTGTAGTTGAATTCCTTCTCAAGAATACTCAAGCTATCATGGAAAGTCTCTCTTTCTCTCTCTAAAATGTCTAACTCGTGAGAGAAAGTGTTGAGGAAAGACTTTTAAGGGTTTTAAGGTGAGAGAGTGAAAGAGCACAAAAGGTTCTATGAAAAAGTGCTCAAAAGCATGAAAATTGAAGCTAGAGAGAGAGAGAGTTATGGAAGCTTTAAGGGAGGCTTCAATGGAAGATGAAGAAAACGTGAGATGGGAGGAAGAAGAACAAGAAGTTGTTGGAAAAATGAGGAAGCTGCTAGAGAAATGAGATATTTATAGCCTAAGCTTATCCAAACTTCACTTAAATTATGAAAACGCCTTTAACAAGTTGGCTTTGTCTTCCTCCAATCCTTTATGCAATCTTTTTACTCTTTTGACACTGAGATAAAGTCCATCATAGTCTAAAAATACTCGGGTTCACAGAAACTTAAAAATTTTTACTTGAGATGAAAAATGACCATTTTGCCTTTACCTTAGAAATCATCATTATTTCTATTTCCTTCGTCATTTTATCCTTATTTTCATCATTCATTTATGTCTTAGGCCTACTTAGGCCTTAATAACATTAGAAAGCTACTTCTAGGAGCTCACCATGAGAAATGACAAAATTACCCCAAGTTAGTGATATCGCGTCTACTTCTAGCTACAAGTCTATAAAAATCAAGGTCTCACACCTAATAGGTCATGCACATTAAGTGACATGATTGAGAGTAAATAAGGATAATTAATTAAGTTGGACTTAATTGGAATAGAACAAAATAAAGTGAGAAATTAATTAAGTTCACAAGGACTTAATTAAATAAAAATACAATTGTTGTATCTACGATCAGAACTTAGTTTGGCTATATAAATATGTTATGTTAGCCAACTAAAACTCTAAGCCTTAAACTACTTCTTAGCCATTTCATAAAAATAAGAAAAGAAAAATAGCTTTCTTTGTCTAACAGAAATAAGATTTGGCAAGAACTTTTGGTCTTTTTTGTTTTAGAAACAAAACTTGCTAGTACATGTAAAATCTTAAATTTGAGAAGGTCTTATTTGGTCACTGTGTGGATTACTATTAGAGGCCAAACACTTGGGTGGCTAAAGATTTGACAAATCCTAAATGTGAAGAAGCAAAGATTTCGATTGCAGGATTTCAGATTGATTTGTTCTCTTTTCTTGTTATTTGCTTCATCACAAGCCTTTTGGATTTAATTGGCTCTTGATTATGATATCTAAAGCAAGGTGCATAATACTTGAACCTATGAGTGTTCAAAATTAATTTGAATATTACATGAAATACATAAATATTAATCTTGTGAGATTCGACTGTTTCTTTGATTAAATGCATATTTTATTTTTTGTTGTGTTATTTTTTTAATTTCTTCATTATTTTCATGCCTAAGCATGAGGTCGAATCCCAGCAGTGGTATCAGAGCCTTTGTTTGATGTTTTTCATGTAATTTTTATGCGTGGTTTTCGGTGATAATCAATAGGATTGATTTGTGTGTTGATTTTGTATATATTGGTTTTGAAGGCTTTCTTTAAAATCTATTTTTTTGTTTTAATTTAAATTTGGGAAACATGTAATTAATTCATTAAAACATGTTTTTAAAGGTTTAAAATCATATATAGTTGAAGAATTAATGAATGGATTAAAAGGCTTGCAAAGCCAAGTTAAACCGAATAGTTTTGAGGAGTTTTAGAGACTAGTGTGCCGATTATTTTTACTAACATTGGGTAAGTGTTGTGAGTAGTTTTTTAATTGTAAAAAAATGGTTTTATCAAAGTAAATTTGTCACAGCCCAATTTTTTGAGTTATGATCGGTGCATGGACCCAATGGGCATAGCCCACTAAGCCCAAGCAAGCCTTATTATATGATCTTATTCATCATTATATCAATCTTAATTCTTAATTCTCAATTATAAGTGTTACCGTAATATATCATAATAACCAAATACTTATATTTGCATCATCCTAAAAATAGTGTCATCTATTGCCAACTCATAGTGGCACCATCAATCAAAATTGTGAGACCTTGATCTTTATAGACGCGATATCACTAACTAGGGGTAATTTCGTCATTTTCTTAGTGAGCCCCTAGAACTATGCTTTCAAATAATATTAAGGCCTAAGTAGGCCTAAGGCATAAATGAATGATGAAAATAAGGATAAAATGACAAAGGAAATAGAAATAATGATGATTTCCAAGGTAGGGGTAAAATGGTCATTTTTCATCTAGAGTCAAAATTTTAAGTTTTCATGAACCTGAGTATTTCTAGACTATTATGGACCTTGTCCTAGTGTCAAAAGAGTAAAATAATTACACCAAGGGTTGGAGAAGGACAAGCCAACTTGTTAAGGGCATTTTCGTAATTTAAGAAAAGATTAGATAAGCTTTAGCTATAAATATCATTTGTTCTAGTAGCTTCTTCATTTCTCCAACAGCTTTTTCTTCTTCTTCCTCCTATCTCACGTTGCTTTCATTCTCCATGGAAGCTTGTTTTGAAACCTCCATAACTTCCCTCAAGCTAACTCCAATATTCATACTTTTGTGCACCTTTTCATAGAACCTTTTGTGCTCTTTCACTTTCTCACTTTAAAACCCTTGAAAAGTCTTACTTTCATACTTTTTCTCACTAGCTAGGTTTTTTAGACAGAGAAAGAGGGAGCTTCTATAATAGCTTGAAATTTCTTTGAAAAAATTTCAACTAAACTGATTAACTAAAATTTAAACCAATCAAGAAAAATCAAAACTAATAATAACTAAAGAAAATATCAAATTAAACGAGCTTAGGATTACAATATCCCTCACACTTCATCTAAATCTTACCTTTCTTCCTTAACTTATTTCAATGGGCTGAATTGCTAACCTAGAGTCCTAAATTATTTATAAGGGTCTCCCGACTCATCTTATAAAAATATTTGTTTTAACCAAAACACTATATCCCTATGTGAATTAAAATTAAAATAGATTCATTAAGTTCAGGTTCTAATCTAGCTGTATATGGCTTATAGGTATATCCCTATCCTATACGCAAATCAATTAATATGATCATATGCTATCCTAATTTTAGTCTACTCTAAACTCCCTTTCCCAAGTTTGTTTAGGTTCCTATATCAATTTAATTGGTGGCCAAGCAATTAAAAGCATTAAGAACAAATTGGAATAAACAATTCAAATCCCATTAAAAATAAGTAAGAAAGAGATTAAAAATTTAAATTACATGTGCGTTCAATTGCAATCCTAGAAAAAGAAAATTAGCTACTCATAATTGCAAAAACAAATAACATTATAATAAATTCAACCATTGAGAGTAACAAGAAAAATAAAAGCCAAGGAAGAAAACAAAACAATAATTGTCGCCTTGATCTCCAAGTTTCAGCCTTAACTTCTATCTTCTTGAATCCCCAAAGGTTTTCTTAAATGTTGTTAAATATATCCTATTTATACTAATAAGCTTAACCTAAAGTTCCTTAAGCTGACCTAGGGTTTAATTAGGCTTAAAAGTGTAATGAAAGGCCCAAAAATCAATTATCAATCTTTACAAATTTCCATTTAGACACAGTACATTTAGCTATTTTATGACACGATTCTCTATCTTAAAGGTAGAACATGGCAAAGTGATCTGCATTAAAGTTGTATATTTGTCTCCTAGCTTTCCAATGGTCAAAGAATCATATCATTTGGAGTTTTGTAGCTCAAGATATGGCCAATATACTCAAGCATATGCAAGCAGATTCTAGGTCTTTCAAAACCTTACTTTCCAAAATTAAGCCCAATCACTTTTACTTCTACAAAAAATATAAAAACTCATAAATAATAAACAAATTAAAAGAAATAACATAAAATTAAAATAACTAACTTAAAAATAAACTAATTATAAAAACAACTAAAAATAAATAAATTATAATTAAAAATTAAGGACTTAGCTAATATTTACTAACAAAATTGGACTAAAATAATTCTATAAAATAGAATTATCAGTCGAATCTAAGCAATATCTCGAAAATGATAAGAGCTTGGTACAGTGACTACTCTTATTGTAGTGAGTAATCCATATTTGTTCCTACAGTTAGATCATTAGCTTTATAGAGAGTTGTGAAACTCATTTCATAATCTTCTAATCACCTTGGCCAAAGATTTGACTAAGCTAATGTCAACCAAGAACTATTGTGATATTTCCCCTTGAATCACTTGAGGTGATGATTCTTATCTTGGCCACTCATTTGCCTTCATATGCTTCATACTATATCCAAAAGCATCTTGTTTTGGCATCTTGGTTAGGCACCCGTAGTGATGAAATCAAAGCATAGTACTCTGCATACAAGATAATCTGGTGTCTTAAGTCTAAAGAGTAGTTACACAACTGACACATGAGAAGAATTGCAAAGACACTTGAGTAAGGTACCAAATGCACTTTTCATGGAGGGTCATGTTTAATGAACTCACTCTCCAATGGCAAGCACCCACATGCTAATTCCAAGTATCTCTATACTTCAACCTATGAGAGTGGTTGCTTACTTCACAAGTAAAGAACATAGCATGTGCTGATCTTTGAGCATTATTGATGCCTATCTCAATAATTCAATGATCAAGAACTTTTAGAAATAATGCTTTGATGCATAAAGATCTCATAATTGTATCCCAATACAATTCCTTCACAAGGCATATATAGTTCTATGGGCTTTATCTATATAAGTACAAAAAGTAATTAAATCACAAACTTATGGATAAAGAACTACCTCATAATTATTATAAATTAATAAAATGTCATATACAAAATGTAATTCTCATATGACCAGAGATTGGCTTGCAGGGCTCACACTAATAGTGTACTTGGCAAAGAAAGATAAGGTTATATAGATCTTAGAATAATTATATGCTTAGGGTGAATTAAACCTTAATATATCCCATATCATACCCTAACCTTGGTTGAACACTACAAGCTGAATAAAGTCCTAAGAATCCATAGCTAAGTGATGGCTTACATTAGTGGAGAGGGAGGTGAAAAATGAACATATGAAATTTTAAGCTTGTTGAGATTTGCATGGACATAATCTTGTCCGAAGTGCATGATGTGCCATATAAGAAACTTTACACACACATACACGAAAACTCATTCAAAAATTGGGCATGCACTTGGATGAAACATGAACTTAGATAGTATCTATGTTTGAATTTGAGTTTGGAAGACAAGGTAATTTATGAGGAAATTAAAGATGATTAATGATTTAGTGCACTCTCATAGTTGAAGTCTTCAACTGTGTGGTTTCATTTTTGCTTTTACGTGAGGACTAGCAAAATATTAAGTTTGGGTGTTTGATAAATTTATATTATATAGTTATTTAGCCACATTTTGAGGTGTTAATGAAGCTAAGTCCTTGTGTATTACGTGAGTTTTTTATACAACTTTTATGTTTTTGGTTGCTCAGTTTAAAGCATATGAATTTAGTTTAATTCATGTAATTTTAGTATATTTTCATGTCCAATGTCCTGTTTTAGCCCAATGTGTTGGTAGGCTTTCAAGTGCATAAAGTTGAATGATGATGAAATTTGCAATGGAGACTAGGTGTAGATTTTCACTGAACATGTTGTCGTAATTCATACATAATTCAAGATAAAAAGATTTAATCATCAAGATTCTTGAACCCTAGGAAAGCTAAGAGGAATACCTATAGCTTTTATTATTGCCATTGCACCCAAATCAGCTTTGAGGTAGGAGAAAATTGTTAGGAATTTTGATAATATGGTGCCCTGGAAAGCAAGTATATTCTCATGCTTAAAGTCATTAAATTTATTTGTAATGAAAGTACATTTTGATAATAAGATGAAGAGTTTGTTTTATTAAGCATTCATTATCTAGTTATTAAGGTACCAAGATTCTATTGAGATATTAAAATACATTTTTATAAAGAGTCATACATAGGAGACATGTATTTTAATTGAATCTAAAAATTGTTCACAGCCATATAATAAAGCTGGTCACTTTATTGTGTTAAGGGTGTAGTGTCTAGATTACTTCTAATGAAATGAATGTGATTCATTTCAAGGGAATGATGAGTCTTAAATCATCAAAATGGTTGACTTCGAGTAATGACACTATAACATGAATTGAAATCATGTGAGAATCAAATTTAAGTTTTACCGTTATCTGAATCTTGATCTCACATTTATGCATTTGCTTATAGTAGAATCGAAATCCTGATGGATAGTGGACTCATGTTTAATCTCCTTATAATTTTTTATTTACCATGAGCATGATCATCATAAAATGTTGATCTAGACTCTGTATTTTGAGATTATAATCGAAATGAACATTTGGGAACATATATCCAGATAATGGAGTTCATAGCATTAACATCATTTCTAGTGATTTCAAGAAGATTAATGATTAATTTGGGCCCAGTGGATTGATGAATTAGCTACTCATCACATCTAGATACTCAAAAGATTAGATCTAGAGTATTGAATCACTAATTGGATGAAATTTGATACTAGGATACAAAATTGACATAAAAGGGTAAAACGGTAATTTCACCTTTTGCATTGGATGGTTATGAGGGTTCACAATATGAGGTTTGCAATTGGACAACTAATAATCAATATCAAATATTGAATTGTTTCTTGTAATTATAGTTAATCCAAGAGTGCAACCATGAATCTATGGTGGAGTGATTTCATGGTTAATAAGCTTGAATTATTTTTAATGAGATTAAGAATAATTCTAACTTTATTGGAGCTTGAATTATTTCTATGTCCTCGATGAGATCAGCTATCTACAGTCTATACTGAACCTGAAATGGGTGGAAAGGAGGGTGGTGAGATTATAAAATCCCCATGAGTAAACAGACATCATCATAAACATCTAGAGTTGAGTACATGGAGACAATAAAGTAAATCATCATAAACTGGGTTATAGCATTAGAACACATTTTGTTCAAAACACGTAAATAAGCTTATGAATCTCATAAAAATCTAGGCTTGTGCCATAAATCCATTTTCGGGGACACCTTGGCCGAGGCATCCTACCGAGACCGCCAAGGTTATTAAAATTCACATTTCTCATAAATCATGTTTTTGTTTTGAAAACATAGCCGTTCCTTGGTGTTGGTTGAGTTCCCCCTCACATGGTGGTTTAGCGTGAAGTGAACCCTAAACTTTACCCCAGGAGATACCCTACGCGCCTCTCCTTTCGAGGTAAGAATATAATGGGGTTTACCGTGCCCCTCTAAAGACTGGTCCACAGAAACCCCCTACTGCAGTGATTAATTAATATATAATCCACCATATAATAAAACTCAATAACATGATATGGCAATTTTGGAATTCGCAATTTTTCAAGGAAACCAAACAATTCGCATTTCAATACAATTGCCAACTAGCCAATCATGCTCGATTTATCATAAGCCAATCAATTTAAACAATCAAATTGCCACAATTAACAGTCTCCGTGTACTCTATTTTTCAAAATCATTATTAATTCCAAAACAATTTATAAATTAATTTCATTGAAACTCATTTATTCATAAAATATGAAAATTTACCTTTTTAAATTCCTTTTTCCATAAAATTCATGAAAGCATCTAAAAACCACCCTAGATAATTAAAATGACAGTAAGTTTACTCACAATGTCTAGAATGCAAACTTTCGAAGCATTCTGTCTACTGGTCCTCGGATGCAATTTCCTTGCCTTTATCGGAGGACTCACCACCTTAACACAATACAAAATCGAGAATTTCACCAAGTTGGTATTAAATCAAAATTAAACTAATTTAGACTACCAAAGCATGATATGGAATGCAAAAATGCACTGGTAACTATCTAAACCCAGTATTGGCCTAATTCATCTTATCACCCAATTAAATTCCTAACGGGTCCGTTTAAACTCCAATTTAATTCTTTTCAGTTTCTATACCTCAATTGCACCCAAATTAACTTAATGTCCCTCAGTGTGGTGCAAATTATCAGTCCCAACAGCAAATTACGAAAATACCCCTAGTGGGTAAAAATTCGTATTTTTGCTTTGAAAATTCCCATTATTTTTCTAGGCTCATAATTCATTATTCCTTAACCAATTCTCCTAGAATAAAATCAAACTCATCCTCACTCACTACATGGTAAATTCAGCCATTAATGGTTGGGGGAGAAAATAAATTCTTTTCTTGTTGTTTTGTTTCTAAATATGCTAAACTCACTAAAAACACTAACATAAATTAAAATCAAATAAATCCAACAACTTTCTCTCCCCTAACCCATTTTTTCAGAATTTAATTCATCATGAAAACATGTAATTTAATCATGGAAAATAAAGAGAAATGGTTGGGAATAAGAAAACTCAAGCTTAATAGAAAAATCTCACCTTTTTCACTTAATTTCCTTGAAAATTCACACTTTTTCTTTGATTTTCTCTCTCGAGGGTTTTGTTTTTGTTTTCTCTCTCTTCTTGCTGGTTTGGCCGGCCATGGGGTGGAAGATGAGCTGATTTTTGTGCCTTTTAAAAAGAAAAATAATAAATTAATAAAGGCATGACACGTGGCATCATGTCATTGGTCCGTTTTTAAAATTTTAAAAATTTAAACATTTTATCTCCACCACATGATTAGTCAAGGGTCAAAGATGAAGATAAAGGAAGACCATGTGCTGGAAAAATATCCTGATGGTGGAAAATTACAATTTTGCCCCTGAGGTGGCAAAATTACCATTTTACCCTTTTACTCCAAATTATACCGAAATTAAAATTTTTCACTTCTAAACCTCAAATCATACTCCAATAAGTCAAATTATACTCCAATAAGTCAAATGGGGTCAAAAAAATCTTTTCTAAAATTCCCATTTTGTCCCCAAGTGGCAAATGACTATTTTGCCCCTGGTTAGTGAAAATTTCGATTTGACTCCAAATTGATCCTCAAACTCCAAATTACCATTTTAAGTCATCCATGAACTGTGAAACTCTTAATCTCACCTTAAAATTCCTATTTGATCTAGTTCGAGGATTAAATAAACTTTGTTGTACCTCTAGGTACAATACCAACTTTTGTAAATTTTTCGGGACTCTCCTAGCATGCAATCATGCTATCATCACATGTATGTCATGAATAGTATTTTATAAGGTTGGGCTTTACAAATAGATTCCCCACTTAGCTTCATAGAATTCAACTTGTTTAAGTTGGAATGCATGTTTTAATTTGATTAATTAAATTGTGCACAAAAATTGGCAGCTTTAACATGTTTGTCTTAATTTAGACAAGGAAATATGTTTGGTCTTAATTTAGATAAGAAAATATGTTTGTCTGAATTTAAGACAAGAAAAATATTTTTTGTCTTAATCTAGACAAGAATACATATTTGTCTCAAATTTAGACAAGATCAAATATTTTTTTGTCTTAATTACGAACAAGAGATGTCTTAAATTAAGAGAATTTTTGGAGGATTCTTGCAAAATGAATCTAGATATCCATGTTGATAAAAGGAGACTCCACGTTTGACTATTCTCTTTTATTTATTATTAATTCTTTTTAAATAAAGATGGATAATAATAAAATAAGAGTTATTATTCAATAAGGAGTTTTATTTTATCAAGAACTCTAAATGATAATTAAAGAATTAAATTATTTATTTTTTAATTTTTATTTTCATAATTATGGAGCATGTTTGATTCTTCCACAACTCTAAATGGATGGTCAAGATTGATTCAAAGGTGTTTCATTTTGATTAAACCTTTGAAGCAAGAGTTTAATAAAAAGAGAAGAGATTGGAAGAAAATAAGGGAACATACTTTTTCTTAAAAAAAAGTTTCAACTGTCACTTCTTTTCTCCTCCTCCAAGCTTTTCCAAAGAAAAAAAAAATATTAGTTGGCATCTTGTAGTTTTGCATTCCACGCCTTGTCCACTCAAGGTTAATGGGGCCTACGTGTCTTTATTAAATAAAGTTACCGACGGTAAGTAAATATTTAAATATTTTAATGATACCGCGTTGCAGCATAAACTTGATATTTTATTGGTACAAGTGTTAAGAAAGAAAAATGGAAAGAAATTGGAATTAAAAAATTGTGGGAGGATACAATTAAAAAGAGTGAAAACCTTGGAGGGCAAAATGATTATTTTGCCATTTCCTTGGTCAAAGCTTCCCAAGGAAGCTTTGACTCCTTTCTTTTTTAGCCATGACCATCTTTATCCTCTCCCACCATCATGACCCAAATTTCGAGCCATGACCGGTGCATGGGCCCAGCCGACGTAGCCTACTAAGCCCAAGCAATACTTTTTACGTAATCCCGTTCACTATCCCATCAATTTTTTATCACCATTACTAGACCACCATTTGTAATTTGCTGCTAGACGTATTTTCATAATACAACATAGATACCAAAAATTTACATTTGTATGATCTTAAAATAAGGTTATTCATAGCCATCCCATAATGGCCCCATCATTCCAAACTATACATGCATTGTTAGCAAAGTGATTCCTAGCAATTTATATTTGATGTACATGTACTCATATAAAAGACTTCTGACGACCAACGGAGTGACTTTGGTGAAGGTACCGCTACCGAATGCCATGATACCTACCAAGAGTGAATGCAAGTGGATGCCATAGTCTCGATCACAACTATCTACGGATCTGAAAACATACAATTTAAAAAAGTGAGTATAAACTCAGTAAGTGAACATAAGAAGGGAACAAGCAACGACAAGGAATGTTTTAGAAAACATGATGCACTTACGATAAACCATGCAATTTAGTCAAATTTTTTGTTAAAACCCCTCATTTCAAACATTGAATGTTTAATCCCTTAATGTTACAAGATCCATGATGAACCATAAAGTTAAATAGAATGAAAATTTCAATAATGACCAAGCAAGACAAAAATACGGAGGGTTTCTATGCTGCAGCGAAAAGGCATTCTTGGTTTGCATATGCTTTGGTTTTTCAAGCATATATCCTACTAAAAAAGTCCAATTGACATGATTTTTAGGTCATCTGAAAGCTAAGAGGCTGGGATACAACTTTGATGTTTACTACTTTGTCCAGTTCTGACTAAAAGATGGTCAAAATCTTTATCAAAGTGAAAGCACTACACTAGAATTTTGGAACCACCCGAGAGTTTCTTGCTGCAGCGAGAATGAATCTCACTACAGCGAGAAGCTTTAGGAAATTTCTCACTGTAGCGAGAATACATTCTAGTTGTAGCAAGAACTAGGCCAGTGTAACCCCCCCTAACCCTAGAGTTTCTCACTCTCGTTGCAGCGAGAAACAGAGCAATTTAGTTCAAAGGGGTATTATTACATCAAAAAGCCATTTTCTTGCTAAAATGAAAAGCAATTTTGGTAGCAATTAACAATGCTAACATACAACACAATCACAATTATTTTCATAAACTTTCTATAACATATATATATACATACATCATCATGCATACCATCCCGCCACACTCAGCTCATGTGCACTCCCTACACGCACAATGCAATATCATCATCATCAACTCATGTGCACTCCCACACCGCACATAGCTGGGTCTTCATTATCACACAAAAGGAGCATCCAAAGCATAATATACATATCAATATAATGTGAGAATGCATGAACTATTCATATTGCACATTTCACAAGATAGAAACATTTCATCAAGGGCTTGTTCCCCAAGTATATTTTTAAAGCAAAAACAAATAAAACTTTCAAATGATTTATTTAAACATGTAGGCACTTCCCAAAATATTTTGAAATGCAAGTTCACTCAGCGGTATTTGTTAAATCTTTACCTAACTCTAACTTCCTCAATGGTCCAAATGGGGCGGTGGGGCTTTGTTGGAACCTATCATCACATTAGCATCACAATTAACTCAATTCACATAACTATAAATTCTAAAAGCTGCTCCTAACTAGCTTCCAATTGCCATTAAGTGGCTATCTATTTTCATTACCCTAATCACTCTAAAATGAATAAACAACCTCAACTACAAAACACTCACAAGTCTAATCACTAGTTATTCTCAATTCTTAAAAATTAACTCTACTTCACTACTCACCTTAGTAGCTTTATAATTGAATCCCTTTTTAAGAGTTTTCAAGTTGTTGTAGAAGCTCTCTCTTTCTCTCTCTAAAACACCTAGCTAGTGAGAGAAAGTATAAGAGTAAGACTTTTGATGGTTTTTTTTTTTAAGGTAAAAGAGTAAAAGAGTATGGAAAAACCTTATAACAAGGTGTGTAGAAGCATAAAATTTGAGATTAACTTTAGAGGGTGATGGAAGCTTTGAGAGAAGATTTCATGGAGGATGAAAGAAATGTGAGTTGGGATGAGAAGAAGAAGAAGCTGTTGGAGAAATGAAGAAGTTACTGGAAAAATGATATTTATAGCTAAAGCTTATCCAAACTCTACTTAAATTACGAAAATGCCCTTAACAAGTTGGCTTGTTCTTCTCCAATCCTTTGTGCAATCTTTTTACTCTTTTGATACTAGGACAAAGTCCATAATAGTCTAAAAATACTCGGGTTCACGAAAACCTAAAATTTCAACTCGAGATGAAAAAATGATCATTTTGCCCCTACCTTGGAAATCATCATTATTTCTATTTCCTTTGTCATTTTATCCTTATTTTCATCATTCATTTATGCCTTAAGCCTTAATATTGTTTGAAAGCATACTTTTGTCATTCATTTTGCGCCTACTTCTAGCTACGAGTCTATAAAGATCAAGGTCTCACATTCTTCTTCTTCCTCATCCTTCGCAAGCCATTTTCATTCCACCTCCATGAAAATCAAATTTTTCATGTGATTTTCCTTGTTTTCTTTTCATTTCTTTTTTTTTCTTACTCCTTTCTTGTCCAAACTTTTTGGGCATCAAACCCGTAGCTTTTAATCCTAATTTTTAGCACTTCTAAACCCTAGGAGAGAGAAAGAAAAATCTCTTTCTTTCCTTTATTTTCTACTTCTACTCCACTTTCAACAATACTTGGATTTTTGGCTTCAAATTTTCATTTTTAAGGCTAAAAGGTAAATATTTCAAACTTTTGAAAATTTTGAATTTACGGTTATATTTTCAGATTTTATTTCCTAATTTCTTCAAATTATTTTTCTTGGAAATATTAGGTTTTTTTTTTTTTGATCTTCATGCCTCCAAGCTCACCAAGGTAAAGAATCTTTAAATTTGGAATAGTTGATATGATGGGTTTGAGAATTAGATTAGAATTCTAGGTTAAAAATTAGGCTAGGATATGATTTATCAAGTGCATGCTTATTAGAATGATTAAATTCAATTTTGTGATATATTTGAAGCTATTAATGTTTATTGGTAAATCTAGATTTTAATGGTATTTCGGGACTACCAGAATTAAGACTTTATGGACGTTAGTCTTGTGAGTTACCATTATTGAGGTGAGTGAACTTGCATAAAAATGTTTTGGGATTAAAGCGTATGTGTTTGAATGAATTTCATGAAATGTTTTATTAGCCTTTTCTTTAAAATATGCATGGGAACAAGCCCTTGATGAAACATTTTTACATTGTGGAATGTGACTATGATGAATCCATGTGCTTATATATCATGTTTATATATATATATATATATATATATATGTAAATATATGATTATATGATATGTATTGATAAGTAATATTGTGTGATAAATATAACCGTGTGTGTGCGGTGTGGGAGGGCACATGCCGGTAATGACGATGATGATTGCCAGCTATGTGCAGCGTGAGAGTGCACATGAGCTGATGATTGATCGGTGGTGATTCCAGCCGTGTGCAATGTGGGAGTGCACATGAGCTAATGACTGGTGGTGGTCTATATCTAGCTATGTGCGGTGTGGGAGGGCACATGAGCTGAGGACCGTTAGGCGTATACATGCTTGTATATATATGCCATAGAGATGATCATATATGCTATGAAAGTATTTGCATATGTTATGAAAAGGTTATGAAAATAATATGTGATTGCATTGAATATTGAGAAAACTTGATTATTGTCAATGTGTTCAATTTAATGTACAATGTGGCATGAATGGATTTTCCTTATGGTAGTGAAAAAATCCCCTTAGATTTTATCTGGCCAGAATTTTGTTGCAGCGAGAATGCCTTTTCACTGCAGTGAGAATCAATCTATTATGCTTGGCTTGCTTGAATTCTGCTTAAGTTTTCACCCTTCAACTTCTTTGTTGTTCATGGATCCTTCGTCATCAAGTGACTAAACAACCAAGGGTTTGAATGAAGGGTTTTTAATAAGAAATAAACTAAATTGCATTGTTTTTGAACTTAAGTGCATCATGATTTCTAAACTTTTCTTAACGTTGCTTGTTCCCTTCTTATGTTCACTCACTCGGTTTATACTCATGTTTTTAAACTTCATGTTTTAGGTTTTCTGAGTTAAAGGTGACTGGGTCTTAGGACGAGGTGCTCTTCCTTATCCATTGCTTGGTAGGTTTACCATGACACTAAATGTTAGCAACCATGCCTAGAGTCACTTCGTTGACGGTCAAAGTCTAATTATGTGTATATGAATACTTGATGTGAAATACTAAGACTCATTTGTCAAGCCATATATGTATATTATGGTTGATGATACCATTATGAATACATAATTGGGTCTTATGAATTGTTTTGTATTTGAACATTACGAATTTTGGATTTTAAAGACATATGGATTAATGTACAAGATTATATAAATAGGCTTGCTTAGGCTAAGCGGGTTGAGCCCATTGGGCCCTTGCATCGGTCATGGCTCAGAAATTAGGTTGTGACAAACTCTATATCAGAGCTCTAGGTTTAGTTGAGTTCTAGGGATTCTTGTGTCTGTCAGTGGAGATGTTGGAGTTCGTGTAGAGTCTTGTCCTTGGATTATGGGTGCGCAATGCAAGTCAAGAACAGGAGGCTACATAGACCCTAAATTCATTAGAAACCTACCTATTTCTATGATGTATAAATCGCTAAGCAATTGATGTTTGATTGTGTATAGGTTTGAAGGTGCACCTATTGCACACGCCATGTCTAGAAGAGATGGTAGTTCGGATACCTTTCATAGTACTAGCAACGGGTTGCTAGATTCTAATGCTAGGAGCTAGTGGCGCCCTGATCTAGAGAGTCAAGAAAGTGGCCCGTCCCGGGTTCTTATTGGATGGATTCCATCGAATTTGGAAATATTGTGTCACAGTAAAGAAAGCCTCGAAAGTAGTGAAAGTCTTGAAAGTGAGGATGACACTAATATTTGGGAATGGCGTGAAAAAATTTCTTGAGGAATGGTATAAGGAAAAGTTTAAGGAAAAAGATGTGGGGAAACAGCAAGAAGAGAATAAGGAAAAAGTAACTATTGTAAACTACCATCTAAGAAAGGTATCTACTGTCCGACACTTTCCTCTAGGTT
The DNA here is from genome assembly GCF_053813885.1 of Theobroma cacao. Lineage (NCBI taxonomy): Eukaryota > Viridiplantae > Streptophyta > Magnoliopsida > Malvales > Malvaceae > Theobroma > Theobroma cacao. The sequence goes on from NC_142642.1 coordinate 9,658,681, forward strand.
GTGGGAGAGGTGCTGCACTTGTGAGTAGTGAGGAATGCAGAAGAATACAGCAAGCTTGGATTAAGGATAAAATGGAAAAATCTTAGGAGATAAAGAGGACGTAGAGGAGGATCCATCGATATGTTCGGATCAAGGTGACGATGATCCTAAGGACACTTGATGTTTCCCTTGAATTTTGTATTACTTTAAGTCTAAGCAGATATGGTGTAAATGAAGTAGTCGTAGTAGTTATCTATACAAAGGATGTAAGGGTTTGGCTTTTATTTTGTATAACTCAAATGGATTATGAAATAGTTGTTTTAATGACTTGATGCGTATTGGAATCTTTCGATATGATAGAGATAGATTAGCGATATAATGATTGAGGAAGGATACTTACCCTAGTGGTGTGGTTGGTCGCTTTAGACAACCTTTAAAGGTTGATGTAGAAGGTTGTCAATGGTACAAGCAACTACAAGATCTGATAATAAACATATTTTGCAGTACTATGAAATGGTTACCAATTAACGTGATGGACATTTGAGTGGTAACCCTAGTTTTTGACAAGGTATAAAATGCCATTTGAATTGATAGTGTTTACCAGGAATTATTATTTATTATGGTATGTGGGTTTGTCATGATTTCGAATACGAAAATAAGTAAGTAACTAAATGAAGCCACAGCTTATAGGGCAAGTTGAATCAAAGAAGTTAATTTTTGAGTAAACACATTGAACTAGGGGACTATGTTATAATAAACAGGTTCAATGTGTTGAAATTGCATAGGATATCATGAGATAGCCTGGTAAGGTCAACAATCAATCTTGGAAACGTGAAATTGGGAATCTAAATTGCAGTTACAATTTGGAAGAATATAGAAGAAATCAATGAGACTACAGGTGATACTTTGAATGGTTAACGTGATTAAGTCAAGGATTGTAAACTTAAGTATGGAGAGAATTATAAAATGATGCCATAAAATTATAAAATGATAATTTGACACAAATATAGCCCATTGGAGGTAAATTATGGAACTTGGGAAAGATGAATTCTTGATTTAATAAAGATTGTGAATGTGGAGTGTGGAGAAGGATGAACTATTTTTATGATCTTTTGTATTGAAAGTTAATAAATTATTGGAGTTACAAGACAAGAAAGAAAATTAGTTATGGATGATAAGAATTGGGGGATACCATAAATAGTGAATAATTATGTGTAGTGTTATATATATAATGTGTAGTCATTATACAATATGGAAAGGATGTCTTATGGTGGGAATTAATGATTGATGATAAGTATTAAAATGTAATATGAGTTGAAAATATGAAATTGGCCTGGTGCATATGACAAGCAAAGAGAAGGTACATATGCTTATGGAAATCGTGATATATGCCTAGAGGAGAAACCAGATGGTTGAGGATGATTGATGTAGTGACCTTGAATGTAGACAAATAGCTTTGATGAGGAAATTTCTAGTAGTCACACCACCATAGTGCTGATTACTCAGCGTTGCAACATTAAGAACATTCCACGGCTAAAAGGCACGAGTAAATTGTAAGTGACATGATGATACATTTACAAGCCGAATTATGTTCATTGATCTTGATGTTGAGCGTGGTTATTTGGAGTTTTTAGTGAGTTGGAAAAGTGTTTATATGAGGGAATAGAAAAGTTTCTTTATTGCCTTATGTATTGGCATGTAAGTAAAAGAGAAGTTAGAGAGTTCTTGAGATGGCTACATTGAGATAAATTACCATGTGAAGTATTGAGATGAATAATAGGTTGATTAAAGTCAAATCCTAAGAAATAAAGAAGACAAGAGATTAAGCCTAGTTAAAGGCTAAGAAAAAAGTGAGTGAAAAGTTAGATGAATGTATGAGACATTGGTAAGGAATGTCAATACCAAGTGATAAAAGTGTGAATGAAGGATTACAAGTGTGGCATAAAAAATGAGTTAATATAAAGTATTACTATGTGGATTTACAAATCTTGTCTTGACTTAGTTGAATGAAAAGGATTAGTAACAACACAAGGCCAATTATGTGGCACGCTAGAAATCCTTGAAGATAAATTGAAATAGGAATGGATGAGTATGCATTTACATATCTTGGAGAATAAGTGCACGTTTTTGGAATGATATGCTCGGGATTTTAAAGAGCAAATAAGTGATTAAGTGTTTTAGAAATGCATAAACATCCTTGAAAAAAGGAATTACCAATCATAAGCAGCCAATATAATATGTGGGATTTTGAAACTTGCTAAGGAGCCTAATGGCTCAACCATGGGTTATGTGATCATGTACGGTGAGACATAAGTTTAAGGTGGGTATCTGCAAGGAAATACTCAAAAGGAATCCTACTATGAATCTTGTGAAAACAAGCATTAAGTTGTGTCGTTACAAAAAGGATGCCATAAGCTGAAAGTGATAATCACATTGACATTGAGAAATACGTGAGAAAAGCCTTGTTTTAAGTCTTATAATTTCAAGTACATATTGTAAATGGCCTAAGGAAAAATAATGTTATATTAGTATGAAAGAATAAAGCAAAGGATGAGTAAAGGTAACCTTGATAATGAAGTCAGATAATGAAAACCTCCTAATGTATGATGGAAATTGGAATTCGAAAATGCTCGAGATATGCATGATTCAAATGAGTCTAAGTCTTAAGTGACTCATTAAAATCGAGACGCAACAAAGATATCATATATATATCTAGAGGTATGAAGAATAATTGAGAAATAAGGATGACCTTTAGGAATTATGGTATGGCATAAGATGTAATGATCAAGTAAAGATGAATCTTTGAAGGATTAATGAAATTATAAAGCATATGCAGATACTGAATTGCAATTTAATGAAAATAACTGTTGGCAGTGAGATGTGATTAATGACATTGTGATGCAAGGATATATAGTATAATGATACTTAAGCATATAATTGGAAAGGATAAGAAACGAGTATAGGCCTGTACATGATGTGAAGTTATGATTAGGCATAATGAGAATTTGTATGGATTATGTAAGAGGTAACTTGTCATAAGACGCAAGTGAAATGGTGATTTAAACATATAAAAAGGGTAATCTGAAATTGATTATACCCCAATGTTTATAGATTAAATATGAGAATTATTATATCAAATTTTGGTTATGGATGGGAAACAAATAAAGGGAACTAAGTCCGAAAGCACTTGAACACAAAGATCCTTACACATAATGAGGAATGTTGACATTTAGAAGTGCGTGTACATACGTATGTGTGAAATTGATGACATGACCAACTAAAATGAAGAATTGTTTTTAGAGATTCGAGATTTGAACTTGATATATTTGATGAGTTGTATGGATAATACAATGATAAAAAATTCTATTAGAAGTGGAGCTATGTTGATATAAGAAATTTTAGAGGAATATACAAGGAAATGATATCAAGGAAATGTAATATATAGCGTGATTAAGCCATACAAGATGGATTAATATGATTCAGAAGATTTAAGTTGCATAAATATGGGAAAAACATGAAGTATGAGGGAATGGTTGAAAGATTCAACCCCCAAAAATGTTGGAAATAGGTATAGGAATGAATAGGGCATGTTTATGATGCCATAAGTTATGTAATAGTGTATGGGGATAAGGTGAATAAGTGTCGAGAACTTTGACAAGGAATGGAGTAATAAGATGGTGATTAGGTATACATAAGTAAGTATAATATGTGATTGAAATCAGTATGATTAAGATAGAGTTATGGTTCAATTCCAATGATAGTGATAAAGGCATACTTGACATTTTAATATAAGAGATAATGTTTGTGAAGGTTACTGCCGAATTGATTCTAAAAGATGATAATAGACATAAATAAAGTATTCTAGTCGAACTGGAGGTAAATGAGGTGAATAAATCAAGATTCCCTATAAAGGAAAGGATGGAATAAGATTAGAGAATGAGATTAATAACCCGACACCGATGCGAATTCGAGGACAAATTCTATTTAAGTGAGTGAGACTGTAATACCCCGTACTTTGATATGGTGGCTAATAAAGTTTATCGGATGCCAATTGAGGTTAATTATAATGTTTAAAAGTGATAAAAGATGAAAGGAATAGTATGGGATAAAATATTCCGTACGCAAGGAAATAATAATAAAATAATAATATTTTTATCGAGAAAGAATTTGTGAGATAAAAAGTGATTCAAAAGTGAATTTAGGAATAATAAGGTATTTTGGGTACCAAGGAGACAAGAGGAAAATTTTAGAATAAAATAATATTTTATTTATAAAATAATATTAAAATATTAATATTTTATTCAGTGTCCAAATTTTCCATGAAGGAGGAGTATATGATCAATCTAAGGGGGGGAGAAGAAGAACAAGAAAATTTTGGAGAAAAATGATGTTAATGGGGCCCGTCTGTCTTTATTAAATAAAGCTAGCGACGGTAAGTAAATATTTAAGTATTCTGGTGATACAATATTGAAGCATAAACTTAATATTCAATTGGTACAAGTGTTAAGAAAGAAGAATGGAAAGAAATTGGAATTAAAAGATTGTGAGAGGATACAATTAAAAAAGGTGAAAATCTTATAGGGCAAAATGGTAATTTTACCATTTACTTGGTCAAAGCTTCCCAAGGAAGCTTTGACTCATTTCTTTTTCAGCCATGACCGTCCTTATTCTCTCCCACTAGATATTTTCTTCTTCTTCCTCATCTTTCCCATGCCATTTTCATTCCACCTCCATGAAAATCAAATTTTTCATGTGATTTTCCTTGTTTTCTTTTCATTTCTTTTCTTTTCTTACTCCTTTCTTCTCCAAACTTCTTGGGCATCAAACCTGCAACTTCTAGCCCCAATTTCCAGCACTTCTAAACCCTAGGAGAGAGAGAAAAAATCTCTATTTCTTTCCTTTATTTTCTATTTCAACTCCACTTTCAACAATACTTGGATTTTTGGCTTCAAATCTTCATTTTTAAGGCTAAAAGGTATATATTTCAAACTTTTGAAATTTTTGAATTTATGGTTATATTTTCAGATTTTATTTCCTAATTTCTTCAAATTATTTTTCTTGGAAATATTAGGTTTTTTTTTTGTTGATCTTCATGCCTCCAAGCTCACCAAGGTAAAGAATCTTTAAACTTAGAATAATTGATATGATGGGTTTGAGAATTAGACTAGAATTCTTGGTTAAAAATTAGGCTAGGATGTGATTTATCAAGTGTAAGCTTATTAGAATGATTATATTCAATTTTGTGATATATTTGAAGCTATTAATGTTTATTGGCAAATCTAGGTTTTAATGGTATTTCGGGACTGCCAGGATTAAGACTTTGTGGACGTTAGTCTTGTGAGTTGCCATTATTGAGGTGAGTGAACTTGCATAAAAATTTTTTGGGATTAAAACATATGTGTTTGAATGAATTTCATGAAATGTTTTATTGGCCTTTTCTTTAAAATATGCATGGGAACAAGCCCTTGATGAAACATTTTACGTTGTGGAAAGTGACTATGATGAATCCATGTGCTTATATATCATGTTGATATATATATGTAAATATATGATTATATGGTATGTATTGATAAGTAATATTGTGTGATAAATATAACCGTGCGTGTGCGGTGTGAGAGGGCACATGCCGATAATGACAGTGATGATTCCATCTATATGCAGTTTGGGAGTGCACATGAGCTAATGACCGATGGGTGGTGATTCCAGCCATGTCCGATGTGGGAGTGCACATGAGCTAATGACTGGTGGTGGTCTATATCTAGCTACGTGCATGTGTGGGAGGGCACATGAGCTGAGGACCGTTGAGCGTATACATGCTTGTATATATATGCCATAGAGATGATCATATATGCTATGAAATTATATGCATATGTTATGAAAAGGTTATGAAAATAATATGTGATTGCACTGAATATTGAGAAAACTTGATTATTGTCAATGTGTTCAATTTAATGTACCATGTGGCATGAGTGGATTTTCCTTGTGGTAGTGAAAAAACCCCCTTAGATTTTATCTAGCCAGAATTTCATTACAACGAGAATGCCTTTTTGCTGCAGCAAGAATCAATCTATTATGCTTGACTTGCTTGAATTCTACTTATGTTTTCAACTTTCAACTTCTTTGTTTTTCATGGATCCTTCATCATCAAGTGACTAAAAAACCAAGGGTTTGAATGAGGGGTTTTTAATAAGAAATAAACTAAATTGCATTGTTTTTGAACTTAAGTGCATTATGATTTCTAAATCTTCATTAACGTTGCTTGTTCCTTTCTTCCATTCACACTCACTAGGTTTATACTCACGTTTTTAAACTTCATGTTTTAGGCTTTCTAAGTTAAAGGTGACTGGGTCCTAGGACGAGGTGCTCCTCCCTATCCATTGCTCGGTAGGTTTACCATAACACTAAATGTTAGCAACCGTGCTCAGAGTCACTCCGCTGACGGTCAAGGTTTAATTATATGTATATGAATACTTGATGTGAAATACTAAGACTCATTTGTCAAGCTATATATGTATATTATGGTTGATGATGCCATTATGAATACATAATTGGGTCTTATGAATTGTTTTCAAAGAAATTGTATTTGAACATTACGAATTTTGGATTGTAAAGACATATGGATTAATGTACAGCATTATATAAATAGGCTTGCTTGGGCTTAGTGGGCTGAGCCCATTGGGCCCTTGTGCCTGTCATGGCTCGAAAATTAGGTTGTGACAAATATTTGTTGCCATCTTGTAGTCTTGCATTCCACACCATGTCCACTCAAGGATCAAGTTGAAAGCATTCTTGAAGAATAAGTGATAAACTTATTTGGTCAAGAAATCGTTCATTGGTGTGGTGGAATCCGAAAAGAAGAGTCTCAAAATAAAAGGTATGATTTTTCTTACTTAATAGATTCTTATTTTTTTGGTGTGATAATGTTACTTGCAATAATAATAATGTGTGTTTTCGCTTGTGTAATTGGATTGTTTACTTCCTTTATAAAATTAAATTTTGAAATCCATGCTTTACACAATCACATTAATTCACTAAGATCCTACTCGAACAAAAATTTCATTACAAGATGGAGCATTGTAATAGTCTGCACCAAGGCAACATAAAGAGGAGCAGTGCCACAACCTTATAGAGCTCAAGACCACAGAGCTCAAGGCCATGGCCCCCAAGGGTGCATCCTACTACCCATACAAAAATCATAGAAGCCAAAGCCACAGTGCTCAAGGAGGAGCACTAAGGTGCCGGTTGAAATGTAGGCAAAAAAAAGTTTTACAAGTTAGGAGCATTACGGCGCCCATGGAGCAAGGCTGCAGTGCTCTAATGTGGATTATGAGAATTCTACCCATTGGGAATAAAGTTTTTTTGGATTTTTGGAGGCTATAAATAGGTCTTTTCAGTAGCTGACAGAAGATGTTTAGAGAGGCAATGAATGATAGTTTTTGAGAGATAAGAAAAGCTTTCCAATGAGAGAAACGAGAAACAATTGAAGGAATTGAGGATCAATAATCAAAAGAGGCTTTGATATTTCTTTACTTTTAATTTCTTTCTTGTTATTTTGTTGTAGAAATGATCTTTTCTCTTGATTTAATTATGTCTGTTGTAAAAACAATTATGAACTAAATTTGTTTTCTAGGACTATCGGATATTTCACTATGTAGTTTGAATATGTGATTTTTCCTTGCTTGATATTAATGGAAATTGCATGGTTTATTCAATTTTGCACTTAATGCTTTTCACTACCTGATCACCAGTTAAAATGTCTTGGGTCTCTAAATGGAACTCGATAGAGGGAGTTTAGAATAGATCAATTGTCACAACCCGGAACTCCCCTCAAGCCCGTGACAACCGCTGCGATGTCCCGATCGACACTCATTACCCGAAATGTCAAGAGAACCCCGCAAGGCTTTAATATCAGCTTCTCATTTCCCCTGTGAGTAACCGTTGCCAAATATCACGTTCTAAAAGAATTTTAAACTATTTCCAACGTAAAACAATAAAAGAATAATTTTCTTCTCACGGGGTATTTTGGTCATTTTTCCTCAAAAATCTCGAAATCCGCTAAAAATGTAGTATGCGAGTACAAAACACATAATTCATAATCAAAAATAAGTTTAAACATCTAAAACCTTCATTTAAAATTAAATTATGATTATTAGAATAAAATAAAAATATTGAATAAAATATTCAATTTTCTCATAAAACAATATTTTTAGAACACTGCATAAATAATTTTTACAGCGTAAAAGCAAAACAAATTCATATATATTGTAATACAGTAAGCCAGAGTATTTAATTTAATTTACAGTAACAAGTGGGCCCTCGTATAACCAAAAGTAAGAAAAATTGTGAACCTACAGTTTGGAGGATGCAAATCCAATGGTGGTCCTCGATGAAATCAGCTATCTATAGACTATCCTGAGCCTGAAATGGGTGGAAAGAAGGGTGGTGAGATTATATAATCCTAGTGAGTAAACAAATACCATCTAAAAATATTCAATAAAATATTCAATTTTCTCATAAAACAATATTTTTAGAACACTGCATAAATAATTTTTACAACGTAAAAGCAAAACAAATTCATATATATTGTAATACAATAAGCCAGAGTATTTAATTTAATTTAAAGTAACAAGTGGGCCCTCGTATAACCAAAAGTAAGAAAAATTGTGAACCTACAGTTTGGAAGATGCAAATCCAATGGTGGTCCTTGATGAAATCAACTATCTATAGACTATCCTGAGCCTGAAATGGGTGGAAAGGAGGGTGGTGAGATTATATAATCCCAGTGAGTAAACAAATACCATCTAAAATATCTAAAGCCGAGTAAATGGAGACAGATAAAATAGTTTAACATACTGTAATTCATCACCTTTCAACTTGTTTCAACCAAATAAAATCAATTCATATAAATCGAGTAATCAACATGGCTTATGAATTTCTTAAAACTTTGGCTCGTGCCAAAATCATTTTTATACCCAGTTACCAGGGCTATCCCAACCGAGTCCGCCAAGGCTGATAAAAAGTTATGTACACATAAATCATGTTTTTATTTTGAAAACATAGTCGTTCCTTGGCATTGCTTGAGTTCCCCTCACGTGGTGGTTTGGCGTGAAGTGAACTCTAAATTTTGACCTCGGGAGTTACCCAACGCACCTCTTCGATTGAGGTACATATATATGACCAGGTTACGTGCCCCTCTAATAGGCTGGTCCATAGAACTAGCCCATTGCAGCAAGCTAAACCCACCATACAATAAAAATTCAACAGCATGACATGGCTATTTTTATCATTATCCAGCCTATCAAGGCAAACAACAGTTTATACATTTCAACACAAATACCAATTCAGCCATTCATGCCAATATTGTCGTAAGCCAATCAATTAGAATCATGAATTTACAACACACAAAAATAGTCCCCAATTACTCTATTTGAAAAGCCATCATTCAATTTCAAGACAATTTTATAAAATCATCTCATTTAATCACATTTTGCTTATAAACATAAAAATTTGCCATTTAAACTCATTTTCCATAAAATCACAAAATCGGATAAAAACCACTTTAGATAATTAAGACAATAGTAAGGTTACTCACAATGTCTAGAGTGCGGATTTTCGAAGTACTTTGACTACTTGTTCTAAGATGCAATTTCCTTGCCTTTATCGGAGGACTCACCACCTTGACATAGTACAAAATCGAGAAACTTACTACATTGGTACTAAATCGAAATTAAACTAATTTAGACTACTAATGCATGATATGGAATGTAAAATGCACGGGTAACCATCTAAACTCGGTATTGGCCTAATTCGTCTTATCACCCGATTAATTGGCCAACGCATCTAATTTAGCTCCAAATTGCTCCATTTCTTTTCCAATACCTTAATTCACCAAACACAAGTCAAATAACCTATAAATTGGCAAAAACATCTTCACTTTTCTTCTTAGAATTTTTGGTCAATACTGGTGCATTAACACCGTGATTTTTCCTACTACTTTTTCACACCATAATTCATCATTTTCTAACCAATTCTTCTTAAAATAAAAAAATCAAATTCATACTCCCTCAATACAAGGTAGGTTCGGCCATTGATGGGTGATGGGGAAAATGAATTCTTTTCTTGTTGTTTTGCTTTTAGACATGGTAAACTAACTAAAAACACTAACATAACTTGAAATCAAATCAATCCAACATCATTCTCTCTCTATACCCATTCAGCTAGCCATGAATTCACCATGAAAACATGAAATTTAACCATGGAAAAATAAGGAGAAATGCTTAAGGAAAATAGACTTCAAGTTTAAATTGAGAAATCCTATCTTTTTCACTTGTTTTCCTTGATTTTCCACACTTTTTCTCTTGAAATTCTCCACCTAGGGTTTGTTCTTTCTTTGTTTCCCTCTTTTCCTTGCTTGGCCAAATATTTGGAGAGAAGTGAGAGGTTTATAGGCTGATTTTTAAAAGAAATAATAAAATAATCTAAGCTTGACAAGTGTCATTTTATTATTGATCTATTTTTAAAACTTTAAAAATTTAAACTTTTTATCTCCATCACATATATTTTCTCACTTATCCGTAACATAAAAAGGCAATGGATGAATTCTATGAGCATGACAAGTGTTGGGTGTGTAAAATTACCATTTTGCCCTTGGGGTGGTAAAATGACTATTTTGCCCCTATCCTCTGAAAAACACCGAAATTAAAATTCTTCACTTCTCAAACTCAAATTATACTCCAATAAGTCAAATGTGATCAAAATCTTTCAAAAAAATTCCCATTTTGTCCTCAAGTGGCAAAATTACCATTTTCCCCCTATATAGTGAAATTTTCGGTTTGACTCCAAATTGATCCTCGAACTCCAAATCACCATTTTAAGTCATTCTGGGGTTTTAAAATTCTCAATTTCATCTTAAATTCTCTATTTAGACTAGTTCGAGGCTTAATTCAACTTAATTGTACCTTTGGTACAATATCGTCCTTTAACGATTTCCAAGGTACCCAAGTAAGCAAACATGCATTCTTATGTAAGAAATGGCATAATAAACATATTGTAGAGTCGGGCTTGACATCAATGTTTTGAATAGCCTTTGTTCGATTCACTTCGAAGTTAAGTGATATTTTCGTGTTTAGGATAAACATATATCTAAATAACTTACATAGCCAAATTAGAACACGAATGTAATGAACTTTTTCTAATTAATTTGCATAGACATTGGGATTAATTATGGAAAATGATTTAATTCAGATGCAGTTTTGAGTAAAAGATTAACATTTTGTTCTTCGTTGATTTTTTAGTTTAATTAATCATTTGAAATTGAGTGCTTGGATAAGATTACTTTGTTATACACTTAATACTTATTAAGAATAGGTACAAATCTCTATGGGAACCGATACTCAACTTACCTTTATATTACTTGTACAGACATGTGCACTTGCGTGTAATAATCCAAACAACAATAATCTTTGTAGATGGGAAGAATTTTGCCAAGAATTTTTGAGCCAAGTCCTCCCATGTAGTAATAGATCTAGTTGGTAGTGAATTTAACCAAGTCTTTGCCTTATCCCATAGTGAAAAAGGAAAGAGTTGTAAATTCAAAATTTTGAAAAAGTCGTAGATTTCTAGGAAATTAACTAGATGAGAGTTAGGATCATCACTGGGTAACCCACCAAACTGAATAGAAGACTGAATTATTTGAATGTAAGTAAGCTTGATCTCAAATTTATTTGCATTGATATGAGGTTTTCTAATGCTTTAGTGCAAGCCTTGTAAGAAGGCAACAATATAATCCCACAAAGCTTTGTTCTCTTTAAGAACCTGATTAACAGCATTGTTACTATTATTATTATTATTATTTTTAGCCATTGTCTAATTTAGAGTTTGAACTTGTAAATTTTCCCTTCGAATCCTTCAAAAGTTCTTTCTATCTCTTGATCAAAAGCAATAAGATTCAAGTTCTTCCTTTGCATACAATGACCAAAGATGCTTAAAACAAGAAAAATAAGGTTTGAATTCAGACTAAATTTGCTTGGTATTAGTATTAGTAAAAATTCTAGAAAACAATTCCCCAACAACAATGCCAAAAACTTATTGTTAAAATTCTCTACCCACGTAAGTATACGTATCGTAAAAGATAATATAATGGTAAGTAGAGTGTCGATCCCATAAAGAATTCATCTAAAATTTTACTAAGTACTAAAATTAGAACAATTTAACCTTATCCAAACAATCACAAATAGATAACTAATTAAACTATAAATTAATTAACAAAAACTAGCTAATAATTAAAAATCAAAGCAAGAATATAATTGAATAAAATCAAATCAAACATTGGGAGAATTGATGAATGGAAAACACTCTCAACTCCCATGCCTTCCCCCCTTCCCAAACACTCACGGTTTGGCTGCTGGCAGGCCATCGGATGCACCCCAAGGCCAGCCGCTAACAGCTACTGCCTCCCCATACCTTACGGGGTCCACCCATAACCCACAAGGAAGAGAAAACCTTCAGTCGCCATCCATTCTTGACCAGCCACAAGGCTTTCATGGCTTTCTGCAAGCCATAAGCGACAAAAATTAGCCACCACCCTAACCCCGTGCTCCTAAAAAATCATTCCTCTCAATCATAGTAGGAGACAAGCCGTCTGTAATCCCTTCCTCATGAGATCCAATCACTTACAAGAATCGCCGACTGCAGCATTCTTTGAGGACAAGATCCAGAAACTTGCCCAACCCTTCGCTCACTCCATTATTAGGAGGTTTAGCCGCATGCCAAAACTGTAGGAGATTAGTCAAGCTTTCAAGGGGATCAGGCTCACCAGTGCTTATGCAATACACTAGTTAGATTACAAACATGTATTGATTCACTTATCAAACGAACAAGATTTTAATTGGATCTAGACCAAGCAACAATGGTTCATAGCAAATCAGAAAATAAGGGTGTCCAAATGGAGCCCAGATTTTGAAGTAGAAAAAGAATCGTTGATCATCTCGATTTGGATATCTTTTCTCAATTTAAAAGCACATCTTTATGAGAAATCGACATTGCTGTTAATTGATAAAACTGTGGGTAAACCTTTATTTATTGATGAGACGATTGCTAATGGTTCTTGGCCAAGTGTGGCTCGAGTTTGTGTGGAATATGATTGTAGGAATGCTCTGATTGAAGAGGTTTAGATTGTGATCAAAGATTGGGTCACTAGGGCTATTACTTGAGGCTACGCATTGAGGGTTGAGTTTTCAAAAATGCCCCGACTATTGTGAGCATGGTTGTCATGTAGGACATTCAGTTTCAACGTGTTTGGTGTTAGGCAATCGATCAAACAATCTACGGAAGCCACCGGGGAACAAGACTTTGAGAGATGATGGAAAAGAGCTGCAAAAGAGAGATGCAGATTTGCTGCAAAAAGAGTGGACTCGATGATGGCAGTCTAGTTGAAATAGAGGAAGAAGTGGCAACCAGTTGGCAAGGCTAGAACGGCCGGAGTTAAGGACCTCAAGGGTTCAGGAATTGATTTACAAAACCAGAGGAAGGAATCGGTGCCACTGTCGAACATAAAATAGGGGCAAACAGAGCATGTGAACAGTGTCATGCCAGCCCAAACACTGCAGCAACAACCAACCACCGATTGAAGGAGGAGAAATTAATGGGTCAGAGGACGATAAAGTAGTACAGAATAAGGACCCCAATAACACTCCACGGGCAGATGAAAATGCTCAGCAGGGACTGTTAGAAATAGTTTTTGATTGTGTGGCAACTAATGGTACCCATGAGCAGTAGGATGAGGAACGTTAGAGTAATATAAAGGTTAAAAATAGCAAGAAGAAGAAAATCTAGAAAACATCTCCTGATCGGGCAGTGGACGCTACGTTGCATGGGACTGAAAAACAGCAACTTATGGGAATAAGAGAGGTTGTCGTGACGAGGGGTTTTGCTGGGCATAATCGGGTGGATTTAACACTGAAAAAAAAGTGATAGTCAGACAAGGGGTTTTGTTGGGCATAATCGGGTGGATTTAACAGTGGCATGCCCACGTGATAGGACGGAAGGATATGATGACAATCCTCCCAACTTGGAGTCAGCCTCGGGTAAGGGTATGTATAATAAAGAGCTTAATGATATTCCATCTATTTCAAGCAATAACCATGCGGAGTTAGAAGTCCATCCGCGGGAGAGGCACATAAGACATTTAGACAATGCAGTTCCATTTTGGAAAACATTTAGTTCAGCCACAGAGGATGTAATAGTCATGAGTGGAAATGAAGGGGACTCTGATGAGGACTCCATCTCTATAAGCTTTGTTGCAAGAAACCATCAATGATTAGTGCTCTTGTGTGGAATGTGAGAGGTATTTCAGGTAAGCCAACTTTGAAAAGAATAAAAAATTTATTACTTATGCATAAAATCAAAATTTTAATTACTTTGAAGCCTATGGTTGATGCTGAAAGAGCAGATTATTTTCGCAGGAGATTGGGATTTGAAAAAGTTGTTGTTAACTGCTCCCAAAAGATATGGGTGTTTTATTCTTATGATGTGTCTTGTGAAATACTATTTGATCATGTCTAGTGTTTACATGTGCGGTTGTCTTTGCCATGGATAGCTTTTCCATTTTTTGCCACATTTGTCTATGCTAAATGTAGCAGGTCAAAGAGATTGTCGCTATGGGAGTGTTTAAGAGCAGTTTTTACAGGTATTGATGATCTTGGCTCGTCGAGGGGGATTTTAACATCATTTTACAAAGAGAGGAAAGACTGTATGGTGCCAAACCACATGGAAGAGGTATGGAGGATTTTGCAACAGCTTTAATGGTCTGTGGGTTGTTAGTTAGAGGTTTTTAGGGTAATTCTTAAACATGGACAAACTCTCATATTTTTTGAAGATTAGATAGGGTGGTATATAATCACCACTGGGCAACGAGTTTTCCACTTATAAGGGTGCAGCATCTAAACCAGGATGGCTCGTACCACTGTCCCTTGTTGATTTCTTGCTCACAAACTGTTGAAAAATATCCTTCTTCATTAAGGTTCTTGCATGCATGGATCCATCATCATGAGTTTAAAAAATTTGTTGCTACAAACTGAAAACTACCTATACAGGGATGGAGATTGAAAGCTTTTTGGGGCAAGCAACTGAGATTGAAACAAAATCTTAAATGGTGGAATAAAGTAGTATTTGGAGATATATTCCATCGCTTGAAAGAAGCTAAAAAATGAGTTGAGGAATGTGAAATAACTTTTCAGCAAGAGTAATCTTTTGAAAATAGAGTGGCGTTAAATAAGTCATAAGCGTAGCTTAACCATTATTTGAGTGTTGAGGAGACTTTTTGGTAGCAAAAATCAGGTATAAAATGGCTTGTTGATGGAGAACACAATACCAAATTCTTCCACATGGGGGTGCGAAAAAAGAGAATTAAAAGCCATGTTTTTAAGATCCAACAATTGGATTGTGAGTGGGTTGAAGATCTAGTAGCAATAAAGGCCTCTGCTATTGAGTTTTTCTCCTCTCTCATGAAGAAAGAGCAGTGCAACTTGTCCAAGTTTAATAGTTCTATTATTCCCACTTTAGTCTCAGCAACTGACAATAATTTTTTATGTGCAGCCCCAACACTGCAGGAAGTCAAAAAAGTTGTCTTTGCGATAAACAAGGATAGCGTTGGTAGGCCTGATGGGTTTTCATCATTTTTTTCTAGCACTGCTGGGATATTCTTGCCGATGTTCTCTTTGATGCAGTTTTGGATTTCTTCTAAGGGACGTACCTACCTCGTGAGATTACTTCCACCACCCTTGTCTTTTTACCGAAGAAAAGTAATGCCTCTGCTTGGAATGATTTTTGACCTATTAGTCTGTGTAATGTGCTTAACAAAATCATCACAAAGTTGTTAGTAAATCGGTTGGCCAAGTTATTGCCTTCCATTATTACAGAGAACCAAAGTGGGTTTATGAGTGGAAGATTGATAAGTGATAATATTTTGTTAGCATAGGAATTGATTGGACAAATTGACTGAAAGGCTAGAGGAGGAAACCTAATGCTACAACTGGACATGATGTAGGCCTATGACTGTCTTGATTGGGATTTCCTTGTTACAGTGCTTCAGCAATTTGGATTTTGTCCACAGTGGGTTGATATGATTCAACGGTGTATATCAAATTGCTGGTTTTTAGTTTTAATAAATGGCACCACAGCTGGCTATTTCAAATCGAAACGAGGACTTCGTCAAAGTGACTCTATCTCCCCTCAACTATTTATTTTGGTAGCAGAATCAAGGGTACTTAATGGCCTTTTTGCTCAGTATCCTTCTCTTTATTATAATGTTGGTTGCTCATTCCTGGTTAGTCATTTGGCTTTTACAGATGATGTTGTAATTTTTTACTAATGGAACTAAAGCTTCCCTGCAAAAATTAAAGTATTTATGCAGGAATATGAGATAGTTTCTGGACAGAGGATTAATACTCAAAAGAGTTGCTTCATTACCCACAAAAACATTGCAACCACAAGAAGACAGATAATAGCACAAGCTACAAGTTTCATTCATAAATGCTTGCTTATTACTTATTTGGAAGCCCTATTTTACAAAGGCCCTAAAAAGGTGATTTTGTTTGATGATTTGATTACGAAATTAAAGGTGAGAATCTCAGGATGGGAAAGTAAGATTCTTTCCCCTGGGGGACAGATAACTTTATTAAAGGGTTTGTTATCTTCTCTACCTATTTATTTACTTCAGGTTCTTAAACCTCCATTATGTGTCATTGAGAAAATTGACAGAATTTTTAATAGTTTTTTATGGAGAGATTCTGCAGATACAAGGAAAATTCATTGGCCTTCATGGCAGCACAGTACATGCCCATCCTCTGAAGGTGGCTTGGATATAAGGAGCCTAAGCGATGTTTTTGAGGCATTTAGTATGAAGTTGTGGTGGAGATTTCAGACTTGTACTAGCCTATGGACACGATTTATGAGAGACAAATACTGCACAAGTAGGATTCAGAGACAAATTCAGCCCAAACTCCATGATTCCCAAACTTGGAAATGGATGTTAGCTAGCTGCCCGGTAACTAAACAACACATCAGATGGCGGATTGGGAGAGGTGAGTTATTCTTTTAGCATGACTGTGGGATGGGTGACGAACCTTTGGTTAATCGTTTTCCATCCTTTGCATCTTCCATGATTTGAGTGTCCAATTTATATCATAATGGTACATGGAATGTGGGTAAGTTAAATGATGCATTGCCTGACGATGTTGTTGCAGAAATCCTGAAAATTCCAATCAATGAATCTAGGGTTGATGAGGCATATTGGGCTCCCACTTCGGATGGTTGTTTCACTACTAAGTCAGCTTGGGAGATAGCTCGACAACGCCATTCAGTTAACTTTATGTTTAATTTAATTTGGCACCGAAGCATCCACTTGCTATTTCTTTTTTTCTATGGAGATTATTTCAGGATTGGATTCCAGTTGATTTGAGGTTGAAATCCAAAGGCTTCCAACTTGCTTCTAAATGCCAACACAGCAACGCAGAGGAGTCACTTTTTCATGTCATGTGGGAATGTCCTCTAGCTTCACAAGTTTGGAATTATTTTACAAGATTCTTCCAAATCTATATTATTCATCCACAAAATGTTTATCAGATTATTTGGGCATGGCTGTACTCTAGTGACTACACTAAAAAAGGACACATCCGCATTTTAATGCCTTTACTTATTTTTTGGTTTCTATGGGTTGAACGTAAAGATGCAAAGCATAGGAACCTAGGCATGTATCCCAATAGAGTAATATGGAAAGTGCTAAAGCTTATTCATCAATTATTCCATGAGGGGCAATTCCAGCAATGGCAATAGAAGGGAGATATATAGATTGCTAAAGCATAAGGCCTTTTATTCCAAAAGACATCCCCACCTCAACCAAAAGTATTCTCTTGTTAGAAACCATTAACAGGTGAGTTTAAGTTGAATGTTGATGGTAGTTCTAAGCATGATTGTTAGAGTGCTGCAAGTGGTGGACTTCTTTGGGATCATACAAGTACTCTGATTTTTGGTTTTGCTAAAAACTTTGGGCCTTATAATTCATTACAAGCAGAGTTAATGGCATTACATAAAGGTTTGCTTTTATGTATTGACCACAATGTTCGTAGACTATGGATAGAGATGGATGCGAAAGTAGTGGTACAAATGATGCATGGAGGACATAAAGGTTCTGACCATATTAGATATTTATTAGCTTCAATTTGTAAATGCTTGAGTGTCATCTCTTTTCGGATATCGTACATTCATAGAGAAGGTAACTAGGCTGTAGATTTGCTCTCCAATCAGGGGTACACACATGAAAACCTGCATGTCTTTGCACAAGCCGAAGTTCAGCTTAAAGGTATTCTCATATTAGACAAAAAGAATTTACCGTATGTTCGTTTTAAATAAATGTAAAGGAGTAGTACTCTAAATTTATTCTTGCTTAATTCATTTTGTTTTTTATTTAGAATCTTGTAACATGGAGGTGTTTCAATTTTATGATTGCATTCATAAATATGCATGTAAAATGGGACATTTCTTTTTAAGTATTTCTTTAAGCTTCTCCCACACTCATGAAATTCTGGAGGTTCGATTTATGTCCCCTTCCTTATTGTACTTAATTTTTTCGATTATTAATAAAATAATTATAGGGTAGCTAGGCCCTGCGAGAATTTTTCAGCATTAAAAAAAAAAACCTAGGATTACAATATCCTTCACACTTCATCTAAATCTTACCTTTCTTTCTTAGCTTATTCCAATGGCTTGAATTGCCAACTTAAAGTCCTCAATTATTTATAAAGCTTTTTCGATACTCTTAAAAATATATCTATTTTAACGAAATCACTTTATCTTTATGTGAATTGAAATTAAAATAGACTCATTAAGTTCAAGCTCTAATATTCGCTATACATGATATATAGGTATAACTTTATCCTATACACAAATCAATTCATTCATTCAAGCAAATAAAAATGAACATATGCTAATCCAATTTTGGCCTACACTAAACTCCCTTTCTCAATTTATGTTTAGGTTTCTAGATCAATTTAATTGTGATCAAGCAATTAAAAGCATTAAGAACAAATTGAAATCAACAATTCAAATCCATTGAAAATAAGCAAAAAAAAGATTAAAAACTACATGTAGTTCAATTGCAATCGTAGAAAAAGAAATTTAGCTAGCTACTCATAATTGCAATTATAAATAAAAACATATGAAGTTTAGCTATCAAGAGTAACAAGAATAATAAAAGCTAATGGAGAAGAAAATAAACAAATTTTGTAGCTTTGATCTTCAATCTTCAGCCTCAACTTTTACTTTCTTGAATCTCTCTTAGGGTTTTCTTCTTATCAATAACCTTTCCTCGAACTAACTATTTATACTCAAAACTTAACCTAATTTTTTTAAACATAATTACTTTAGCCTAATTGTCACGACCCAAATTTCGGGCCATGACCGGCGCATGGGCCCAATGGACATAGTCCACTAAGCCCAAGCAAGCCTATCAATCTGACATGTTCATCATTCCATCATAAACTACTAAGTCACATTTCATAACTTAGGATTAAAGTAATATTAAATAATGCCAACTCATACTGGCATACCAATTAAGTGCACATTGCATACAACATGTATCTTAATAATTTACATCAAGTTTGTCTATACATCTAAAAAAGAAGACTCGATTTCCAGCGGAAGGACTCAGACGAATGTACAGCTACTAAATGCCGAGACACTTACCAAAAGATGGATACAAGTCTACAAGGACACCTCGTCCCAGTTACCGGCTACGTCGTGATCTGAAAACATGAAGTTGAAAATGGTGAGTATAAACCCAATGAGTGAACAAGGAAGGGAACAACCAACAATAAGGGACAATTTAAAATCATGATGCACTTGTTTTAAAACAATGCAATTTAGTTCCATTCATACTAAAAACCCCTCATCAAGCCCTTAAATGATTAATCATTTGAAGATCATGAACCCATACATAACAAATTATTTGAAGAATGAAAACTTCAATGATACGCAAGCAAGTCAAATATGACAGCGAATCTTCGCTACAGCGGAAAGGCATTCTCGCTGCAGCGATGTTAGGATTAAGTTATTAGCCAAACGAGGGTTTCTCAACTAGCTGAGGGTTTCTCACTAAACCTCTTCATTTTAAACTTAACTCATCTAGTCCTTAATGTTGGAAGTCCATACTCAGATATGGTAGCAAAGAAGTTAAAAATATGGCAGCAATTGGACAAGGTAGAAGACAAAATAGAAAATTTTTTGCTGCAGCGAAAATGTGACCCAAAAACAGAAGGTTTCTCGCTACAGCAGAATTGTAACCCAGAAACAAAAAGTTTCTCGCTGCAACGAGAATGAATTTCGCTACAACGAGAAGCTACAATGTCATTCTCACTGCAATGAAAATGCATTCTCACTGTAGTGAGTTTTTGACCAGTCTACCCCTCCAAACCCGAGAGTTTCTCACTACAGCGAAAATGATTCTCGCTGCAGCGAGAAACAGGGCACCAATGAAAAATTTACCCTTCTTCCCAAAAGAAAAACCACTCTACTGAAATGTCCAAACCAACATGAAACGCATAACAATTTTGAATGAATTTCGCTGCAACGAGAAGCTACAATGTCATTCTCACTGCAACGAAAATGCATTCTCACTGTAGTGAGTTTTCGACCAGTCTACCCCTCCAAACCCGAGAGTTTCTCACTACAGCGAAAATGATTCTCGCTGCAGCGAGAAACAGGGCACCAATGAAAAATTTGCCCTTCTTCCCAAAAGAAAAACCACCCTACTGAAATGTCCAAACCAACATGAAACGCATAACAATTTTTCAAAGTTTAATATGTAAAGTTTCACATGCATTACAAACATATACCATTACTCATTAATTTCCTATAACACACATATTTACATATGTATATATGTATACGTATACCCATCATCATCATGCACACCATCACATCATCACATCACCAACTCATGCGCACTCCCTACTCGCACATAATCGGGTCATCCTAGGCTTATGCGCACTCCCTACTAGCACATAGTCGTGTCAATATAATTACACAACACTATATTCAAACATATATGTATATCAACATAATGCTGCAACATAGAGATCCATGATAACCACACATCATAACATAAAATTGATTTATCAAAGGCTTGTTCCCAAGGCACTTGTTTTAACAAAGGTTGTGTAGAATCATTCAAATACTTTGTACAAACAATCATATTCCCAAAACGATTTTGATAGGCAGTCCACTCACTGGTTTATTGTTGAGCCTTTAGCTTACTCTAATTCCCCTAATGATCTAATTGGAAGGATGGGATTTCATTAGAACCTAGGATCACATTAACATAAGCAATAGGTCAATTCACACACTATAAACCCTAAAAGCTATCTCTTAGCTAGCTTTCAATTGCCACATTAAATGGCTATCTATGTTCACTATCTTAATCACTATAAAAGGAATGGACATACTCAATAATAAAACAGCTCATAATCCCAATTACTAGCCATTATTCACAGCTAAAAATCAAAATTAGTTCATCACTTACCCTAGGGTTCCTTTGTAGTCAAATTCTCTTCCAATTGCTTCCACACAAATGGGGTAATTCTCTCTTTCTCTCTCTAGAATACCCAACTAGCCAGAGAAAGTATGGAAATAAGATTTATCAAGGGTTTTGAAGTGAGAGAGTGAAAGAATACAAGGGTTCTAGTCAAAAGGGTTCAAAGGTATGAAAACTAGAACTAGAAAGAGAAAATTATGCAAGCTCCATATCAAGCTTCCATGGAGGTTGGAAGCAACGTGAAAGAAAAGTAGAAAAAGAAGACAGGCTACTGGAAAATGGGAGAAAAAGTTGCTAGAAACAAGATATTTATAGCTCAAATTTATCCATTCCCTTGAAATTACCAAATTACCCTTCCACCAATTAACTTACTCTCCTCCAATCTTTTAAGCAATCTTTTTTCTCTTTTGACACTAGGACAAGGTCCATAATGATCTAAACATGCTCGGGCTCATCAAAAACTTAAAATTCTAACCCGAGGTGAAAAATGACCATTTTATCCCTACCATGAAAATCATCCAAATTTTGGTTTCCTTTCCATTTTACCCCTAATTTCACCATCCATTTATGCCTTAGGCCTACTTAGGCCATAATATTGTTTAAAAATCTTACTTTTATGGGCTTACTAAGGAAATTACGAAATTACCCCTGACCAAGGATATCGCA
Source organism: Theobroma cacao (assembly GCF_053813885.1). Lineage (NCBI taxonomy): Eukaryota > Viridiplantae > Streptophyta > Magnoliopsida > Malvales > Malvaceae > Theobroma > Theobroma cacao. The sequence continues at coordinate 9,680,912 of NC_142642.1, forward strand.
TATACTTCCCTTTACGAGTCTATAAAGGTCAAGGTCTCACACTAATGACTCTTAATATGGGCTTATAATAAGTGTAGAGCCTATTTAACTTAAGTCAGCCAGTAACCTTATCTTTCCCATAACATTTTTTTTTTCAAATTTTCCTCTTCGACACCATGGAGCTCCCTTGAATTCAAGCCTTCTCTTAATAACTACTACACTCTATCAGCTTCCAATGTGATTTTCTCCATCTTCAAAGTAGAACTGGGCAAAGTATTATTCATGAAAGTTGTATCCATATCTCTTATCTTTCCAATGGTTTAAGAATGGCATCAATTGAACATGTGGAGTTAAAGTTATGCTCAAAATACTGCACATGTACAAACAAAGTGTCACGACCCAAATTTCGGGCCATGACCGGTGCATGGGCCCAATGGTCGTAGTCCACTAAGCCCAAGCAAGCCTATTAATCTGACGTGTTCATCATTCCATCATAACTGCTAAGTCATATTTCATAACTTAGAATTCAAAATAATACTACACAATACCATCTCATACTGGCATACCAAACAAGTGTATATACATTGTCTACAACATGTATCTTAACAATTTATATTAGGTTTGTCTATACACAACAAAATAATACTCAACTTCCAGAAGAGGGACTCGGATGAATGTACAACTACTGAATGCCAAGACACCTACCAAAAGATGGATACAAGTCTACAAGGACACCTCGTCCTAGTTACCGACTACCTCGTGATCTGAAAACATGAAGTTGAAAACAGTGAGTATAAACCCAGTGAGTGAACAAGAAAGGGAACAAGCATACCATAAGGAATGTTTAATGAAATCATGATGCATTCTTTTTCAAAACAATGCAATTTATTTTTGACCTTATTAAACCCCTCATGTAAACCCCACATGAGAAAAATCACTTATTGGAAAAAGTCCATGCTCAACAAAGGAATTGGAGAGTTAAAAATTTAATAGCATTCATGCGAATCAAGTCAATAAACTATGGGTCCTCGCTGCAGCGGAAAGGCATTCTCGCTGCAGCTATGCTGCAGCAGGAATGAATTTTTGCTATAACGACACTTGATTTAAATTATCATCTAACCGAGGGTTTCTTGACTGGCCTAGGGTTTCTCACCAAACCTCCTCATTTTAAACTTAACTCATTTAATCCTTAATGTTGGAAGTCCATGCTCCGATATGTTAGCAAAGAAGTGAAAGATAGGGCAGCAATTGGACAAGATAGGAGACCAAAACAGAAAGTTTTTCACTGCAGCAAGATTGAATTTTGCTACAGCGAAATTATGACCTAGAAACAAAATGTTTCTCGCTACAGCAAAATTATAACCCAGAAACAGAAAGTTTCTCGCTGCAGCAAGAATGAATTTGCTGTAGCAAGAAGCTACTGTGTCATTCTCGCTGTAGCGAAAATGCATCCTCGCTGCAACGAGTTTTCGGCCAACCTACCCCTCTAAAACCCGAGGGTTTCTCGCTGCAACGAGAATGAATTTCGCTACAGCGAGAATCAGAACATCCAGAAAAAAGGTTCCCTTTTCCCTTAAAACAAAGCCATCCTGCTAAATATAAAAAAAACAACATGTAACACATGCAAACTCCCAAATTTCAATAAATCAAATGCTCACATTTTTGCATTTACAACCATATACCATATATGTATATATATATATAGATATCAATCATCATATACACCCTCCCATCATCATCATCTCATATACAATGGCTTATGCGCACTCCCACTCGCACATAGTCGGGTCAGCAATGGCTTATGTGCACTCCCACTCGCACATAGCCGGGTCAGCAACGGCTTATGTGCACTCTTACTCGCACATAGTCGGGTCCACATCAACATACAAAGAAGTACCCAATGCATATCATGCTTACTATCATATTTTGATAACACATAGCATATTGTATAGCACATTTCCACAATATAAAATCACTTCACCAAAGGCTTGTTCCCAAGGCACATTTTCAAAGTCAAGTTAGATAAATCATTCACATTCCCCAAAACAAGTTTGAAATGCAAGTCCACTCACCGATTGATTGTAGAGCCTTTAGATGACTCTAATTCCCCTAATTGTCCAAATGAGATGATGGGGCTTCCTTAGAACCTAAGATCACATTAGCATAAGCAATAGGTCAATTTACACACTATGAACCCTAAAAGCTATCTCTTAGCTAGTTTTCAATTGCCATATTAAATGGCTATCTATGTTCACTATCTTAATCACTAAAAAAGTAATTAACATACTCAACAATAAAACAGCTCATAATCCCAATTACTAGCCATTTTCTACAGCTTAAAATCGAGCTTAGTTCATCACTCACCCTTGGGTTTCTTTGCAGTTGAATTCCCTTCCAATAGCTTCCAAATAAGTGGGGTAATTCTCTTTTTCTCTCTCTAGAATGCCCAACTAGTGAGAAAAAGTATGGAAATAAACTTTACCAAGGGTTTTGAAGTGAAAGAGTGAAAGAATACTAGGGTTCTAGTCAAAAGGGCTCAAAAGTATGAAAACTAGAGCTAGAGAGAGAAAATTTTGCAAGCTAAATATTAAGCTTCCATGGAAGTTTTGAAGAAATGTGAGAGGGAAGAAGGAAGAAGAAGACAAGCTACTGGAAATGAGAGAAGAAGCTGCTAGAAGAAGGATATTTACAGGCCAAACTTATCCATTCCTTTAAAATTACGAAAATACCCTTGATTAGTTAGCTTGTTCTCATGCAACCCTTTGTGCAATCTTTTTGCTTTTTTGACATTGGGACAAGGTCCATAATGGTCTAGACATACTCGAGTTCATGAAAACTTAAAATTTTAACTCGAGGTGAAAAATGACCATTTTGCCCCTACTGTGAAAATCATCAAAATTTTGGTTTTCTTTCCATTTTACCCCTAATTTCACCATCCATTTATGCCTTAAGCCTACTTAGGCCATAATATTGTTTAAAAATCTTACTTTTATGGGCTTACTAAGGAAATGATGAAATTACCCCTGACCAGGGATATCGCATATACTTTCCTTTACGAGTCTATAAAGGTCAAGGTCTCACACAAAGCTTACACTCTTTAAACACTTTTCTTTACAAAATTGAGCCTTATTCCTTTAGAGTCCTACAAAAACATAAAAACTAATAAATAATAACTAAATTAAGACAAATAAACATAAAATTAGCATAAAATAAAATAATTTTAAAAAATAAACTAATTAGAAAAATAACTAAAAATAACTAAATCTTAACCTAAACTCAAGAACTTAGCTAGCTTTTAAGAAAAAAAAGAGATAAAAATAATTGTAGAAAATAGAATTATCACTTTGCAAAATTTACAAGCATGAATGACTAAATTGTATTTTTGATAAATTTACTTGAATGAGTTCTATCTGTTAGCTCTATAGCTCTCAAACAATCCCATATTTTGACATGACAAAAAGAAAATTATCAAAATTCATTTGAGTCTTGGAAAATCTACAGAATCCTCTAACACCTTAGAATGAGTTTGAGAAGAAAAACAATGAAAAAGGACTTTGAAAAATGCATTCTAGTCTAAATCTGTCGATACATGTTTTTCATGTTTTGATACATTTGGACAAGTATCAGTAGATTTTGAAACTATCGATAATGTTCTTGAGGAAAGTCAAAACTCAAAAAGTCATACTCAAACTATTGATACATTCCCAAATGTATCAATAGAAATGCAATAAGATGCTCACTGCCTCAAAAGTATCAATAAATTGACAAATGTATCGATACATTTTAAACAAAATATCAAAACCCTTGCAGGGGAAGTTCAAATGTATTGATACATGCACAAATGTATCGATACATCTTAGTGGCAATTCAAAAATAAAAGAAGTGATGTATCGATACATTCACATATGTATCTATACAATATAATTGTTGGAGCCTTGTATGAGGAGAATAATAACTATTTTCACATTAAATGCACTCCAAACTACCTTTAAAGCTTTAGCAACTATGAATACAAGCTTCCTTAGTATTTATAAAGGTTAGAAGACTTTGAAAAACATCTCGAAATAGTAAAATTTGTCAAAAATATTCAAAACCCATTATACTTTTCTTTTAATCCTTAAAGCTTCCTAGTGCAGCATTTTGAGTCTTCACTCCTTCATTAAATACTATACCTAACTTGTTATTCAGCCTTTTAGAGGCATACCTACTGTATTTTCACTCTCATCATTATACTTGCTTAAGTGGTTATACCTTAACCCACATAAAAGGTAAAGTGGTTATGATTTAACCATAAAAATGTATTGTATTGAAATGTTATGCTTGATCCACAAAAGGCAGTGTATTGAACTTTGATCCAATAGTGAATTTGAAACTCCTTAGTGAATCCAAGGGAGAGGACGTAAACAAATTGGACAAAACTTTATAAAATATTGCTTTAGTTTTTCCCTTCTTATTTTTACTTGCAATTTAAATTTCTCTTATTCATTATGAGGTCAACTATTTTGTTTACTTTCAAGTTAAGCATTTAAATTGAAAGAGGTATTTTACCTTCTTAAAACTTGAAAAAGAATCTTTAAAATTTTAAAACAACCCAATTCACCTCCCTCTTGAATTTATTCACAATGAGCTTATTGAACTAACACTATTTATGATCCTTTTAACATTTATCTTAAGGTGTTAAAGTTGCAAGAGAGGTTCATAACTGATGAAATTTATCTTAAAGCACTCAAAGATCATCAATCTGCACTACACCTGTCACAACTAAAACCTAGGGGTTTGTGACCGATGCTCGAGTCCAACAGGCAAAGCCCAAGAGACTTGAGAAAGCCTTGGAGTTTCCAAATATATTCACATTACCAAGGATTCCTAATCTTATACAATCATATAATATTAAGTTCAAATACATCAATATTCCCTTGGCACATAGTTCACACAATGTTTAGTACATTTCTCACAAGGCCATACATTGGTCATCATAGCGAGTTCGTATCATACAACCCTTATACACATACAAATGGCACATCGTGCCTGGCATACTTTACAAACTAATCAAACTTGAAGGTGGAAGGCGTACACAGACTCAGCGGAGTGATATGTTAGGAAAGAGACCTATCGGATGCCAATTATGTGGCCATCCAATTGATGACACTTGCCACGTAACCCCATAGCTTCTCTTATCTACACATGGTACAACAAAAGGTGAGTCATCTAATACTCAGTGAGAGGATGCTATCACAGCATAATATATTACATATAAAATATATTTATGCCTATCTAGCCATAAGACTTTCATATTCAAACATCTCCAATTCAAAGGTGTGAGGATCATCCTAATATTCTCAATGCACAACTCATCATATCAAGTCTTGTGGGATCACATCTTAATGGTGTATCATATCCATAATTTCCAAATTCTATGTCCTCACATCAAATCATATCGATTCAAGGCTTATCTTTAAAGCTGTTATCATTAAAACTGGGCTTCATAGGCACACTTTAGTTATCGAGCACAAGCTCAAATCCCATTTACAAATAATTGCTTATTCGAAGCATTTCATCAAATATCATTCATAGAGGTCACCACTTATTCATTTTTCAAATTAGATCATGCCATACTTGATCTGTGCCATCATAGTCAAACGAAATCAAATGAGTGGTCCTGCCCTAGACGTAGACAAATCACGCTCAGTGGCCAATCGACGAAGAATCAAATTACGCTTAGGGCAAAGCTGTTGACGGAGAATCAAATCATGCGTGTACTGAAGAAACAGACGAAGAACAAATCACGCACCGCGTCGGAGCAACTAGCAGAGAATTATATCATCGATTAGAGTAATCTCTCGATGATTTGCATCACCCAAAGTAATCTCAACGGACGGCATCAAAGCATTGCAGGTGGGAATCACAAGTGGGATTAGTGCCACTGTCCCTATTTACCACCATCCTTGCAGGCACACACATAGTCATAGGGCGTGGGACTCCACTCCACCTCAAGTCAAATCAATGTTTGATTTTCATCCCTCGAAGGAACACAAATCCACAAATCAGGCCATTGTGCTTGTGACATTCCATATATCCATATCAAATCCTATTTCAAATTCAAAGAGCTTCAGTAATCTCTAAGCTCAATATAATTCTAAATGCCTTCAAATCGCTAAGGCATCATCAAACAAAACATAATCAATCTATAGGTCCTCATGCCCTTAACCCCAAATGGGTATTCATCATATTCAATCCTATCAATCATGGCTTAACAGCCTTATGCATATCCTCAAACCAACCACAAATAAGTGGGCATTCATGCATATATCATGTGTATGAGTGATCATGGCCCTTCGGCCTCACATAATTAATATCACTAAATCATTGTGCCATTAACACAAATACATATTGGGCCATATACCTACTTGGCAACCCATTCATCATAATTTCGCACGGTCTTTAATTCATAATTCATATTGCACCATGTGTAGGCCTCTTGTTCTAGGTCCTACATACCATGGGTTCCAACACAGTGCCACCTTGTGGCTCAACACAAATCACGCAAGCACAAATTTCCTATCTCAGATAACTAATTAGCTTAGGCATCCTCATGTAGGCATACAATCATGTTTGTTCTTTAGACAAGCCATATACCTCTAGCAAACATATATATACGCACATATATATATCAATTCTTTAGCCTAGGCATTCACACAACATTTAAGTAGCATGGCAGCTCATACATTATGCGAGATGCATCACATGCATTTAATTAAATCTCACTTACCTTGATAATCGGAGGCACTTGTCAAGACCCAATTTTCGAGCCATGACCGATGCATGGACTCAATGGACATAGTCCACTAAGCCCAAGCAAGCCTATTTACGTAATCTTGCTCATCATCCCATCAAATATTCTTAAAGTTACATCTCACAATTCCAACTCTTAAGTACTTTAATAATAACTATAGCAATCAAAAACTACATTTATATTTACCCAAAATAATATTAACCATTGCCACTCATGGTCGCTTACCAATCAAAATATACATATATGGTCTAAGGCATGCATCTTAATACTTTACATCACATGTACGTATTTATAAACAAAAATGACTTTGGGCTTCCAGCGGAGTGACCAAGGTGAAGGTGTGACTACTGAATGCCAAGATACCTACTAAGAAGACGAAACTACAAGGATACCTCAACCTAGGTTCCAATTGCCTCCTAATCTGAAAACATGAAGTTAAAAACAGTGAGTACAAACTCAATGAGTGAACATAAGAAGGGAACAAGCAACGATAAGGAAAGTTGATAATCATGATGCACTTATTTGAAAACAATGCAACTTAGTTCAAGTTCTTATTAAAATCCTTCCATTTAACCCGTGGTTGTAAAATCATTTAATGATGAAGGAACCATGTTCAACATGAAATTGGAAAGAGAGGAAATTTCCAACAATCATCTAAGCAAGGCAACATAAACAACATGTTTCTCGCTGCAATAAAATCAATTTGCAAGTTAATGGGAAATTTTCAAGATTCATCATACCATACAATCACATATTATAATCATGATCTTTTTATTGCACATACATATAGTTAAGCATATACCAATTCGTATACCACCCCATCTAACCCAGCTCATGTGCATCCCCCACATCGTGCACATAGCGGACACCCCATCTTAACCAGCTTATGTGCATCCCCCCACATCGTGCACATAGCCGGACACCCCTTCTCACCCAGCTCATGTGCATCCCCCCACATCGTGCACAGTTAATGCCATCGTGTGCATCCCCCCATATCATGCACATGGGTAGTATCACCATTCATTTCCCTCACCACCGTTATCACTGGCAAGTGCACACTCACCCCGCACATGCACGATTGCATTTATCACACATTGGTACCATTTATGACATAGTATATATATATATATATATATATATATATATATAACAACATTATACAAAAACATATGAATTCATAACACAATCCATTTCATAACATAAAAACATTTCATAAGGGGTTGTTCCCGTGCAAGTTTTGAAGAAAGAACCAAGTAAAATGTTTTAGGGGATTCGATCAAACATATATGTGTATATCCCAAAACTTTTTAATGCAAATTCACTCACCGGTATTTGTTGAACCTTTAATCGACTTTAACTTCCCTAATGGTCCAAATGGGGCTGAAGGGCCTTGTTGGAACCTATCACACACAAAAACTTCACAGCGAATCCAATTTACATTAATATCACTCCAAAAGCTATTTCTTAAATCAAGCTTCAATAGCCCTTCATATCTATCTTCCAATTACCATTTGATTGGCTATTTCATTTCTCTACTTTAGCAACACTAGAAATAGATAAATAATTTCAGCTAATAACACAACTCATAACTCTAATTACTAGCCATCATCAACAACTTAAAACCTGTCCTAATTCATCACTTATCTTGGTGAATTATAATGAAATTTCTTCCCAATAGTCCTCAAGCTAACATGAAACCTCTTTTTCTCTCTCTACAAAGTTTAGCTGGTGAGAGAAAGTATTGAAAAAAGACTTTTAAGGGTTTGTTGAAAGTGAAAGAGTAAAAGAGTATGAAAAACCCTACAACAGGGTGTGTAAAGTATGACAATTGAGGTTAGTTTGAGAGAGTGATGGAAGCTTGAGAGAAGCTTTCATGGAAGATGAGAGAAACGTGAGATGGGAGGAGGAAGAAGAAGAAGTTGCTGGAGAAATGTAGAGGCTACTGGAAAAGATGAGATCTTTATAGTTAAAGCTTATCTAATTTCTCATGCAATTACAATAATGCTCTTAATAAGGCCACTTGTCTTCTTCCTTTTTTTGTGCAATCTTTTTACTCTTTTGACATTGGAAAAAGGTCCAAAATCTTTTGAAATAGGTCCTTTAAGCAGCCCCTAAAAGTCCAAGCTTCAAAAATCTCCTAAACTTGTTATTTTTGGAAATTACGGTGAGGGCCGTAACTCTCAATTTCCAACGCCGCAGCGCTCAAATGTTTTGTCTGAATCTGTTCTTTGAGCGCAATACTTTTATTTTGACAAAGATTGTGACCACCTTCCCATCAACACTAGGCAAAGTGGTAAACACTAAAGTTGTAGCCCTACATCTTAGCTTTCTAATGGTCCAAAAATCATGTCATTTGAACTTCTGTAGTGGGAGATATACTTGAAAAATTGAAACATATGCAAATAGAGCAATAGCCCACTATGCACCTTTCTTCACCAATTGAAATTATTTTTTAATCCTACTCCTATAACGACATAAAATAATTATAAGTAACGTAAAACTAGCATCATTAGCTCAAATTAAACCTTTAAACATAAGTTCTACCTTGAGTTACGCATCTATGAAAGTCGAGGTTTCACATTCGCCCCAACTAATAGAAATTCGATCCTCGAATTTAGGTCAAGGTTGGTTCATTAATCTCACTCTAGAATCTTATTTCATTCCTTCCTTTATAAGGAATTTTGATTTATCCATCTCGTTTACCTTCAATTCGATTAGAATACTTCATTTATGTCTATTATCGTCTTTTAGAATCAAATTGGAAATGCCCTCTACCATCATTATCGCTTATTGTTTCGATGTCGTGCGTGCCTTTATCTCCATCATTAACTCAAACCATAACTCCCTCTTAATCAGACCAATTTCAATCACATGTTACATTTATGTATACCTAATCATCCTCTTATTACTCCGTTCCTTGTCACACTTCTCAGTATTCATTCATTCATTTCATCCTCATACCATATTAGGTAGCTTACAACATCATACACATGCCATAGTTCTTCCTGTACGTATGCTCAATGTTAGGGGAAAATTAACGTCTTCAATTATCCCCACAGCCTTCATGTTTATCTTGCACTTATGCACTCTAATCTTCTCCATCTTTTCGTTAATTACACGTTCGAAGATTCACACTTCTACATTAGTCTTAATCTAATACAGTTCAAATTGTGTGGGAAGACAGTTCACTCGCTAATCTTTATCCTTAATTATATGGACGAAGGTGTAGGTCACCCATTGGATGGCTAGAGGTGGGAGAAAGGAAACTTTTGGGGCCTGAGTTGGTGTAGGACGCAACTGAGAAAATACGCATGATTCGGTAGTGGATGTCAACAGCACAAAGTAGACAGAAATCATATGCTGATAACCGATGGAGAGACTTGGAGTTCTAAGTAGGAGATCATGTATTTTTGAAAGTTTTGCCAACTAAAGGGGTAATGAGGTTTGGCAAGAAATGGAAGCTAAGTCCTCGGTATATAGGACCCTTCGAGATCTTAGAAAGGGTTGGAGCGGTGGCTTATCGTTTGGCGCTACCACCAGACCTTTTGAATATTCATCCCGTGTTTCATGTGTCTATGCTTAGGAAGTACAACCCGGATCCATCACATGTAATACGGTATGAAACCATTTAGTTGCAAGATGATCTAACCTATAAGGAGCAACCGGTAACTATCCTTGATAGGCAAGTTAAAAAGCTTCGTTCAAAGGAAGTAGCATCAGTGAAAGTGTTGTGGCGAAACCACACTAGTGAAGAGGTAACGTGGGAAGCCGAGGAGGAAATGCGAACAAAGTATCCCCATCTCTTTGATACTTAGAGGTACGTTACCTTATAGTTTAATTTAAATTCGGAGATCGAATTTCTTTAAATGGGGGAGAATGTGAGACCCCAACCTCTATAGGCTTGTAATTAAGCATAGATGTAATAATACAAGCTAGGGGTAATTTCGTTATTTTCTCTAATATGCTTCCAAAAGAAAGTTTTATGATATTTTAAGGTCAAAATGGGTATAAGATTGCATAAATGATGTGTGCTGGTGAAAACAAGAAGAAAACTAGAAGTTTCAATAATTTTCAAAATAGGGGCAAAATGGTCATTTTTCTCCTCGGGTTAAAATTTTAAGTTTTTATGAACCCGAACATGTCTAGACCATTATGGACCTTGTCCCAGTGTTAAAAGAGCAAAAAGATTGCATAAAAGATTGAAGGAGAATAAGTAAATTGGTGGAGGGGCATTTTCGTAATTTTAAGGGAAATGATAAGATTGGCTATAAATATCTTGAAATTTCCAGCACCTTCTTGAATTTCCAGTAGTTGGTCTTCTGCTTCCCTTCTCCTCTCTCACGTTTCTTCAATTTCTCCATGGGAGTTTTCTTCAAGCTTCCATAACTTTCTCTCTCTAGCTCTAATTTTCATGCTTTTGGTGTACTCTTCCATAAACCCTTATGCTCTTTCATCCTCTCACTTTAAAACCCTTCAAAAATCTAGTTTTCATACTTTCTCTCACTAGCTAGACGTTATAGAGAGAGAAAGAGAGAATTATACCATTTATTTGGAAGCTATTGGGAGAGAATTTGACTACAAAGGAGCCTTAGGGTAAGTGATGAATTAAGCTTGGTTTTTAGCTGCAGAAAATGGTTAGTAATTGGGATTTATGAGCTGTTTATTGTTGAGTATGCTCATTACTTTTAGTGATTAAGATAGTGAACATAGATTGCCATTTAATGTGGCAATTGAAAACTAGCTAAGAGATAGCTTTTAGGGTTCATAGTGTGTAAAATTGACCTATTACTTATGCTAATGTGATCCTAGGTTTTAAGGAAGCCCCATTATCTCATTTGGGACAATTAAAGGAATTGGAGTCATCTAAAGGCTCTACAATCAATTGGTGAGTGGACTGCCTATCAAAATTATTTTGGGAATATGACTGTTTTGAACAAAGTGTTTGAATGATTTTATACAACTTTTCTCAAAAATGAATCCCTTGGGAACAAGCTCTTGTGAAATGGTTTATGTTATGATATGTGGTTATTATGGATTTCTATGTGGCTGCATTATGTTGATATACATATATGCTTGAATATAATGTTGTGTAATTATATTGACTCGGCTATGTGCAAGTAGGGAGTGCACATAAGCCGAGGATGACTCGGTTATGTGCGAGTAGGGAGTGCGCATAACCCGATGATGACCCAGCCACGTGCGAGTAGGGAGTGCGCATGAGCTAGTGATGATGATGATGGGATGGTGTGCATGATGGTGATGGGTATATGTATATGTATACATACGTAAACATGTGTGTTATAATACATTTATGAGTTATGTATATGGATGTAATGTATGTGAAATTCGGTATGTTAAACTTTGGGAAGTTGTTATGTATTTCTTATTGGTTTTGAACATTTCAAGTAGGGTGGTTTTCTTTGAGAGAAAGGGAAATTTTCGTTTAGTGCCCTGTATTTCGCTGTAGCGAGAATCATTCTCATTGCAACGAGAATGTATTTCGCTGCAGTGAGATAGTCACTGTAGCTTTTCGCTATAGCAAAAAAAAAATCTCGCTACAGCGAAAAACTCTCTATTTCATCAGCTGAATTTTGCTACAGCAAGAAACCTTCTATTTTTGGGTTACAATTTCGCTACAGCCAGAAAGAATCTCGCTGCAGCAAAAAACCTTCTGTTTTGGTCTCCTATCTTGTTCAATTGTTGCTCTATCTTTCACTCCTTTGCTACCATATCGAAGCATGGACTTCCAACATTAAGGATTATATGAGTTAAGTTTCAAATGGGGAGGTTTAGTGAGAAACCCTCGGCCAGTTAAGAAACCCTTGTTCGGCTAATAACTAAATCCCAATGTCACTGCAACGAAAATTCATTCTCGTTACAACGTAGCTGCAGCGAGAATGCCTTTTCACTGCAGCAAAGATTCGTTGTTGTATTTGACTTGCTTGTGTAATATTGAAGGTTTCATTCTTCAAATGGTTCGTTATGTATGGGTTCATGATTTTCAAAGGATTAATCATTTAAGGGCTTGATGAGGGGTTTTTAATAAGAATAAAAACAAATTGCATTGTTTTGAAAAAGAATGCATCATAATTTCATTAAAGATCCCTTATGGTATGCTTGTTCCCTTTCTTGTTCACTCACTGGGTTTATACTCACTGTTTTTAACTTCATGTTTTCAGATCACGAGGCAGTAGGTAACTAGGACAAGGTGTCCTTGTAGACTTATATCCATCTTTTGGTGAGTGTCTCAGCATTCAGTAGCTATACATTCGTCCGAGTCCTTCCGCTGGAAGTCAAGTCTTCTTTTTTTGAGATGTATAGACAAACTTAATGTAAATTATTCAGATACATGTTGTAAGTAATGTACATTTAATTGATATGCCAGTATGAGTTGGCAAATGTTTAATTTTATTATGATTCTAAGTTATGAAATAGGACTTAGTAGTTATGATGGAATGATGAGTACTTTAGATTAATAGGCTTGCTTAGGCTTAGTGGATTACATCCATTGGGCCCATGCGCCGATCATGGCCTAGAATTTAGGTCGTGACACCAACTATCTAATAAAATAGAAGCATTGTTTTTATTGCTAACAGTTGCATTCCTAGCTAGCATGGTGAAGTTAATGGAAAGAAAAAGAAAAGGTTATAAAACAAAATAATATTATGGTTGAAATGCAGAACCCAAATATGTTTTAACGTTACATTGAAAGCAAAAGATTCTTTCACATTTTGGTTTTGCTTTTCCTTTTCTTTTAGGTTCCAATTCCTTCCTTGTTTGAAGCCATTGCCAAAGCAAAAAATAAAAGTGGGCTACAGAGAAAATAGGTGTCAATGGGCTATAGTTTCATGTCAAAAAACTAACATAAATATAGTACACTAGAATCTCAAAATAGATATGAAACGATCATGGGGATGAATGTCCAGTTTAGGTTTTCTCAACCATGTTGTCAATCAATGATCTTGAAAGTAAAAAAGAACAAATCCAAGTATTAAAAGGCTTCATTTGCTTTAATGAACAACCATTCCCTTATGGCCTAGCTAGTCCTCAATCCACATTGCTTTCTTTCTTTTGGTTGTTGGTCCTTATAATATGTGCTAGAGGGGGGGTGAATAGCACAATTTGGCCCTTGACAAGATTGAAAACTAATTTTCAGAACTTAAGAAAACAAAAACAGAGTATAAAATGCATAGCAATTTAAAGTGGTCCGGTCTAAGACCTACATCCACTACCTTGATTATCCAACCAAGGATTTTTCCACAAATCTACTAAACACCGGTGAAATTCACAAGCTTTCACCAAGCTTTACAATGGCTTTTATCAAGCTCAGCCACAACCTTTTACACTAGTTTTTCACGGGCTCAACTAAAATCCAAAGTGGTTTTCCAAGGCTCAACCATAACCTTTTACACTAGTTTTTCACTAGCTCAACTAAAACCCGAAGTGGTTTTCCAAGGCTCAACCATAACCTTTAACTATCAAGCTATCCCAAGCTTGAACAACCCCTTAAAGTGACTTCCTCACTCTAAGAATACAAGAGAAGTAGTAAAAAAAAGTACCTATGATCACTAGTTGATTTGATTGGTACAAGATTGAGAGCAAAAATCAAATGCAAAGAATAGGCGTTTAAGTGCAGTGAAGCTTTTCTGGTTTTCTACTTTCTACAGCTCAAATCTCATTTAAGGCTTCTAAAAACTTGTTTCTAATTGTTGGAAGACCCTTTTATACTTGGAGATGCAACTCTGATGGCAGTTTGGCAATTTATATCCGTTAGAAATAGTTAAGGATGAGTTTTAGCCGTTAATCTGTCTTGTAGTGCTCTAATTCAAATTGCAGATAGAGAGCTCTTAGTCAACTAACTGGGTTGACTAAGTTGGTTCTGTTTCTGGTTTGCAAATTCTAGCAGAGAGCACTTAGTCGACTAACTTGGTCGACTAAACTGATTCTGTCTCTCAAACTCTTTAGCTTGCCATTTCTCTAATTTGAAATGTGAGACCTTGACCTTTATAGACTCATAGTTAGTAGAATACGTGATATCCTTGATTAGGGGTAATTTCATCATTTTCTTAGTAAGCCCATAAAAGTAAGATTTTTAAACAATATTATGGCCTAAGTAGGCCTAAGGCATAAGTGGATGATGAAATTAAGGGTAAAATGGAAAGGAAACCAAAATTTTGATGATTTTCATGGTATTGGCAAAATGGTCATTTTTTACCTCGGGTTAGAATTTTAAGTTTTCATGAACCCGAGTATGTCTAGACCATTATGGACCTTGTCCCAGTGTCAAACGAGCAAAAAGATTGCATAAAAGATTGGAGGAGAATAAGCTAATTTGTGGAGAAGCAATTTGGTAATTTCAAGGGAATGGATAAGATTGGCTATAAATATCTTTCTTCCAACAGCTTCTTCTTCTTCCTCCTTCTTCTTTTTCATGTTGCTTTCAACCTCCATGGAAGCTTGATATGGAGCTTGCATAATTTTCTCTCTCTAGCCCTAGTTTTCATACCTTTGAGCCCTTTTGACTAGAACCCTTGTATTCTTCCACTCTCTCTCTCTTTAAAACCCTTGAAAAATCTTATTTCCATACTTTCTCTCACTAGTTGGGCATCTAGAGAGAGAAAGAGAGAATTACCCCATTTGTGTGGAAGCTATTGGAAGAAAATTTAACTACAAAGGAACCCTAGGGTGAGTGATGAACTAAGCTTGATTTTTAGCTGTGAATAATGGCTAGTAATTTAGAATATGAGTTGTTTTATTGTTGAGTATGTTTATTCCTTTTATAATGATTAAGATAATGAATATAGATAGCCATTTAAAGTGACAATTGAAAGCTAGTTAAGAGACAGCTTTTAGGGTTTATAGTATGTGAATTAACATAATGGTGATATTAATGTGATGGTAGGTTCCAAGGAAGCCTCATCATTCCATTTGGACAACTAGGGGAATTAGAGTTAGCGAAAGGCTCAACAATATACCGGTGAGTGAACTTGCATTTCAAACTTGTTTTGGGGAATGTGAATGATTTTATCTAACTTGACTTTGAAAATGTGCCTTGGGAACAAGCCTTTGGTGAAGTGATTTTATATTGTCGAAATGTGCTATACAATGTGCTATATGTTATCAAAATATGATAGTATGCATGATATGCATTGGGTGCTTCTTTGTATGTTGATGTGGACCCAGTTATGTGTGAGTAGGAGTGCACATAAGCCATTGCTAACCCGGCTATGTGCGAATCGGAGTGCACATAAGCCGTTGTTGACCCAGCTATGTGCGAGTGGGAGTGCGCATAAGTTGTTGCATATGAGATGATGATGATGGGAGGGTGTATATGATGATTGATATCTATATATATATACATATATGGTATATGGTTGGAAATGCAAAAATGTGAGCATTTGATTTGTTGAAATTTGGGAGTTTGCATGTGTTACATGTTGTTTTTGTTATTTAGCAGGATGGCTTTGTTTTAAGGGAAAAAGGAACCTTTTTCTTGATGTTCTGATTCTCGCTACAGCGAGAAACTCTTGGATTTTGAAATGGTAGGCTGGTGGAAACTCGCTACAGCGAGAATCCATTTTCGCTGCAGCAAGGAAGGTACAGTAGCTTCTCGCTGCAATGAGATTCATTCTCGCTGTAGCGAAAAACTTTTTGTTTTATGACCAAAATCTCACTGCAGCGAAAAACCTTCTGTTTTTCACCTCATTTTGATCAATTGTTGCCCTATTTTCCACTTCTTTGCTACCATATTTGAGCATGGATTTCCAACATTAAGGAATAAGTGAATTAAGCTTAATATGATGAGGTTTGGTGAGAAACCCTCGTCCATTCAAGAAACCCTTCGTTAGTTGATAATTTAAATCAAGTGTCACTGCAGTGGAAAGGCATTCTCGCAGGCTCAATGCTTAACAAAGGATTTGGAGAGTGAAAACTTTAATAGCATTCATGCGAATCAGGTCAATAAATGACGGGTCCTTGCTGCAACATAGCTGCAGCGAGAATGAATTTTTGCTGCAACGACACTTGATTTAAATTATCACCTAACCGATGGTTTCTTATCTGGCTGAGGGTTTCTCACCAAACTTCCTCATTTTAAACCTAATTCATTTATTCCTTAATGTTGGAAGTCCATGCTCAAATATGGTAGCAAAGAAGTGGATAATAGGGCAACAATTGCTCAAGATGTGAGACAAAACAAAAAGTTTTTCGCTGCAGCGAGAATGAATCTCGCTGTAGTGAAATTTCTGCCCCAAGACAGAAACTTTCTCGCTACAGAGAGAATGCTACAGTATTTTTCACTACAGCGAGAATGCAGCGAGTTTTCGGCCAGCCACCCTCAAAAAACCTGAGAGTTTCTAGCTGTAGCGAAAATGAATCTAGCTGCAACGAGAAACAGAGCACCAAGAAAAAGGTTTCCCTTCACTCAATAAAAGGCCATCCTGCTAAACCAACAAAATCAACATAAAATACATGAAAATTCTCAAAGTGCAATGTATCAAATTTCACATATATGTCAATCATATATCATATTCATGAGCTTTCATTTCATAAGTATAGATATGCATAATTACATAGATAAACATCAATATCATCATAATCACACCTGGCTCATGTACATCCCCCCACATCGTGCACACGGGCATTATCATCATCTATCTCTCATGCCACCATCATCACCGGCATGTGCATCCCCCACATTGTGCACACACACGGTTACAGTCATCATACACGATATCAATCATCATGCACAACACACATATATATATATCATCATAATGCAATAGTGCATGAATCCATAGCAATCACATATCACAACATAAAACCATTTAGCAAAAGCTTGTTCCCAAGGCACTTGTTTTTATGAGAAACTTGATAATTCATTCAAATGTGTGGTAAATACATTATATTCCCAAAAACAAGTTTTGAAGGCAGTTCACTCACCGGTATATTGTTAAGCCTTTAGCTGACTCTAATTCCCCTAATGATCCAATTGAGGTGATGGGGCTTCGTTAGAACCTACCATCAAATTAACATTACCTTAGTGTCAATTCATACTTATAAACCCTAAAAGCTATCCCTTAGCAAGCTTTTGATTGCTACTTTAAATGGCTATCTATATTCACTATCTTAATCATTATAAAATAAATGAACATCCTCAACAATAAAACATCTCATAATCCCAATTACTAGTTATTATCCACACCTAAAAACCCAAGCTTAGTTCATCACTCACCCTAGAGTTTCTTTGTAGTTGAATTCTTTTCCAATACTTTCAAACAAATGGGGTAATTCTCTCTTTCTCTCTCTAAAATGCCCAACTAGTGAGAGAAAGTATGGAATTAAGATTTATCAAGGGTTTTGAAGTGAGAGAGTGAAAGAATACAAGGATTCTAGTCAAAAAGACATCAAAGTATGAAAATTAAAGCTAGAGAGAGAAAATTATGCAAGCTCCATATCAAGCTTCCATGAGGTTGGAAGCAACATGAGATGGGAAGAGAAGAAGAAGAAAAAGCTGCTGGAAATTCAAGAAGCAGTTGGAAGAAAGAGATATTTATAGCTCAAGCTTATCAACTCTAATTAAATTACCAAAATACCCTTCCACAATATTAGCTTATTCTCCTCCAATCTTTTATGCAATCTTTTTACTCTTTTGACATTGGGACAAGGTCTATAATGGTCTAAATATACTCAGTTCACAAAACTTAAAATTCTAACTCGAGGTGAAAAATGACCATTTTGCCCCTACCGTGAAAATCATCAAAATTTTTGTTTCCTTGTCATTTTACCCCTAATTTCATCATTCACTTATGCCCTAAGCCTACTTAGGCCATAATATTGTTTAAAATCTTATTTTTATGGGCTTACTAAGAAAATGATGAAATTACCCCTAATCAGAGATATCACATTTATTACTAACTATGAGTCTATAAAAGTCAAGGTCTCACAGCTTCCTCTTTATTAATCAGTTACATCTTATTGATTTTATCCCTCTTTTTCTTTCAAAAATACTCTTTGAAGAGTTAATAGATTAATTTCATATATTAATTTCCAACACATTTAAGTAAAGGTATTAGACACAAATAAATGGGAATGTTTTATTATCATCAAAAACTAATGGAGCCAACAATCTCCCCCTTTTTTATGATGATAAAACACTCCTTGATTAATAGCATACTGTCATTTTAATTCTTTTTAGTTTTCTGCAGAAAATGAGGATTGCTCCCCTTAAGTATAAGCTCCCCCATAGTGTGTGCATATTTTGCTTATTTTACTTCAGCCAATTTTATTCTCGTCATATAAAAAATGATATTGTACATTTAGAGTATACATATGTTCAGCAACATGGAGTGATTTGCAGCAAGTAAGTATCAGCATATCATCATTAAACTTTCAACTTTAAGTGTTGACAGATTTTCATCACTATTCCAGCAGCTGTCAACAGTTTATTGATTTCAGATTTAGTCTACATCATTCATGTTTCAAATGATATATTATACACACCATCTATATCTATTTTCAAACAGAAATTAGCCACAATGCCATAAGAAAAATCATTTATCAGCACGTAAATCAATATCAACATGGCATTAGCAGATTTTGTTCATGACAGTCAAAATACCAAAATAGCAAAATATCACCAGACTCCAATTTATAGTAGTTAAGCAACATAGTCATATCAGTATTCATTTTTCGCATACAACCACATAAATAGCATAATTAAAACTGAGTGTTTAAGTGCCACCATGGCACAAATAGCAGTTAATAAAAAAGTATTCTGAAATTGCCCTTGGACAATTTTGCTTCCTATCTCCTATTTTTCTAAGTTCCTGCTCCTGATTCTGCTTTCTTTCTTTCTTGGGTTCTTGGTTCCTCTACCCTAACACATTTTTTTTTTAAATTTATTCCCTGGTTCCTAGTTCCTGCACCCATTTTATTCTACTCCTCTTTTTCGTCAACATCAAAGGGAGGGGCTTCTATTCATCTGATGAGTCAGAGGGTGAGGATTCAGTGTTAGAGAAAGGGTTGAGAGGAAAAGGAAAGGGCTCTCGAAGAGGTGATGACTATCTTAGGGAAGGTTCTGGTGAGGACATGTCTGAGACAGGGATTGAATAGGAGGCTGAAATTGGTTTGGATTTTTCTGCCAACCTGGAAGACTTTCTTCTCTTGAGAAAAGCTGTCTTGGTTACCATAGTCTTCCTACCTTTGGTTGGTAGTTTTGCCTCAATTGGTGGTGCTGTAGTGGCTTTGGTTTTCCCTGCTTTTTTCTTTACTCTGGTAGCTGATGAAGATTTCTTTCCTTTTCCTACACCTTCACCATCCTTTTGAGTTTCTGTCCTAGCAGTGTCTTTTTCAGCTTGTCCCTCCTTAACCATTTGGTGGAAGATATCCATGATGGAAACTTCCTTAGAATTTGGAGGAGAAGCCTAGTGTTTCTCTATCTCTGAATCATTTTTTCTTAGAGTTTTAGGGGAGGTTGTCTTGGCTGGTTGATCAACCCTTTGGGGAGTCTTCAGTCTGCAGAGCAAGACTAGCAGATTTGTAGGTGGAACCTTTAGCTTGAATGCCAGAACTCCCAACATGAAGAGCTGATTTTTCTACTGACTTAGCTAAACTTTCAGCACCTTGTTGTGCAGGTGTAGTGCTAGATATGGCAGAACTATCTACGGCCACAGGCTCAGATGGCATGTTTCCCTTCTCCTTCAGTTTGTTTTCTAACTCAGTGATTTTATCTTCCATTTTCTGTAGCTTCACTCCTTGGTCAGTCAACTTACCATCAATCCTCATGAACAAATTAAAAATCACTTCATTTGAAAATATGGAGGGAGCTTCTTCAGGTTGAGCAGGCAAACTGTGTTCTTTTCTTGGGCTAGTTTTAGAGGTTTTAATGAACTTTTCTCCATCGAGCACATACCCCATTTTAACCAAGCTGCCATACTGAATAGCTTGATCTTTGGTTTTTACCAACTCCATATCATACCTCTTTGCCCATATTCCCTTCTTCTGCACAAGGGATGTAATCACATTCCCATACGACAGATTTACCTTATCAAGTCTGCAGACACTTCTCATTTTCTCAATCATAAATCTTCCCAAATTCAGAGACACTCCATTGAAAGCATGCTTCATCAGCCAAAGGTCTTGGAGGCTGATGTAGCTAAGGCTTCCACTTCTACCTTGTATATTTGCTACTATGAAATATTGTAGAATTTTGATCTGAGGGTTGGTTATCAAAGCAGAATTACTTTTTGAAGAATATTTTTATTTCTTTCCAGTGATGATCTCCCACAATGAGGACGGGTCATATTTTTTAGGTAGTTCAAATTCACCTTCTTCATACTCTATTTTTAGCAGGTTCCCTAAGTCCTCAATAGTCATAACAAACTTTTTTCCATTCAGATAAACATTCAAACCATCTTCTACATAATCATCAGAATCTATTAATTCCTTTCCTTTCAAAGTAATTCCAGAGTAAAACTCTTTGACCAGACTTGGACTATAAGACTTATTCTTAAAGGTGATGTAACCTTTTAGTTTTAGTTCATCAAAGTTGTCCCGACCCAAATTCAGGGCCATGACCGGTGCATGGGCCCAATGGACATAGTCCACTAAGCCCAAGCAAGCCTATCAATCTGACATGTTCATCATTCCATCATAAACTACTAAGTCACATTTCATAACTTAGGATCAAAGTAATATTAAACAATGCCAACTCATATTGGCATACCAATTAAGTGTACATTGCCTACAACATGTATCTTAATAATTTACATCAAGTTTGTCTATAATCTCAAAAAGAAGACTCGATTTCCAGCGGAGGGACTCGGATGAATGTACAGCTACTGAATGCCGAGACACCTACCAAAAGATGGATACAAGTCTACAAGGACACCTTGTCCTAGTTACTGATTGCCTCGTGATCTGAAAACATGAAGTTGAAAACGGTGAGTATAAACCCAGTGAGTGAACAAGGAAGGGAACAAGCAACAATAAGGGAGAATTTAAAATCATGATGCACTTGTTTCAAAACAATGCAATTTAGTTCCATTCATATTAAAAACCCTCATCAAGCCCTTAAATGATTAATCATTTGAAGATCATGAACCCATACATAACGAACTATTTGAAGAATGAAAACTTCAATGACACGCAAGCAAGTCAAATATGACAACGAATCTTCGTTGCAACGGAAAGGCATTCTCGTTGCAACGAAATTGGGATTAAGTTATTAGTTGAACGAGGGTTTCTTAACTGATCGAGGGTTTCTCACTAAACCTCCTCATTTTAAACTTAACTCATTTAATCCTTAATGTTGGAAGTCCATGCTCAGATATGGTAGTAATGAAGTGAAAAATAGGGCAGAAATTGGACAAGATAGGAGACCAAAATAAAAAGTTTTTCGCTGTAGCGAAATTGTAACCCAGAAACAAAAAATTTCTCGCTACAGTGAAATTTTAACCTAGAAACAGAAAGTTTCTCCCTGCAGCAAGAATGACTTTCGCTGCAGCGAGAAGCTACAGTGTCATTCTCGCTGCAGCGAGTTTTTGGCCAGTCTACCCCTTCCAAACCCAAATGTTTCTCACTGCAGAGAAAATGATTCTCGCTGCAGTGAGAAACAAGGCACCAATGAAAAATTTGTCTTTCTTCCCAAAGAAAAACCACCCTGCTGAAATGTCCAAACCAACATGAAACGCATAACAATTTTCTAAAGTTTAACATGTCAAGTTTCACATGGTTTACAACCATATACCATTACTCATTAATTTCCTATAGCACACATATTTACATATGTATATATGTATACGTATACCCATCATCATCATACACACCATCACATCATCATCATCACCAGCTCATGCGCACTCCCTACTCGCACATGGTTGGGTCATCACCGGGTTATGCGCACTCCCTACTCACACATAATCAGGTTATCCTCGACTTATGCGCATTCCCTACTCGCACATAGCCGGGTCACTATAATTACACAACACTATATTCAAACATATATGTATATCAACATAATGTAGCAACATAGAGATCCATGATAACCACATGTCATAACATAAAATTGATTTATCAAAGGCTTGTTCCCAAGGTACTTGTTTTAACAAAAGTTGTGTAGAATCATTCAAATACTTTGTACAAAACAGTCATATTCTCAAAACAATTTTGATAGGCAGTCCACTCACCAGTATATTGTTGAGCCTTTAGATGACTCCAATTCCCCTAATTGTCCAAATGGGATGATGGAGCTTCCTTGAAACCTACCATCACATTAACATCACCATTATGTTAATTCACATACTATAAACCCTAAAAGCTATCTCTTAGCTAGCCTTCAATTGCCACTTTAAATGGCTTTCTATGTTCACTATCTTAATCACTATAAAAGGAATAAACATACTCAACAATAAAACAGCTCATAATCCCAATTACTAGCCATTATTCACAGCTAAAAATCAAGCTTAGTTCATCACTCACCCTAGGGCTCCTTTGTAGTCGAATTCTCTTCCAATAGCTTCCAAATTAATGGGGTAATTCTCTTTTTCTTTCTCTAAAATGCCCAACTAGTGAGAGAAAGTTTGGAAATAGATTTATCAGGGGTTTTGAATTGAAAGAGTGAAAGAATACAGTTCTAGTCAAAAGGGCTCAAAAGTATGAAAACTAGAGCTAGAGAGAGAAAATCATGCAAGCTCCATATCAAGCTTCCATGGAGGTTGGAAGCAACATGAGATGGAAGGAGAAAAAGAAGACAAGCTGCTAGAAAATGGGAGAAGAAGCTACTGGAAGAAAGATATTTATAGCCAATCTTATCCATTCTCTTAAAATTACCAAATTACCCCTCCACTAATTAACTTACTCTCCTCCAACCCTTTATGAAATCTTTTTACTCCTTTGACACTGGGACAAGATCCATAATGGTCTAGACATACTCGGGTTCATGAAAACTTAAAATTTTAACCCAAGGTGAAAAATGACCATTTTGCTCCTATCGTGAAAATCATCAAAGTTTTTGTTTCCTTTCCATTTTACCCCTAATTTCACCATCCATTTATGCCTTAGGCCTACTTAGGCCATAATATTGTTTAAAATCTTACTTTTATGGGCTCACTAAGGAAATGATGAAATTACCCCTAATTAGGGATATCGCGTATTCTACTAACTATGAGTCTATAAAGGTCAAGGTCTCACAAAAGTACTCAGATAGGCTGGTCTGGATTTCTACATTTTCCTTAAAAATCTTCCAGTCAATGAATTTTCCATAAGAGATTGGTGCATTCTCGATATTTTTGAATCTATACTCATACAACTTATTCCTAAATTTTGAAGAAGAAGAATTGGTACCTTTGTGGAGTGAGGGCTCTGTTTATCTCTTTTTGCCAGTTTTCTGCTTCTTTTCTCCAAGTTTCTCTAATATATCTTTCACTGAACCAGGCATGATTTTTTAGTTTCTTCTTCACACTTTCAGTTCCTGTTTCTTCCTCCATTGGCCTTTTCTCTTTCTTCTTTTCTGATATCTCTTTGCTTTGAGATGTTCTAGCCATGTTGGTTGCAGAAATTTCTAAGGGTTTGAGTTGGTTTCAAAGGCAAACAAGGAGATTTAGGTTTTTGTTTCTAGAGTAACGGGTTTCAGGGGAGAACGGAGGAGAAGTAGTCAGCAGTTATTGCAAAAAAAACTACTCACCTTCCTTTAAGTACTGCCCTATTTTATTTCTTTGTAATTTCAAACTTCCCTTTAAAATTTGGTTATTTACCTTTGACAGTTTTTCTTCATTCTTTTTGCACCCGGTAAACACATATTTTTACCACATTTTACTCTTCTTTCTCTATACTCACTAAGTCTTATTATTTAAGGCTGTCAAACCACTCATAGTTGACTGAAAGCATTATGTTTTCTATGTGAGAGCCAAAGGTTTTCTTATAATTCCTTCATACTAATCATCCCTAAATTTCTTCTAATCTCACAAAATATATCTTCACTCAAAGGTTTGGTAAAAATGTCTGCTAATTGATGTAAAGTATTCACAAATTTTATCGTAATATAATTTTTCACCACATGGTCTCTAATAAAATGGTGTCTAATTTCAATGTGCTTTGTCCTAGAGTGCTGCACAGGATTTTTTCATATATTGATTGCACTTGTGTTATCACAATATATCGGTACATTATGCATAGTTATTCCATAGTCTTTTAATTGTTGCTTGATCCAAAGGATTTGTGCACGCAGCTACCTAATGATACATATTCAGTCTCTGTTATAAACAGTGCCACTGAGTTCTGCTTTTTGCTGGACCAAGACACAAGCATCCTTCCTAAAAATTGGCATGTTCCACTAGTGCTTTTCCTATCAGTTCTACTGCCAGCAAAGTCAGCATCTGAATATCCAACTAAGCTAAGAGTTGAATTTCTAGAGTACCATATTCCTAGTTCTTGAGTATCTATGAGGTATCTAAAAATTCTCTTAACAGCTTTATGTGTGATTCTTTAGGCTGTGATTGAAATCTAGCACACAGGCACACACTAAACTGAATATCTGGTCTACTTGCTATTAAGTAGAGAAGAAAGCCGATCATACCTTTATAAAGCTTTTGATCTATATCCTTTCCTTTTTCATCTAGGTCGAGTTTGGTGGATGGACTCATTGGAGTGGAAATTGATTTTAACTTTAGCATATCGAATTTCTTGAGCATATCATGAGTATATCTTTCTTGGTTGATGAAGATTCCTTCCTCACTTTGTTTGATTTGAAGACCAAGGAAGTACTTCAACTCTCCCATCATGCTCATCTCAAATTCACCCTGCATTTCCTTTGTAAAGTTCTTGCATAAAGCTTCATTAGTTTCACCAAATACAATATCATCTACATATATTTGCACAATAATTAAATCATTTAGATATCTCTTAATGAACAATGTAGTATCGATGCTGCCTCTATCATACCCTTTCTCAACTAGAAATTTTGAAAACCTTTCATACCAAGCTCTAGAAGCTTGTTTCAATCCATACAAGGCTTTATGAAGTTTGAAAACATGATCAGATTTTTCAAAGTCTTCAAAACCAGGTGGTTGTTCCACATATACTTCCTCTTGAATTAATCCATTTAAGAATGCACTTTTTACATCCATTTAGAACAATTTAAAATTCATGAAACATGCAAAAGCTAGCAACAACCTTATGGCTTCAATCCTAGCAACCGGAGCAAAAGTTTCATCATAATCTATTCCTTCTTCTTGGTTGTATCCTTTTGCTACCAACCTAGCTTTATTTCTAACTATATTTCCTTGCTCATCTACCTTATTTCTAAATACCCATTTTGTAACAACAATAGAGTTATTTGATGGTCTAGGTACCAATGACCATACATGACTCCTTATGAATTGATCAAGTTCTTCTTGCATGGCCATTATCCAACTTTCCTTTTTTTCAGCTTCTTCAAAGTTTTTAGGTTCAATTTCATATATAAAAGCTGAAAACTCACAAGTTTCTCTACTTGCTTTCCTAGTTTTAACTCCTCGTGAAATGTTACCTATTATTTGGTCTTGAGGGTGATCTCTTACAAATCTCCAACTCCTTGGTAGATCATCATGCTGATTTTCCACTCTTTGCATATTTTCTAGAGGTGGAGTTTCATTTTCTCTTCTAGGTGAGCTTTTTTCATTATTTTTGTTGTTTTCTAAGCTCATTTCCTCCATTTGTTTTTCTAGGACTTCTACATCATCATCATCATCATCATATACTTCTTTTTGTAATGCATTTGACTCATCAAAAACTACATGAATTGATTCTTCAACGGTCAAGGTCCTTTTGTTAAAAACTCTATAGGCCTTTGAGTTTAATGCATATCCTAAAAATATTGCTTCATCGCTCTTTGCATCAAACTTTTCTAAGAGTTGTTTTCCATTGTTCAGTACAAAGCATTTAGAACCAAAACTCCTAAGGTGAGAAATATTCGGTTTCCTACCTTTATAAAGTTTATATGGAGTCTTTGAAATCAAGGGCCTTATTGATACTCTATTAAGAATATAAGTTGATGTATTTACTGCCTCAGCCCAAAGATATTTAGGTAGGTTGTTCTCACATAGCATGGTCCTAGCCATTTCTTTTAAGGTTTGATTTTTCCTCTCTACAACTCCATTTTGCTAGGGTGTTCTAGGTGTAGAAAAATTGAGATCCAACCCCTTTTCATTGCAAAATTTTTCAAACTCATCATTTTCAAATTCTCCTCCATGATCACTCCTTATGCTTGTAGAACATCATTCTTATGAGCAAGAAAATACAACTAAGTATATCTAGAATAGTCATCAATTATTACAAAGCCATAAGATTTTCCTCATAAGCTAGTTGTGCTTATTGGACCAAACAGATCAATATGAAGCAATTCAAGAGGTCTAGATGTTAACACTATTTTTTTAGACTTGAAGGATGTCCTAACTTGTTTTCCTAGTTGACAAGCATCACATATTCTATCATTTTCAAATTTTAACTCAGGCAGTCCAGCAACAAGATTTTTCTTAATTAATTTTGACATAGTATGCATGCTCACATGTCCTAATCTCCTATGCCATAGCCAACTATCATTTTCAGCATTTGCAACAGGACATACTTCACTATTTACTTCAAGATCTTCAAGAAAAATTACATACAATTCTTCACTCTATTTTCTATAAATGACATTTTATTTGTACTCATATCTATCACTTCACACTTAATTGAATCAAAGCACACTCTAAATCCTTTATCACATAATTGACTAATACTTAGTAAATTATGCTTTAAGCTTTTAACCAACAACACATGACTAATTTGAGTTTGGGAATTCTTACCAACCATACCTATACCATGGATTCTTCCTTTTGAATCATCTCCAAAGGGTACGGTTCCTCCCTTTCTCTTATCCAACTGAGCAAACAGCATTTCATGTCTTATCATGTGCTGTGAATAGCCACTGTCCAAGTACCAAGGCTATTTCTTCTTGAGTTGAGCTCTTGAACATGTCTCCTTTAAGTCCAGCTCAACCTACAAAACAGAATTTTAGTTTTTCTTTATAGGTACCCATACTTTGATGGGTCCTTGAGTGTTAGTTGCAACAAAAGATCCCTTAGGATCCTAGATTTTCTTAACTTTCTGCACTCTTCTTTTCTTAAAACAGTCATATGATAAATGACCATGTTTACCACAATTATAACATTTAGGTAATGCTTTAGCTGAATTTTTGTTGTGGTATGCATCTCCTTTTGAAGATTCATTTTTTAAACATTTAAGAGCTGTATTTTCATCAAGAGTTATTTACAAAACTTTAGACTTGTTTTCCAGCTCTAGTTTTAAAACCTCAAAGTCTGTTTTTGAGTGTTCTAACTTAATTTGCAAAATATTTCTTTGCTCAAAAACAAAAGTAAATTCTTGTTTGATTTGTTCCAAATCATTTTCAAGAATTTGAACCTTTTTCTTTAATGATTTGTATTTTGAAAAAAGTTTTACAAATTCATCATAAAGGCACTCATACTCATCTTGTAAATCATCATAAGAATTAATGCAAGGGGATGAGGGTACCTCTGTTTCATCCTCTTGTGCCATTAAACAGATGTTTGCTCTTTCCTCATATTTTTCATCATCAGTTTCAAAGCTTGATGTGTCACTGTCCGACCATGCAGCAGCCACCATTGCTTTCTTGGATTTCTTATTTTTCTTGGGAGTTTCATCTTTCAGCAATGGACACTCGGACTTGAAGTGACCAAGTTTCTTGCATTCGTAGCAGATCATCTCCTCTTTTTTGTTGGAGTCATTTTTGTTCCTTATTTTCCATGAAGCACCTTGGTTTTTCCTAAAACCTCTTCTAGTTAGCCTTTGATTTCTTCTGCTCATTAGCTTTCTGAATTTTCTTGCAACTAGAGCTAATTCTTCATCATCATCACAGGAAAGCTCTTCCAACTCTTCTTCAAGGATGCTGGCTTTAAGTGCAATGCTCTTTTTCTTTTCCTTTGCTTCCCTTCAGTCTTCTTCTTCTTCTTCTTCCTTAAGCTCCAGCGCATGAGTAAGAAGAGAACCACAAATCTCATCGGGTATGATGATGTTTAGATCTTTAGCCTCTCTAATGGTAGTCACTTTTGGTTTCCAGGATTTTGGTAGGCTTCTAAGCAGTCTCTTAACTAATTCATGTTCAGGGATAGGCTTGCCTAGCTGACTTAATTTATTTGTAATATTTGTAAACCTATCAAACATGCTGGTGATGTCTTAACCAGGCTCCATTTTGAACATTTCATAACTATGTGTTAAGAGAGTAATTTTGGACTCCTTTACTTGAAAAGTCCCTTCATGGATTATTCTAAGTTTTTCTCACACTTGTTTAGCTATTGTACAGCTTGAGTCTTTGTTAAATTCAATGGGGAAGGCACAATGTAATGTGTTGATGGCCTTAAAGTTTATTTGAACTTTCTTAGTTTCAACCTCAGTCTAATCAGACCTTGGCTTAGGCATCAACTCATTTGTCACTACATTTACGGTTGAGGGCATAAAGGGTCCATCAGTTATGACGTCCCACATTTCATAGTCTATAGCTCTAATATAAATTGACATTCTAGTTCTCCAATAAGGGTAATTAGAGTCATCAAACAGAGGTGGTCTGTTTGTAGATTGTCCCTCAGCCACTACTGATTTTTGTTTAGCCATTTGGATCCTCCCAAAGGATGTTAAGCCTTAGTAGTAGGGAACTAGCTTTGATACCAATTGTTAGTCCCTATAATATGTGCTAGAGGGGGGGTGAATAGCACAATTTGGCTCTTGACAAGATTGGAAACTAATTTCCAAAACTTAAGAAAACAAAAACAGAGTATAAAATGCATAGCAATTTAGAGTGGTTCGGTCCAAGACCCACATCCACTACCTTGATTATCCAACCAAGGATTTTCCCACAAATCTACTAAACACCGGTGAAATTCACAACCTTTCATCAAGCTTTACAATGGCTTTTACCAGGCTCAACCACAACCTTTTACACTAGTTTTTCACGGGCTCAACTAAAACCTAAAGTGGTTTTCCAAGGCTCAACCACAACCTTTAACAGTTAAGCTATCCCAAGCTTGAATAACCCCTTAGAGTGACTTCCTAAGGGTTTAAATGCAAGATTGAGAGCAAAAACCAAATGCAAAGAATAGGCGTTTAAGTGTAGACCAGTGCAGTGAAGCTTTTCTGGTTTTTCTACTTTCTATAGCTCAAATCTCATTTAAGGCTTCTAAAAACTTGTTTCTAATTGTTGGAAGACCCTTTTATACTTGGAGATGCAACTCTTATGGCAATTTGGCAATTTATATCTGTTGGAAACAGTTAAGGATGAGTTCTAGCTGTTAATCTGTCTTGTAGTGCTCTGGTTCAAATTGCAAACAGAGAGCTCTTAGTCGACTAACTTGGTTGACTAAGTTGGTTCTGTTTTTGGTTTGCAGATTCTGACAGAAAACACTTAGTCGACTGACTTGGTCGACTAAACTGATTCTGTCTCTCAAACTCTTCAACCCGCCATTTCTCCAATTTTAAATTTGGTCAACCAATGTTTTTCCTTGTTTTACCAATAAGCTTCCTCTTTATTACTCAGTTACATCTTGTTGATTTTATCTCTCTTTTTCTTTCAAAAATACTCTTTGAAGAGTTAATAGATTAATTTCATATATTAATTTCCTGCACACTTAAGTAAAAGTATTAGACACAAATAAATGGGAATGTTTTATTATCATCAAAAACTAATGGAGCAAACATTGGTTTGGTGCCTTCAAACATTTTTTCCATTTGGAAAATAGAGAAAATGTGATTAACTAAACCATGATTCCATCTCCTCTTCTAATGATTAGAATCAAAACATGTCATCTTCTATTGTTCTGCTAAATCAAAACAAGAAGCATTTGCCAATTGCCAATTAGCAAAGCTCTTTTCAAAAAGCATATGTCCCCCCTTGTCCCATAGCAACATTCATATACTACCAACAAAACAAAAGAAATGATTCAAAGCAAAATAAAAAAATGTTACTTTAGGGATCCAATTGGGGTCCCCCTACAAACAGTTGACGTACCTTGCTTTTCATGGATGTCTTAATCGAGAAAAGAGCAAATACTGTGTGTGAGGAATTTTGATGCTTAAGCATACTTGTTGCTTGAGGATGGGAGTTTTGTCAACTTTGCCAAAGCATGAAAGCGATCCGTTTAGAAAACATCAACCTTTTTTTTTCTCTTTTTTGCCTTATCAAATTGTATCACAACTTTTTGGTTTCAATTAATAAGCAAGGAATAAAGAGCATTTTTGCTTTTACTTGATTATTTAGTACTAGATCAAACTATACAAGGCTTTTTGCCTTGTACCAGAGTTACAATAAGACCCCAAAATTATGCACATGTTAAATGCTTCTTCTGGGTTATTTCATCTTGGAAGAAAAAACCCAATGATAGAAAAACATAAGCAATTAAACATGCTTTAACAGAGTTGATTAATGGTGCATTTTAAACAAAGTTCATAGCATTAATCGCAATAGATAAGAGAGAAGAACAAACATGAATATGATTACTAAAGTTAAGCACCAAATAAAATAAAAATTTTACCTTTCCAAATGATATCATAATCAAATGGATTCCTTTTGGTGACAAAACCATGAACACCTTTTATGTGAAAGAATCCCAACCACTCAATCGCTTGGCCTCTAATGATGCACACACGATTGCAACGGATCCTTCTCAAGGAGAGAGCTTTATGCCACAGGCTTGTGCTAGCAAGTGGACAACGATTTGTCCTCTTTTCTTCTTTGATTTCCAGCAAATAATCAAAGAAGAAGTTTTCAAAAGAAATAAACGTCTCAAGAGTGGTAGTACTCAAGAGAAAAATCCTTCTCCACTAAAAAAAAGAGTGGCTATAATGTGATATCTATATCTAGGTTTAACTTATTAAAATTTACAAAATAAGTCCTTAATATTATAACAATTATAATATTTAACCAATACCTAATTAAACTCTTTTAATTAGGTCCTTAACAGTTAAAACTTAGAATTTGATTTAAGTCTAACTTAAATCATCACACTCTCAATTTAATCCGAATTGCAACCTTTCTGTGTGACTCATTAGGTTCCTAACATGTTGGCAATGGAATTGAATTATAATATTATTAATTAATTAATTTAAATGAATTGTATTCCATTTTAAATTAACTAATTCAATTTCATAGACCATGATTGGCATCTAGCAATGCATCATGGCCACCCAATTGTTAGGAGAGTCAGAGGATTCTTTGACAACCTTTCAGTGTATAGTTTTTCAGTGTAATTCATTCCCTCATCATATATCCCGAAGATGATAAGAGCTTGGTGCAGTGCCTACTCTCATTGATCTCCATATTTGTTCTTGCAATTAGATCATTAGCTTTATGGAGACTTCTGAAACTCATTTCATAATCTCCTAACCACCTTGGCCAAGGATTTGATTAAGCTAATGTCAACCAAGAACTAATGAGATATTTCCCCTTGAGTCACTTAGGGTGATCATTCCTATCTTGACCATTCATTTGCCTTCACATGCTTCATGCTGTACCCAAAAGCATCCTGTTTTGGCATCCTTGGTTAGGCACCCAAAGGGATGAAATCAAAGCATAGTACTCCACACATAAGACAACCTGGTGTCTCAAGTCTAAGGAGTATTTACACAACTGACACATAAGAAGTATTGCATAGACACTTGAGTGAAATACCAAATGCACTTCTCATGGCGAGTCATGTTCAGTGAACTTGCTCTCCCATGGCAAGCACCCACATGCTAGTTCCAAGTATCTCTATACTTCAACCTATGAGAACGATTGCTTACTTCACAAGTAAGGAACATAACATGTGCCAATCTTTGAGCATTATTGATGCCCGTCTCAATAATACAATGATCAGGAACTTTTAGGAACAATGCTTTAATACATAAGGATCTCATAATTGTATCCCAATACAATTCCTTTGCAAGGCATATATAGTTCCATGGGCTTTATCTACATAAGTACAAAAAGTAATTAAATCACAAACTTATGGATAAAGAACTACCTCAATGTTATTATGAATAACAAAATGTCATACATGAATATCTCAAAATTGCAATTCCCATACAACCATAGATTGGCTTATAGGGCTTATACTAACAATCTCCCACTAGCGCTAAAGCCAATCGCCTATGTATCTAATACCAATGTTCTCAACATGACGATTATGCTTCTGCTAGGACAATGCTTTAGTGAGAGGATCAGCAATATTATCCTCAGTGGGTATACCCTCTATGCAAATGTCTCCTCTTCCAATGATCTCTTTAATCACATGGTAACGCCGCAATACATGTTTGGATTTCTGATAAGACCTTGGTTCCTTTGCTTGTGCAATGGCTCCATTAATATCACAATACAAAGGTATTGGATCAACAATGCTAGGAACCACATCTAGTTCAGTAATGAACTTTTTAATCCAAACTGCCTCTTTCGCTGCCTCAGACGCAGATATGTATTCCGCCTCAGTTGTAGAATCTGTAGTCGTATCTTGTTTGGAACTTTTCCAACTCACTACACCTCCATTGAGTGTGAACACATATCCACTTTGCGACTTGCTATCATTTTTTTTAGTTTGAAAGCTTGCATCCATATAACCCCTAACTTGGAGTTCACCTCCCCCATAAACCAGAAATACATCCTTAGTTCTTCGTAAGTACTTCAAGATGTTTTTCACAACTATCCAGTGACTTTCACCAGGATTAGCTTGGTATATACTGGTGACACTTAGAGCGTAAGATACATCTGGTCTAGTGCAAAGCATCGCATACATGATAGATCCTATTGCTGAAGCATATGGGATCTTATCCATGCGATCTCTCTCTTCTTAATTCTTTGGACATATGTCCTTGGAGAGATAGATGCCTTGCGACATAGGCAAGTGTCCCTTCTTAGACTCCATCATGCTAAACCTCTTTAGCACCTTGTCTATGTATGTGGATTGGGAAAGACCTAGCAACCTTTTAGATCTATCTCTATAGATCTTTATTCCTAGAATGTAAGTTGCTTCTCCCAAATCCTTCATGGAGAATTGTTTGGACAGCTAAATCTTTGTAGATTGCAGCAATGGTATATCATTTCCTATAAGCAATATGTCATCAACATATAACATTAGGAAAATTATGGCATTCCCACTAACCTTTTTATAGACACATGGTTCATCCTCATTTTTGATGAAGTCAAACCCTTTTACAACTTCATCAAAACAGATGTTCCAACTCCAAGAAGCTTGCTTAAGTCCATAAATGGACTTTTGAAGCTTGCACACCTTATTAGCATTAGCATTGGATATAAAACCTTCAAGTTGTGTCATGTACACTTCCTCTTGCAAGTTTCCATTAAGGAATGCAGTTTTTACATCCATTTGCCATGTTTCATAATCATGGTATACAACATTTGCAAGCAAAATCCTAATGAATTTAAGCATAGCAACTGGTGAAAAGGTTTCTTCAAAGTCAATACCTTGTCTTTGTTTATAACTTTTTGCTATTAGTCTAGCTTTAAAGGTTTGTACCTTGCCATCTACATCGGTCTTTCTCTTAAAGACCCACTTGCACCCAATGGGTTTTATCCCTTCAGGTGGATCCACCAAAGTCCATACTTGGTTGGTATCCATGGCATCCATTTCAGATTTCATGGCTTCTAGCCATTTCTCAGAATCGATGTCCAACATCGCCTCCTCATAGGTTGTAAGCTCATCATTTATGGGTAATGCGTCCCTTTCCAAAAGAAATCTATATCTCTTTGGAGCTTGATGTATTCTACTAAACCTTTTGAGTGGTTGTGCTTCTTGAGATTGTGGTTGTATATCAGATGTCACAATCTCAAGTTCAAGTTCCAATGGAATGTCAATTTGTGGGTTTCAAACTTCTTCGAGTATAACTTTACTCCCTCATAGCCCTTTCATTTAAGAACTTTTTCTCAAGGAAAGTGGCATGCCTTGAGACAAACACATTTTGCTCAATGGGATTATAAAAATAATATCCGTGTGTTTCTTTAGGATATCCCACAAATTTACATTTGTCTGATCTTGCTTCTAGCTTATCAGACATTGTAAGCTTCATATAAGCAGTACATCCCCAAATCCTAGCATAAGACAAGTTGGGCCTTTTCCCACTCCATATCTCATATGGTGTCTTATCAACTAATTTGGTAAGAACTTGGTTTAGTATGCAAGTAGCAGTTTCTAGGGCATATCCCCAAAAAGATATAAGAAGATCTACATGACTCATCATGGATCGAACCATGTTCAATAATGTTCGATTCCTTCTCTTAGATACCTCATTGTGCTATGGAGTCCTTGGAGGAGTCCATTGTACGAGAATCCCATTCTCTTTTCAAATAATCTTGAAACTCTTGGCTAAGATATTCTCCTCCTCGATTAGATCTAAGAGTGAGAATACTCTTTCCAGTTTGTTTCTTAACCTCCGCTCTGTATTCATTGAACTTGTCAAAGGATTTAGATTTATATTTCATCAAATATACATACCATAGCGAGAATGGTCATTTGTGAAGGTGATGAAGTAGGAGTATCCTTCTCTAGCACTAGTATTCATAGGACAATATACATCCGAATGTACAAGTCCTAGTAACACCCCAACTCGTTCACTCTTTTTAGTGAAAGGCGACTTGGTCATCTTACCAAGGAGACAACACTCACATGTTCCATAAGATTCATAAATAAATGGATCGATGTAACCTTGTTTGTGTAACTTGGTTAAGCGAGTCTCATTGATGTGTCCAAGCCTACAATGCCAGATGTAAGATAGTTTTGGATCATCTTTCTTTGCTTTCTTGACCTCTATATTAAGTATGGGTCTCTTAGGATCAATAATATAGAGACGGTTCGAATGTGTCTCTACACCATAATGCAATTCTCCCTTTGAGAAAGAACAACAATTGCCCTTAATGCAAAATTCCATATCATCATATAATGCCAAGTATGATACAGATATGATATTTCAAGATATGGAAGGAACATAGTAACAGCCTCTTAATTCCAAAATAAACCCAGAAGGTAAAGGTATGGTAACTATCCCCACAGCCGATGCAGCAACCTTTGCTCCATTTCCTACTCTTAGGACCACTTCTCCCTTTGTTAATCTTCTACTCATTTCCAACACCTTTATGTCATTACAAAAGTGTGACCCATATCCAGTACCTAATACCTATGATGATGGATCAATAGTAGACAGATTTACTTCAATCATATACATGGTTAAAGATGAAACTTCTACAAGTTTCTCATTCTTTGACCTTGTCAAGAAGGCAAGGATATCTTCCTTAATGACATCTATTCTAAATAGATATTTGAGAACATTTCTCAACTTGATATACCAGTCCAAACATTTTGGCTCAAATTTCATGATGACGTCAAATATGCTGCGCAAAGTAATATGTATTCGCATTCTAACAACCTAGACATTTAAAGAACGTTTATGAGTAATCATGTATTATAATCAATTAAGATGAGATAGTAAATCTTAAATTGATTGCTCCCACTATTTTTTTCAAGATGATAACCCTCCATATCACCTCGAGAGATCTTTACTAGGATTCTCTTAGTGGGCCAAGATCCCATCCATCTAGTCATGGCCTTGAGTGTGCTCAACAAGCCATGATAGCTAGGTTAGGTAGGTAACTGAGCTTACCAATTGTATCTCTATACAACTCCTAGATCAGCTAGGTGACAACACATTGCCTAAACATATCATATATGTTTCGCCTAGCCATTGCCTCTAATTTCCATAATAATCAAGTTTCCAAGCATCCAAATTTTATGAAAGTAGTTGAGTAAGACCCACCAATAGCTCAAGCATACTCGTGTAAAAGTGTGACCTTGAGTGTGCTCAACAAATCTCCAATTAAAAGAGCAGCCAGGTTATCTTGCTATATGGTGGAAGGCAACTTAATCATGCGTTACATGTGACTAAATATTTAATTATTTTTGACTTAGTTAAGGTCTCATCTTTGCATGCATAGCATTTATTAATTGCATAAATAAATCTATCTCATGCATACTACTTTGGATGATTATGGACTTTATCTATACTAATTTCCTTGAGCCATCGAAGGAAATTAACTTGGTCAAACCTAGGGTATAACATACAACATGTTGTAATCTTCCTCCTCGTATCTTCATGGCGCCTTTAGGTCTTCATCTTCAAATTGTAAAATAACTCCTAAACTAATCCTAATTCTACACTTATATGTAACTAATTACATTTTAGTAAAGAAACCCTGTGGTACATCCGAGGGGAGTTAGGTGAGGAAAGAATTTTACAATTTCAGAAAATCGAGAGAAAGGCAGGGTGCGCAGACCCTTTTTAATAAATAAATACCATCATAAAATTTAACCATACATCCACAATCATATTGGGCCTAGTCCATAATCATCCATATTCATCCATCCACATGACCATAAAATTAAATCTATGTCTTGTTCAAATTGTTAATCACATGATTTATTTGAAATTAGTTAAATTCAACTTTTGAATTAACTTAATTTCAATTTTTTTTTGGATATCAATTTATTTCCATATATAAAGAAACAATTTCCATATATAGAAATTCTTACTAATGAATATAAATAACCTTTATCCATATTCTAATCTTATTAGGATAGGATTTATTACAAATTAAAACAATTTTAATTTGCTTTGTTCAAATATTTAAGGTTATCCTTTACCAATCAGATGTTAAAGATTTTATGTCTTAAATCACCTAATCTCATTTGGTAATTTTAAGACAATAAAATCTTCATTTATCCAATTGTCAAATTCGAATTCCATAGCTAATATTATGGAGATATTCCTCTGATTTTAAATTGCCTATTTATTCTTAGACTCCCATAATATATAAGAATCTAATTCCTTAATTTATGGAAGATTTTAAAATAATTTTGATTTCAATAAAATTAGGAAACCAATTCCTAAATTTAATATGTCAAATTATTTTAATTTATCAATTGATTAAAATAATTTCCATATTTTGTAGGAATCAAATTCCTTATTTTGTGGAAACTTTCAAAATCCATTTTGATATGCTAATTTTATGGAACTACTTCCACAAAATATCTGATAATCAATTGATTTTTAAATTGCATCAAATTAAGATGCAAGATAAGGCAATTCAAAATGCCAAAACCGTGGCATTCAAAACACTGCTTGCAGCAATTTTATTGACCACGTTTCTTGGTCATTAAAGTGGCATAAAATTTTGGGATTTTATCGTTATCATAATCCTCCAATCAGCTAAGGTATGAAACCTCTTTCATCATCATTAGCATCAATTTTGGATGCCTTCTGCCTACTGAAAACAAGCAAAATCGTGACTCAAAGTCTGCTGCTGGCAGTAGTGACTAGTCATGGTTTCAAGGCTTCATGCTCACTTTGTGGTATTGGTTTTCAGCCACATTTGAAACATTTTCAAAGGACATCAACTTAACATCATTTCTGCAAATTTTGAGAATTTTTAGGACTCATTTGCTTGCTGAAATGATGCAAAAAACCAAACCTGGACAGAATCAAAATCTGCCCTTAATAGCCATATCTCCATTCCTCCATTTGTTGATTTTTGTGCATCTTATGCAAACTTTAATCTGTAAATTCTTGACATTAAAACATGTTTAATGCTCATTAATAAGAATATAATATTTACAAAATAAAACTCTTCAGAAATATCAAACAATTTCAAAACAGAATTATGTAAACTTGAACTCACCATTTGACACCCGAATTTTCACATCTATGTCGAACATAGTATTAACAACAACAAGACATACCTTTGCATTAAAACGAGCCAAGGAAGGCTCTGATACCACTGCTAGGAAAGGCATGATTAGAGCATTAACGCAGCAGAAAAAAAATTGAAATAAAATAAAACCCATGCCTCTTACCTTTGGATCACATTGGTTGTTTAATGCAAAGTTAAGCACCAAATAAAATAAAAATTTTACCTTTCCAAATGATATCGTAATCAAATGGATTCCTTTTGGTGACAAAACCGTGAACACCTTTTGTGTGAAAGAATCCCAACCACTCAATTGCTTGGCCTCCAATGATGCACACACGATTGCAACGGATCCATCTCAAGGTGAGAGCTTTATGCCACGGGCTTGTGCTAGCAAGTGGACAACGATTTGTCCTCTTTTCTTCTTTGATTTCCAGCAAAGAATCAAAGAAGAAGTTTTCAAAAGAAATAAACGTCTCAAGAATGGCAGCACTAAAGAGAAAAATCCTTCTCCACTAAAAAAAAGAATGGCTATAATGTGATATTTATATCTAGGTTTAACTTATTAAAATTTGCAAAATAAGTCCTTAATATTATAACAATTATAATATTTAACCAATATCTAATTAAACTCTTTTAATTAGGTCCTTAATAGTTAAAGCCTAGAATTTGATTTAAGTCTAACTTAAATCATCACACTCTCAATTTAATCCAAATTGCAACCTTTGTGTGTGACCCATTAGGTTCCTAACATGTTGGCAATGGAATTGAATTATAATATTATTAATTAATTAATTAATTTAAATGAATCATATTCAATTTAAATTAACTAATTCAATTCTATAGACCATGATTGGCATCTAGCAATGCATCATGGCCACCTAATTATTAAGAGAGTCAAAGGATTCTTTGACAACCTTTTAGTGTACAGTTTTTCAGTGTAATTCATTCCCTCATCATATATCCTGAAGATGATAAAAGCTTGGTGCAGTGCCTACTCTTATTGATCTCCATATTTCTTCTTGCAATTAGATCATTAGCTTTATGGAGACTTATGAAACTCATTTCATAATCTTCTAACCACCTTGGTAGTAAGCAATTGTTCTCATAGGTTGAAGTATAGAGATACTTGGATATCTCAAAATTGTAATTCCCATACAACCACATATTAGCTTGTAGGGCTTATACTAACGGTCACATCAAATCATATCGATTTAAGGCTTATCTTTAAAGCCATTATCATCAAACTAGGCTTCATAGGCACACCTTAGTTGTTGAGCACAAACTCAAATCTTATTTACAAATAATTGCTTATTTCGAAGCTTTTCATCAAATATCATTCATAGTAGCCACCATATATTCATATTTCAAATCAGATCATGCCATACCCGGTGCATGTTATCATAATCAAACAAAATCAAATGAGTGGTCTTGCCTTGGACATAGTCAAATCACGCTCGATGGCCAACTTACAAAGAATCAAATCACGTTCAGGGCAAAAACTCTAGTGAAGAATAGATCATGTTCGTGTCGTAGCAACGGGTGGAGAACAAATCACGCTCAACGCCGAGGCAACTGGCAGAGAATCAAATCATTGGTTGGAGTAATCTCTCAATGGTAAATATCACCCGAAGTAATCTCAAATGGGTGGTATCAAAGCACTACAAGCAAGACTAATGCCACTGTCCCTACTTACGACCATCCCTACAAGCACACAAAGTCACAAGGCATAGGACTCCACTCAACCTCAAGTCAAATCAACGTCCGAAATTCATCCCTCAGACGAAACACATATCCATAAATCAAGCCATCGTGCTTGTGACATTCCATACATCCACATCAAATCATATTCAAATTGTAACACCCTTGATTTTTGATATGGCCTAAATGTGGTATTAGCCAAGTGATTTGATGAATAAACTTGAAAACTTGACTTATATGCGTGTGGAGCATACATACGAGCTATTATGGTTTATAGAGAAAGACTTTGAATTTTAGAGTACATTGAGCATTCTTGATGAGTTGACTTGCAAATGCTTGAGGCTTAGCCAAAATTTTGAGGAATGGTTGATAAATCCTGAATTTTGAAGTTTAGCTCAAGATTTGATTGTGCGTTTGAGTATATGAATGAGGACTATGAGTTAAGATAGTCATTTTGCAGTATGGCAAAAAAGGGAAATGATTTTGGGGTGTTATGTTTGGATTTTTGAAAGTTTGGGTGCAAGAAAGGTGCAATCTAGGCAAGATGTATTGATACATTAGCAAATGTATCGGAACATTCTTGGAAAGATGGACATGTATCGATGCATTTGAAGCAGAGAGGACCCAAGACCATTCTGCCCAAAATGTATTGATACATTGCCTCAATGTATTGATACATTTATTCGAAATTATGGTAGATGTATTGATACATTGCCAAATGTATCAATACATCAAAACGAAAAGGCAAAAATAAAAAGGGATTTTGGGTCATTCCGCTTTATTTCTTTTCTCAACTCTTTCTCTTATTCTCTCTCTACCCTCTTCAAACCTTAGGCCCCCAAATGCCATTTGGAGTCCATATAAGCTAGATCCAAGCTTGGAAAATGATCCGAATGTAAGATTATGCATTTTTACCAATTGATTTTTGATTTAATCAGTTAATA
Organism: Theobroma cacao; assembly: GCF_053813885.1. Classification (NCBI taxonomy): domain Eukaryota; kingdom Viridiplantae; phylum Streptophyta; class Magnoliopsida; order Malvales; family Malvaceae; genus Theobroma; species Theobroma cacao. The sequence continues at coordinate 9,722,100 of NC_142642.1, forward strand.
ACCTCGGATCTAAATATTTTCAGATTTAGTCAAACTCCATCCCCTTGAGTTTATTGGAGATTTAGAGCTTAGATTTGGGCAACCCAACTTCTAAGGTAAGGGTTTAGCTCATTTGTTGGAAGATTAAGCTTATATATTGAATTTGGGTATTTTTGAGAAGTTGAGATATTTTCAAAAGCTAGGAAATAATTATGATTTTGATGTTTTAATGTGTCTAAGGGGAGAATGGAGGATATTGATGTGTTTGTGAGCTGAAGGCTAAAGGTTGAGCTTGATTGCAATCTGCCTTCAATTTTCAAAGTGAGTGGGATTTAGTTAAATGCATGTGATGCATCTTGCATAATGTATGCGTTGCCATGGTACTTAAATGTTATGAGTATGCCTTGATGAGAAATGCCTAAGCTAGATAATTAATACATATATGCATATATGTGTGTGTGCATATGTATGTTTGCCTTGAGGTATGTGCTTAGGTTAGAAAACGAACATGATTGTGTGCCTAGATGAGGGTGCCTAGGCTAATTATTTATCTGAGATAGAAAATCTATGTTTGTGTGATTTATGGTGAGCCAAATGGTGGCATTGTGTTGGAACCCATGGTATGTAGGGCTTAGAGCAAAAAGCCTACCTATGGTGTGATACGAATTATGAATTACGGACTGTGCCAAATTATGATGAATGGACTGCCGCATTAGGAATATGGGCATAATATGTATTTGGGTTAATGACACATGATTGAAGTAATGTTAAGCATGTGAGGCTGAAGAGCCATGACCACTCATGGACATGATTTATGTTTGAATGCCCACATAATTACGGTTGATTTAAGAATAAGCATAAGGTTGTTAAGCCATAATTGCTTTGATTAAATATGATAAGTACCCATGTGGGGTTATCAGCATAAGCGCCTAGAGATTGATTATGTTTTGTTTGATGATGCCTTAGAGATTTGAAGGCATTTAGAATTATATTAAGCTTAGAGATGACTGAAGCTCGATGAATTTGATTGTGATTTGATGTAGACATATGGACTGTCACAAGCACGATTGCCTGATTTTTGGTTATGTGTTCCATCCGAGGGATGAACTCCGGATGTTGATTTGACTTGAGGTTGAATGGAGTCCCATGCCCTATGACTTATGTGCCTACAGGGGTGGTGGTAAGCAGGGACGGTGGAATTAATCCGACATGTGATTCCTACCTGCAGTGCTTCGATGCCATCCATTGAGATTACTTTGAGTGATGCCGACATCAGGATATTTCTCCAGTCGATGATATGATTTTTTGCTCGTTGCTTCGACACATGAGTGATTTGTTTTCTGCCAGTTACTCCAGCATTATGCATGATCTGTTTCTCCACCAGTGACTTTGCTCTAAGAGTGATCTAATTTTCCATTAGTTGGCCACCAAGTGTGATTAGACTATGTCCAGGGCAAAACCATTCCTTTGATTTCGTTTGACTATGACGACATGCATTGAGTATGGCATGAATTGATTTGAATGTGAAATTGTGGTGACTTACTATGAATGATATTTAAGGTTTTGTACGGTAACTAAGATGTGCCTAAGAAGCTTAGTTTGATGGTGACGGCTTTACGGATAAGCCTTGAATTAATAAATGTAATTTGTGGTATGTTGTCGACATAGAACTTGTGAATTATGGATATAATACGTCGTTGTGATGTGATCCGGCAGGATTTGAAATTATGAGTTATGCATGTAGAATACAAGGATGATCCTTGCACTTTTGAGTTTGAGATGTTTAAATATGAATATATTATGGCCAGATAGGCCTAGATATAATATATATATTGTCACGACCCAAATTCTAGGCCATGACCAGTGCATGGGCCCAATGGACGTAGTCCACTAAGCCCAAGCAAGTCTATTGATATGACCTGTTCATCATTCCATTAAAAGTTGCTAAGTCGCATTTCATAACTTTGGATAAAAAAAAATGCTAAACATTGCCAACTCATAGTGGCATTAATTGTAAAAATATACATGTATTGTCTACAACATGTATTCTAATAATTTACATTAGGTTTGTCTATACATATAAAAAAGGAGACTCGATTTCCAACGAAGAGACCCGAGTGATGTACGGCTACTGAATGCCGAGATACCTACCAAGGAAACGAATCTACAATGGCACCTCGACCTAGTTACCGGCTGCCTCTTGATCTGAAAGCATGAAGTTGAAAATGGTGAGTATAAACCCAATGAATGAACATAAAAAGGGAACAAGCGAACGATAAGGAAAGTTCAAAGAAATCATGATGCATTTATTTTCAAAACAATGCAATTTAGTTTCATTCTTATTAAAACCCCTTGTTAAACCTTTAAATGTTCAATCACTTGATAGTAATGATTCCATACATAACAAAGAATTTGAAGATTGAAAGCTTCAGTGATATACAAGCTAGCCATATGAAACGACAGGTCCTCACTGCAGCGAGAATGAATTTTTGCTGCAGCGATATTGGTCTCCAATTATCAATTGGTCGAGGGTTTCTTAGCTAGCCGAGGGTCTCTCAACAAACCTCTTCATTTCAAATTTAATTCATTAACTCCTTAATGTTGGAAATCCATGCTCAACTATGGTACCAAAGAAGTGGAAAATAGGGCAGTAATCGAACAAGATAATAAGCAAGACAGAAAATTTCTCGCTGCAGCGAAATTCACGCCATAAAATAGAAAGTTTCTCGCTACAGCGAGAAGCTTCAGCAACTTTCTTGCTACAGCGAGAACCAGGTCTGGTAAAAACCCTCAAACCCGAGAGTCTCGCTGTAGCGAGAAACAAAGCACTAAGAAAAAGTCTCCATTCCCTCAAGAAAAGGCCATCCTGCTGAAATGACAAAAGCAACATGAAACACAAATAAATTCCCAAAGTTCAACATGTCAAATTTTCACATGCATTACAACCATATACCATATTCATGAGCTTTTGATAACACACATATCTATGTATGTGTGTGTATATATATATATCAATCATCATGCACACCATCCCATCATCATCATCAGCTCATATGCACTCCCCATTAGCACATGGCTGGGTCAGCATCGGCTCATGCGCACTCCCACTCACACATAACTAGGTTAGCATCGGTTTATGCGCACTCCCACTCGCACATAGCCTGGTCAATATCATCACACAAAAGGAACATATAATGCATATTATACATATCAACATATTGCTATAACACATGAACCATTTATATGGGACATTTTCACAAGATAAAAACATTCACTCAATGCTTGTTCCCTAGGTAGATTTTTAAAGAAAAATTAGATAAATTCATTCAAATGTTTTGTGCAAACACATACATATTCCTAAAACAAATTTTGAAATGCAAGTTCGCTCACCGGTATTTTGTTGAACCTTTAGTCGACTCTAACTTCCCTAATGGTCCAAATGGGGCGATGGGGCTTCGTTGGAACCTACCATCACATTAGCATCACCATTATGTCAATTCACATACTTATAAATTCTAAAAGCTTTCTCTTATCTAGCTTCCCCTTGCCATTTAGGTGGCTATCTATGTTCACTATCCTAATCACTCTAAAGTGAATGAACAACCTCAACTACCAAAACACCCACAAGTGTAAACACTAATCATTTTCAACACTAAAAATCAATTCTAATTCACTACTCACCTTGGTAGCTTGTATTTGAAATTCCTTCCAAAAACTATCAAACTAATATTGAAGCTCCCTCTTTCTCTCTCTAAAACACCTAACTAGTGAGAGAAAGTATGGAAATAAGATTTTTCAAGGGTTTTAAAGTGAAAGAGTGAAAGAGCACATGGGTTCTATGCAAAAGTGCACAAAAGCTTGAAAATTAGAGCTATTTTGAGAGAGGTTATGGAGGTTTCATATCAAGCTTCCATGGAGGATGGAAGCAACGTGAGATGAGAGGGAAGAAGAAGAAGAAGCTGTTGGAGAATGAAGAAGTTGTTGGAAGAAAAAGATATTTATAGCTCAAGCTTATCCAACTCCACTTAAATTACGAAAATACCTTTAGCAAGTTAGCTTGTTCTCTTCTAATCCTTTGTGCAATCTTTTTACTATTTTGACACTAAGACAAGGTTCATAATAGTCTAAAAGTACTCGAGTTCACAAAACTTAAAATTTTTTACTCGAGGTGTAAAATGACCATTTTGCCCCTGTTGTGAAAATTATTCTCACTTCCAGTTTTCTTCGTGCTTTCATCATTATACATCATTCATTCAGTTCTTATGCTCACTTAGACCTTAAAATATTAGAAAACCTTCTTTTGGAAGCTTATTAGAAGAAATGATAAAATTACCCTTAGTCCATATTATCGTGTCTACTTCTAATTACGAGTCTATAGAGGTCAAGGTCTCACATATATATATGAAATATTATGCTATGGTAGCATCCCCTCACTAAGTATTAGATGACTCACCCCTTTGTCGTACTACGTGCAAAGGAAAGAAGCCATGGGGTTATGTGGCATTTATCATCAATTGGACAGACACGTAATTGGCATCTAATAGGTTTCCCTCCCAACTTGTCACTCTACTGAGTTTGTGTGGGCCCTCCACCTTCCAGTTTGATTAGTCAGTGAAATATGTTAGGCACGACGTGCCATATGAATTTTTGTATAAGAGTTATTATGTATGAACCCAAATTTGATGGCCAATGTATGGCCTTTGAACATTTGTATGTACTGTGAGCCAGGGAAAATGTATTATATTTGAATTTGTTATGAATGTTTGATTATAAATCCTTTGGCATTTGTGTTATATGATTTTGGACTCAAGGCTTGCTCGGGTCTAGTGGGCTTGCCTGCTGGGCTCGTGTGTCGGTCACAAACCCCTGAATTTAGGTTGTGACACAAATTCAATAAGTTTCAGTCATCTTTAAGCTCGATATAATTTTAAGTGCCTTCAAATCTCTAAGGCATCATCAAATGAAACATAATCAATCTACCGGTCCTCATGCCTTTAACCCCCACATGGGTATTCATCATATTCAATCCAATCAATCATGGCTTAACAACCTTATGCATATCCTCAAATCAACCACAAATACGTGAGCATGCATGCATAAATCATATCCATAAGCAATCATGGCTCTTTGGCCTCACATACTTAACATCACCCCGATCATTGTGCCATTAACCCAAATACATATCATGCCCATATACCTAATTGGGCAGTTCATTCATTACAATTTGGCACAATCCTTAATACATAATTCATATTGCACCATGTGTAAGCCTCTTACTCTGAGTCCTACATACCATGGGGTTCTAACACAGTGCCACTTATGGCTCACCACAAACACACAAACACAAATTTCTTATCTTAGGTAACTAATTAGCTTAGGCATCCTTATCTAGGCACACAATCATATTTGTTCTCTAGCGTAGGCACATACCTTTATGCAAACACACACACACACACACACACACACACACACACACACACACACACACACACACATATATACACATATTAATTCTCTAGCCTAGGTATTCTCATCTAGGCATACACATAGCATTTAAGTACCACGGTAGTGCATATATTATGTGAGATGCATTACATGCATTTAATTAAATCCTACTCACCTTGACAATCAGTGGCACGCTTACAATCAAGCTCAACTTTTAGCCTTTAGCCATCCTCCAACTCACAAACACATCAATAGCCTCCATTCTCCCCTTTAGCCATCTTTACCTTAGAAGTTAGGTTGTCCAAATCTAGGCTCTAAATCTCTAATAAACTCAAGGGGAGAGAGTTTGACCAAATCTGAAAATATCTAGATTCGAGGTTATTAACCGATTAAATCGAAAATTAATCGATAAAAACATGTAATCTTACCTCTGGATTGATTTCATAGCTTGGATCTAGCTCAAATAGGCTGTAAATGCCATTTGAGGGCTTAAGGTTTCGTATGGGGTAGAGAAAGAAAGAGAGTAAAAAAAGGTGAGGGTTTGTGCATGGCCTGATGCCCAGACCTCTTTTTATTTTTGCCTTTCCTCAATGATGTATCAATACATTTGCTCATATTGGGACCAAATGTATTGATACATCAGGGCAATGTATCGATACATTTCAGGAGAATGATTTTGGGTGCTCTCAACTTCAAATGTATCGATACATTGGGACAATGTATCGATACATGTTCATCAAATTTCCAAATCCATTGATACATCCTTAAATATATCAATAGAATTCTTGTAGAACACCTTATATTGCTCTTCTTACCAAGAATGTATCGATATATTTTCTCCTATAAGCAGTTTTAAGTCTTTTCTAACTTCTAAAAATCCAACTTAACACCCCAAAATTCCTTCCCTATTAGTCTTGTACTTGAAATAACTCATATAACTCAAATCCTGATACATATATTCTCAAATATATATCAAGTTAAATCAAATCCTTAAGCTGTAGGATTAATTTATCATTTTTATCTATATTTGCCTTAATGTTGTATTTAGGTGTCAAAGTGTAAAACATATGCACAATTCCATTAAAAACTCTCTTTTATACCAATATTCACAATCATACACCTATAAGTGTAGCCATATTCAAAGTTCAATTTAGCTCATCAATTGGTTTAGCTACTGCATCATATTATTAGAATCCTCAATGCACATTGAAATTTGAAGTCTTTCTCTATAGACCACAATAGCCATATGCATGCTCCATGAGCATATGCATCAACCTATCAAGTTTTCTCGTAAAATCACTTGGTCAACATCACATTTAGACCATATAAAAAAAATAGGGGTGTTACAAACCCTCTCTTGAATATTTTCGCATTATTATTGAGCAAACATTTTTAACAATATCGATACCTCGTTCAAAAGTATTAATACTTCTCTTCCAGAATGCTTGTTTGTCTTTTAAATCACACCCATTTGGCTTATATCTCTTCTATAGATCAAATACATATAGTAGCTTAAAAATATAGCTTTTCAAGGGAAATTTGTGAGGCCTCGATCTTTATAGACACGTAGATAGAAGTAGACGCGATAACACGAACTAGGGGTAATTTCATCATCTTCTTGGTGAGCTTCTAGAAGTAGGTTTCCTAATATTATTAAGGCCTAAGGAATAAATGAATGATGTATATAATGATAAATAAACAAAGAAAATAGAAATAATGATAATTTCCATAGTATGGGCAAAATGGTCATTTTTCAGCTTAAGTCGAAATTTTTAAGTTTTCATGAATTTGAGTATTTCTAGACTATTATGAACTTTGTCTTAGTGTCAAAAGAGTAAAAAGATTGCACAAAGGATAGAAGGAAGATAAAGCCACCTTGTTAAGGGTATTTTTATAAATTAAGTAAAACTTGGATAAACTTTAGATATAAATATCTAATTTCCAATAGCTTTTTCTAACTTCCAGCAGCTTCTTCTTCTTCCTTCAATCTCTTCTCCCCTTCTCATGTTTTCTCATCTTCCATGGAAGCTTGCTTTGACACCTTCATAAATTTTCTCATGGTAACCTCAAAACTTATGTTTTTATATACCTTGTCATAGGATTTTTCATGCTCTTTCACTTCTACACTTCAAGAACCCTCAAAAGTCTTTTCTCAATACTTTCTCTCACTAGCTAGACATTGTAGAGAGAGAGAGAGAGAGAAAGAGAGAGAGAGAGAGAGAGTTTATCCATAATAGCTTGAGAACTCTTGAGAAAGAATTCAACTACAAATCTACCAAGGTGAGTAATGAATTAGGATTGATGTTAGGTTGTTGATAATGGCTAGTAAGTGGAGTTGTGAGTTGTTTTATTTTTTGAGGTTTGTTTATTTATTTCTAGTGTTACTAGAGTACAGAGAATAGATAGCTAGTCAAATGGTAATTGGAAGTTACTTAGGAATAACCAGTAAAGTTTAAATTAGAAAATAGCTTTTGGAGTAACATTTATGTAAATTGAGTTGGTTATGATATTATTGTGTGTGATAGGTTCCAACGACGCCCCACACCTTCACTTGGAGCATAAGTCAAAGTTGGAGTCGATCCAAAAGCATTAATAAAAACAAGTGAGTGAACTTGCATTAAAATATTTTGGGTAAATGTATATATGTTTGAATGAATCACTTGAAATATTTTAATTGATTTTTCTTCAAAATGCATGCGAAAACAAGCCCTTGATGAAACTTTTTTTTTTTTGTGTTGTGTTGTGAAATGTGATGTGATGAATCCATGTACTCCTTTATTATGTTGATATAAACATATATGTGTTGTGCATTGAGAGATGATATTGTGTAATAAATATAGCTGTGCATGTGCGAGATGTGAGGGAGCACATGCCAGATCGCGCACATGCCAAAGATGACGGATACGGGAGTGTGGATGATGATATTGCCTGTGCGTAATGTGGGGGATGGACACAATCGTATTAGCTGTGCACGATGTGGGGGATGCACACAGTGACTTCGGCTATGTGCGGTGTGGGAGTGCACATGAGTTGGGTGACGCGGTGGTGGTGTATATACTTATATATATATATATTTACTATATAAAGAGGTTTGGAATTAATATGTGATTGCATTGACTATTGAAACTTGATTATTGTCAAATGTGTTTAAGTTGATTTTCGTTGCAACGGGATTGGATTTATATAGCAATGAAAATTTCTCCTAACTTCATCTAGCCAGATTCTCACTGCAGCGAAAATGAATCTCGCTGCATTGGGGGAGGGTGTGCATTGGCTCTGTTTTTGCTGCAACGAGAAACTCTCAAGTGGTTCCAGATTTTGGTCTGAATTTTGTTGCAGTGGAAATTCATTCTCGTTGCAGCGAATGCCTTTCCGTTCCAACAATAAACCCTTTGTTTTGCTTGTCTTACATAGATATTTTAAAACTTTTTCATTCTCTTCAACTTCATGGGTTATCATGGATTTTCAATGATAAGGAATTAAATAATCAAGGGTTGAATTAAGAGGTTTTATAAGAAATTAAACTAAATTGCATTGTTTGTAACTAAAGTGCATCATGTTTTCAAAATCTCTTCGTATCATTTGCTTGTTCCCTTCTTATATTCACTCACTGAGTTTATACTCACTCTTTTAAACTTCATGTTTTCAAATTCGGAGGCAGTTGGAACCTAGAATAAGGCATCCGCTTGTGTTCACCCTTTGGTAGGTATCTTGGCGCTCAGTAGTCGTACCCTTGTCCAAGTCACTTCGCTGGTCGTCGAGCGTCTGTTGCATGTGTACATATACACGTGATGTAAATCTTTAAGAGTTATGCTACAAACAATATATGTATAATTTGGATTTGATGATGCCATTATGAGATGGGAAATGTACGACCATATTTTGGATAATACAAATGTAAATTCTTGGTTGTCATAGTATGTTATTACAGTACTTATAGTGGAAAATTACAAAACATGGCTTTATGAATGTTTGAAGAAAGTATGAACTTGATTACATAGAAAGGCTTGCTTGGATTTCGTGGGCTGTGCCTATTGGGCCCATGCACTAGTCATGGTCCGAAAATTGGACTGTGACAAAATTTTCAAAGAATTTTGGAATAAATAAGTTTTTATATGCTCATCAAATAGAACTACTTCCTTATCTTTAATCTAAGGTGAAGGGTTTCTAAAGTTTTTTTTTTTCTTTTCGTTTGAAAACACAAAAAAGAAGACTTGCTACCAAAGTATAAATTAAAAGGCTAAAGCCCTAGAAATTTCACACTTTCAGTTTGTAACTATCCTCTTAGGAGCTTTAAAGCTTAAGAAATTTTAAAAATATAAAAACAAGATAAACCTAAAACATTGGAGTTTTGTTTGTAAAAATGATGGATTTTTTTTCATTATTTTTTTGTTCTTTTGGAATAATATTAAGCTTTGTGTTCATTTTCTTTGTTGGATTTCTAAATAGTATTAGGTTCTTGTTTTTATTATAATTAAAATGCAAGTGTTGAACTAGAATGTGGTGCATACTCCTTTTTACACAATTTTTAAACTGTTTAGAAAAATCTACAAATTTTTTACAGAGAGTGAGGTTCATTTTAATTTATCTTATTTGTACAAGAAAGATTTAGCAACAATTTCATTATTTTCTTATTTTTAAGAGAAATTTTTAGCAATAAGTATTTAAAAATTTAATTGAAAGATTTTGGGATGAAAGAGATAGAACAAGGATTTACCTCCTCCTTAGTAAATGAAATTTTTTGTTCTGCATTGCTTTTTTCATGTTAATGAAGGGACCAACATTAAAAGTCATATTTGACCAAGTCAAGTCTTCAGTCTTCACCAAAACACAAGTTATTTCTTCTTTAAAAATAAAAAAAGCAAAGAAAATCCTTGGATCCCAGCACACGCACTCACCCAACAGACAGCAAAACAAAGGAAGCTCTGTTTCAAAGAAAAAACAGGGGAAAGAGAAGCAAAATAACAATCCTCAGAAATGCCCTTCTCCTCCTACCTTGGCAACACCCGCCGTGGCGGAGGATGGGCCCAGTCGTTACTTCCTTCTTCATCAGCCACCGTCAAATCGACCCCCAAATCCCATCCCGCTCGAAAGTCACGCAAACGGACGGCTCTGATCAACTACCTCTTCACCAACTTCTTCACCATATCTCTTTCCCTATCCCTTCTCTTCTTCCTCCTAACTCTCCTTCTCTTCGGTATCCCGAAACCCATATCATCCCACTTCAAGCCCCGATCCACAACCCGAAAGCCTACGATTCGGAAAACCGTAACTCGAAAACAGCCCACCTTGAATCCAAAGCAGAACGGTGCCGTGGTAGACGTAACGACTAAAGAACTGTATGATAAAATTGAGTTCTTGGATAAAGATGGAGGGGCTTGGAAACAAGGGTGGAAAGTTAGTTACAATGGAGATGAATGGGATAGTGAAAAATTGAAGGTTTTTGTGGTACCTCATTCACATAATGATCCAGGGTGGAAGTTCACTGTGGAAGAGTATTATGAGAGGCAGTCAAGGCATATACTGAATACCATTGTTGACACTTTATCAAAGGTGAGTTTTCTTTTTATTGGTTTGGGGGGGGGGGGGGGGGGGGGGGGGAGTGGGATTGGGTTGGGAGGTTACTTATGATGGGTTTTTGTTGAAATGGGGTGAATAAAGCTGGAATTTGCATTGGAATTTGGTTTTTGAGCTTGTTAGTTTTTTCTTTTTGTTGATATTTAGTGCTGAATAAAGTTGGACTTTGATTGGGATTTGGTTGTTGAGCTTGCTAGTCTTTCTTTTTTGTTGATATTTGTTGTTGGAAAAAAGTTTTAATTTTGCTTGGAATTTGATTTTTCAGCTGGTTAGTTTCTTCTTTTTCTCTTTTATGTTGATATTTAGTGTGGAATGAAGTTAGAATTGTGATTGGCGTTTGATTTTTGAAACTTGTTAGGCTTTTGTTGATCAATAGTGCTGAAGTGAGGTGAACTGAATGAAATAATGGGAATTCTTTTATCTTTCCTTTCCTTTGTAAAGAAATGGAATTTCGGTCATCCTTCTGATTCCTTTGGGAGTTATGGTGTTTCTTTTTTGGGAGTTAGTTTTGATGAATATGTTGGATTGTGCTGAAATGGTTGAATGAATTGAGTGTTTTGATTGGCATTTGGTTTTTGAGCTTGTTAGTTGCTGTTTTGCTTCTTGGATTATGTATTTTACAAAAAGCTGGTTATTGTGCACTTAGACTTATTTATAACTATTGAATCAAGGAGAAACAAGAAATTGTTAACTTTTGTTTTCTGATTAACAAATAATGGCAGCCTGTTAGATTTGGTAAATTTTGAAATTGTATTTGCAGGATGGTAGGCGGAAGTTCATATGGGAAGAGATGTCCTACTTGGAAAGGTGGTGGAGAGATGCCTCAGAGGATAAAAAGGAATCTTTTACAAATTTGGTGAAGAATGGGCAGTTAGAAATAGTAGGAGGTGGTTGGGTGATGAATGATGAGGTATGCCCACAAGCTTATATAATCCTAGAAATTCATGCATGTGGGGTGGGGGCTTGGTTCATTGTTTTCTTTTCTCATTATGCTCTCATTCTCTCTCTTTTCTTTGCTTTGCTTTTCTTTTTTGGTTATTTTAGCCCTGTACTTAGAATTAAACTTCACTATGGCTATCTCAGAATTGTGAGGTTTTGATTTTGACTCAACAAGTTTTTTGTTTTCTTTTTCTCGATACAGGCAAATTCACATTATTTTGCCATAATTGAGCAGGTATACCTTGAACCCTTTTTCTTGATGATTGTATTTGGCTTTATGATTGTCTTTTCGGAAGGTTTTTGGTATGTTGAGGTCTTGTGACTTATGTGCATGTCAATGATTGTGTTCCATGATGTCAGGTTCTAAAATACCAGCTTGTCATATATTTTTGGATTTTCACTTGAAAAGATGCTTGACATGTTGGAATACACATCCTCAGAAACCATGATTTACTCATGCATTTGTGATGTCTTTCTTGTTGTCTTTGCATTTACATCAATGATCAACAAGGTTTTTATTTGTCATGATTTTCTAACCCTAAAAATCCTTTAGTGCCTCATTTTTACTTTGAATTTCTCATATTTGTAAAAGCAGATAACTGAGGGAAATATGTGGCTGAATGACACTATAGGGTTTGTTCCCAAAAATTCTTGGGCAATAGATCCATTTGGTTACTCACCTACCATGGCTTATCTCCTCCGCCGTATGGGCTTTGAGAATATGCTTATTCAAAGGACTCATTATGAGCTGAAGAAGGAACTTGCTTGGAATAAAAATTTGGAATACATATGGCGTCAGAGCTGGGATGCTGAGGAAACTACTGACATTTTTGTACATATGATGCCATTCTATTCATATGATATTCCACATACTTGTGGACCAGAGCCTGCTATTTGTTGTCAGTTTGATTTTGCTCGGACGCATGGCTTCTTTTATGAACTCTGCCCATGGGGAAGACATCCTGTAGAGACTAACCAGGAAAATGTCCACGAGAGGGCGATAAAACTACTAGATCAATATAGGAAGAAGTCAACCCTATACCGGACCAATACACTTCTTGTACCTCTTGGGGATGATTTCCGCTATGTAAGTGTTGATGAAGCTGAAGCTCAGTTTAGAAATTACCAAATGATATTTGACTACATCAATTCTAATCCCAGTTTAAATGCGGAAGCAAAATTTGGTACTTTGGATGACTATTTCCAAACCCTTCGGGAGGAGGCTGACAGAATAAATTATTCACTTCCTAGAGAAATTGGCTCTGGTCAGGTTGGAGGTTTTCCTTCTTTATCAGGTGACTTCTTTACTTATGCTGATAGGCAGCAGGATTATTGGAGTGGGTATTATGTGTCGAGACCTTTCTTCAAAGCTGTTGATCGAGTACTAGAGCATACACTTCGTGCATCAGAAATGTTGATGGCATTCTTACTTGGTTATTGCCAGAGAGCACAATGTGAAAAGTTGCCAACGGGGTATGCTTATAAGTTGACAGCTGCAAGGAGGAATTTAGCTCTTTTCCAGCATCATGATGGGGTGACTGGAACTGCCAAGGATCATGTTGTTCTGGATTATGGAACTCGGATGCACACTTCTTTACAGGACCTGCAGATTTTCATGTCCAAAGCAATTGAAGTATTGCTTGGAATTCGCCAAGAGAAGTCAGATCAGACCCCTGCCCAGTTTGATCCTGAACAGGTGAGATCAAAATATGATGCTCTACCTGTGCATAGAGCAATCAGTGCTCGGGAAGGAACTGCACAGTCAGTTGTACTCTTTAATCCTCTTGAGCAAACAAGAGAGGAGGTTGTGATGGTAGTTGTTAACAGACCAGATGTTACTGTTTTAGACTCAAACTGGACTTGTGTTCAAAGCCAGGTTTCTCCTGAATTGCAGCATGACGAAAGCAAGATTTTTACAGGCAGACATCGCATCCACTGGACAGCTTCTGTTCCTGCCATGGGTTTGCAGACATATTATATTGCTAATGGGTTTGTTGGATGTGAAAAAGCTAAACCAGTGGAACTCAAACTCTTCTCAAAGTTGAGTTCAATTCAGTGCCCTACACCATATGCTTGCTCAAAAGTAGATGGAGATGTCGTTGAAATAGAGAATTTGTATCAAACTCTGACCTTTGATGTCAAGCATGGTTTGTTACAAAAAGTAGTCCACAAAAATGGTCCCCAAAGCGTCGTGGTTGAAGAGATAGGCCTTTACTCAAGTTCGGGAGGTGCATACCTTTTTCTACCCAACGGTGATGCTCAGCCTATAATTCAGTCTGGTGGACATCTGGTTATCTCTGAGGGTCCCTTGATGCAGGAGGTGTACTCTTATCCAAAGACCTCATGGGAGAAAACCCCCATCTCCCACAGTACTCGTATATACCATGGAGGCAACACATTTCAGGAGTTTCTGATTGAGAAGGAATATCATGTTGAGCTTCTTGGCAGGGATTTTAATGACAGAGAATTAATTGTTAGGTATAAGACTGATACTGATAATAAAAGAATTTTCTACTCTGACTTGAATGGCTTTCAGATGAGCCGGAGAGAAACCTATGATAAGATTCCATTGCAGGGAAATTACTACCCTATGCCCTCTCTTGCATTCATGCAAGGGTCAAATGGCCAGCGGTTTTCTGTTCATTCTCGACAGTCGTTGGGTGCAGCAAGCCTTAAAGAGGGGTGGCTAGAGATTATGCTTGACCGTCGTTTGGTGAGAGATGATGGGCGTGGTCTTGGGCAAGGAGTGATGGACAATCGAGTCATGAATGTTGTTTTCCATCTCCTGTTGGAATCCAACATTTCAACTTCAAATTCTGTTTCCAACTCTCTTCCTCTGAGTCCATCTCTTCTTTCTCATCGTGTTAGTGCTCACTTGAATTATCCATTACATGCATTCATTGCCAAGAAGCCACAAGAAATTTCTGTACAGATACACTCGAGAACCTTTGCTCCTTTAGCTGCTCCCTTACCATGTGATTTGCATATTGTGAGTTTCAAAGTCCCTCGACCATCAAAATATTCTCAGCAGCAACTTGGAGATCCTAGGTTTGTTCTAATGTTGCATAGGCGAAATTTTGATTCTTCTTACTGCCAGAAGGCCAGATCGCAGTGTACAAGTGTGGCTGATGAGCCTGTAAATCTTTTCAACATGTTCAAGGGTCTTGCAGTACTGAATGCAAGAGCAACTTCTTTAAATCTTCTACATGAGGATACAGAGATGCTAGGGTACAGTGAGCAGTTTGGTGATGTTGCTCAAGAGGGACATGTAATTATCACTCCCATGGAAATACAAGCATACAAGTTGGAATTGAGGCCACACCAGTGAAGACGGAGGCTGATTTAAGTACTACTTTCCTACTGATGCTGATCAAATGGAATTAGTAGTGAAGGAGAGCTGATCCTGTATCCCACTGTCAACATAATTATGATTAGTGGTAATTAACCATGTGCTGCTATCCCATGAAATATCTGAACAAGTCAAGAGACTTCAGACTAGCAGAATGTAAAGACTTTTGGATGAAGTGCGTGGCTGAAAAATGAGTAATTTAGTGGAATGGTAAGAGGTTACCTGCATCGAATTATCATAGAAAGATATCAGGATAGTTTTTGCTGTTTTTTGTGTACAATTAGTGTTATTAGTTGAACACTGAGAAATTCATTTTTTGTGATATTTTCTGGGGAACTGAGATTTCTGTAAACACCTTCTAGAGCTAAGGTTGGACCATAATCAACTTGAAATTTTGCTTATATCATTTTGCTTTGCAAATATTGGTTCTCATGCGTGAGAGTTTAAGAATCAAGCATGTGCTAGCAATTTAGTTTGGTTAGCTCCAAATGTATACAAAGTTGCAGAGGAAGGGACTTGGTGTTTGCTTTTTTGAGAATGATATTTAACGCAGTGCAATTCATTTTCTTTTGTTTCTTGTCCTCCAATTACCAGTTTTTGATAATCTCTCAAAATGACAATGATGTGTGCTTCAATGCAACTTTAAAAGGACTGGGATTCCTTGATTCCAATGACAGATCAATATGCGGTATTGACTTGTTCTTCAAGGAATGTTTTGTAGGTGAACAAAATCAGTTAAGGGCATATTCCCTGGAAACATGAGTTTGTCAAAGTTCAATTTAGTTAGTTTTGATCAGAGGTTGATGATTTTCAAACTAACAAGGGTCATAAATACAACTTGGAAACAACAACACAAATCATATGCATAAATAAAAGCAGCAACCTGTAGGATCAAAGCAATCAAATGGCCTATCTCCTTGTTCAAGATTTTGCATTCTGACTTCCAAAATTTTCAATCTACAATAATTAGACTTTTATCCCATATCACAACCTTTTGGTGGAAAAACTTTTCCGCAGCTGTACCTCTACCTTTGATTATGGTGTCACTATCAGCAATAGTTTTGGTGCCTTTTCTTTTTCCAATGGCAAAAATCAGGACCGCTCATCTTTCAACTGTCATAAAATGATCTCGTCCTGCACACTCAAGTTAAGGGTCTTATTCGGAAGAACAATACTATTGATCACCACAACTTCATCTTCAACAGTAACAGCTTCTCCTGCAATAGAGAAACTAAAACTCAACATTTCTTCTGGTATATCGGAGGTTTCAGCCATTAAAAATATATAGTATTGAACCATAGAAGAAATTTAGAAGGAAAAGTACCAAGGATGGTAATTCCAAGCTTTGCATTGTAGTCCCCATCAGCCTGAAAAATAAGGTTGGACATCAGCCAGCCAAGCAAAGATGATCTGCCTTATTTTCTTCTAACATGTTTTGTTATAATCATAAATCATGTTCCATATCATACCAAGAAACCAGTTTGTGCCTGCTATGATAAACCTAAAAGGCTGATTGAACATAAATTTGCTCAATTCATTTCTATGTATTTGTCCCTATGTGTGTGCATGCACGTGGGTATATGCATAGAATATGGTTATTACACAAGAGAACTAAACTTGCCTGGACACGGGACCATTTCCCGATAGATGACTTCCATCCAACAATAGAATTAATAACAACTGCATTTTCCTGACAGGAGAATACAGGAAATTATATTTCCCTTGAATGAATAATTACTTACACTGGCTTAACACAAAGATATGTGAGAACAAATTCCTTACAAGCATTCGCTTCCTTACCTGAACTTCAACATCATCCAAGATGATACAACTTATGAGCCTTACCCCTGCTCCTACACGAACATTTGCTGAAATAGAGACACTGGGACCAATCTGTTCAACAATGTGACTCAGAACTCAGTTGCACAATTGAACAGAGATTGCTCAAAGAGTATATTGAGAACTGCTGGGAGAAAAATGATGAGTTAGAATACCTTTGCGGTTGGATGTACTTTGGCTGAAGGATGCACATACACATCACCAACAATTGTAGCACTTTTAGTTCCATCTCCAGCAGCCAACAGGTGTGGGGAGGTCAAGCGGAATTGAGCAAGATAAAGACCAGAACATTTTACTGACATCCTGTACCAATAATTACAGGTTTATATATGCAGAAGACAGTCAATAATAATTCATTGAAAAAGAAAAAAATATCTAGCCAATCATTCTACCCTGGAGTCTTGATCTGTTCCCAGAAATCCATGGTCTCATATGTATACAACTGCTTCTTTCCAGCAAAAGGGGACAAAATATCTTGATCCAATCTAATAAAATCTACGGGAAGGGCCCTACTGAGAAGAAACAGATACCAGTATTAAATTTGGAACTGCAGCATTTCATAATGAATGGTAACCATAAAAGAAAAGAAAAAACCAACAGAAAATGAACATTTTCTTAGATGGAAAACACATCAAAAAGAGATTGAAAAGAGAAAAACCATATTATCAAAGACTAAAACACATCATCTCGACTTTTTTAGGAAAAGTGGTAGCTCCAGGAGAGATAATTGAGAGGAAACTTGTTATATTGATTGTGCACTGTTGAGGATTATGTGCAAAACTATGTTTTCTCCTCTGCCAAAAATTCTATCTTATAAGTTGGAACTAGGGATGTAAATGGGTTATTGTTATATGGGTAACTGCAGGTATCAAACCCGATAACATAGGGTTAGGGTACCCTATATTTGGTTATGAGGCAGATTAGGGTAATGCTTTTAAAACCCGACACACATTCGAATAGGTTTTAGGTATCACCTTTAGGATACCCTAAACCTGAACCCAATTATATATGTCACAAAAACTTTATATTTCCTGGGATTTCAACTTTTATCCTTTTACCTTAAGACAATCTTTATCATCTCAACCAACCAACCTTTTTTGTAAACTAATAAATGCAATGTTAATTTATATTAGTCGAACTGTGTTGCAAACTTAGTAGGGATAGAACTCATAGGAGGATGGGAAACACTTTAAGTCTTTGCCAAATTTGCCAACTTAAATGGGTATTTAACGGATAGTTGTTTACTATTAGGATTCAGTTTTGGATAGTATTTTGTAATTTTGTACGGGTTTTAATAGGGTTTGGATACTTGATAACTATACAATTTCAGGTTGCTTATCTCAAAAATAGTGGGTACCCTACCCGTTTACATCTCTAGGTGGAACTTGTTAACTTCATGGCACGTATACCGTTATCATCAACATGTATCAAAGCCAAATTATAAACATGACATGTCTCTCATCCATTTTCCTAAATATTTGAAAGTATAGCAGTAAAAGAAAATTTTTTTAAAATAGTAAAACTAATGAAAGAGGTTAACCTTGTTGGAGATTGTAAGGTTTCAAAGCTGGACAAATGGCGTATATTAGCTGCAATAGGACAAAAAAAAAAAGTCATATACTGATAAAGGAGAGACGGTTTTTGCCAAACAGTAGGAAACAACCATGTTGTAAAAGCTTAAAGACTGCAGCATGCAGCATGACCTCAGTCTTATGTTCCATAACAACAAAGTTGAGTTTTTAGCTCAAGGGCAATGGGCTACCACATGTACCCATAAAAAAAAGAAACAGACAGAAATATTTAATGATGTGTAGTCATATCTTATTTCTGCCGAGACTATACAAAGATTACACATATCATGCTTGTTAAGGCATCATCAATTGTAATTAGAAAATAACCTTGGCCTTCCCGGTGTGTGGAGACTTCCTGAATGGCAGTAAAGACATCAGGGGTAAAGATGTAAACTCCACAGTTAATTAAATCACTTACCTGCATTCCATCAAATGTAAACAGCTAATTAAAAAAGCCAGGAAGTAATAACTTTCACTAAATCATTAGTACTATTAATCAAGATATGAATTCCTCATATGCTAAGTAAAAGGTTGAAACTGCACCATGCACATACAAAAGTCTCAGGTTTCTCAGTGTAATGCAGTAGCTCATTGGTGATTGTGTCAGCAACCAACTCGCCAAACTGGTTAGCTGATTCAGCAGAAACCTGCACAGGAAACAAGAAGAAAAAGTTAAAAGACTACCACAACAAAGACTAAAGTTCTTGCAGTTAAAGCAAATTTTAAAAATAAATCTGCAGATAATTAAAATACTAACCTTGATTACTAATACTGTTCCCATCCCACCATATCTTTTGTGAGCCTCTGTAGAAATGAGCATCCAATTAATGCTCAAATTTTAAAGGAGAAGCACACTCAAGTATAAAGTTATATAAGGAACAGGAAAGTTACCAAGCATTTCTGTCAATGGAAAACTGCAACAAACATCACAATTTAGCAGGAATACATGTGACTGCACATAAACAGGACGAAAATATATGATAAATAAATCAAAGCATCTGCACATTCGAATTAGCATTGTTTGAAAAGTTATAGAAGATGGACAATCAGAAATTTGATGAAAAATTTGTACAAAAATGAAAGAATAGAAAAAGTAATGCAGAATTCAAACCGGGTTGTCTTCCATGATTATATTTCTGAAGTAATAAAGGCCACCAGCTGAACCATGGGGTTTATCCTCTTTCAAGTACCTACCTCAACAAACGGGAAAACAAAAAGTGAGACGCAACATATAATAGAAGACTAAAACAGCGAAACATAATAAATCAGTGCACTAATCACCTCACTGGTACTTTCAACTCACTAGAGATTGAAGAGACGTATAATGCAAACTCCCTCTCCTCATAAAATCCAATCAGAAAAATATGAGCCAAGTTGGGTAACTATTCAACAACAGAACAACGGTGTAGGAAATCAATAAACATAAACATTATGACTGGAATTACAACCAAAGATAAATAATAATAATAATAATAATAATAATAATAATAATAATAAAGAAGCATGGAACATAGTGTTGCAATTATGGTACATAAGATTAAGATAACAATGAGAACACAATTGTGTGACAAATGCTTTAAAGTTTATCCGGAAATGGAATAAAGGAGCAAGAAGGTAGTAAAAGAGAATACCCTTTTACAAGCAGAAATAGGGTGATGAACCATAGGCTGCCCTGCTAAAGGGAACAAAGGTTTTGGAGTATTGAATGAGAGAGGCCTAAATCTAGTCCCTGGAAAAAATAAAATCCAAGCAACAAAACAAAACTCATCAAAACCCAAATCCAAAACCCACAAAGAAAATTGCTTCATTTGTTTATTTATTTACATAATGAAAGCAAACTTTATTACCTTTGGTGGGTCCACCAACCATAATCACAGCAACCGCCTTCTCCTGATCTGAGCTCTCCATGTCCAAAAACCCTAGACCTTCACCTCAGAGAGAGAGAGGGAACCGAAAGCAGATAGTAATAGGCTTTCAGTTGACAGAAATCAAAGCTAGATAGGTTTCAGTTCTGGGATTTTAGTCGGACAGTGAAAGGATTTTATTGGCTAGAGTTTGATCTGCGTGCGGGCACTTAACTAACTTCGTGCAGACCGATGACCATGCTGTATGCGGTATCATATCAATTACGAGAATACACCACAAATCTCTCTTCCCAAAATCACTTTTAATAATACAAAAATACTCCTGATAAGTGAAAATGAAAAAAAAATTAAAATAGAAAGCTTAAGTTTTTAATTGCATATTATAAAAAATTAATATTTTATACTTAAAATTAATTTAAATTATTAAAATTTTAATGATAATAATATTTAAATTATAAAATATTAATATTTCAAAATGTTAATAATTAAATTATCACTTACTAATATCTTAAATAAATTATAAATTATTAATATTTAAAAAAAATAAAATAAAAATAAATAACTATTTATTATAATAAAAAGTTTAAGTTTTTAATTATATGTTATAGAAACTGAATATTTTAAATTTAAAAATTAATTATCAATTATTAATATTTTAATTATCATAAATATTAAATTATAAATAAAATATTAATGATTAAATTAAAAATAAAATATTAAAACTTTAAACTTTAAACACAAATCAAGACGGCAAAAGCAAGCAGAGATAATCATAGCAGATAAATGGAGAAAGGAATGGAGAAAGGAATACAGGAGAACACTTAGCCATGACTTTTATAGAGATTTGGCCTTAATAGCACTTTAGTCCTCTCCCTATATATCACAAGGAATTTGAATACATTAAAGATGCTGCCTTTCTCAACTAGGTTCAAAGATAATGTAACCTTCCAATTTCTAGAGGAATTGTGATCGACGCATAAACCTACATAAGTATGGCCCACTAAGCCCAAGCAAACCTAATTAAATAATGCATGGGTTAGTTATTCATCGCATTTACATATTAATTCATCATCAATTTATGAATATGCATTTAATTCATGAAGATTAGCACATTAAGCAACTTCTCAACATAAAGCGTGACTTTTTTCATATTTCATATAAATATTCACATATTAAAATCAACTGTGGTTTGACACGCATCCCATGCTTGTATTGTTATGGCTCACCTACCATAGTCTTATTATTCACATGTACCCACATCCGGGGCCCAACATAAAGTGCAGAAATATAAACAAATATGAGTATATCAATATTATTTACATAATCAAGTTTATTATAAACATGACGGTTCAAGGACTAGACTAGACATGCTACGGAGTGTATGACATTAGAAGGTTGGAAAGAAGACTCCACCACACCTACCACGAATGAGTTGCTCTATTGCTCCACAAGTTGCTTAGTCAAGCAAGCTATTGATTTGAAACAAAATAGGGAAAAATAATGTGTAAGTCACAAAGATTTCATGAGTGGATACGAGAAAAGGGACAAGCCAAAGATAAAGAGTTTTGCAATAAGTCATAATTTACAAAACAATATGATAATCATATAACTTCTTTTAATAACCATAAACGCATTTGATAAATCTAAATGCATAAAATATAATAACCATATGCAAGCTCAACTTACAAAACATTTGTAAGGAGATAACCGAAGGTGATCGTCGAACCTTTAAACTCAACATTAAACATTCAACTTGAGTAGGTATCATTTATTCAACAATTCGTCTCATCATTTCTAGGTAGACAAAATAATCATTAATTGCTAATCAGGCGTCACAATATCCAATATATAGATATCGAATCAATACATACCATTAGCAAATTAAAGGAGAATGGGTACTTTCACCCAACTCACCCTTACAAAAACCAAGATTGGCATCTAGCAATGCATCATGGCCACCCAATTGTAAAGAGAGTCAAAGGATTCTTTGACAACTTTTCAATGTATAGTCTTACAGTGTAATTCATTCCCTCATCATTGTTAGGAACAAACATGATTAGAGCATTAATGCAGTGGAATAACAAAAATTGAAACAAAATAGAAAGCATGCCTTTTACCTTTGGATCAGTTGGTAGTTTAATGCAAAGTCAAACACTGTAGAAAATCAGAAAAAGATTTTTACCTTTCAAAATGATATCATAAACAAATCGATTCCTTTTGATGTTGAAAAACATTAACACCTTGTTTTGTGAAAGAATTCTAGGCATTCAAACGCTTGGCCTCCAATGTTGCACACACGATTACAACATATCTTTCTCATGGGAAAGCTTTATGCCATGGGATTGTGCTAGCAAGTGGAAAATGATTTGTTCTTTTTTCTTTTTTGATTTCTAGCAAAGAATCAATGGAGAGGTTTTCTGAAAAAGCCCTCTCAAGAATGGCAGCACTTAAGAGAAAAACTATTATTTTTTTTCTTTTATTGCCTCAGAAAAGAGTGGCTATCATGTGATATTCATATCTAGGTTTAATTTTATTGTTAAACTTATTAAAATTTACAAAATAAGTCTTTAATATTATAACAATTATAAAATTTAACTAATGCCTAATTAAACTTTTTTAAATAGGTCCTTAGTAGTTAAAACCTAGAATTTGATTTAAGTCTAACTTAAATAATCACACTCTTAATTTAATCCAAATTGCAACTTTTGTGTGTGACCCATTATGTTCCTAACATGTTGGCAATGGAATTGAATTATAATTTTATTAATTAATTTAAATAAATCATATTCAATTTTAAATTAACTAATTCAATTCCATAAACCAATATTGGCATCAGTAATGTATCATGGCCATCCAATTGTTAGGAGAGTCAAAGAATTCTTTGACAACCTTTTAGTGTACAGTTTATCAATGTAATTCATTCCTTCATCATATATCTCAGAGATGATAAGAGCTTGGTGTAGTGCGTACTTTTATTGAACTCCATATTTGTTCCTGCAGTTATATCATTAGCTTTATTGAGACTTATGAAACTCATTTCATATTTCCTAATCACTTTGGCCATGGACTTGATTATGCTAATGCCAACCAAGAACTAATGAGATATTTACCCTTGAATCACTAGGGGAGATTATTATTATCTTGACCACCCATTTGCCTTTATATGCTTCATACTGTACATAAAAACATCATGTTTTGGCATCCTTGGTTAGGCATCCGTAGGGATGAAATCAAAGCGTAGTTCTCCATATATAAGACAACTTGGAGTCTCAAGTCTAGGAAGTAGTTACACAACTGACACATGAGAAGTATTACATAGACACTTGAGTGGTACCAAATGCAATTCTCATGGCGGGTCATGTTCAGTGAACTCGCTCTCCCATAGTAAGCACCCACATGCTAGTTCCAAGTATCTTTATACTGCAACCTATGATAGCAGTTGCTTACTTCACAAGTAAGGAACATAACTTGTGCCAATTTTTTGAACATTATTGATGCTTTGTCTCAATAATACAATGATTAGGAACTCTTAGGAACAATGTTTTGATGCATAAGGATCTCATAATTGTATCTCAATACAATTCCTTTGTAAAGCATATATAGTTTCATGGGCTTTATCCATATAAGTACAAAAAGTAATTAAATTACAAACTTATGGATAAAGAACTACCTCATAATTATTATAAATTAATAAAATGTCATACATGAATACCTTAAAATGTAATTCCCATACGACTAGAGATTGGTTTGCAAGCTCATACTAAAAATCATATATCTCGAAGACCATAAGTGCTTGGTGTAGTGTCTACTCTTATTGACCTCCATATTTGTTCCTGCAGTTAGATTATTAGCTTTATAGAGACTTATAAAACTCATTTCAAAATCTCCTAATCACCTTGGTCAAGGATTTGATTAAGCTAATATCAACCATGAACAAATAAGATATTTCCCCTTGAATCACTTAGGGTGATGATTCCTATCTTGAGCACTCATTTGCCTTCATATGCTTCATATTATACGCAAAATCATCCTATTTTGGCATCTTTGGTTAAGCATCCATAGGGATGAAATCAAAGCATAGCACTGTACATATAAAACAACATGGTGTCTTAAGTCCAAGGAGTAGTTACACAATTGACATATGAAAAGCATTGCATAGACACTAGAGTGAAACACCAAACGCACTTTTCATGTCGGGTCATGTTCAATGAACTTCCTCATCCATGGCAAGCGCCCACATGTTATTTCCAAGTATCTTTATACTTCAACCTATGAGAGCGGTTGCTTATTTCACAAGTAAAGAACATAGCATGTGTCGATCTTCAAGCATTATTGATGCCCTGTCTCAATAATACAATGATCAAGGACTTTTCAAAACAATGCTATAATGCATAAGAATCTCATAATTGTAT
Organism: Theobroma cacao; assembly: GCF_053813885.1. Classification (NCBI taxonomy): domain Eukaryota; kingdom Viridiplantae; phylum Streptophyta; class Magnoliopsida; order Malvales; family Malvaceae; genus Theobroma; species Theobroma cacao. Next base: position 9,747,076 of record NC_142642.1, read on the forward strand.
CCCAATAGAATTCCTTTGCAAGGCATATATAGTTCCATGGGCTTTATCTACATAAGGATAAATAATACTTAAATCACGAACTTATGAATAAAGAACTATCTCAATGTTATTACGAATAACCAAAATGTGATGCATGAATATCTCAAAAATGCAATTCTCATGCAACTATAGATTGGCTTGTAGGGTTCATACTATCAATCTCCCATTAGCACTAAAACCAATTATTTATGTATCTAAAACCAATATTCTCAACTTGACGATCATGTTTCTATTGGGACAATGCTTTAGTGAGAGGATTAGCAAGATTATCCTTAGTGGGTATACGCTTTATGTAAATGTCTCCTTTTCCAATGATTTCCTTAATCACATAGTAATGCCACAATTCATGTTTAAATTTCGGATGAGACCTTGGTTTCTTTGCTTGTGCAATGGCTCCATTATTATCACAATACAAAAGTATTGGATTAATAATGCTAGGAACCACATCTAGTTCAGTAATGAACTTCTTAATCCAAACTGCCTCTTTTGCTGCCTCAAACATAGAGATGTATTCGGCCTTGGTTGTAGAATCTTCACTATTCTCTTGTTAGGAACTTTTCCAACATACAGAACCTCTATTGAGTGTGAATAGATATCCACTTTGGAACTTGCTATCATCTTTGTCAATTTGAAAGCTTGTATCTGCATAAACCTAACTTAGAGTTCGCCTCATTTATAGACTAGAAATACATCTTTAGTTTTTTGTAAGCACGTTAGGATTTTTTTTACAATTATCCAGTGACCTTCACTAGGATTAGCTTAGTATCTGCTCATGGAACTCAAAGCATAAGATACATTTAGTATAATACAAAGCATCGCATACATGATATATCTTGTTATGAAGCATATGGGATCTTATCTATGCGATCTCTTTTCTTTTGGTTTCATGGACACATGTCCTTGGAGAGATAGATGCCTTGTGACATAAGCAAGTTGATGGGTTTGGCTATGGATGGCATGCTCAAAATACGCAGCGGAAAGAAAATTAAAACTTTATAACTAAACAACAAAAACATGCCTCCAGCCATGGATCACCTTAGTGATATTTAACACATAAAAACACAAAATAAATTATTATTTAGAATGTTACCTTGCCAAGTAATTTCGTAATCACAATGGCACTTTCCGAAGCAATCCCACAAACACCACAAGGAGCAAAAACCCTAACCAATCAAGTGCTTGGCCTCCAATGGTAGTACACATGATTGCACTTGAACCTTCAACAAAGGAGGAAGTTTTTAACTATACTTTGTGCTAGCAAAGAGGACAATAATTGTCATTTTCTTCTTTTTCATAATCTTAGCCAAACCTCTCTTGAAAATTGCTTCATAAGCAAATCTTCTCTTTAACACAAAGGGAGCGGTGGCAATGAAAGAAAACGTTTTTCTTTTTCTGACAAAAACTACGTTTTCTTCAATTATGAAAAACTCTCATATGGAAAATAGTTAAAAAGTGACTTATATAGTTAGATTAAAATAGCTTCAATTTTGCAATTGAGCCCTCAATATTATAACACATTATAATATTGGGCCCATTACTTAATTAAACTCTTTTAATTAAGTTCTTGGAAATTAAAATTAAAATTAATTTCCTTTATATTTTGCAATCAAGGTCTTATAATTATAACTATTTATAATTATGCCAAAAACTTAATTAAACTTTTTTTAATTAAGTTTATAGAAGTTGATTACCTAGCATGTGATGTAAGTCGAACTTAAATCGTGACTCTCCTAATTTAATTCAAATGCAATCATTGTGTGTGACCCATTAGGTTCCCAACATGTTGGCAATGGAATTGATTAATGACTTAATTGATTAATATAAATTTCAATCAATTAATTTATAATCAATTCCATAGACCAAGATTGGCCTTTAGCAATGCATCATGGCCATTCAATTGTTGAGAGAGTCAAAGTGTCTTTTGACAACCTTTCAGTGTACAGTCTATCAGTGTAATTCATTCCCTCATCATATATCCAGGAGATGACAAAAGCTTGGTATAGTGTTTACTCTTATTGACCTACATATTTGTTCCTGCAATTATAGCATTAGCTTTATAGAGAGTTATGAAACCTTTTTCATAATTTCCATGTCGCCTTGGCCAAGGACTTCAATAAGCTAATGTTAACCAAGAACTTATAGGATATGTCCTTTAAAACACTTGAGGTGATGATTCCTATCTTGACCACTCATTTGCCTTCACATGATTCATACTATACCCAAAAGCATTTTGTTTTAGCATCCTTGGTTAGGCACCCATAGGGATGAAATCAAAGCATAGCACTCTACACATAAGACAACCTGCTGTCTCAAGTCTAGGGATTAGTTACACAACTAACACATGAGAAGTGTTGCATAGTCACAAGAGTGTATTACCAAATGCACTTCTTATGGCGGGTCATGTTTAGTGAACTTGCTCTCATAGGCAAACACCTATATTCTAGTTCCAAGTATCTCTATACTTCAATCTATGAGATCGATTGCTTACTACCAAAGTAAGGAACATAGAATATACCAGTCTCTAAGCATCACTGATGTCCAGTCTCAATTATACATTGACAAAGAATATTTTGAGATTATGCTTTGATGCAGAGGAATCTCATAACTGCAACCCATTACAGTTTCCTTGCAAGGCATATTAATCTCATGGACTTCATCCAATTAGACTTATAACTCATTATAAATAATGCCTTATTGATAAAGGAAAACCTCTAATCATTCAACATGAATGATACTATTGCATGATTGGAATCAAGCCTCAACCAATCCCAATTGGTTACAGGGTTCATCCCAACACAAGTGTCCCCTCTTGGACACCATCATGCTAAACCATTTTTGCACCTTGTCTATGTATGTGGATGGAGAGAAACATATCAACCTTTTAGATCTATCTTTATAGATCTTTATTCCTAGAATGAAGGTTGTTTTTTCTAAATCTTTCATGAAGAATTATTTGGACATCTAAATCTTCACAGATTGCAGCAACGGTATATCATTTCTTATGAGCAATATGTCAACAACATAAAACACTGGGAAGATTATTGCGTTCCCACTAGCCTTCTTACAGACAAATGGTTCATCCTTTTTCTTGATGAAGTCTAACCCTTTTACAGCTTCACCAAAATGGATGTTCCAACTTCGAGAAGTTTGCTTAAGTCCATAAATGGACTTAGAAGCTTGCACACCTTGTTGTCATTAACATTGAATGTAAAACCTTCAAGTTGTGCCATGTACACTTCTTTTTGCAAATTCCCATTGAGGAACACCATTTTCATATCCATTTGCGATATTTCAAAGTCATGGTATGTGATAATTGCAAGCAAAATCCTAATGAATTTAAGCACAACAATTGGTGAAAAGGTTTCCTCAAAGTTAATTCCTTGTCTTTATTTGTAACCTTTTGCTACCAGTCTAGCTTTAAAGGTTTGCAACTTATCATCTACATCGATCTTTCTTTTAAAGACCCAGTTGCACCTAATGGGTTTTATCCCTTCAAGTGGATCCACCGAAGTCCATACTTGGTTGGTATCCACGACATCCATTTTAGATTTCATAGCTTCTAGCCATTTCTCAAAATGAATGTCCAACATCGCCTCCTCATAGGTTGCAGGCTCATTATTTATGGGAAATACGTCCCTTTCCCAAAGAAATCCATATCTCTTTGGAGCTTGACATATCTTACTAAACCTTCTTAGTGGTTGTGCCTCTTGAGATTGTGGTTGTACATTAGATGTCACAATCTTAGGCTCAAATTCCAATGGAATGCTAATTTGTGGGTCTCGAACTTCTTTATGTACAACTGTACTCCCACTAGCCCTTTCAACTAAAAACTCTTTTTAAGAACGGTGGCATGCCTTAAGACAAACATCTTTTGCTCAGTGGGATTATAGAAGTAATATCCATTTGTTTCTTTAAAATATACCACAATTTTACATTTGTCTAATCTCGTTCCTAGCTTATCAACCATTGTACGCTTCACATAAGTAGTACATCCCAAAATCTTGGCATAATACAAGTTGACCATTTTCCCATTCTATATCTCCTATAGTGTCTTATCTACTAATTTGATAAGAACATGGTTCAGTATGAGGGTAGTAGTTTTTAAGGCATATCCCCAGAAAGATATAAGAAGATCTATACGACTCATCATGGGTCTAACCATGTCTAAAAATGTTCTATTCTTTCTCTCAAACACCCTATTGTGTTGTGGAGTCCTTGAAGAAGTCCATTATGTGAGAATCCCATTCTCTTTTAGATAAACTTGAAACTCTTGGCTAAGATATTCTCCTCTTCGATCAAATCTAAGAGTGAGAATACTCTTCCTAGTTTGTTTCTCAACCTCCGTTTTGTATACTTTGAACTTTTCAAAGGATTCAAATTTAGATCTCATCAAAAACACATAACCATTGTGAGAATGGTTATTTATGAAGGAAATGAAGTAGGAGTATGCTCCTCTAGCAGTAGTATTCATAGGACCCCATACATTCAAATGTAGAAGTCTTAGCAACACCCAAGCTCGTTCGCCTTTCTTGGTGAAAGGTAACATGGTCATTTTACAAAAGAGACAACACTTACACATTCCATAAGATTCACAATTAAATGGATCGATATAACTTTGTTTGTGTAACTTGGTTAAGCGAGTCTCATTAATTTGTCCAAGCCTATAGTGCCAAATGTAGGATAGTTTTGGAACATCTTTCTATGCTTTTTTGACCTCTATATTGAGTATAGGTCTATTAGGGTCAAAGATATAGAGATTGTTTGAATGTGTCCCTACATTTTTTTTTTGGAGAAAGAACAACAATTGCCCTTAATGCTAAATTCAAAATCATCATATAGTGCTAAGTATGACATAAAAATGATGTTTTGAAATATGGAAAGGACATAATAGCAGTCTCTTGATTCCTAGATCAACCTAGTAGGTAAAGGTATGGCAACTGTCCCTATAGCTGATGCAGCAACCTTTGCTTCATTTCCTACTCTTAAGACCGCCTCTCCCTTTGTTAATTTTAAACTCGTTTCCAGAACATTCATGTCATTAATAAGTGTGACCCACATCCAGTATCTAATACCCATTATGAGGGATCAGTGGTAGCTAGATTTACTTCAATCATATACATGGTTAAAGGTGAAACTTTACAAGCTTCTCATTCTTTGACCTTGTCAAAAAGGCAAGGACATCTTCTTTAATTACATATATTCTTAATAGATGTTTAAAAACGTTTCTCAACTTGATAGGCTAGTCTAAACATTTTGGCCCCGGATTCCATAATGGCATCATATATGCAGTGCAAAGTGATGTGTATTCACATTCTAACAACCTAGACATTTAAAAAGCATATATAAGTATTCACATATTATAATCAATTTAAATGGGATAGTTAATCTTAAATTGGTTGCTCTTGCTATTTTCTTCAAGATGATAACCTTCCATATCACCTCGAGAGATCTCTATAAGGATTCTCTTAGTGGGCTAGGATCCCTATTCATTTTAATCATGATTTTGAATGTGCCCAACAAATCATGATAGGTGGATTAGGTAGGTAACTAAGCTTATCGATTTTATCTCTGTATAACTCCTAGATTACCTAGGTGACAACACATTGTCTAAACATATCATATATGTTTTGCCTAACCATTGCCTTTGGTTTCCATAATAATCATGTTTCCAAGCATTCGGATTTTATGAAACTAGTTGAGTAAGACCCACCAATAGCTCAAACATACTGTGTAAAAGTGTGACCTAGGGTGAGCTCAACAAGCCTCCATTTAAAAGAGCAACAGGGTTATCTTGCTATGTGGAGGAAGGCAACTTAATCATGTGTAACATGTGACTTAATATTTTATGAGGGATTTTAGTTTTACTTCTTAGGTTTCATTTGTATAGCATGCATAGCAATTAATATATCGCATAAAGTTAAATCTATCACATGTTATTCTACTAGGATGGTTGTGGACTTTTCTACTTTAGTTTTCTTGAGCCATCAAAGGAAACTAGTTGGTCAAATCCTAGGAGATTGCATGCATAAAGCACTTCATGCCTTAGCTTGCATCCACCTTTAACTTTTTATGGCACTTTGGATCTCCATCTTAAAATTTACTGTCACGACCTAAATTTGGGGGTCTATGATCAGTGAATGAGCCAGGTAGGTGAAGCCTACGAGACCTAGACAAGCCTCAGAATTTCAAATCACATAACACATAGTTGAGGGATTTCATAACCAAATATTCTTAAATAAAATTTAAATGCAAATATAAAACATTATCTCTAGCACATAATTCATACATAATATTCATAAGGCCATACATTGGCCATCAAATCGAGTTTGCCCTTAACAACCCTTACAAAAGTTCAAATGGCACATCCTGCCTACATATACATTTAACCGAATGTGAAGTGGAAGCTTACAACATACTTAGTGGAGTGGATGTGTTAGAATGGGACCTACGGAATGCCAAAATTGGTTTGTCAATGGATGATCCTTGCCACACAGTCTTGTGGCCTATTTATCTACACATGTTATGCAAATAGGAAAGTCTTCTGATACTCAATGAGGGGTGCAATAATTTAACATGTATAATTTGCAAATATATACATATATATGTAATGCACTATCAGTGCAACCAAATATTCTAGCACACATCTCCAAGGTTAAGGGCATATCAATCATCCTTTAGGAATCTCCATAATTATCATACAAATCATTAGGTTTATCTTTTAAACCATTCAAAGTCATTCTCCACGACACACTCTAGTCGTTGGTGTATCATATCAAATCTAGATTAAATTTATCTAAGCCTATCCGAGGCTATGTCACTTCACTCATAATTCATATCATAATTGAAAGAGTAGTCCTTCATTAGACATAATCAAATCATGCTCGATGGTTAAGAATTGGAGTCAAATCACGCTCAAGGAAAAGCCATTAGCGGAGAGTCATATCACGTGAGTGCTGAAGCAACGGACAAAGAATTAGAATCATCGTCCAGAGTAATCTCTTAATGGACGGCATCACTTGGAGTATTCTTAGATAAGTGCATCAAAGCACTACAAACGGGAATCACGGGTGGGACTAATATCACCATTTTTGCTTACCACCATCCCTACAGGCATAGAACAAAGTCATAAGGGGATGGGACTCCACTCAACCTCAAATCAAATCAACATCCAAAATTCATCCATTGGACGAAACACATATCCACAAACTAGGCCATCATGCCTGCTTCATTCCATATGTCTACGTCAAATCATAATTCATATTCAAGGAGCTTTAATAATTTATAAGCTCGGTATGGTTCTAAATGCCTTTAATCTATCCTTAGTTCAAGAATTGGCACTTTGTTGATCAACGATATAAGATATCTCACAGAGGCATCGGTAGAGATGAACTTCGATCTGTCACAAGTGCCACTAGAGCTTGGTTTGGATCGTTTGGGTGCCATTCCTACAAAAGAAATTCAATTATCAAAACAAATCCAGAGTAAAAGTATGCAAGTAGTGTTGTGTGCACAATCATGAAAATATGAAAGATCCACAAGCACTAATTTAATTTACAATCTCAATTCGCAAGGTGCAACATAAATTCTATATTCCTCACAACATTCATATAACATTCCCATAATCATAAATTTCACAATGCAACAGTCCAAAATAAAAATAAAATAAAATAAAATAAAATAATTCTATGACAGCGCATTCATCCAAAATTATCAGTTACTGCATGTTGTTGCACCAACAATTCCAGGATTTATTTCTACTTGCCCAACCAATCATAAAAAATTAACAAAACCCATCATCTATTCACCTCAATAAAACATTTAACAATTATATTTACAGCTAATAGAAAGGCTATGAATCCATTCTATGGGCAATAAGAATTTGGCATGAATCGTGAAAATTTTTTGCACTCCAAGCATACCCCATGAGAGAGTAGTAAAACCCATTAACAAACATATACAATGGACTCATTCAATGTGCAACAATCATAAAATGTTACAATGACCTTACTGTTAACACAACAATCTTTCTCTCACTGCACAAAAATTGAAAGTAAGTGAAGCTCAAATATATGGTAGAGAAAGAGAGAGAGAAAATGGAAAACGCTCTCAACTCCCATGCCTTCCCCTTCCTCCTAAACACTCACGGTTTGGCGGATGGTAGGTCGTCGAATCCACCCCAAGGCCAACCACCGACAGCCACTACCTCCCCATACCTAACGGGGTCTACCCATAACCTACAAGGAAAAGAAAACCTTCAGTCGCCATCCATTCTTGACCAACCGTAAGGCTTTCATGGCTTCTCGCAAGCCATAAGCGACAAAACTCAGCCGGCACCCTCACCCCGTGCTCTTAAAAAATCATTCCTTTCAATCGCAGCAGGAGACAAGCCATCTGTAATCCCTTCCTCACAAGATCTAATCACTTACAAGGATCGGTCGGCTACAGCATTCTTTGAAGATGAGATCCAGAAGCTTGCCCAGCCATTCGCTCACTCCATTATCGGGAAGTTTAGCTGTATGCCAAAACTGCAAGAGATTCGTCAAGCTTTCAAGGGGATCGGGCTCACCGGTGCATATGCAATACGCTGGTTAGATTACAAACACGTATTAATTCACTTATCAAACAAGCAAGATTTCAATCGGATCTAGACCAAGTAGCAATTGTTCATAGTAAATCAAAAAATGCGGGTGTTCAAATGGAGCCCAAATTTTGAAGCAGAAAAAGAATCGTCGATTGTCCCGATTTGGATCTCTTTTCCCAATTTAAAAGCCCATCTTTATGAGAAATCGACATTGCTGTTAATTGCTAAAACTATGGGTAAACCTTTGTTTATTGATGAGGTGACTGATAATGGTTCTCGGCCTAGTGTAGCTCGAGTTTGTGTGGAATATTATTGCAAGAATGCTCCGGTTGAAGAGGTTTGGATTGTGATCAAATATCAGGTCACTAGGGCTATTATTAGAGGCTACGCACAGAGAGTTGAGTTTTCAAAAAGGCTTGATTATTGTGAGCATTATTGTCATGTGGGACACTCGACTTCAACGTGTTTGGTGTTAGGCAATCGATTAGAAAATCTAAGGAAGCCACCGGGGAATAAGACTTTGAGAGATGATGGAAAAGAGCTGCAAAAGAGAGATGCAAATTTGCTACAAAAAGAAGCAAAAAGAACAAAACCGTTGATGGAAGTCTAGTCGAAATAGAGCAAGAAATGGCAACCGGTTGGCAAGGCCGGAACGACTAGAGTTAAGGACGTCAAGGGTTTGGGAATTGATTTACAAGACCAGAGGAAGGAATCGACGCCACTGTTGAACGTTTTTGGAGCGTTAGAATTATGTGAAGGAAACGATAAAGAGGAACACGTAAAACAAGGGCAAACAAAGCATGTGAATAGTGCCATGCTAGCCCAAAACACTGTAGCAGCAACCAACCAAGCAGCAACTGACCTTGCCGCAGTTGCGACTCTGCCACCAACTGAAGGAGGAGAAATTAATGGGTCAGAGGGCGGTAAAGCAGTACAGAATAAGGACCCCGATAACACTCCACGGGCTGCTGAAAATGCTCAGTATATAATGGTTCGGAGATAAAACCCGAGGAAGAAGGCTAAGCCTGTTTTAGCTAACTTGATTCCTGTATTGGATGTTGATAATGGTGAGGGACTCTTGATGTAAGAATCTAGAGAAAAGTACCCAAAAATGAAACTGGCAGTGGAAAAGGATGGAAGTCGATTATTGACAGTAGAAACAATGGGTGTCGACGGAAGTAGTGAGGGATATTCGAGTATCCCAAGATCCGAGCTTGGTATTTGTGTTGTTAATATGGAAAATGATTATGTGCCTTCCATTGCAGATATTTACAGCAACCCTAATCAAGCTAAGGACCTGGCCGATCACATGCATGCGTCCATGCACTCCCATGCAAAACCCAAATGTGAAAATTTTGCATTTCATCCGCAAGTTTCTAAAATGAGAAAATCAGATAGTTCTCTTATTTCCTCTGATAATTGGAATTCTATGAATGCAACAGATCCCTTGGAGGTAAAAGATGGAGCAGAAGAAGAAGAATCCATCTCCATGAAGGCTTCATTTAAAACTTATCCATGATTAGTTGTTTAATTTGGAACGTGAGAGGAGTGGCAGGTGTTATGGTTCAAAGACGCTTGAAAAAACTAAAAATGATGCACAACATAAAACTAATGGTAATCTTGGAACCCATGGTAAATATAAGTAGAGCAGAATATATTAGAAGGAAACTTGGTTTTGATAAGGTAGTTAGCAATTGTTCTAAAAAAATATGGATTTTTTCTTTCGTGAAAGTTTGCTGTGAAGTTCTGCTAGATCGTATTCAATGCTTGCATGTGAAATTATCCTTGCCTTGGCTGTCTCACCCTTTTATTTACTTCCTTTGTTTATGCTAAGTGCACTAGACAAGAGAGATTGGAGCTGTGGAATAGTCTGCGGTTATTGTCTATGGATATCCCGGGACTATAGATGGTGGGTGGTGATTTTAACTCTATTGTGAGCTACGCTGAATGTTTGAATGGTGCCTCTCCCCACGGCGGCTCAATGGAGGACTTTGCCGCAACGTTGCTTGATTGTGGTTTACTAGATGCGGGTTTTGAAGGGAACAATTTTACTTGGACCAACAATCATATGTTCCAAAGGCTAGATAGGGTGGTTTACAACCCGGAATGGGCAGAATGCTTTTCTCATACTCGAGTGCAGCATTTGGATCACGATGGGTCCGATCATTGCTCCCTTTTAATTTCCTGTTCTACTACACGTCCAAAGGGTCCATCTACGTTTCGCTTCCTACATGCTTGGACAAAACACCATGATTTTTTACCTTTTGTTGAAAGAAGTTGGCAAGCCCCTTTACAAGGTTCAGGTTTAATGGCTTTTTGGTTCAAACAACAGCGGTTGAAATGGGATTTAAAGTGGTGGAATAAGTAGATTTTTGGAGACATTTTTGAAAAGCTAAAGCTGGCATAAGTAGAGGCAGAAATGAGAGAAATAATTTTTCAACAGGATCCATCATCACTGAATAGAAATCTCATGCACAAAGCTTATGCTAAACTCAACCATCAGTTAAGTATTAAGGAGCTTTTTTGGCAACAAAAATCTGGAGTGAAATGGTTGGTTGAATGGGAGTGTAATACTAAATTCTTTCATATGAGGATGTGGAAAAAGAGAGTGATAAGTAATATATTTCGGATCCAAGACTTGGATGGAAATGTATTTGAAGACCCATACTTAATCCAACATTCTGCCAATGATTTTTTCTAAAATTTGTTGAAGGCAGAACCTTGCGATATTTCTAGTTTTGACTCATCTCTCATTCCTTGAAAGATCTCCGCCACTGATAATGAGTTCTTGTGTGCAGTTCCATCTCTCCAGGAAGTCAAGAATGCAGTCTTTAGTATTAATAAAGACAGTGTTGCTGGTCCAAATGGTTTTTCATCATTATTGGGATGTAATCAAGCAAGATTTTCTTGACGAAGTGCTAGATTTTTTCAACAGTCCTTCCTTTCCACGTGGTGTTACTTCAACAACCTTAGTTCTATTGCCGAAAAAGCCAAATGCTTGTCAACAGAGTGATTTTCGCCCATTAGTTTATGTACCATCTTAAATAAGATAGTAACTAAACTTTTGGGGAATTGACTGGCCAAAATTCTCCCATCCATCATTTCAGAAAATCACAGTGGTTTCGTCAATGGTCGGCTTATAAGTGACAATATCTTGCTTGCACAAGAACTAATTGGCAGGATTGATGCTAAATTAAGAGGAGGTAATGTGGTCTTAAAATTGGATATGGCTAAGGGATATGATCATTTAAATTGGGACTTTCTTTACTTAATGATGGAGCATTTTGGTTTTAATGCACATTGGATAAGTATGATTAAGGCATACATTTCTAACTGTTGGTTCTCCTTACTTATTAATGGTAATCTGGTGGGTTATTTCAAGTCCGAGAGGGGGCTAAGGCAAGGTGATTCTATTTCCCCTTTTTTATTTATTTTGGTTGCAGATTATCTATCTAGGGGACTTAATCTTTTATTCAGTCGATATAATTCATTGCATTAGTTAGCGGGATGCTTGATGCCCATTATTCACCTTAAGTTTGCTGATGATATTGTGATTTTCACTAATGGATGTCGTTTAGCCTTGTAGAAAGTTTTGAGTTTCTTATAGGAATATGAACAGGTATCTAGGTAGCAGATTAATCATCAGAAAAGCTGCTTTATCACAGCTATTAGTTGTCCACTCTCCAGGAGGCAAATCATATCTTATACGACTGGTTTTCAGCATAAAACACTCCTTGTTACTTATCTCGGAGCTCCTTTGTACAAAGGATTGAAAAAGGTAATTCTTTTTGATTCTTTACTTACTAAGATTCGAGATCGTATTTCAGGTTGGGAGAATAAGGTTTTATCATCAAGAGGCCGTATCACATTGCTTAGAAGCATTCTTTCTTCGTTTTTGATGTATTTACTACAAGTCCTCAAACCGCCGGCGATAGTGATTGAGAAAATAGAATGGCTTTTCAATAGCTTCCTGTGGGGTGATTCTACTATGAGTAAGAAAATGCATTGGGTGACTTGGTCTAAAACTACTTTTCCATGTTCTGAAGGGGGACTTGTTATCCGAAATCTGAATGATGTATGTGAGGCTTTTACATTAAAATTATGGTGGAGATTCCAAACAGGTAATAGCCTATGGACACAATTTCTGAGAACAAAATACTGTAAGGGTCGAATACCTCACTATGTACAACCGAAGTTACGTGACTCTCAAGTGTGGAAACAGATGGTCGGGGGTCAAATTATGACATTGCAGAATATTCGATGGAGGTTACAGCTTTTTTTCTGGCACGATTGTTGGATGGGAGACCATCCCTTGGTAACATCTTTCTTTTCATTCCAGAATGATATGTCCTATGTTAATAAATTTTTATGGGGTGATACTTGGGACGTGTATAAATTGAAATTATCCCTGCCTATGAATTTAGTTGATGAGATTTTTCAGATTCCATTCGATAGATCACAAGAGGATGTTGCTTACTAGGCTCTTACTTCGAATGGAGAATTCTCTACCTGGAGTGCTTGGGAGGCAGTAAGGCAGCGCAAATCCCTTAATATGGTGGGATCCTTAATTTGGCACAAAAGCATTCCACTATCTATTTCCTTTTTCCTATGGAGAGAATTAAACAATTGGATCCTGGTTGAACTTCGGATGAAGGAAAAAGGTTTTCATTTGGCTTTTAGATGCGTATGCTGTAATTATGAGGAATCACTAATTCATGTTCTTTGGGATAATCCGGTAGAGAAACAGGTTTGGAATTTTTTTGCAAAATTTTTTCAAATCTATGTTTCGACTCCTCAACATATTTCCCAGATTATATGGGCATGGTATTATTCTAGTGATTATGTAAAAAAGGGTCATATCCGCATCTTAACTCCCTTATTCATACGCTGGTTTTTATGGTTAGAAAGAAATGATGCTAAGCACAGGCATTTGGGCATCTATCCGAACAGAGTGGTGTGGAAGATTATGAAATTGTTAAGGCAGTTACATGACGGTTCCCTTTTGAAACAATGGCAGTGGAAAGGAGGCAAAGATATAGCAGCTATGTGGGGTTTCCTGTTTCCCCCCTAAACATGGTACAACTTCTCAAATTATTCATTGAGTAAAACCATTTACAAGTGAATATAAATTGAATGTAGATGGTAGTTCTCGGAATTGTCATAGTGCAGCAAGTGGGGGATTGCTCTGAGATCATACAGGTAAGCTTATCTTTGGTTTCTCAAAGAATATAGGTCGTTGTAATTGTTTGCAGGTAGAACTACGTGCATTGCTCCGAGGGTTACTCCTATGTCAAGAACGGCATATTGAGAGGCTGTGGATAGAAATGGATGCATTGGTGGTGATTCAAATGATCCAGCAATATCAGAAAGGGTCCCACGATATACGATATTTGTTGGCCTCCATTAGAAAGTGCCTGAGTAGTATTTCTTATAGAATTTCACACATTTTTTGAGAAGGTAACCAAGCTACAAATTTCCTGTCAAACCAAGGATACACACATCAGAATCTTTGTGTAATTATTGAAGCACAAGGAATTGCATGGTATGCTTAAGTTAGATGGACTGAATTTACCTTATGTTCGATTTAGATAGTTGTAAAGGAGTAGTACTCCCTATTTATTTTTCTTATTATTTTAATTCCTTATTACTTTGTAATAGTGGGTGATCTCTATTTTACTGTAGCATCACTAGTTATGCACATAAATTAGATTTCCTTACTTTTAGTGTTTTTTCGATTCTGTCATATGCTCATGTAATTCTAGAGGTAAGGTTTCGGTCCCCCTCCCCTTTGTACTTAACTTTTCGATTATTAATAAAATAATTACAGGGTAGCTGGGCCCTGCAAGAACTTCCAGCATAAAAGAGAGAGAGAGAGAGAGAGAGAGAGAGAGAGAGAGAGAGAGAGAACTTACCTTGAGAGAGAAGTGAACACAAGACAAAACCTAAGTGTAAAAAAGATGTAGAAATTGTAAATGAAAAAGAATGCAATTAGCTCTTTTTATTATTTTATTATTTTATTTTTTATGTGAGGAATGGGAGCAAAATATTTGAAAGAGGAGAGGGAGAAGGTGGCTGGAGAAGAAAAAGAATGAATGAATAAAAAAAAAAAGTAAGGTTTTTATAGGGGTGGGGTTGGGCCGCTATCCAGCGCTGTGGCGCTTAATCGTTCTGTGTTGGCCTTCCATTCAGTGTCACGGCTCTTCCTTTAAGGGCCGTGGCATTGAAACATTCTATTTTCACCTTTTGTTTTTCAAGGCCGCGACTCTTGATTTGAAGGCAGTGGCTCTGACCTTCTTTTTTTAAAACCAATCACTTGCAAAGGAAACATAAAAAGAAATTAGATCAAAAGAAATAAACTGTAACTAACAAAACTTAAAGGAAACAAAGACGAAAATAAGTAAAGTTGAGGACCTTGGGTTACCTCCCAAGAAACGTTTCATTTATAGTCTTTGGCTAGACTGACTTAGACTCTAGGCTATATCAAGCAAGTGTATTGAGGACTTTTGACGATTAATTTAGCCTCTCCAATAATGCTTCAATCTTTGTCCATTGACTTTAAAGTTTTGACCATTTGTCCCATTAACTTCAATTGCTCCATGTGGGAATACCTATTTGACAATGAAAGGACCAGACCACCTTGATTTGAGTTTTTTTGGAAATAATTTCAAGTGAGAATTATAGAGCAGCACTACTTGTCCCTACTCAAAGCTTTATTCCACTATCTTCTTATCATGTCGTTGCTTTGTTTTCTCTTAATAGAGTTTGGCATTCTCATAAGCTTGAAGGCGAAATTCATTAAGTTCATTTAATTGCAACAACCTTTGCTCACCCGCTGCTTGTAAATCAAAATTTAACTTCTTCATAGCCTAATAAGCATTGTGCTTAAGTTCCACCGGTAAGTGACAAGCTTTGCCAAAGACCAACTTGTATGGAGACATGCCAATTGGGGTCTTCTAAGTAGTCCGATATGCCCACAATGCATCATCCAATCTTTTTGCCCAATCTTTTCTTATGGGACACACTATTTTCTCCAAAATCCTCTTGATTTCTCTATTTGATACTTTCGCTTGGCCATTAATTTGAGGATGGTACATAGTTACAACCTTATGTTTAACTCCATATTTTGCTAGAAGGGCATCAAAATACTTGTTGCAAAAATGACGTCCGTCATTGCTAACAATTACCCTTGGAGTGCCAAATCGAGTGAAAATGTTCTTCATAATGAAATTCATCACTACCTTGGAATCATTATGAGGAAAGGCTGTCGTTTCAACCCATTTGGAGACATAATCTATGGCAAGCAAGATGTATTTGTTGTTGTATGAAGATATGAATGGACCCATGAACTCAATACCGCATACATAAAAAATTTCTATTTCAAAGATGTTGTTGAGAGGCATCTTCTGTCACCTTAAGATATTACCCATTCTTTGGCACCTGTCACAATGCAAAACAAAATTGTGAGCATCCTTAAATAATGTAGGCCAATACAAACCTGATTGGAAGACTTTAGCAGCAGTATTTGTTCTTTCAAAGTGTCCTCCATAATCTGAAGAATGGCAATGGTGAAGCACATTTTGAATTTCTTCTTCTACGACACATTTTCTAAAGATTTGGGCTTGATACTATTTAAACAAGTAAGGCTTATCCCAAAAATAAAATTTAACATCATGCAAAAATTTCTTTTTCTGATAAAAATTTAAATTAAAGGGAATAATATTGCTTACTAGATAATTCACGAAATCAGCATACCAAGGAAGTGATTTTTTACCAACTTGAAGGATTTGTTCGTCAGGAAACGTCTCATCGATTAAGGTTGAATCCTTACCTTGAGCTTCCATTTCAAATCTTGAGAGGTGGTTTGCCACTTAATTTTCTATTCCTTTTCTATCACGAATCACAAGATCAAACTCTTGTAGCAAGAGAATCCACCTTATCAATCTTGGTGTAGCATCCTTTTTGGCAATCAAATATTTGATAATTAAATGGTCAACGTACATTATCACCTTTGTCCCCACGAGATAGGAGCGAAATTTGTCAAAAGTAAAAACTACAGCCAGAAGCTCCTTTTCTGTTGTGATATAATTTTTCTGGGCCTCATTCAAAATCTTGCTAGCATAATAAATGGAATGAACAATTTTATCCTTCTTTTGTCCAAAAACAACTCCCACCGCATAATCACTTGCATCACACATGCTTCAAGAGGATCATTAGGATATTTTTCTAAGAAAACATCTTGTGTAAAGTCATTTACCACACTCACAGCAAAGTAGTCTTCAAATGTCATAGGCAATTTTAAAGCTTTGAAAATATTAAATATTACTTGTTGGTCTTGAACTCTAAAGTGAGCTCACCTTTTTCAACATGAATCAAAGCTCTAGCAGTTGCTAAGAATGGTGTTGTTGATTTCTCATGCAAGTGTACTGTCATGACCCAAATTTCGGGCCATGACCGGTGCATGGGCCCAATGGACGTAGTCCACTAAGCCCAAGCAAGCCTATTAATCTGACGTGTTCATCATTCCATCATAAACTGCTAAGTCACATTTCATAACTTAGAATCAAAATAATATTAAACATTTGCCACCTCATACTGGCATACTGAACAAGTGTATATACATTATCTACAACATGTATCTTAATAATTTACATTAGGTTTGTCTATACACAACAAAAGAATACTCGACTTTCAGCAGAGGGACTCGGACGAATGTACAGCTGCTGAATGCCGAGACACCTACCAAAAGATGGTTACAAGTCTACAAGGACACCTCATCCTAGTTACCGGCTGCCTCGTGATCTGAAAACATGAAGTTGAAAACGGTGAGTATAAACCCAGTGAGTGAACAAGGAAGGGAACAAGCAACCATAAGGGAGAATTTAAAATCATGATGCATTTGTTTTAAAACAATGCAATTTAATTTCATTCATATTGAAAACCCCTCATTAAACCTTTAAATAATTAATCACTTGGTAATGATGAACCCATACATATCAAATAATTTGAAAAAAATGAAGGCTTCAGTGATACACAAGCAAGTCAAATGCGACAACGAATCTTCGTTGCAGCGGAAAGGCATTCTCACTACAGCTACGCTGCAGCAAGAATGCCTTTTCGCTGCAGCGACGTTGGGATTAAGTTATTAGCCGAATGAGGGTTCCTCAACTGACCGAGGGTTTCTCACCAAACCTACTCATTTAAAACTTAATTCACTTATTCCTTAATGTTGGAAGTCCAAGCTCAACTATGGTACAAAAGAAATGGAAAATGGAGCAGCAACCGAACCAATGAGGAAACAAAACAGAAAGTTTTTTGCTACAGCAAGAATGAATCTCGCTGTAGCGAAATTTTGGTCCCAAAACAGAATGTTTCTCGCTGCAGCGAGATTCATTCTTGCTGTAGCGAGAAGCTACAGTACTTTTCTCGCTGCAGTGAGAATGCATTTTCGCTACAGCGAGAACCAAACTAGTGAGGCTTTCAAAAACCTGAGAGTTTCTCGCTGCAACGAGAATCAGAAGATTAAGAAAAAAAATGTCATTTTCCCTTAAAACAAAGCCATTTTGCTAAATAACAAAAGCAACATGTAACACATGCAAACTCCCAAATTTCAACAAATCAAATGCTCACACTTTTGCATTTCAACCATATACCATATATGTATATATATATTGTGGCATTCCCACCGGGGGACCCACTCGAAGGTATTGTTTTATCCGGGTTGCCAATGTGTGCCCCGTTGCAGCAGTCCGGCACGACCTCTCCGATCCTTGGATTGAACACAAGAACTTTTGTTTCCCCCGAAGGGAACACCTTTAACCATTCCAGTTGCAACTTGGCAACCCGGAAAGAACAATACCTTCGAGTGGGTCCCCCAGTGGGAATGCCACATATATATATCAATCATCATGTACACCATCCCGTCATCATCATGCACATCATCCCATCATCCCTCAACTCATGCGCACTCCCTACTCGCACATGGCTAGGTCATCACCGGGTTATGCGCACTCTCTACTCGCACATAAACGGGTCATCATCGACTTATGCGCACTCCCTACTCACATATAGCCGAGTTAATGTCATTACACAATAATGTATTCATATATATATATATATATATATAAACACAATGTGGTAGTGCATGAATCAATAATAGTCACATGTCACAACATGGAGACAATTTATCAAAAGCTTGTTCCCAAGGCACTTGTTTTTATGAAAAGCTAGATAATCCATTCAAATGTTTGGCAAATACATTATATCCCCAAAATAAGTTTTGAATGCAGTTCACTCACCGATTTATTGTTGAGCCTTTAGCTAACTCTAATTCCCTTAATGATCCAATTGGGGTGATAGAGCTTCGTTAGAACCTAAAATCACATTAGCATCAACAATAGGTCAATTCACATACTATAACCCTAAAAGCTATCTCTTAGCTAGCTTTTAATTTCCACATTAAATGGCTATCTATATTCACTATCTTAATCACTATAAAATGAATGAACATCCTCAACAATAAAATAGCTTATAATCTCAATTACTAGCCATTATCCATAGCTAAAAATCAAGCTTGGTTCATCACTCACCCTAGGGTTTTTTTGTAGTTGAATTCTTTTCCAATAGCTTCCAAATTAATGGGATAATTCTCTTTTTCTCTCTCTAGAATGCTCAACTAGTGAGAGAAAGTATGGAAATAAGATTTATCAAGGCTTTTGAAGTGAGAGAGTGAAAGAATACAAGGGTTCTAGTCAAAAAGGCTCAAAGGTATGAAAACTTGAGCTAGTGAGAGAAAATTATGCAAGCTCCATATCAAGCTTCCATGGAGGTTGGAAGCAACGCGAGATGGAAGAAGAAGAAGAAGACAAGCTGCTGGAAATTCAAGAAGCTATTGGAAGGAGAAGATATTTATAGCCCAAGCTTATCCATTCCCTTGAAATTACCAAATTACCCCTCCACAAATTAGCTTATTCTCCTCCAATCTTTTATGCACTCTTTTTGTTCTTTTGACACTGGGACAAGGTCCATAATGGTCTAGACATACTCGGGTTCATGAAAACTTAAAATTTTAACTTGAGGTGAAAAATGACCATTTTACCCCTATCGTGAAAATCATCATAATTTTTATTTCCTTTTCATTTTACCCCTAATTTTATCATCCATTTATGCCGTAGGCCTAATTAGGCCATAATATTGTTTAAAATCTTACTTTTATGGGCTTACTAATAAAATGACGAAATTACCCCTGATCAGGGATATCGCGTATTTTACTAACTATGAGTCTATAAAGGTCAAGGTCTCACATGTACGTATCATTAACAAGTAATATAGTAATGAATAAAGTATCGTTCTCATGGAGAATTGTTTTAATTCATACTACTAACTACTAAAATTAACACACCCTTATTTTATTCAAACAACCAAATTTTAAATTTATTAAAAAGAAAAATTAAAACTACTAAACTGAAACTTCAATCAACTACCAGACTTAAGATTATAATCCCTCAATACTTCATTTGATTATTGTCTATCTCTCTTAACTTAGTTTAAAGGATTAAGTTGCTATATTAAAGTCCTAAATTATTTATAGGTCTTTGTCGAGTTTCTCATAAAAATACCTCTCTCAATTAATTTACTATATGTCTATGCAAATTAAATTGAAGAAAGATTTATTAAGTCTGTGCTTTAATCCTGGCTACGTATGCCTTATAAGTGTATGTCTACCCTATATGCAAATCAAACCACCTAATCAACTAAGTGCATTCGATCATATACTATTCTATTCAAGGTCTACCTAAATCTCCTTCGTCAAGGTTTAACTTAGGTTTTCAATTTAATCTAATTGGTGATCAGGCAATTAGAAGCATTAAGAACATAATAAAATAAACAACCTAAATCTATCAAATATAAGCAAAAGAGAGATAAATAATTCAGACTACATAATGAGTTCAATCATAATCTTAGATTAACAATTTAGTTCTCCATCAAGTCATACATCATCATTGAACAAAGTTTAAACAATAAAAACAAACTAAGAAAATAAAAGAATAATTAAAAAGAGTAAACTCAAGAATTATAATCTTTATCTTCCAAGTTTTCTTGAATCATTCAAAATCTTCTCTGCTTCAATAACTTTGCGGCTTGACTCTCAGCTTTCAATTTGGTGTTTTTTCCTTTCCCTCTTTGAGTCCTCTGAAAGGTTGTTTTTATGAGCCTTGAAGTTAGGCTAGTTTGGGTGGAGAAAGAATTCAACTCAAACTAGGATTTCCTCATCAGACTATGTGAGTCACAGCCTTGCCCAATTAATTAATAGAAATCGTAATTGCTCTAAGACTACTACAATGTGTCAACTTTGACAACATTTTTGACCATCTTCCACACTAAACATGGCAAAGTGGTAAACATGAAAGTTGTATATTTTTCTCTTATATTTCCAATGGTTAAAGAATCACTTCATTTGGAGCTCTGTAGAGAAAGTTATGGCAGAAATAACAAAACATATGTAGTGGAAGTCTGCACCTTGAAATTGCTCTTTTTCTTCCACTAAAATTCTTCTTTTATCAAGTACCTACAAAAGCACAAATAAATCAAATAACAACATATCCTATCCACATTAGCACCAAATTAAGATAAAATTAACTAAGATTAGATTAACTCACCTAAAATAACTAATTTAAAATAATTAAATAAAATCTACTAATTTTTATGCATTACTACAAGAATTAAGCCAAATTATTATTAAAATTAAGCCCAAATAACTCTATATTAGAGAGTTATCATACCCCCAAACTTAATATTTTGCTAGTCCTCGAGCAAAACATAGAAAAGAACCTAACTTACAAAAATCAAATTCAGTTAATGAAAACTAAAATAAATATAGTTACTACTATTATTATTGCTAGTACTACTATTATTACTAGAGATAAAGTTCACCAACTCAATGATTTCCTATGATTTCCTCAAAAGTATGTCTATCAATCATTAATCGAAGGAAAAATATAGGCTTCATTCAAATTCAGGTTTTAATTTTAATGCAAGCACATTCTCAAATGGATTTTCGTGTGTGTGAAATCTTTTACCAAAAATATCATGACATCCGGATGAGTTTATGCCAACACTGTAACGACTGCTCTTCGGCCATTACTAGCATTCGAGACCTTCGAGAGAACCCACCAAGTCCTAAACAAGCCTTATTAGGGATTCTCGATAGTTCACTATACTCGTTCATCAATCCATATTAGTGATTAAACCATATACTTTTGTATCATAACTTGAACCATAATTATAATAATCAATTCAATCTTAAAACATATACTCATAAGTATATACAATGAGGTCTAAAGTCTCCAATTAAACATTTATAATGAGACCAATACTCATTTACAAAGAAAACAAAGTACAATGACTCGACCTCTAGCAACGGAGTGACTTGGAATGAAATACTATGAGATGACTTTACCTATTTGCAATAGACCATAAGTGCCGATGATTGCACGCTAGGCCGATTACTATCTACAAAAAGGGAAATAAGGGGGTGATCTCACAAACTCAGTAATCATCGGCTGTATGAGTAGGGAGAAGATGGGAAACAAGCAATAAGCATATCATTTGAATGATAAAACCAGAATTTATAATGCGCTTCTTATAAAAAAACCATAAGAATGATATTTGTGCCTTGTAAAAATAATATCGTAAAATCATAATACAATGCTTTCTTTGGCAAAACAGTGTCGAAAATAAGTGTAACAGAAAAAGTTTTAATCATCGAAAACATCATTGCCATCAAATTATGAAATACAGTATAAAGGTAACCACGCTCCCAAAATGTGTGGCATGTAAAGAAACCAAAGTGTACGACCATCTAAATCAACTCATGTTTGTCAAGTAAGCACTGAAAGCTTTTATTTAAATAATAGGCGCTATAGAGAAAATCTTAATTCTCCACGATGCAAGAGAGTACGCTTTGAAAACTCACTAGGCTCTCGAGTAGGAAAGCATAATATCAACAGTGGACCTACTTCCACATAATAACAATCCGAGAGTCTTCCTCCATAGAATTCCCATAGCCATGGTAGTCTCCACGATGTTGGTCGACGTCAGAGAATCAAGCGTTCGCTACCATGCACATCCGGGAGTCTTACTCTACTGGATCACTTGTGGTCTAGCCATATATACATATCACAAGTCGTGGCCCTCACCACGCCTAACCGCCTGTCGACAACCCAAAGGTTCTCTAGCTAGAGCTCACTCTTGCACGAGGGTCACAATTAACCGAAGTGACAGTCGTCGTACTCTCGACGCACTTGGTTTATCAAAACCATTTTCAAAAATCACATTGAGGTTTCCAAGTCTTTCGCTTAAAACCATTTGAAACCAAGGTTCAATAACCTTTCATATTACTTTTCACATTAAAAGGCATGGTGTATTCTCTTATACAAAGATCGAACTAAAACTGGTACTCAAAACTTGCATTTTAAATCATTTAACAATTGCATTTAAACTATGCATATCACACAAAAATACAAGGCACGGATTTTAAATGCAAAACAGTATAAAAGACTTGTTTCTCGATTCTTAAAACACTTTACATATATAGCTCATCTATAGATATATCCAAAAAATTTTCAAAACAACTTGCATCCAAATTTCTTATGAGTTCTGCCAGCTCACGCTTTCCACAATAATAGTTTATAAATCATTATAAATCCATTTAGAAATCGCCTATCGAGGCTATCAGCTCATGCTTTCCACAATTGCATTTAATGAAATCTGGCAACATTTATGAAACGTATAACACTATATAGCTATGGAGATTTTGAAATAGGCACCCTCCACTCACCTTACAATAGCGGGATGCTTTGTCGTTATTGGTTCGGGTGCGTATCTCATTATTTCTACTTGTGGTCACTCGTTACTTCACCCGGCACGCCACCACGGTAAACTTTTCTACTTATATACTTCCCAGCAACAATCCAAATTCAATAATCTTAGTGTTTATCATTCCCATTTTCCTCCTCATTCAAACATTACCATCATGTTAATAAGTCATACTATGCTAGAATCACCACTTTTCCTCACTTAACCTTGCATATTCATATACATCTTAACACATTTTTACCAAAGTTGCCTTTATCCTTTGCTTGCGTAATTCTTTAAATTAAAATTATCGACAACTTATTTATGACTCTAATACATATGTTAATCCTTTCTAAGGATATTTATCAAGTTCAACTATCATTTCCACAACAATAACCTAGCATATGGCAGCAACTATAATTTCACTTCCATCAAACATTTTCTAAGTCTATATGTACTACTATTCTCATTTACATTTTGCCACCAAGCATAACATCAATATTCATTCATACGCACCAGCATCCATAACTTTTTAAGCCTTTCCTAACAAGACATATCCACACAATCCATTTTTTCCAAGCTTCCAATTAATATAATTACTTTCCAACCATGCCCATGACATCACCATAACATTACATATTGCACATAATCATTCTCACAATATTAAACTAATCATAGACTTCAAATTGTAGCATTAAGCTTACAACTTGGTTTTAGCTTGGATTTCACCCAACAAAATTCATAATTTCCTCACACCCATGGCCACCATTGCTGCCACAAAATGATTTACACATTATTTCTCCAAAGATGTAACCAACCGTGAGCTTAAAACACAAAAATCCTTACCTTATTTTTCTTGAGTCTTGAGACCCACTTGATATTTCTTCAATTACTCTTGAATCACTCACTACCTAAGCCTCTCACTTTTCTCTCCTTTCTTGGCCGATTCTCTCTATTTTTCTTTCCAAATGCATGGTGGCAAGGTGAAATGGCATAGGAGAATGAAAATGGCTTTGGGAGCATGAAGGTGAAGGAGAAAATATCTTTTGGCTAGAGATAAGAACCAGCCATGGGATAAAGATGAAGAGTCAAAGCTTTCTTTGGAAGCTTTGACCAAACTAGTGGCAAAATTACCATTTTGCCCTCTAAAGTTTTCACCATTTTTAATTGTATCCTCCCACAATCTTTTAATTCCAATTTCTTTCCATTTTTCTTCCTTAACACTTGTATCAATAAAATATCAAGTTTATGCTTTAACGCGGTATCACTGCAATATTTAAATATTTACTTACTTGCGCTAGTTTTTTTTTATAAAGACACACGGGCCCTATTAACGTCATTTTTCCCTAAAATTTTCTCGTTCTTCTTCTCCTCCACTTAGATTGACCATATACTCCTTCTTCATGAAAAATTTCAATACTAAATAAAATATTAATATTTTAATATTATTTTATTCTAAAATTTTTCACTTGTCTCCTTGGAACCCAAAATGTCTTATTATGCTCTGATTCACTTTCGAATCATTTTTTATATCGTTAATTCATCCTTGATAAAAATATTATTACTTAATCATTATTTCATCACGTGTGAAATATTTTATTCCAAACTATGCCTTTCACTTTTCAGCGCTTTTAAACACTCTAATTAACCTTAATTGGCATCCGATAAGCTTTATTAGCCAACATATCAAAGTACGAGATGTTACAAACACAAATTTCAAATTAATACTAAATTTCCATAGGTTTACGTTTCATCTCTCTCTCCACTAATGTAGACCAATACAAAGCTAGGGATCATTAGGACTTTATAAAGATTGTAATGTATGGCTAAGGTCTAGGTAGGATAAAGGATATTAATGTGGCTCAAATTACCCTAAGCACATAATTATTCTAGGATCTATATATAAAGCTCTATTCTTTTCCTCCTAATACACCTTTTCTTTCACATTTGAACTTTTTTTGTCTTTTTTTTCATAATTTCATACCCCCAAACTTATTTCCTTATATTGTAGGTTGTGGGGTTATTTTTGATATTTTGAACTTTTTTTTTTCATATCAACATCACATTGGCACCTTTTTCAACATGTAGCTCAATTTATATTTCCTAAAACAGTATACATGCTTAGGAGTGAGGGTTGCAAAATTGGAAAATTAATTTTAAGGCTAAGCTCAATTGTTATGTAGTTAAACAAAGAAAAGGGAAATTAGGCTTAAAAGGGGTATACTAGGGATAAAAATTAAACAAGGTTGACTTTTTAGGCTCAAATGGTCCAAAGATGGCATAAATCATGTCCCTAACTAAGTATTGCCTAGAATTTCGCCTCGAGAGAAAATCAAGTAAATTCTAGAATTCATGACATAATCTAAAATTTACATCAATATAAACCGTCTCTACATATCCATAATAATTCAAAGTAAAAGATATAGTGCTCAAAATTGTTGAAATCACATCCTAACAATGATACTTAACAAAAAATTTAGCATGAATCCAAACAAAAACTTTATTCACCAAAAGCTAAAAATTCAAGACAACTAGTTATCATCATTGGATAAAAAAAATCATTGAAAAAATTAGCACAACTTTACTCTAGATTCCTAAGGTTCGCATAAATAATAAATTCATTTACCAACTAATCCTAAATTATTTATAAAAATAAATACGCATGCAAATAAAATTAGATCTAAAACTTCCACAGAAGATTCATCACCAGAAAAATAAATTCACCTCCCTAAACTTAAACTAAACGTTGTCTTCAATGTTAGAAAAAATAAAGGAAAGGTAAACAATACTCCCCTAATGATTGGATGAATTTTGTAGAAGCTCTAATCCTCTTCCTCCTTATTGTCGTCTTTCTCATTCTCACTTTTTAGGAGGAATTTTCTTTACTACAAAAAAAATAAATAAAGATTAATGTAGAGAAATAAATAAATAAAATAAAATCAAAATAACTGAAAAGAAAAGAGGAGTTTTATTGGGTAATGGGGTAGTGGGCTGCCCATTGTTGGCAGCACATGGTTCGAAAAATATGTGCTAGAGGGGGGGTGAATAGCACTTTTTGAATGTCACAAAACTTGGCTTCTAATTGGCGGCTAGTTAAAGGTCAATGATGAGAAGTTAAATGCTGGAAGAATGAATGATCTAAAAAAGAATGAGATGAAAAAATAAAAGAGGGTAGACAGTGCACAAAGATTTATAGTGGTTTGGTCTCTTTAACCTACATCCACTGCCTTGATCTTCCAATCAAGGAGTTTCCATACCAAATCACTATAAATGGTGGAATTCCTAAGTTTCCACAAACCTTTTACAATGGCTTTTCACAAGCTCAGCCACAACCTTTAACAATGGTTTTTTTTGGGATCAACCAAAATCCAAATCTAACTTTTCCTAGGCTAAGTTAGAACCTATACAACCAATCAAGCTAACCCAAGCTTGATTAATCCCCTTAGAGTGACTCGCACACTCTAAGTAATCAAGGAGAACAGATATAAAAAGGTACCTATGATCACTTACTTGATCTAATGGTATAAGATGAAGTGATGAACTCTATTACAAAGATTGGAGTGAAGTGCAAGAAGGATGGAAAGAGTTTTTGCTATTTTTGAGCTCTTTTTAATCTTGGAAGCAACTTATAACGACCTTCTTCCCGATCGTTATCGGAGTCCGAGACTTGCAAAAGAATCCACCAAATCTCGAATAAGCCTTATTAGAAACTCACATTAAATCATTATATTTGTTCACCAATCTATGTAATCCCCTATACCGTATAACTCTTTGCAATATGGTATTGAACAATGGTCATAATAAATCAACTCAACCTTTACTCCACATAATTGTAAAACTACATCCAAATATATAATTTCTAACCGTACAATTGCATTGAGACTAGGGTCTATTTACAGAAACAAACAACTACGAACAACTCAACCTTTAGCAGCGGAGCGACTCAGAAAAAAGTGTTATGAGATACCTTTACCTATCCGCGGTGGACCATAAGTGCCGATGATTGCATGTTAGGCTGATCATTATCTGCAAAAGGGAGATAAGGGGGTGAGTCTCACAGACTCAGTGATCATCGGCTCCGTGAGTAGGGCGTAGATGGGAAACAAGCCAAGGATAGATAATTTGAATATTAAAAACAACTTAAAATCAAATGGGGCATTCTTGCCTTACATATAAACCCCGATAATTGTGATGTAAAATATTATTTCAAGTAATATATTAAAACCAATGCAAGTAAAGATTTCTACCATCGAAATCATTTGTTGTCCTTTACTTAAAATCGGACTAACATAAACACGCATGCTCCCATGAAATCAAGCATTTTCAAACCTTATACACAAGCTCATAAACCATCTCATCCTTGAGGTATTAAACACAAAATCATCATGTAAATAAGGAGTTGTAGCAAACTTGTATTTCTTACGATGTGAAAGAAGTCATGTTTGAAAACACAAAGAGATATCACTCTCGAGTAGGTAATCGTAAATAATCAACTTGTGGACCCACTTCCACATAATAACAATCCGGGAGGCTCGCCTCCACCGGATTCCCACAGCCATGACAGTCTCAACGATGTTGGTCGACATCAAAGAAATCGTGTGGTCACAACCACATATATCAACTTGTGGCCTAGCCACATATATCAACCCATGGCCATGCCACGTATATATCACAGACCATGGCCCCAGTCACGTCTAACAGCCCGTTAGTGACCCAAAGGTTTTCTAGCTAGAGCTAACTTGTGCACAAGGGTCACACTATCTTGATGTGACATTCGGCCTACTCTTGAATCTCTCGATTTGACAAAACCATTTAAAAGCAAATTGGGTTCTCAAAAGCTCATTTTAAATCCATTTCAAAAACAAATCTCGGCGATGATATAAGTTCGTTTGTAAGAATTCAGGATGTAAAACCTTTGCATGAGGTTTAGATATTAAGTCAAGCATGGTGAACACAAAGCTTATTCATGAATGCACATCACAAAAACAAGTAAGGCACGTTTTGACACAAACCATAATAAAGAGCTTTTTTCAAAGCAATTTCAAAAGTCATGGCATCGACAATTGCCTAAGATTTCTACCAGCTCATGCTTTCCACAATAACAGTGTATAAATCTTTCACAAATAACTATTTAAGACCACTTATCATTTTCTAGCAACTCATGCTTTACACAAATGCATTTAAAGAAAACTAGCAACATTTACTATACGTATATCATTATATAGTTATGGAAATTTTGAAATGGGTACCCTCTACTCACTTTATAATAGTGGGACACTATGTTGCTATAGGTTCGGATACATCTTTAGCTAATTCTACTTGCTAGTCACCCATTATCTCCTCCGGTGCGCTACCATGGCAAACCTTCCTCATATACATACTTCCTAGCAACAATTCAAACTCAATATATTTAATTACACACATGTACAAGCAGCACTTCAATCAATTAATCCTTAATCTAATTTCACATTTTTCATCCTCATCATCCACAATAATTTAACATGCAATCCATATACTTTTAACCAACTAAAGCCAACACAACATAATGTACTCACATTGTATGCTTACCTTCTGATCTTTAGCTTGGATTCCACATATAGTTCAAAATCTCCTCACATCCTTGGTCACCATTATTGCCACAAGCATAAACAATCAATGCACATCTTATTTTTCCTTTCCACTTATGATCTCAAGGTTAAAAACACTTACCCATTACTCGTCTTGCTCAAAATCACCATACTTCTAAGATCAACCCACATGCATGCATCTATTTCTTTCAAATCTTGGAGGACCTTTGCTGCCACAAACATTCTCACATAATTACCAACTCATTTCCTCAAGAAATCCATAACCAAAATCAAAGTTCTACTTACCATAACTTGGTTGAGCCCGTGGATCATCCATATTCTTCCATGCGGTTTCTAGCCCTTTTCCTTGATATTTCTTAGCTACCACAAGCACAATCTCACATTACATTCAGTTTACAAGGCATGCATTTAAATAAAATGATAACTTTCACCTTTCTTACCTTAGAATCACCAAACCGAACCTCCACTTTCTCCTTTAAGCTCCAACAATGGCATGCAAGAGAAAACTTTTTAATTTTTCTTTAAATTTCCCTCTTTTTCCTTTTAAGGTCGATTCTCTCTTTCTTTTCTCTCAACTCTTCCTCTCTTCTTGGGTGGAATCCTCACAAAGCCATATTTCTTTTCATTTCTCTTCCAAATGGGGCGGATCTCTCAAGACAACTCATTTGTTTGCTTCCACTTTGGTATGGGCAGACATAACAAGGAACAAGTTTGAAATGGCCTCGTAAAAGTGCCCATTTCCTTTCCATTTCTCTCATGGGTGGATTGTCCAAAGCTTAGTAATTTTTTAGCATTTTTCTTTTTATTTCATTTGCATTTCATTTCACATACATTTCCTTTTAATGGCACCTTATGACCCAATAATATTTCATGCTGTGATGATCCCTTTTTCTTTTCAAATCACATTACCATCCTTACTTTGTTTACCTTGGGCTACCTTTGCCAAACCATGGTTTTCTGTCACTTAAATACTCTTTGCTCTTTTTCTCTTTATCAACTTTCACATTGTGGGGTCCTACATGTTTCCCGCTAACTTCCTCTTTTTTGCATGCAAAAATTTGCACATAATAGTAACTTCACATGCAAATTCCATCAAGCTAAGTAATCTCATTTTCATTTCACTTGCATCCTACTTGAATTTCATCTTGCTTTCCTCAACATAAATATATTAATCAATTATTTTCTTAACTTTTCATTATTCACAATTCCACCCCTCAACTTCTTATTCTTTTTAATTGGGTCCTCCCATCATTCCTTTATTTCAATTCCATTCTATTTTTCTTCCTTTACACTTATACAAATAAAATATCAAATTCATATTCCACCAAAGTGTCACTATAATATTTAAATATATACTTACTCTTCCCTACTTAATTTAATGAAGGCACGTGGGCCCCACTAAAGCTTCCTTTCTTCAAAATATTTCTTACTTCCACTTCCCCACTTAGACAAATTGTACAAATCACACTTCCTTCATGTAATATATCCAATTTGACATCGGTATTATTTTAATATTATTTTATCTAAAAATTATTATTTTATTACAAAATTTTTCTCTAACCTTCTAGAGCTCTAAAATACCTTACTTTGCCCTGGTTTAGTTTTATAGCACCTTTTTAACTCCACAACTTCGACCTCAATAAAATATTATTATTTTATCACATAAGGAATATTTTATAACCTTTCACCCTTTAACACTCTTAAACACTTTAATTAATCTCAATTGGCATCCAATAAGCTCTATTAGCCACCATATCAAAGTACGGAGTGTTACACAACTGATCTCTTTCTTAGCCGTTGGGGGTGTGTTTTATACTTGAAAAACCAACTCTGATAGATGTTGACAGCTTCAAATTGTTGGAAATAGTTTGGAGTCAATTCTAGCCGTTAGTCTATTTTCTAGCATTCAAATATAAATTTTTAGACAGCGTGCTCTTAGTTGACTAACCATGCTTCTTAGTCGGTTAAGTTTTCTCTATCTTGAAATTGAATTCTCTGGCAGTGAGCTCTTAGTTGACTAACCATGTTTTTTAGTTGATTAAGTTTCTCTCTATCTTGTAATTGAGATTTCTGATAGTGTGCTCTTAGTTGACTAATCATGCTTCTTGGTCGACTAAGTCCTCTCTGTCTCACAATCTGCTTTACTCTCTTACTCAATTGAGTATGGCCTCAACTGATTAAGAGCTTACTGTCCTTGAACTGGCTAACTTCACTTTTAAATTTTAGCTGACTAACTCCTTTGATTATCCGACTAAGAGGCTTCTGTTTTATTGCTCATTTGTAACTCCTTATCCTTGTGAGTTTTAATAGTTGCTTTTCAGTGATTAATTTATTATTAACATACATTTTCATCCTGCACACTCAAGTAGTATAGTTAGACATAAATGAGTGAGAATGTTTTATTATCATCAAAAACTTATGGAGCCAACAGCCCACAGCAGGGGGGGCTGCTTGGCTTTTTTTTTTTTTGGGGGGGGGGGGGGCTACACTTGTTGGCAACCCATAATAGAAGGAGGGCCATGGCCTGCCCTTTTTGGGCACCTCGGCCCATCGTTGGTAATAGTCGCTAGGCCACGACCCATATTGGGGAGGCTTCGCTAGGCCGCGGCCTCCCCTTGGTGAAGCCGTGGCTTACCCCCCTCCCCTAATTTTTTTTTATCCTTTTTTATGCTTGCAAAAATATAAGAGAGTGTTAAGAATTTAATAATTGAATAAACAAAAAAAAAATAAATAAAAGATAGTAAGTTAGAGTGCTTGGGTTGCCTCCTAAGAAGGACTTCTTTATAGCCACTAGCTTCACTTTAGTTGAGGTTTGAGTTTGCATGTAAAAAGCTTGAGGTATGAAAGTAGCCTTTTCCTAAGATGAGGTTGTAGTGCCTTTAACTCAAGATTTGATGCTTGCTTAACCCAAGGTGGTGGAATAGGCTGACTTTTATCTAACTTCTCAAATTGAGTTTTCTTGAATAATGTGCTTTTGCTATAACTTCCTCAAGTAACTCATCAATTGTATCCAGGAAAAGAATGTGAGGAACATATGGCTTGACTTGTGGTGATGTAGATATTTTCTCTTCTTGCTTAATTTCTTCATCTTGAACTTGATTGCTGGAAGAATTTCCTTGATCTACTTTATCTCTATCATCTTGAAGTCTATTGTTGATGGCATTAGCTAGTTGGCCCACTTGTGTCTCAAGATTTCGGATTGATTCTACCTAATTTTGAATGATGGCATCAGTTCTTGTCATGAAGGCATCCAACTTTGTCATGCAGGCATTAGTCTTTGTCATGAAGGCATCAGTCTTTGTCATGAATTGCATGAACATATCCTCTATTGAAGGCTTTTCTCTAGCATAGGAGCTCTAACTTGTGATTGAAAACTATTATGGAAAATAGGCTGTGATGAATATGTAGGACCATGATCATTACTCTATGAAAAATTTTTGTGATTCCATCCTGAGTTGTAATTGTTGGAGTATGACTTATTTTGTTGCCCATCGAAGCTTGAATCAAATTGCATTGATTTGTAATAAGCTGGAAAACAATCACTTGAATGCCTATCTCCATAAAACTCACATGTAACAAAAGGACTTTGAAAAGCATTATCACTCTAAGTGTTAATTTTTTGAGACAAAGCATCTACTTGGGTGGCTAAAACATTGATTGCATCCAATGCATAATCACTAGCAACCCTCCTAGACACAAATTGTTTAGATGGCCACAGATAGTTCATAACCTCAATCAAAAGTATTTGAAAATAAAAAGAAAAGTTTGAAGTAAGATTAGGAATGCCTGGTATTAATATTAACAAGAAAGATATAAAAATCAATTCCCTAACAACTGCGCCAAAAACTTGTTGTTGATTTCTCATGCAAGTGCACGTATCGTTAACAAGTAATATAGTAATGAATAGAGTATCGTTCCCACAAAGAATTATTTTAATTCCTACTATTAACTACTAAAATTAACGCACCCTAATTTTATTCAAACAACCAAGTTTTAAAATTATTAAAAGAAAAATTAAAACTACTAAATTGAAACTTCAATCAACTACTAGACCTAAGATTATAATATCCCTCAATACTTCAGCTGATTATTGTCTCTCTCTCTCTCTTAACTTATTTTAATGGATTAAGTTGTTAACCTAGAGTCCTAAATTATTTAAAAGTCTCTGTCAAGTTTCTCATAAAAATACCTTTCCCAATTAATTTACTATATGTCTATGCAAACTAAATTGAAGCAAGATTCATTAAGTTTGTGCTCTAATCCTAGCTACGTATGGCTTATAAGTGTATGCCTACTCTATATGCAAATCAAACCACCTAATCAACTAGGTGCATTTGATTATACGCTATTCTATTCAAGGTCTACCTAAATCTCCTTCATCAAGGTTTAACTTAGATTTCCAATTCAATCTAATTGGTGATCAAGTAATTATAAGCATTAAGAACATAATAACATGAACAACCTAAATCTATCAAACATAATCAAAAGAGAGATAAATAATTCAGAAAACATAATGAGTTCAATCATAATCTTAGATTAACAATTTAGTTCTCCATCAAGTCACACATCATCATTGAATAAAGTTTAAACAATAAAAACAAACTAAGAAAATAAAAAAATAATAAAAAAGAATAACTCAAGAATTATAATCTTGATCTTCCAAGACTACTTGAATCATTCAAAATCTTTTCAGCTTCAATGACTTTACGGCTTGACTCTCAGCCTTCAATCTGGTGTTTTTTCCTCTCCCTCTTTAAGTCCCCCGAAAGGTTGTTTTTACAGGCTTTGAATTTAGGCCAAGTTGGGTGGAGAAAGAATTCAATTCAAATTAGGTTTTCCTCATCAGACCATGTGAGTCACAGCCTTGCCTAATTAATTAATAGAAATCATAATTGCTCTAGGACTACTGCAATATGTCAATTTCAACAAGATTTTTGACCATCTTCCATGCTGAACTGGGCACAGTGGTAAACATGAAGGTTGTAGATTTTTATCTTGTCTTTCCAATGGTTAAAGAATCGCTTCATTTGAAGCTCTTTAAGGAAAGTTATGGCTGAAATACAAAAATATATGTAGTGGAAATCTGCACCTTGAAATTTCTCTTCTTCTTCCACTAAAATTCTTCTTTTATCAAGTATCTACAAAAGTACCAATAAATCAATAACAACCTATCTTATCCACATTAGCACTGAATTAAGCATAAAATTAACTAAGATTAGATTGACTCACCTAAAATAACTAGTTTAAAATAATTAAATAAAATCTACTAATTTCTATGCATTACTACAAGAATTAAGCCAAATTATTATCAAAATTAAGCCCAAATAACTCTATATTAGAGAGTTATCAAATGGCCTCCCAAGAATGATTGGAATTTGCCTATCTTCTTCCATGTCAAGAATTATAAAATCAACTAGAAAAATAAATTTATCTACCTTGACAACAACATCTTTAATAATTCCCCTTAGATACACATAAGAGCGATCAACTAGCTGTAAAGTAACAGAAGTGGGTTTGCATTCCCCCAAACTAAGTTTCTCAAAAATTAACCAAGGCATTAAATTGATTTTGCAAAAATCAATGTCTTCAAGAAATTACACATAAATATTCCTTTGGTTGAAGCTTTGGAACAAATCCCCAGCTATGTCAAGTTCTTTAAAGACATCCTTTCCAAAAAGAGAAAGCTAAGTGAATGTGAAATTGTCTCCCTTACAGAAGAATGTAGTGCAATTCTCCAAAATAAACTGCCACCAAAACTTAAAAATCCAGCTAGTTTCACAATCCCTTACACTATTGGTAATTATTTTTTGCAAAATCTTTGAGTGATTTAGGGGAACTTAGTTTGGAGCCTTTGGGGAAAAAGTGGTGGAGGATGGATGACTTGAGAGGTTCCTTGATTTTCAACCTTGTCATCTTCTTTCTATTCAACTTCAATCTCTTTCTCACACATTCATTCCTTATCAACATGTTCATTCTCAGATTCAATTGCTTTTTCATTCACTCCCTCAATTTCTTTTCCACTCCTTAAAGTGATTGCTTGGCATTGTTCCTTACCTTTAGGATTAATTTGTGTGTCATTGGGTAAGGAACCTTGAGGTCTATTATTGATGGAGTTTACAAGCTGTCCCACTTAGGTCTCAAGATTTCTCAAGGAGGCTCCTTGACTTTGAATTATAGCATCGGTCTTTGATATATATTGCAACAGAAGTTTGTCACAACCCAATTCCCGAGCCATGATCGGTTCATGGGCCCAATGGGCATAGTCCACTAAGCCCAAGCAAGCCCTTTTTTATATGATCTTGTTCATCATTCCTTCCGTCACTTTAAATGTCATATTTCGTAATTCTCATGTATGATTATTTCAACAATATAACATGGTAGTCAACTACTTACATTTATATTATCCAAAATAATGTCACCCATTGCCAACTCATAGTGGCAATGTTAATCAAAATAAACATATATTGTTTACAACATGTATATTAGTGATTTACATCACATGTACGTATACACAGGCAAAAAACTCATTGACTTCCAACGGAGTGACCTTGAGTGAAGGTACAGCTACTTAATGCCATGGTACCTACCAAAAGGTGAGTGTAAATAGACGCCTAAGTCTAGGTCCCAACTACCTCTGAATTTGAGAAACATGAAGTTGAAAAGAGTGAGTATAAACTCAATGAGTGAACATAGGAAAGGAACAAGCATCAATACATGAAGTTTTAGAAAACATAATGCATTTATGTTAAAAACAATGCAATTTAGCTCAATTTCTTATTAAAACCCCTTAATTCAACTCTTGATTATTTAGTGCCTTAGTATTGAAAGATCCATGATCAAAAATGAAGTTAAAGAGTGAAACTACAGTAGAGTTCAAGTAAGGCAAGCATAGCAGAGTGAATCTCGCTGTAGCGAAAAGTCATTCTCATTGTAGTGAAATTCATGGCAAAATTTTGAACCAACCACCTGAGAGTTTCTCGCTGCAGCGAGAATGAATTTCGCTGCAATGAAAACCTGGGCAAGCATTTTACCTAACTACTTGAGAGTTTCTCGCTACAGCGAGAATGTATTTTCGCTGCAGCGAAAATATGGGCTAGTCAAGCCCCCAGCACCCGAGAGTTTCTTGCTGCAGCGAGAATGAATTTCGTTGCAACTAGAAATAGGGCAATGAAATTAAAAGAATTCTTGTTACAACAAAAATCCATTTTTGCTACAGAGAAAATCAATTGGAAAGCATTTGTAAAATTTTAACATTCAATATTCAATGCAAACACTTAATATTTTCCCTAACCTCTCTATGGTATGTGTATACATGTATACAACTCCTGTCTCACCAACTCATGTGCACTCCCACACCGCACATAGCTAGAATCATCATGTGCACTCCCACACCGCACAAGGCAATATCATCATGTGCACTCCCACACCGCACATGGCTTATATCATTAGTGTGTACACTCCCACAGCACACCACTATCACCGTCATGTGCACTCTCACATTGCACACGCACGGTTATAGTTGTCATCCAATAGTGCCATTCAATGCATAACATACACATCAACATAATGTAGAAACATATGAATTCATCACATTCATATTTCACAACATAAAAACGTTTCATCAGGGGCTTGTTCCCATGCATATTTTGAGAAAAGTTCAGTAAAATATTTCAAGTAATTCAACCAAATACATATGCATTTATCCCAAAACATTTTAATGCAAGTTCACTCACATGTCTTTGCGAATTCTTTAATCGACTCCGACTTCCACTAATGCTCCAAGTGGAGATGCGAGGTCTCATTGGAACCTATCACACACAATAGTATCACACCAACTCAATTGACATGAATATTATTCCAAAAGCTATTTTCCTAAATCAAGTTCTGCTAGTTATTCCTAACTAGCTTCCAATTACCATTTGATTGGCTATTTATTCACACTACTTTAGTCACACTAAAATAAATAAATAACCTTCAGAAATAAAATAGTCTATAATTTAATTATTAACCATCATCAACAACCTAAAAATCAACCCTGACTCAATACTCACCTTGGTGGTTTTGTAATTGAACTCCTTCTCAAGAGTTCTCAAGCTATTATGAAAGGTCTCTCTCTCTCTCTTCTAAAACATCCAGCTAGTGAGAGAAAGTATTAAGGAAAGACTTTTAAGGGTTCTTGAGGTATAGAAGTGAAAGAACACAAAGAATCCTATGAAAAAGTGTACCAAAGCATGAGAATTGAAGGTACTTTGAGAAAGTTATGGAGGTTTCAAGGGATGGCTTCCATGGAAGATGGAAAATGTTTAGTGAGGAAGAAGGATGGGAAGAAGAAGAAGAAGAAGCTGCTGAAAGTGAGGAGAAGGTGCTGGAAAAATTTGATATTTATCCTATAGTTGGCTAAAGTTTCAATTATTTACAAAAATGCCATGCATAGTTGACTTTGCCTTCTTCTTCTCTTTGGCTCAAACGTTTTACTCTTTTGACATTGGAAAAAGGTCCACAATAGATTAAAGGTACTCAAGTTAATGAAAACTTAAAAATTTAGATCTGAGACCTAAAATGACCATTTTGCCCTTATCGTGAAAATTATCATTATTTCTATTTTCTTCGTTTATTTCATTACTATATACATCATTCATTTATTCCTTAGGCTGACTTAGGCCTTAATAATATTAGAAAAACCCACTTCTAGGAGCTCACCAAGAAAATGATAAAACTACCCTTAATCCATGTCATCGTGTCTGCCTCCGCTACATGTCTATGAAGGTTTAGGTTTCACAAAGTTCTTCTACTTGGGACTTCTTTTCAGGAATTGGTGGTCTAGCTTGTTGTTGAAAACTAGGAGGCATGATGGGTTTTGGGTTTGAAAGCCCTGCATTGTTGTTCCATGAAAAGTTGGGGTGGTTTCGCTAGCCAGGATTATAAGTATTGGAGTATAGATTATTCTGCTGTCTATTAAAGTTCCCCATAAATTGGACTAATTTAGAATTGTAAGGACATTGATCATTTGAATGGCCATCTCCACATATCTTACAAACTGCAAATGAATTTTGAACTGCATGAAATCCCAATGTGTCAAATTTCTTGGACAGGGCAACCATTTATGCAGCTACTTGAGCAGTTAAGTGCCAAGTGCATCAATTTCATAAGCTCCAACAACATTTCTAGGACCCGACCTTTCTGAAGGCCATTGGTAATTATTTGAGGCCTTCTTTTCTAATGGATTATAAGCATATGTAGCATTCTTACTCATTAATGCCCCACTAGCAGCAGCATCAATTGTGGTTTTTATTGACCCAACCAGCTCATTTTAGAATGTCTGAACTTGCAACTAATTAGGAATCCCATGATGTGGACATTTTCTCAGTAGTTCTTTAAACCTCTCCCAAGCTTTATACAAGGACTCACCATCAAATTGTGTGACTGAGGTGATATCGTTCCTCATCTTTGCAGTCTTGGCAGGTGAAAAACTATTTGCTAGAAACTTTTGAGCCAAGTCTTCCCATGTAGTGATAGACCCATTGGGTAGTGAATTAAGCTAGCTTTTTACTTTATCCCTTAGAGAAAATGGAAACAATCAATTAAGCTAGCTCTTTGCTTTATCCCTTAGAGAAAATGGAAACAATCTCAATTTAATAGCATCATCAATTACTCCATAGTATTTAAAGGTATCGCAAATCTCCAGGAAATTTACAAAATGAGAATTAGGATCATCGCTGAGTAACCCAACAAATTGGACTGTAGACTGAATCATCTGAATGTAAGCTGGTTTAATTTCGAAATTATTTGCATTGATGGAAGGTCTCCTAATGCTTTGGTGCAAACCTTGCAAACGAGGAACAACATAATGCCGCAATGCTTTATTTGCTTTGGGAACCAGATTAATGGCATTATTGCCATTGTTGTTGTTATCCTCAGCTATTGTCTGATTTAGAGCTGCAACTTGCAAATTCTCCCTTCGACATCTTCTGAAAGTTTTTTTCCATCTCAAGATCAAGTTGTTTGTTCTTTGCAGAAAATGACTATTTGCAAGCTAACAAAATCTAATATTAAAACAAGAAATATAAAATTTGAAGTAAGACTAAATTGCTTGGTATTAGTATTAGTAAAGATTCTAGAAAGAATTTCCCAGCAGCGGCGTCAAAAACTTGTCAGTTAAAATTTTACTATGCAAGTGTACGTATCGAATAGACAATATCTAAGCAAGTAGAGTATCGATCCCAAAGAGAATTAATCTAAAATTTTACAAAGTACTAAAATTATAACAATTTAATCTTATCCAAATAATCAAAATTAATTAATTAACTAAAACTAATTAACCAAAATTTAAACTACAAAGAAAAATCAAAGTAATAATAACTTGAGTAAATATAAAATCAAACAAGCCTAGGATTTCAATATCCCTCACAGTTCATCTAAATCTTACCTCTCTTTCTTAACTTATTTCAATGGGTTGAATTGCTAATTTAGAATCCTAAATTATTTACAAGGGTCTCCCAACTCATTTTATAAAAATGCCTATTTTAATCAAAATACTATATCCCTATGTGAATTGAAATTAAAATAGATTCATTAAGTTTAGGCTCTAATCTGGCTACATATGGCCTATAGGTGTATCCCTATCCTATATGCAAATCAATTAATATGATCATACACTATCCCAATTTTAGTCTACACTAAACTCCCTTTCCCAAGTTTGTTTAGGTTCTTAGATCAATTTAATTGGTGATCAGGCAATTAAAAGCTTTAAGAATAAATTGAAATAAACAATTCTAATCCTACTAAAGAAAAGCAAGAAAGAGATTAAAAATTTAGATTACATGTGAGCTCAATTGCAATCCTAGAAAAAGAAAATTAGCTACTCATGATTGCAAAAATAAATAACATTGTATATAATTCAACCATTGAGAGTAACAAAAAAATAAAAGCTAAGGAAGAAAACAAAACAAATATCTGCAGCCTTGCTCTCCAAGTTTCAACCTTAACTTCTAGCTTCTTGAATCTCCAAAAGTTGTTGCTCTTAATGTCTCTTAAAAATATCCTATTTATGCTAACAAATTCAACCTATAGTTTTTTAAGTTGACTTATGATTTGATTGGGCTTAAAAGTGTAATAAGAGGCCCAAACATCAATTGTCAGTCTGAAAATTGCCATTCCCTTAACAGTACACCCAATCATTTTTTGATATAATTTTCTTTATCTTCAATGCAAAAATGGGTAAAGTGATCTTCATGGAAGTTGTAGCTCTGTCTCTTAGCTATCCAATGATTTAAGAATTGCATCATTTTGAAGTTTTGTAGCGCTAGTTATGGCCAATATAGTGAAGCATATGCAAGCAGACATTTGGATCTTTCAACACCTTGCTTTCCAAAATTAAACCCAATTCTCTTAGTTCCTACAAAAAATATAAAAACTAATAAATAATAACCAATTTAAAAAAAATAACATAAAATTAAAATAACTTACTTAAAAATAAACTAATTATAAAAACAACTAAAAATAATTACATTATAATTGAAAAGTAAGGACTTAGCTAATATTTAATAACAAAATTGGACTAAATAATTCTATGGAATTGAATTATCAGGTTTAGGCCATTTGAACCATTTTCAATAAAACCAAACCCTTTCTCTCTCTAAACCCCAAAACCCTAGCCTCCTAAACGGATTTTTTGAGCATGTTGGAGCTAATTGGAGCTTGGGAAGCTCCCTAGAAGTAAGATTACACCTTTTTACCGATTGATTTCCAATTTAATTGGTAAATAACTTAGATTCGATTTGGTTCAGCTTCAGAGAGATTCTCTCCCTTAAGTTTGTTGAGGATTTGGAGTCAAGATTTGAGCAACCCAGCACCCAAGGTAAGGATTTAGCTTATTTGTGGAAAGATTGAGCTTATTTATTGAATTTGTTTTTGTTTTTTAAAAATTGGGCAATTTTGAAAGTTGAGAAATAAATGTGATTTGATGTGTTAAGGGGAAATTGGAGCAAATTAGGTGCATTTATAAGCTGAAGGATGGTTGAAAGCTGAAAATTGAAGCTTGGCTATGGATGTGCTTCAACTATCACTGTGAGTGTGTTTAAATTTAAAATGCATGTCATGAATGACACCTATTAGAGGCACCACCATGGTACTAGAATATATGTACGTAAATATGTATGTTTGCTTAGATGTATATGCCTAGGTTAGAGAACAAAAGTGTGGAATTGTGTGCCTTAGTGCAAGCCACATAGGTGGCCTATGTTGTGTGAGCCTAGACTACGAAGTCTAGAGGATATGATAAACATCATCTTTATAGAAATTAGTGCTTAAGTATCACTAGTCATAAGTCCACATACTTAGTCATATTAATCCATCATCAAAGTCCTCAAATGCATTATAAATTCAAATCCATCCTCCATAATTACATCAAAAAAATTAGGGGTATTGCATTTTCCCCTTCTTGTAAGTAATTCATCCTTGAATTTAAATTGTATACCATAAGTTACAAATATCTTAAACCTTAAAGAGATGGAGGTACTTATCTCGTATTTCCTCTTCTAGTTCCCACGTGGCTTCCTCGATCGAATGGCTTTGCCACAACACTTTCATTGTAGCAATGTCTTTAGAGTGAAGTCATTTTACTTGTCGATCCAATATGGCTACGAGTTGCTCCTCATAACTGAGTCCATCTTATAATTGGACTTCATCATATTGTATCACATGCAAAAGATCGAGAGCATACTTCTTAAGCAAGGATACATGGAAGACCAGATGAACATCAGACACATTAGATGGTAACACCAGGTGATAAGCAACTGCACCAACACGCCGTAATACCTTAAAGGGTCTGATCTACCTAGGGCTTAGTTTACCCATCTTTCTGAACCTCTTAACTCCTTTGGTTGGCGAAACTTTTAGAAAGACATAGTTGCCAACGTCAAACTCCAAAGGTTTGTGCCTATTAGCGATGTAAGATTTCGGACGACTTTAAGTCGTTGGCATCCTTTCTTGATTTACATGCATACTTCACTCAGCTTCTTGGACCATCCCTAACCTTAAAAGCTTTCATTCCTCAACTTTGAGCCAACTAATAGGTGATCTACATCTTCACCCATACAAAGCCTCATATGGAGCCAAACTTGTGAGACCTCGACCTTCATAAACATGTAGCGGAGGTAGACCCTATGATGTGGAGCAGGGGTAATTTGGTCATTTTCCTGGTGAGCTCTTAAAAGTCAATTTTCTAATGTTATTTAAGGCCTAAGTAGGCCTAAGACAATAATGAATGATGAAAATAATGATAAAATGACGAAGGAAATAGAAATAATAATGATTTCCAAGGTAGGGGTAAAAATGGTCATTTTTCATCTCGAGTCAAAATTTTTAAGTTTTCATGAACCCGAGTATTTTTAAACTATTATGGACTTTATCTCAGTGTCAAAAGAGTAAAAAGATTGCATAAAGGATTGTAGGAAGACAAAGCCAACTTGTTAAGGGCATTTTCGTGATTTTAGTGAAGTTTGGATAAGCTTAGGCTAAAAATATCTCATTTCCCCAGTAGCTTCCTCATTTTTCCAGCAGCTTTTTATTCTTTTTCCTCCCATCTCACATTTCCTCATCTTCCATGGAAGCCTCTCTTAAAGCTTTCATAACTCTCTCTCTCTCTAGCTTCAATTTTCATTCTTTTGAGCACTTTTTCATAGAACCTTCTGTGCTCTTTCACTCTCTCACCTTAAACCCTCAAAAGTCTTTGTTCAACACTTTCTCCCACTAGCTAGAAGTTTTAGAGAGAGAAAGAGAGACTTGCCATAGTAGCTTGAAGACTCTTGAAAAGGAGTTTAACTATAAGTCCAGCAAGGTGAGAAATGAGTTAGGGTTGATTTTAAGTGGTTAGAGATGGTTAATAATTAGAATTGTGGGCTGTTATATTTTTGATGGTTCTATTGTGTGTGATAGGTTCCTACGAGGCCTCACATGTCCGTTTGAAGCAATAATCAAAGTTAGAGTCAATTAAAGATTCAACAAATATCGACGAGTGAACTTGCATCAAAGTGTTTTTGAAAAATACATATGTGTTGGGATGAAGCATTTAAATGATTTTACTTGGTTTTTCATTAAATTATGCATGGGAACAAGCCCTTGATAAATTGTTTCTATGTTTTGGCATGTGGCTGTTATGGATTCATGTACTACTACATTATGTTGGTATATATATATATATATATATATATGAATATTTGTTGCGCATTGATGAATAATGTTGTGTGATGATGTTGAAGTGTGCGAGTAGGGAGTGCACACATGATGATATTGAAGTGTGCGAGTACGGAGTGCGCACAATGATGATGATATTGCTTATGTGCGCGATGTGGGGGAGCACACAAACATAATGATGTTGAAATGTGCGAGTAGGGAGTGCACATGACGATGAATGAAGTGGGGTGGTGTACGTGTTTATATATGTATATGTGATAGAAAGTTTATGATTATAATATGTGATTGAAATGAATAATGAGAAACTTGATTATTGTCAATGTGTTCACTTTGGTGTGCAATATGGCAGGAATGGATTTTGTGGCATGTGAAAATCCCTTAATTGTCATATGCCCTAAATCTGCATTCTCGCTGCAGCGAGAAACTCTCGAGTGGTGGGAGTACAAACCAGCCCTGTTTCTCGCTGCAGCGAAAATGGATTCTCGCTGTAGCGAGAAACTCTCGGGTGGTTCCAAATTTTATGGTGCAGTGCCATCATTTTGACACATATTTCGACCATCTTCCAATTATAACTGGGCAAAGTAGTAAACATAAAATTTGTAGCCCAGTCTTTTAGATTTCTAATGGTCTAAAAATCATGTCAATTGGACTTCTGTAGTGGGAGATATGCTTGAAAAACCAAAACATATGCAAACAAAGAATGTTTCTCGTTGCAGCGAGAAACTTGCTGTCATGCTTGCTACCTTTCTTGATTTTGACATATTTTGTCAAGCCCAACTCTACAATATGTTTATTATGCCCTACATACATAAGAATGCATGTTTGCTTACTTGGGTACCTCGAAAATCGATAAAGGACGATAATGTACCAAATGATACAATTAAGTTGAATTAAGCCTCGAACTAGTCCAAATAGAGATTTTAAAATGAAATTGAGAATTTTAAAACCCTAGAATGACTTAAAATGGTGATTCAGAGTTCGAGGACAGATTTGGAGTCAAATTAGAATTTTCATGACTTAGTGGCAAAATGGTCATTTTGCCACCCGAGATTAAGATGTGAGTGTTGGATGAAATTTTTTTGACTAAGATTGACTATTTTGAACATAATTTGAGTTTGAGAAGTGAAAAATTTTAATTCTGGCATTTTTTCGAGCATAGGGGTAAAATAGTCATTTTGTCACCCAAGGGCAAAATCGTAATTTTACACCACCCAACACTTGTCCAACACATGGATTTTACCCAATATTATCATGGATAATTGAGAAAATTTAAGTGGT
Organism: Theobroma cacao; assembly: GCF_053813885.1. Lineage (NCBI taxonomy): Eukaryota > Viridiplantae > Streptophyta > Magnoliopsida > Malvales > Malvaceae > Theobroma > Theobroma cacao. The sequence continues at coordinate 9,791,608 of NC_142642.1, forward strand.
GGAGAGAGTTTGCTTAATGGCTAAGTATGACACATGGACCAATGGAATGGTGACATGTGTCAAACTCTCATCCATTTAATATTTTCCTTATAAATTAGCACAAAATCAGCCCATTTCTCTTCATATGGCTGGCCAAAGGAAGAACAAAGGAAGGAAAAGAAAGAACAAACCCTAGGTGGAGAATTTCAAGAGAAAAAGTGTGAAAAATCAAGGAAAACAAGTGAAAAAGGTAGGATATCTCAATTTAAACTTGAAATCTATTTTCCTTAAGCATTTGTCCTTAGTTTTCATGGTTAAATTATATGTTTTCATGGTGAATTCATGGCTAGCCGAATGGGTATGGAGAGAGAATGATGTTGGATTGATTTGATTTCAAGTTATGTTGGTGTTTTTAGTTAGTTTACCATGTCTAGAAGCAAAACAACAAAAAAAGAATTCATTTTCCTCATCACCCATCAATGGCCGAACCTACCTTGTATTGAGTGAGGATGAATTTGATTTTTATTTTAAGAGAATTGGTTAGAAAATGATGAATTATGGTGTGAAAAAGTAGCAGAAAAAATCACGGTCTTAATGCACCATTATTGACCATAAATTCTAAAAAGAAAAGTGAAGATGGATTTGCCAAATTTTAGGTTATTTGACTTGTGTTTGGTGAATTAAGAATTGGAAAAAATATGGAGTTAATTGGAGTTAAATTGGACGTATTGGCCAATTAATCGGGGGATAGATCGAATTAGGCCAATACCGATTTATTTAGGTACACAAGTGAATTTATATTAAACACCGTATTTAGATAGTTACCCAACTATTTCACATCCCATTTCATGCATTAGTATAGAGCTTGAATTGGTTTTATAATAATTTAGCACAAATGTAGTAAATGGCTTATTGTGCATTATGTCTAGGTGGTGAGCATTCTAGCAAAAGTAAAGAGATAGTACCCGAGGATCAGGAATCGGAGTACTCAAAATTCGACTCTCGAAACAGTGAGTAACCTTACTATCGTCTTAATTATCTAAAGTGGTTTTTATTCGATTTTATGAATTTCATGGAAAATGAATTAAATGATTAATTTTTCAGTTTTATAAACCAAATGTGATTTAATGAAATGATTTCATAAAATTGTTTTAAAATTGAATAATGGCTTTGAAATAGAGTAATTGGAGACCACTTGATATGTTGTAAATTTATGATTTTAATTGATTGGCTTATGGCAATATTGGCATGAATGGTTGAATTGCTAAATGTGCTAAAAATGCATGAATTATTGATTTACCTTGAGAGGCTGTAAAATAAAATAATTGCCATGTCATGCTAATGCAAATTTTATTGTATGGTGGGTTTAGCTTGCTGCAGTGGGCTGGTTCTATGGACTAGCCTATTAAAGGGGCACGGAACCTGGTCATATTCTTACTTCGGTTGGAGAGGCGAGTAGGGTAACTCTCGAGGTATAACTTTAGAGTTCACTTCATTCCAAACCACCTCGTGATGATGAACTCCGTTAACGCCAAGGAACGGCTATGTTTTTAAAATAAAAACATGATTTATGAGTACATAACTTTTTAATAGCCTTGGCGGACTCGGTTTGGGATAGCCCACGGCCAAGGTATCCCTGATAACTGAGTATGAGAATGATTTTGGCACGAGCCAAATCTTTTAAGAAATTCATAAGCCATGTTAATTACTCGATTTATATGAATTGATTTTATTTGGTTGAAACTTGTTGAAAGGTGATGAATTACAGTATGTTAAACTATTTTATCTGTCTCCATTTACTCGGCTTTAGATATTTTAGATGGTATTTGTTTACTCACTGGGATTATATAATCTCACCACCTTCCTTTCCACCTATTTCAGGCTCAGAATAGATTGTAGATAACTGATATCGTCGAAAACTACAGTTGGACTCGCCACATCCAAAAACTATAGGTTCATTTCTTTTGATACTTTTAGTCATTCGTGGGCCCATGTGTCACTGTAAATTAAATTTTATACTTTGGTTATCTATATTACAGTATGTATGAATTTATTTAGCTTTTATGCTATAAAAATTATTTACCGGTAACTCTATAAACATTATTTTATAAGAAAATAAAATATTTTATTGAATATTTTTGTTCTATTCAAATAGATATAGTTTCATTTTAAATGAATGTTTTAGACATCTAAATTTATTTTTGATTATGAAATATGTGTTTTCCACTCGTATACCACATTTTTAACTAGTTTCGAGATTTATGAGGAAAAATGACCAAAATGCCCCTATGAGACAAAAGAATTATGTTTCAATTGTTTTGATTTGGAAAATGTTTATAACATCTCAAAACATGTTATATTACAACTGTTGATCACGAGGAGGTGAGAAAACTGATATTAAAGCCTTGCGAGATTTCGATTGGCATTCGGGCGATGAATGTCTATTGGGACATCGCGGCGGTTGTTACGGGCTCGAGGAGAGTAGCGGGTCGTGACATATTTTTCACCCATTTAACTTCATTGATTGATCATGGGTTTTTGCAACATTATGAGGTTATTAATCAAAGTTTGAAATGAGGGGTTTTTAGTAAAAAATAAAATCAATTGCATTATTTTTGAAACAAGTGCATCATGATTTCCAAGTTCTCCTTATCGATTGCTTGTTCCCTTCTTATGTTCACTCACTGAGTTTTATACTCACATTTTTAAACTTCATGTTTTAAGATTTGGAGGCATTAGGACCTATATTGAGTGTCCACGTATGCTCATCTTCTTGGTAGGTATTATGGCATCTCAGTAGCGGTACCTTCATTTAAAGTCACTCCACTGACGGTTGAGAGTCTTTTGTCTGTGTACACGTATATGTAATGTAAACTACTAAGAGTCATGTTATAAATGAAGTATGTATATGTTGGATTGATGATGATGCCCTTATGAGACGACAATGAATGATAGTACTTTGAGATAATACAAAGATGAATATTCGATTGCTATAAAGTATTACTAAAACATTCATCGTTGAGAATTACAACATATGGTTTTAAAGATGATGGATGGAATGAGGAACAAGATCTCATAAAGAGGCTTGCTTGGGCTCAGTGGGCATAGCCCACTGAGCCCATGTGCTGGTCATAGCCCAAAATTTAGGCTATGACAAAGGTGGTATCAAAGCCTAGGTTTAGTCGAGTCCTAAGGATTCTCGTGTTAGTCAGCAGAGTTGTCGAAGTTAATATAGAGTCTTGTTTATGATTTGTGACTACAGCACAAATCATAGACATGAGGCTATACGAACTCCTATTCTTAGTAACCTACCCTCTTACTAACATTATGTAAAGGTCATAAGTGGTATCGTTGTCTGGGTTTGAGATGCCAGCCGAGACACGAGCTGTTGTTGGAAAGATTTTAAGCAAATGCTCCTAATGAAATGCTAATGTAATAACAGATCCCTCCGATTAAAGATGAAGGAAATTAAAGTTGGACTAATAGGTCTGCAATGACTTATTCATTTAGTGGAGTTATAATTTAAGCCCATAATTGTCAATGGAAAGAAATTGGATGACATTGGATCGTTATTGAGGTCAATATAAAGGAACATGTACGATAATGGTAATAAGGGGTGCACTTTGACTAGAATGAATAGTGATGGTTGTAATTTACTTGGAGTGTATAGATCTAAGTATTGAGGAAGGTGTAAACTGATGTTAATGTGCATGAAGGTATGTGCACTATGTTAAATGAGCTTGTCATGCCCCTGAAGAAATGGTGTGGGCTTTTGAAATATTTTGTAAGTGTATAAGCGTCGACTATGTTGTTAGCTTTAAAATTATTATAGTTTTGATTATGACAAAATGATCAAATTTGCTTGAACACTATTTGACTAATCCTTGACAATTTCTTAAAATGATTTAACTCCCATACATTTGTTCTTACATAGACACAAGCTTGACTCTAGAAGTTATTGAACTATATCTATAAACTTGTATGACTTAGGTGTATAAGTGCTTATGATTCTCATTCATTAAAGTTTGATTTAAAGTTTAAAGAAAAATCTTGATGCACTTATTAAGGGGGGGTTTTGAATATCTTTTTTAATGATGACAAAAAAAAAAGAGAGAGAAGGAAAACTAAGTTAAATTGAGTGTGATAGGTTTCCATGTTTAATTTATGTGTGTGATGCTTAGTTATGATTTTATTGAATATTATGTGCTAGTTATTATGGATATTCAATTTATCTTGCTTAGCTACTATGGGCATTGTATATTTTGTTTAGCTATTATGGATATTATAAATAGTTTATTGCAAATCTTTAAAGAAAACGAGATGCATTGGCTAAGGGGGAGCAACTAATTATGCATAAAGATTTGAAGCATTCATATTGAACATAGACATTGCATTCTTAATCTTGGAGTGTTTTGTGATCATAAAAAATAAGAGATAGAGAATGTTGACTCAATATGTTTTTGATGATAGCAAAATATTCCCATTCATTGATGTCTAATATCTCTACTTGAGTGTGCAGGGCAAAAATTGTATGCCAAGAATAAATAAATTATTCATAGGCACATATCAAATATTTTATGAATAAAGGAGCTAAAATTGATCAACAAAACAGAAGCCTCTTAGTTGGATAATGAAGGGTATTAGTTAGCTAAAATTCAAGTTAGAAGCTGGCGGGCTCAAGAGCATTGAAAGACAGAGAAGACTTAGTCGACCAAGAACTAAGTTAGTTGACTAAGAGCCTATTGCCAGAAATTTGGACTTTAAGACAGAAACAACTTAATTGACTAAGAAGGAAGTTAGTCGACTAAGTGCTCACTGCCAGAAACTAGGATCAAAAGACAGAAATGACTTAGTCGACTAAGAGCGTAGTTAGTCAACTAAGATCATTCTGCCAGAAAATTTGAATTGAGCACTATAAGATAAAATAACAGCTAGAAACGGCTAGTTTCTGTCTCCAACTGCTAGAATTAATTTTGCAAGTATTTAAAGCCTCTCCAACAGTCCAAAAAAAGAGAGATAAGTTATCCAAATTGATTTTGAGCTTAAAAGACCAAAAAACCTTCTCTTTACACTTATATTTCACTCCAATCTTTGTAATAGAGTTCAACACTTCATCTTGTACCATCTAGATCAAGTAAGTGATCATAGGTACTTTTTTATTTCTTCTCTTCTTGTACATTTAGAGTGAGCGAGTCACTCTAAGGGATTTATTCAAGCTTGGATTGCTTGATTTAGTGTAAAGGTTCCGACTTAGCTTGGAAAAGTTGGTTGTTGAGTTTTGGTTAATCCTGATAAAAACCATTGTTGTAGGTTGTGGTTGAGCCTTTGAAAAACTACTTTGGGTTTCAGTTGATCTTGTGAAAAACCATTACTAAAGGTTGTGGCTGAGCCTGCGAAAAGCCATTGTAAAAGCTTGGTGGAAGCTTGTGAATTCCATTGTTTTTAGTGATTTGGTTTGAAAAATCCTTGGTTGAACAATCAAGGTAGTGGATATAGGTCTTGGACCGAACCACTATAAATATTTGTGTATTCTCTCTGCTGCTTTAGTTTTCCACTCATCTTTAAATTTATTGTTCATCTTGTATTTGTCCCCATTTAAAAGGCAACTTTAATGAGAGCCAAAAAGTGCTATTCACCCCCCTTTAGTACATTTATTTGGGACCAGCAAGTGGTATCAGAGCCTAACCCTCATTTTTAAGGCCTAACATCCTTAAGGTAGATCCTAATGGCTCTAAAAAATTTCGTTGATGCTGAAGGTTAATGCATAAATATGCCTCTTCTATTTAATGGATCAAACTATCCTTATTGGAGTACTAGAATGTCCATTTATGTTAGGGCTTATGACTATGAGATGTGGGATGTCATTACTGATGGTCCTTTCATTCCAATGATTACAAATCTGGTAAATAGTGAGAAAAATCTCAAAGATAGAAATAAACGGATTGAAGCTGAAATGAGGAGAGTACAAATGAACTCTAAGGCCATGCACACTCTCATTTATGCATTTGATTATAGAGAATACGATAGAGCGGTCATGTGCAAAAGTGTTAAGGAAATTTGGCAAAAATTAGAAAAGTTATATGGAGAAACAAATATGGAAAAGGAATTGGAAGACAACTCTTACGAGAATCAATTCTCAACAAGCCACATGGCAAATGCAAACAAGGAATCAAGTGAAGATGAATACTCAAATCAAATTGAGTTATGCTTCATGGCTTTTGAAGACATAAAGGTAATTTCTTCATCTTGTGAACTTAATTCACTGCTTTTGATGAATTACATGATGTTCTTGAGGATTTAGCATTTGAGTTTGAGAAAATGAATATGAAGAATAAAAAAATCATTTCTATACTCGATGTTGAAAATGTACTTTTGATGAAAAAAAAATTGACTTGATAAAAGAAAATGACAATTTGGAAAAGGATTTTGAAGCTTACCAAAAGAAAATTGATATTTTAGAAAAAATAAATTTTGATATGGAAATGAAATTTGAAGATTTATTGAATGAGAAACAAAAGGTGTCACAACCCAAATTTCTGGCCATGACCGGCGCAAAGGCTCAATAAATGTAGTCTATTAAGCCTAAGCAAGCCTATCGATTTATTCTACTCATCATTCCATCAAATATCGCTAAGTCATATTTCATACTTTTGAATCAAAATAGTGATATACATTGCCAACTCGTACTGGCATTACTCCTTAAAAATTTACATACAATGTCTACAACATGTATTCTAATAATTTACATTAAGTTTGTCTATACAAAACAAAATAACACTTGACTTCCAGTGGAGAGACTCGGATGAATGTACAGCTACTGAATGTCGAGACACCTACCAAAAGATGGACACAGGTCTACAAGGACACCTCGTCCTAGTTACCTGCTGCCTCGTGATCTAAAAACATGAATTTGAAAATGGTGAATATAAACCCAGTGAGTGAAAAAGGAAGGGAACAAGCATAGCATAAGGAATCTTTAATGAAATCATGATGCATTCTTTTTCAAAACAATGCAATTTGTTTCTATTCTTATTAAAAACCCCTCATCAAGCCTTTAAATGATTAATTATTTGAAAATCATTAACCCATACATAACGAACCATTTCAAGAATAAAAGCTTCAATATTACACAAGTAAGTCAAATACGACAACGAATCTTCGCTGCAGCGGAAAGGCATTCTCGCTGCAGCTACGCTGCAGTGACGTTGGGATTTAGTTATTAACCGAACGAAGGTTTCTCAACTGGCCGAGGATTTCTCACTAAACCTCCTCATTTTAAACTTAACTCATTTAATCCTTAATGTTGGAAGTCCATGCTCCGATATGGTAGTAAAGAAGTAAAAGATAGGGCAACAATTGAACAAGATAAGAGACCAAAACAGAAAGTTTTTCGCTGCAGCGAGATTCAATCTCGCTGCAGCGAAATTGCAACCCAGAAACAGAAAGTTTCTCACTGCAGCGAGAAGTTACAGTGTCATTCTCGCTGCAGCGAAAATGCATCCTCGCTGCAGCGAGTTTTCGGCCAGCCTACCCTTTCAAAACCTGAGAATTTCTTGCTGCAGCGAAATACAAGGCATCAAATGAAAATTTCCCTTTTTCCCAAAGAAAACCACCCTGCTTGAAATGTTCAAAACCAATATGAAACACATAACAATTTCTCAAGGTTTAACATGTCAAGTTTCACATGCATTACAACCATAAACCATTATCCATCAATTTCCTATAACACACATATTTACATATGTATATATATATATGCATATACCCATCATCATCATTACACCATCCCATCATCATCCTCACCAGCTCATGCGCACTCCCTACTCGCACATGGCTGGGTTATCACCGGGTTATGCACACTCCCTACTCGCACATAACCGGGTCATCCTCGACTTATGCGTATTCCCTACTCGCACATAGCCAAGTCAATATAATTACACAACATTATATTCAAGCATATATGTATATCAACATAATGCAGCCACATAGAAATCCATAATAACCACATATCATAACATAAATCATTTCTCAATAGCTTATTCCTAAGACATTCATTTTCATGAAAAATCGTATAAAATCATTCAAACGTTTGTCAAATACATTATATTCTCAAAATAAGTTTTGAAGGCAGTCCACTCACCAATTGATTGTAAAGCCTTTAGATGACTCCAATTCCCCTAATTGTCCAAATGAGATGATGGGGCTTCCTTAAAACCTAGGATCACATTAATATAAACAATAGATCAATTTCCACACTATGAACTCTAAAAGCTATCTCTTAGCTAGTTTTCAATTGCCACATTAAACGACTATCTATGTTCACTATCTTAATCACTAAAAAGTAATGAACATAGTCAACAATAAAACATCTCATAAAACCCAATTACTAGCCATTTTCTGCAGCTAAAAATTGAGCTTAGTTCATTACTTACCCTAGGGCTCCTTTGTAGTCAAATTCTCTTCCAATTGCTTCCACATCAATGGAGTAATTCTCTCTCTTTCTCTCTCTAGAATGCCCAACTAGTGAGAGAAAGTCTAGAAATAAGCTTTATCAAGGGTTTTGAAGTGAGAGGATGAAAGAATTCAAAGGTTTTAGTCAAAAGGGTTCAAAAGTGTGAAAACTAGAGCTAGAGAGAGAAAATCATTCAAGCTTCAAATCAAGCTTCCATGAAGTTTTGAAGAAACATGAGAGAGGAGAAGAAGAAGAAGACCAGCTGCTGGAAAATCTCTAGAAGCTGCTGGAAATTCAAGATATTTATAGGCAATCTTATCTTTTATCTTAAAATTACAAAAATACCCTTACACCAATTAACTTATTCTCCTCCAATCTTTTATGCAATCTTTTTGCTCTTTTAGTACTGGGACATGATCCATAATGGTCTAGACATGTTCGGGTTCATAAAAACTTAAAATTTTAACCCGAGATGAAAAATGACCATTTTGCCCCTGTTATGAAAATTGTTGAAACTTCTAGTTTTCTTCGTGTTTTCATCAACACACATCGTTTATGCAGTCTTATACCCATTTAAGCCTTAAAATATCATAAAACTTCCTTTTGGAAGCTTATTAGAGAAAATGACGAAACTACCCCCGGCTTGTATTATTACATCTATACTTAGTTACAAGCCTTTAGAGGTTGAGGTCTCACAAAAGGCTTTCATGAAATCCTCATTTTTAAAAATGACTAAAGGCAATTATTGCACATGTTATAGTTATTGTTCATACACTTGTCTAATTAAAAAATATGTGCCTTATAAATTTAGACAAGTGTGGGTTCCAAAAGGAACTTTATGCAATGAGACTAACTTTCAAGGATCCAAAGTAATTTGGATACCAAACATCAAATGAAAAATGTCTCTTGTAGATGTGCTAGAGCAAGGAGAAACAATTCTTGAAGAATGGATGCTCTTGAGTCACACATAAAGGAAAATGGGTGATCTCTATGCTAAAACTCTTTTGTTTGTTTAAATGAGATTTTTGATTGCTTATTTATTGAGTGTTTCATTGATTTAGCTTGATTTCTAAAATTGTTTGCTCTTCTTAATCGAAAACTTTGGTTGCCTATTCTTGCTTGAATATTAAGTGCAAAATTCTTTGAGCTTTATTGATAAATCTTGGCTATGCAACTTGATTTGATATGATACATGCTATAAGTTGCAAGGAAGTATGAATCTAAAGATGGAGTATGTACTTATATTTGATCTTGAATATGTCATCATCCTTATTTTGAGAAAATTGTTTTATTAAGATTGATTGATTATGGAAAATTGTTTCTACAAAATTTCCTCATGATTTATGACATTGTTTCTATACTACTTCTTTGAGGAAAAATGATTTTTGTGGATAATTTTGAAACATGAAAGGTTATATAATGTGATAGAAATATGAGCATACTTGATGACTTACACTACACCTATTCAAGTAGCCTAAGACAAGGAAAATTGAGTTAAAAAAAAATTTGTCTTTGATTTCCTTGTGCTTAACATAAGTTGACCATTTGAACAATCTTGATTTACATTCTAGAACTTGCTTGAATAGTTCAAGATGGTTGACAATGAGCTTGAAAGTTTTAACTACTTTGATTAGTACTTTTAAAACAAAATGAGCTTAAATGAGAAAAATGTTGCCATCCTTTAAGTTTAGAATGATTTATGAATTGAACAAGTGTGTTTCATAATGAAAATACTCATGACTTGTTCTTATTGGATGTGCATGCTTGCTTATTAGCTTGAATGGTCGTAAGGGCATTTTTGGAACATAATTGTGAGATATTTGCAAATGACCCATGACATGCATATACATGATTCATTATGCCCATTATATATTTCATAAATCATTTAGAGCATAATGAAACAAAATTGAGTGACATTAAGCTCATGATTTTTCACAAAGCAAGTCTAATCTTGAATGTTTCAAGTTAAAAAGTTTGCAAAGAAAGATTAAATCTTTATCAATTGATTTTCTTGTGAAATCTTTTTATTCTCTTTGATTGAAATTAATTCTTTATTTTTAATGACATAGCATGATTGAGCAAACTTGATTTGATATATTTATATAAATTGCACAAATTCGATGTTGCTTGGTATTTCTTTTATGATTGGTGAAATTGATTGGAAGAGATTTCTTAAGCATGATTTTGAGTGTGATAATTTAACAATGATGGAATTTTTCAAGCAAAAGAACATATCTATTTGCAATGTTTGGCATCCTTGAGGTTATAATGATTTCAATGATATATAACTTGAACAAGCATACCTTGTGTTGAAAATGCCATTATATCTTGTTCTTGTTACAAATGATTGCTTGAATAACCTTAAGGGCATTTTTGTCCATATGCTGAAAAATTGTAGAAAGTGCTAAATTTGATGCTTATTATGCTTAAACATTGTTTAAATACTTGTTATACATGTTATAAGTCATAGTCATGCATCATGATGTAAATTGAATATATTTGAGCATATTAAAGGCATGATTCTTCAAATGATCATTTCAACTTTTTAGCACTTGTGAACAATGAGCAATAAAAGCCAAATTTGAGTTCACATGTTTTTCTTGAAGAATCTTTGATCATACGTGTCTAAAATGATGTTTTAACATGGTTGAAATGAAATTCTAAATTGTTTCACACAAATCCATATTTTGAGATCATTATACCGTAGAAGATTGCATGTTTTTCACTTTTCTTTGGATTTTCAATATGCAGGAATCAAGCATAATTGACTATTCAACATTGCTAGTCGACTATTGTAGAACAAAATGCAAACAATGCTGCTGGACTCAAGGGATATGTAGTTGACTCTGGAGTGCTCAAAAGCCAAAATGGACAGGTTTTGAGTTCCAAAATGTCTTTTTACTTTACATCTTGTCCATTAAAATATTTTCTTCCCTATATTTCCTTTTTCAAAGATGATTCTTGACTTTTAAAAACATGCAACATGAATACTCTCATGATCATTTGGTGCAAGTACATGTTCTTGAAATTGCAAAACTTGTGGAAAAATGGGAAATCCTTTTTGATGAAATAAATCTATCTATTCCCAAGCATGACACTCATAAGTTGCAATGACAAAATAGAAATATGAGAAATTGTTCATCAATTCTTGAATTTGTTAATTCGATTGGATTTTCATGTGCTTATATAGAAAATATCTTCTCATGAAAATTGAAATGTTCAAATGCTAATTTAGGAACAATTCTTGAAATATATTTTATGTTTGTGCTTAAATGATTATTTCAAAATTGATTTCTTGATTATGCATACAAACTTGATTAAGATGAACTCATCAAACTTAATGAAAATATTCTTGGTTCATCTACTATATTGGTCAAGACACATGCTTATATGATTTTTCTTTATGCTTGACCTTAAGGTTTGAAATCTAAAACTTGACTGTGCTATGCATTTGAATATGAATTTAATTATCAAGTTTGATCATGGCATATATTGTGAGTTGACATAATTGAAATTTATTTTGAATATGCATTTAAATGTTAACTATGTCTTCATTGAGCCTTAACGTTTACATGATCTAAAGATTTTGTGTGAATCCAATTTTAGCTTATAGGTCACCATAAACAACTTGACATGTGAAATAAAATATGGCCTATAGCTTTAGTTAGCAATGAATGCCTAATGTGCTTTGATTAAATATATCTTTGTTTTTAATCTTGATAATTGGTGTTCATTGATGATTGAATGTTCACTTTGAATATATTCATGAGTTGAGTGCTTTACTTTCAATATTCTATAACAATTGATATCACTCATGAATTATGAATTATTGAGAAATTGCATGTACCTTGAACTTTATTGGTTGAATATTTTTTCAATGGGTATATGTCTATATTGAACTCATGCTTGCATTTTGATGAACAAAATTGGAATCATGATTAAGGAAGATAGCCATGTTATTTCTTGTAACCATGGTTGTGCTTATTTGATCATAACTTTCATACATGATTGCAATAAATGCAAAATGCCTTAGTCATGCTTCTTTAATAATGATATGCCTTTTCTGAAAGTTCTCCTTGCATTAACAATTTCATATATAATTTGGAGAATACATCTTGCAATGCTTGCTTTAAAATGACTTGGATGAATGAACAGTTGAAAATAATTTGGAAGAATACTCACTAAAAATGCTTAATGATGATATTTTTTAATTTCTCCTTGAGTTGCTATTTTTAGGGAATTTCCTAGAAATGCTTGATTGATATACTGCTTGGCTAATTGATATCGAGAATGGATAATGAATGCTTGATGACGATTGATAATTCTTGATGATAATTGAGAATGTGCTTAAAGACTAATGATTCCTTAGACATGCCTAGGAACTACTTTGCAAATATTTCTTGAAATATGAAGTATTCAATGCATATGTTGAACATTTATTCAAATGCTCATACTTTTTTAGTTCCATGAATACTTGAGTATTAAGGAAATAATTGAATATCCATTTGAATGCTCATTTATTCTAGGCTCATGATTTTTCTCCTAATACTTGATCTATTGAGGATCTCTAACAATTTGTGTTGAGCTTATGATTTCTTAAGGAGGAGTCAATCATTGTCCTTGATATCATAAGGAATTAAGATCTTCAAAAACAACGTTTAGTGAGATTCAACATTTGGTGTGCTTCGCTATCGGTAACATCTTTCTAAACACCAAAATAGATATTGTGCCTTATATTGCTTCTCACTTAAACTTGAATGTTGAAATGCATAATTGGTATCAAGCCTTAAGTTTTCTCAATTAGTGTCTAGCTTTAAAATTAGCTTCAAGCTTTATAATTATCTCTTATCTCTTGAGCTTTAAATTGATCATATCTTTCTTAAATGTTTTGAGCCTTGAAGTTGATATGCTTGGAATGCTTAGTGATACGTGATGTCTCTACTAGTGCTTTACCAACTGATATAATGAGCTTTAAAATGATTCCATCTCTCATAATTGATATTGTGCTTTTACAAAGGAGGAGATTTTACTTACATCTATCAATTGGTTTATTGAGCTTTAACGCTTGGTATTGGAGTTGAAATATGGCTTATGTGCTTATTGAACATATTTATGCTTATCTTTCTTGAACTTCATAAATGTTATTTTTCTTAGTGACATGGTTGAGGATATTAAGTGCATATATATGATGACTTGGTGACTTTGTGGTTACATATCCATGGTCTTAACGCTTATATTCTTGATGGATTTTGTTAACCATTATTTCTTGAGCTTAAGTGTTTAATGCTCACTCTTCTTAACCTTTTTGATATAACAAAAAGGGCAAGAAGGTTTATGAGCAAATTTAATTTTATGCATATGTTGAGGGGGAGATTTTAAATCATTTCAAATGCAAATTATGCTCATAGTTTTGTCATATCAAAAAGGGGGAGATTGTTTGTCAAGCTCAACTCTATAAAATATTTGCCATGTCATTCATGTGCTTGATAATATGCTTGCATACTTGGAAAGCCCCGAAAAATCGTTAAAAGTCGGTAGTGAACTTGGTGGTACAATTAAGCTGAATTAAGCCTCGAACTAGTCCAAATAGAGATTTTAAGATGAAATTGAGAATTTTAAAACTCCAGAATGACTTAATATGGTGATTCAGAGTTCGAGGATTGATTTGGAGTCAAATAAGAATTTTCATGATGTAGGGGCAAAATGGTCATTTCGCCACCCAAAGGCAAAATTAGAATTTTACACCACCCAACACTTGTCAAGCCCTTGAATTTTACCTATTATACTTTGGATAATTGAGATATTTTATGTGGTGGTGGGAGAATGCTTAATTATTAAGTTTAAAAATGGACCAATGGGATGGTGACAAGTGGCAAGTTTTCATTTCTTTATAATTTAAGTTAAAAACCAGCACACACCTCTCTTATTCATTCTTGATTCTCGGCCTCACCAAGGAAAAGAGGAAAGAAAGAAAGAACAAAACCCTAGTTAGAAAATTCAAGAGAAAATTGGTGGATTTCAAGGAATTAAGCAAGTAAAGGTAAAATTTCTTGATTTTAGCTTGTGATCTACCTTTCCTATGCATTCTTTTTCATTTTCCATGGTTGAGAATCAAGTTTGCATGAGGATACCTTTGCTGGCCAGACATGGGGGGAGGAGTTTTGATCTTGGATTTAGCTAGATTTCATGTTATTCTAGTGCTTTTAGTTGGTTGGTGATGTGTAGCATAAAAAGCAAACAAGAAAAATTCATGTTCTTACATCACCTCATTGGCCGAATCTTCCTTGTGGTATGTTGATGGTGGATTTGATTTTATTTCAAGTGATTTGGTTAGGAATTAATGATTTATGGTGCAAAAATCAAGTGTGAAAAACCATAGTGTTTATGCACCCATCATGGCTGAATTTTCCAAGAGAAAATGTTGAGGATGATTTTGCTATATAATTCATGTTATCTAGCTTTGGAAGTGATTGATGATTTGGAGCATTGGAAGTGAAATGAATTTATTTGGAGTCAATTTGGATGTTTTGGTTAAATCAAAGGTGAAGAGTTCGAATTAGGTCAAAAACTGATCCATTCCGATCACCCTTGAACCAACGTGAATTCCATTTTTAAGTGACTATCCAAACAACCTCATGCATTCATATAGAGCCTGAAATAGATTTATAATGACATGAAATAATATATTGAATTATTTGTTGTGTAATGTGTATAGGTGGTGAGTCCTCTAACAAGGGTAAAAACATTGTGCCAGAGGACCAAGTATAGGAGTATTTCGAACTCCCGATATTGTGAGTAACCTTATTATCGTCTTAATTATCTAAAGTAGTTTTTTTTCCTTTTTGTGATTTGATAGAAAAATGAGTTTAAATGGTAAATCTTTATGTTTTATAAGCAAAATGTGATTAAATGAAATGATTTTATAAAATTGTCTTGAAATTAAATGATGGTTTTGAAAATGGAGTAATTGGAGACTACTTGCTGTGTTATAAATCATGGTTTGAATTGAATGGCTTATGACAATGTGGGCATGAGTGGTTGGATTGGTAATTGTGCTAAACATATATGAACAGTTGTTTTGCCTTGACATGCTGTGTTGTAAAATAATTGCCACGTCATGTTGTTGGAATTTTATTGATTTGGTGGGATATCGATTAGCTTACTGCAGTGGGCGGGTTTCCGTGGACCAGCCTATTAGAGAGGGGCACGGTAAACCCAGTTATATTTTACCTTGGTACGAGAGGTGTGGAGGGTATCTCCTAAGGTAAAGTTTAGAGTTCACTTCACGTCGAACCACCACGTGAGAGTGAATTCAGCAAATGCTAAGGAACGACTATGCTTTTAAACGTAAAAATGTGTTTTGTGCGTATATGACTTTTTAAATAGCTTTGGCGATCTCGATTGGATGCCTCTGATCAAGGTATCCCCGAGAATGAGTTTTGGCATGAGCTAAGTTTTTAAGAGATTCATAAGCCTCGTTGTATATTTTGGATGAAATGTAACTGGTTTAGATGATTTGAAATATGTTTTGAGGTTATGAACCATCTTATGATGATCTATTTTAATCGTCTCCATTTACTCGACTTTAGATATTTTAGATGATATTTGTTTACTCATTGAGTTTATATAAACTCACCACCCTCTTTTCCACCCATTTCAGGCTTAGAATAGTCAGTAGACAGCTGATTTCGTCGAGGGCTACAGTTGGATTTGCATCCTCAAAAACCGTAGGTTCACAGCCTTCGTTACTTTTGGGTCATTCGGGGGTCCACATGCCATTCTAAATTAAATTACATACTCTGGTTATCTGTGTTACTATATGTACGAATTTATTTTGCTTTTACGCTACAAAAATTATTTACAGATATCTCTATAAAAATTGTTTTATAAGAAAATGAAATATTTTATTCAATATTTTTATTTTATTCTAATAGCTATCATTTCACTTTAAATGAATGTTTTAGGCATCTAAACTTATTTTTGGTTATGAAATATGTATCTTTCACTCATATACTACATTTTTAGATGGTTTTGAAATTTTTGGGGAAAAATGACCAAAATACCCCTGTGAGAAAAAATTATTTTCTTTATTGTTTTGGTTTGAAAATAGTTTATAATCTTTTAAAATATGATATTATCAATTGTTGCTCGCAGAGGAGGTGAGAAAACTGATATTAAAGCCTTGAGAGGTTTCGATTGGCATTCCGGATAATGAATGTCTATCGGAACATCATAGCGGTTGTCACGAGCTCGAAGAGAGTATCGGGTCGTGACATTGTTAGCTTTAAAATTATTATAGTTTTCATTATGAGAAAATGATCAAATTTGCTTGAACATTATTTGACTAATCCTTGACAATTTCTTGAAATGATTTAACTCCCATACATTTGTTCTTACATAGACACAAGCTTGACTCTAGAAGTTATTGAACTATATCTATAAGCTTGTATGACTTAGGTGTATGAGTGCTTATGATTCTCATTCATTAAAGTTTGATTTAAAGATTAAAGGAAAATCTTAATGCACTCATTAAGGGGGAGTTTTGAATATCTTTTTTAATGATGGCAAAAAAAAAAGAAAGAAAGAAGGAAAACTAAGTTAAATTGAGTGTGATAGGTTTCCATGTTTAATTTATGTGTGTGATGCTTAGTTATGATTTTATTGACTATTATGTGCTAGTTATTATGGATATTCAATATATCTTGCTTAGCTACTGTGGGCATTGTATATCTTGTTTAGCTATTATGGATATTATAAATAGTTTATTCCAAATCTTTAAAGAAAACTAGATGCATTGACTAAGGGGGAGCAACTAATTATGCATAAAGATTTGAAGCAATTTTATTGAACATAGACATTGCATTCTTAATCTTGGAGTGTTTTGTGATCATAAAAAATAAGAGATAGAGAATGTTGACTCTATATGTTTTTGATGATAGCAAAATATTCCCATTCATTGATGTCTAATATCTCTACTTGAGTGTGCAGGGAAAAAATTGTATGCCAAGAATAAATAAATCATTCATAGGCACATATCAAACATTATATGAATAAGGGAGCTATAATTGATCAACAAAATAGAAGCCTCTTAGTTGGATAATGAAGGGTATTAGTTAGCTAAATTCAAATTAGAAGTTGGCGGGCTTAAGAGCATTGAAAGACAGAGAAGACTTAGACGACCAAAAACTAAGTTAGTCGACTAAGAGCCTACTACTAGAAATCTGGACTTCAAGACAGAAACAACTTAATCGACTAAGAAGGAAGTTAGTCGACTAAGTGTTCACTGCAAGAAACTGGGATCAAAAGACAGAAATGACTTAGTCGACTAAGAGCGCAGTTAGTCAACTAAGATCATTCTACCAGAAAATTTGAATTGAGCACTAAAAGATAAAAATAACGGCTAGAAACGGCTAGTTTCTATCTCCAACAGCCAGAATTGATTTTACAAGAATTTAAAGCCTTTTCAACAGTAAAAAAAAAGAGAGAGAAGTTATCCAAAGTGATTTTGAGCTTAGAAGACCAAAAAACCTTCTTTTTACACTTGTATTTCACTCCAATCTTTGTAATAAAGTTCAACACTTCATCTTGTACCATCTAGATCTAGTAAGTGATCATAGGTAATTTTTTTTTCTTCTCTTTTTGTACACTTAGAGTGAGCGAGTCACTCTAAGGGATTTATTCAAGCTTGGATTTCTTGATTGAGTGTAAAGGTTCCAACTTAGCCTAGAAAAGTTGGTTGTTGGGTTTTGGATGATCTTGGTAAAAACCGTTGTTGTAGGTTATGGTTGAGCCTTTGAAAAACCACTTTGGGTTTTGGTTGATCCCGTGAAAAACCATTGCTAAAGGTTGTGGTTGAGCTTGCGAAAAGCCATTGTAAAAGCTTGGTGGAAGCTTGTGAATTCCACTGTTTTTAGTGATTTGGTTTGGAAAATCCTTAGTTGAACAATAAATATTTGTGTATTGTCTCCGCTGCTTTAGTTTTTCACTCATCTTTAAATTTATTGTTCATCTTATATTTGTCCCCATTTAAGAGGCAACTTTAGTGAGAGCCAAAAAGTGCTATTCATCCCCCTCTAGCACATTTGTTTGGGACAAACATATGTGCATAGCAGCTTAGATGGAGCTGGTTTCGATTTCAATTAAGTAATTGCAAGATCCCAAGGTTCGAGTTGAACTATTATGGTTTATAGTTATAAGTACATGAATTTGCTTAAGGGTGAAATTCAGTGACTATTATAATTGATCTGTAGTCATCAAGTGAGAGGTTGGTAAACAAATTTTCTCTAAGGAGGAGCATGAACTTTGTTATGCTGTGCATGAGGTCAAAGGATTAAAGGACTAGTTGTGGATTTGATAGCTTGAAGTTAAATGGCTGAGAGATGTCGAATCTAGTCTAAATGCCATATGGAGTTCTATATTTGAGTTTGATATACGAATTGCTTTAACAATCAATTTAAAAGTATATTGGGTTCAGTATGCAATGTATGATAAAAAAATGATCAATTTCGACTGTGATCTTCACACAGGTAAAGGATTTAGGAAATATCAATTTTTTGATAAGTTTTGAGAGGGGGTTTCTACATCCTAAGTTTAAGAAATTTTGATTTTTATAGCTGTAAGGGTGTAATGCAATAGTTAAGTAAATCATATACTTTATAAATGTAATTGGTTAAGGATTGGTGAGTAAAGTTAAGATCTTAACACTAAGTGGTGTACAACTTGATGTTTAGGTATTTAAGAGTTATTTGGAAACAATTGTCTAATCAAGTTGCATTAAAATGTTATGGTAAAGGAATATGATTGTTAGTAGTGGAATATGCCTAAAGGATGATCTTGGCATACCATAAAAGGTGAAATGTGGAGTAGACATGTCGAAATTGAGGAAAGTAAGAAAAGGGTTCTTACACATGGTAATGGATGTTGACATTTAAATGGATGTGTATATGTATATGTGGAATTACTTGCGACATTGGTGGAAACAAAGAATTGTTCTTAGGGATTTGAGATTTGAACACAATATCCCTGGTGGGTTACATAGGTGGTATTATAAGATACTAAATTGACGTAATATACGCTATTGGAAATAATTATGAAAATGGGGGAAAAATAAATTCTGGAATTTTGAAGTAATGATGTGAGCATAAGTAGAATGATCAAGATAGACAAAATTCATGATGATACTAAGTTGAAGTGGTTAAACTATTTGAGTTATAAGATAAGAAAGACAACTAGTTACGAATGCTAAGGAATTGTGGAACACTAGAAGTAGTGAATAATTATGTGCACGGTGTTATATGAACATGGTGAATTCATTATACAATATGGAAAGATGCTCTAAGGTGGGATTTATTGATTGGTGACAAGTGTTAAGGGATGAGATGAATTTGAAAATATTGGCTTGGCCTACTATATGTGATAAACCTATAAGAATATAAATGGCTATGAAAATTATGACGTAAGCTTGGAGGAAAACCAAACGATCGAGGATGATCAATGTTGTAACCTTAAATGTAGATGAATAGCGTTGATTAAGTAAACTCAACCAGCCACCGCGTCGCAATGCTAGGAGTACCTCATGTCTAGGACGCGTGAATAAGATGTAAATGGCATGAAGTTGAATTTACAAGCTGAATTATGGTCCTTGGACTTGATGTTAAGTTTTGTTAATTAGAGTTTTAAGGTTTTGGAAAAGTATTTATATGAATGAATTGGAAAGTTTCTTTATTGCCTTATATATAGACATGTAGGTAAATGAGACAAAAGATTAAGCCTTGTTAAAGGCTAAGGAAAGAGTGAATGAAAAGTAAGGTAAATAATGGGAGGAATATGGATGTTGCTATGATAAACATAAGAAGCTTAAGAATAATCAATCAAAATATACTAAGATAGTTGTGTGGTCTGAATTAAAGACAAGGACGCCTTGGAGGAAAACCAAACGGTCGAGGATGATCAATGTAGTAACCTTAAATATAGATGAATAGCGTTGATTAAGTAAACTCAACCAGCCACCGCGCTGCAGTGCTAGGAGCACCTCATGTCTAGGACGCATGAATAAGATGTAAAAGGCATGAAGTTGAATTTACAAGCTGAATTATGGTCCTTGGACTTGATGTTAAGTTTCGTTAATTGGAGTTTTAAGGTTTTGGAAAAGTATTTAAATGAATGAATTGGAAAGTTTCTTTATTGCCTTATATATAGACATGTAGGTAAATGAGACAAGAGATTAAGCCTTGTTAAAGGCTAAGGAAAGAGTGAATGAAAAGTAAGGTAAATAATGGGAGGAATATGGATGTTGCTATGATAAACATAAGAAGCTTAAGAATAATCAATGCAAATATACTAAGATAGTTGTGTGGTTTGAATTAAAGACAAGGTCGCCTTGGGAGATTTGAAAATAATGTTCGTTGGAATCGATGAGGTGGAATGTCATTGAGCATATATTGGATTGTTAAAGTTATGAGTGGTTTTGAAGGTAATCTCTTGATTGTTTAAGTCCTCAACTGAATTCCACCAAAAGATGTGTTTAAGTGTTTCGGAAGTGTATTGAAAAACATAAGAGAATATATTAGTTAACTTGCCATAAAAGGATCGAAATGGCATGGCCATGAGAGGCTCGTGAACAACCAAGCAATGTACAAGTAAATGTGCAAGGGAGTTATGATTTATAGATAAGGGTATAACTTTAATGATGGGATAGTGTTCACTGTTTTAGATATTGAACCATAAGTTATGGGCTTGTATCCACTTTGTGAATACTTTGGTGAAATAATTGAAAAGAGTTCTCACAATGTGAACACATTAAAGCTCAAGGAGCTAATAGTTATATAGTGACGTTGGTACTCGTGATTGATATGTCGTGTAATACAAAGGTACGCTGCAAGTCTAAGAATGTTTGGAAATGTTGGTTTGAGACAATGATTGTCTTGCCATTATGTAGACCCGATAATACTCCGGTCTTGATACATTTGTGGAGTCAGAGAATACAATGGCAAAAAGTGTTTCCCTCACATGTTTTATTTCATTTTGAGTAATTATCAAAGTAGAGTACCTGATAAGGGTAATCAAGGATTAAACTATGCTTTAAATGCTTAGTGAATAATTGCGATATGCTCTAGTTAATTGATATTACCCTTGGTGAGGAAATAACAGTACACAACGGGATTCGTAGAGATCTACTTAGGAAAAAGATGATGATTTGGCATTTCAAGTAAGCATTTATAAGTAAAGATTTTGGTAATAAGCCATGATTTAGAGTCAGGATATAAGAATATGAATTTGGACCAAGCAATATCGAGATGACGTAAGAATATAACATATATGTTGGAAGTATGAAAGACAATTAAGAAGTGAAGATGACTTTTAAGAATTGTGGTATTGTGTAAATGCGATGATCAAGTAAAGATAAATTTTGGAAAGATCAACAAAATAGTAAAGCATACATAGATATTGGATGGTAATTTGATGAAAATGATAATTGATGATTGTGACATGTTTATGACAATGTGATGCAAGGATGCATGGTATGATAAAGCTTATACATATGATTAGAAATGATAAGAAAAGAGTATAAGCATGTAAATTATGTGAAGTTATGCATAGGCATAATGAGAATCTGTGTGGATTACATAAGAACCAATTTATGGTAGGATGTAAAGTAAATGGTGATTTAAACATTCGAAGGGGTAATTTGGAGTTGATTATACCCTAATATTCATGGATTAAACTTGACCTATGGGAATGAAATGGAAAAGTAAAAAAGGAAACATGAGCTATGAGAATATGATGATGAACTTAGGTTATGGATTAGAATGAATAGAGAAAATTTACTTCAAAGTAATTGACAAGGGTTCCTACATTTAGTGATGGATGATGATTCTTAAATGTGTATGTACATATATATATATATATATATATATATATGGAGATGATTATGTGACTAATTAAAGTGAAGAATTATTTATAGTGATTTGAGTTTTGAATTTGACATGTTTAATGAGTTGTGTAGATGACGCGATGATGAGAGTTACCATTAGAAGTTGAGCTATGTGAGTAAAGGAGAATTCAGGTGCAATAGAGAAAGAATGGATCTTAAGGAATTGGAATTTACATCGTGATTGAGCCATACAAATGGATTAATATGATCAAGATGTGAGGATTAACGAAGTGTTATATCATAGTTAAATTAGACTTCCATGAAGCACTAGTGCCACAAATGGAAAATAAACGATGATAGTACCCTAATGCGAGTAATTGGAGGAATTGATTCAGAAGATGAAACTTAACTTTGTTAATAATGATTCAACATATGAGGAGCAACTAGTTGCTATTCTTGATAGACAAGTTAAAAGCTAAGCTCAAAGGATGCAGCCTCAATGAAAGCATTATGGCGAAACCACACTAGTGAAGAGGTAATAGGGGAGGTTGAAGAGGAGTTGCGGACAAGGATCCACACCTCTTCAATGCATATAGGTGCGCTATCTTATAGTTTGATTTAAATTTGAGGATCAAATTTCTTTTATTGGAGAAGAATGTGAAACCACGACCTTCACAAACATGTAGCGGAGGTAGACCCTATGATGTGGAGCAGGGGTAGTTTGGTCATTTTCTTGGTGAGCTCCTAAAAGTGGGTTTTCTAATGTTATTAAGGCCTAAGTAGGCCTAAGAAATAAATGAATGATGAAAATAAGGATAAAATGATAAAAGAAATAGAAATAATAATGATTTTCAAGGTAGGGGTAAAATGGTCATTTTTCATCTCGGATCAAAATTTTTAAGTTTTCGTGAACCTGAGTATTTCTAGACTATTATAGACTTTATCTCAGTGTCAAAAGAGTAAAAGATTGCATAAACGATTGGAGGAAGACAAAGCCTACTTGTTAAGGGCATTTTCGTAATTTAAGTGAAGTTTTGATAAGCTTAGGCTATAAATATCTCATTTCTCTAGTAGCTTCCTCATTCTTCCAACAGCTTCTTGTTCTTTTTCCTCCCATCTCATGTTTCTTCATCTTCCATGGAAGCCTCCCTTAAAGCTTCCATAACTCTCTCTCTCTCTAGCTTCAATTTTCATGCTTTTGAGCGTTTTTTCATAGAACCTTCTGTGCTCTTTCACTCTCTCACCTTAAAACCGTCAAAAGTATTTGTTCAGCACTTTCTCTCATGAGTTGGAAGTTTTAGAAAGAAAAAGAGAAACTTGACATAGTAGCTTGAAAACTCTTTAGAAGAAGTTCAACTATAAGTCCACCAAGGTGAGAGATGAGTTAGGGTTGATTTTAGGTGGTTAGAGATGGCTAATAATTAGAATTGTGGGCTGTTATATTTTTTATGGTTATATTGTCTGTGATAGGTTCCAACGAGGCCTCACATGTCCGTTTGAAGCAATAATCGAAGTTAGAGTCAATTAAAGATTCAACAAATATCGGTGAGTGAACTTGCATCAAAGTGTTTTTGGGAAATACATATGTGTTGGGATGAAGTATTTAAATGATTTTACTTGGTTTTTCATTAAATTATGCATGGGAACAAGCCCTTGATAAATTGTTTCTATGTTGTGGCATGTGGCTATTATGGATTCATGTACTACTACATTATGGTGGTATATATATATATGAATATATGTTGTGCATTGATGAATAATGTTGTGTGATGATGTTGGAGTGTGCAAGTAGGGAGTGCATACAATGATGATAATATTGCCTATGTGCGCGATGTGGGGGAGCACACAAACATGATGATGTTGAAATGTGCGAGTAGGGAGTGCACATGACGATGAATGAAGTGGGGTGGTGTACGTGCTTATATATGTTTATATATGTATATGTGATAGAAAGTTTATGATTATAATATGTGATTGAAATGAATAATGAGAAACTTGATTATTGTCAATGTGTTCACTTTGATGTGCAATATGGTAGGAATGAGTTTTGTGGCATGTGAAAATCCCTTAATTATCATCTGCCCTGAATCTCGCTGTATTCTTGTTGCAGCGAGAAACTCTTGGGTGGTGGGGGCACAAACCAACCTTGTTTCTTGCTGCAGTGAAAAAGAATTCTCGCTGCAACGAGAAACTCTCGGGTGGTTCCAAATTTTCTAGTGCAGTACCTTTGCTTTGACACTTAATTCGGCCATTTTCTGCTCAAAACTAGGCAAAGTGTTAAATATAAAAGTTGTAGCCTAGTCTCTTAGATTTCTAATGGTCTAAAAATCATGTCAATTGGATCTCTGTAGTGGGAGAAATGCTTGAAAAATAGAAACATATGCAAACCAAGAATGTTTCTCACTGCAGTGAGAAACTTGCTGTCATGCTTGTTACGTTGCTTGATTTTGCCATAGTTTTAACCCTTTTAACTTCATGGATTAATCATGGGTTTTTGCAACACTATGAGGTTATTAATCAAAGTTTGAAATGGGGTGTTTTTAGTAAGAAATTAAATCAATTGCATTGTTTTTGAAACAAGTGCATCATGATTTCCAAGTTCTCCTTATTGATTGCTTGTTCCCTTCTTATGTTCACTCACTGAGTTTTATACTCACGTTTTTAAACTTTATGTTTTCAGATTTGAAGACAGTTGGGACCTAGATTGAGTGTCCACATATGCTCGTCTTCTTGGTAGGTACTATGGCATCTCAGTAGCGGTACCTTCACTTAAAGTCACTCCGCAAACGGTTGAGAGTCTTTTGTCTGTGTACACATATATGTAATGTAAACTACTAAGAGTCATGTTATAAATGAAGTATGTATATGTTAGATTGATGATGATGCCTTTATGAGATGGCAATGAATGATAGTACTTTGAGATAATACAAAAATGAATATTCGATTACTATAAAATATTACTGAAACATTCATCGTTGAGAATTACAACATATGGTTTTAAAAATGATGGATGGAATGAGGAATAGGATCTCATAAAGAGGCTTGCTTGGGCCTAGTGAGCTATGCCCACTGAGCTCATGAGCCGTTCATAGCAAGGAATTTAGGTTGTGACAAAACTAATCATGGCTTGATAGCTATTGTTGTAAGCAAATTTGGCCAAAGGCAAATAATGGTTCCATGAGATCCAAAGTCGAGCATAATTACTCTCAACATATCCTCTAATGTCAGAACAGGGCAACCAGATTGGCCATCCATTTGTGGGTGGAAGGCCGTACTAAAATGCAATCTCGTGCCTAAGGCCTCTTACAAGTTTCTCCAAAATTGACTAGTAAACTACAGTCCTCTATTGGACACTATCATCACCGGAACACCATAGCCTTACAATCTCGTTAATATAAACTTGGGCTTACCGAGCTACTCCATAGTTAGTTTTGAATGGAAAAAAATGAGTTGGCTTAGTTAGTCAATCAATTATCACCCAAATGGCATCATAGCCACCCCCAGCTATGGTAAACTCGTCACAAAGTCCATTGCTACATGTTTCAGCCTTCACTTATTGACAAGTCAAACACTAAGAGACATATTCCGCTACGTCTCTCTTTAATCTGGGCCACTGATAAACAAACTTTAAATCATGACACATCTTGGTGGCTCCAAGGTGTATCGCATAGGCTCCAATATGCGCCTCTTCCAAAATCTCATTTCTTTAACCATCCATATTTGGCACATAAACTTGCGATCCGTATCTCATTAAACCATCGGTGTTGTAAACAAAGTCTCAAGCTTTATTCTCACTCATTTTCCCAAATATTTCCATAAAATATTCATCTGGATCTTGGGCAGCTTTAATCCGATCTAATATTATTGGTTTAACTCTAAAATGTGCCAATAAGGTGTTTGAATGATTAATCTCCAAGTGTACTCCCATGCTGCCCAGATCATATAAACTTTGTACTAAGGATTGTCTTTCCACAGTCACATGTGCCAAAGTCCCTATTGACTTTCAGCTCAGAGCATTTGTTTCCACATTCACTTTGCCGAGATGGTAGAGTATGGTGCAGTCATAGTCTTTCAATAACTCTAACCATCTACACTATCTCAAATTTAGGTCCCTCTGCTCAAGTATATACTTCAAACTCTTGTGGCTGGTATATATTCCGTAGGTCTCATCATAGGGATAATGGCATCATATTTTTAAAATGAATACAATTGTTACCATCTCCAAGTGATGCGTAAGGTAGTTTGTTCATGCCTCTTTAGTTGTCGAGAGGCATATGCTATGACTTTCCCATGTTGCATCAGTACACAACCAAATCCAATTTGTGATGCATCACAATACACCGTATAGCCTCTAGATCCACATAGTAGGCTCAACACTAGCATAGAGGTGAGGCAAACCTTAAACCTCTAAAAACTAGACTCACATGCATCAAACCAATTAAACTTAAATCCATTCTAAGTTAGTATTGCCAAAGGGGATGCAATTTTAGAAAAATCTTGTACTAATCATCTATAATACCTAGCTAAGCCCAGAAAACTTCTAACTTCAGTTACATATGTTGGCCTTGGCTAATTTTTCCAAAGCTTCTACATTATTGGGATCCACTTGTATCCCTTGATTAGACACGACATGTCCCAAGAATTAATGCTCTTTCAAGGTCTAAAGCACGATTCTCAAATGTTGTGCATGTTCCTCCAAGCTCTTAGAGTACACCAAGATGTTATCTATGAACACTATCACAAATTTATCCAAATACGAAAAACCCTGTTTATTAAGTCCATAAATGCCGCAAGTGCATTGGTGAGTCCAAACGACATTATTGTTGTTGATTTGTCACGTAAGTGCATGTATCGTTAACAAGTAATAAAGTAAAAAGTAGAATTCGTTCCCATGGAGAATTGAATTAATCATTAGTGGCTAAGTACTAAAATTATCACACCTTAATCTTATCTAAACAATTAAAAATTAAATTAAAAAGAAAGATTAATTTTAACAAACTAAAGACTAAAACTAAACTAAATTAACCAAAAATATTATTTTATTAAATCTGATTGACTTTTAGACCTAAGATTATGATGTCCCTCAATACTTCATCTAAATATTGTTTTTCTCTCTTAACTTAGTTTAATGGATTAAATTGTTAACCTAGAGTCCTAATTTATTTACAAGTCTTGGTAAAGTTTCTTATGAAAATATCTTTCCCAATTAATTACTATATGTTTATGCAAATTAAATTGAAGAAAGATTCATTAAGTTTATGCTCTAAGTTTGGCTATGTCTGTAAGTCTCTAAAATGTAATAAACATTTTCCAAAACTAAGCTACGACCATAAGGAAATTAAAGAATAATGGCTTCCACTACTAATGCTGAAATGAGTGTGCTATTTGCCATCTTTATCTAAAACTGCCTTTTACTCAGTTTTGTCCTTTGTTGAAACCCCTGTAAAGAATTACAAACATGGTTAGTGGCTCTAGAATCTACTATCCAAGTTTTTGTAGAATCAACCACTAAACAAGCTTCTAACATATTTAGAAAACACATACCTAGTTTACCCTTCTAGATCTTTTTAAGGTAAACCTTGCAGTTTCGCTTCCAATGTCCTTTCACACCACAATGGGAACATTTTCCTTTATTGTTTTCTTTTGAAGTAGTTTTTCTCTTCATGGGCTTTTTCTTTGCTCCCACTTAGCCCTTAGAAGTCCTTTTATTTTCAATTATCTTTTTATTAAACTTGGGTTTGGACTTAGAAGTGGAAACTGCATGTGCTTCAGACTTTTTTTCCAAATCAAGAACTTCTTCCACATTTTGGAGATAATTCATTAGCCCACTTAGGGTGTAATCTCTAGTGTGCAGTTTATAATCCAATTTAAATTGTGAAAAATGATGAATTCAAGCTATGAACGATGGTTAATATTTGTGTTTCTGCATCTATCTCAGCACCATGTAGTTTTGCCTCATTGAGACAAGTGATCACTTTCAGCATGTAATCTTTAACTAGCTCCCAAGTTTCTACTTGAGGTCTTTAAAAGCATTAATTGCTTTCATTTTAGCAGACCTTGTTTTTGAACCAAACATCTTATGTCAGTGCAACATTATGTCAACTGCATTACCCATGCCTTCGTGTTGTTTTTACAATATAGTATTCATAGAGACCAGTATATAGCATTTAGCCAGCTCATTTGCATCATGCCACTTCTTATGATATTCAATATCTTGTGGAGTTGATTGTGGAGTTAGTGCTTCAGGCTCATGGTCAAAAAGAACCCACGTGATCTTGTCATAATTAAGAATGATACTAAAGTTTCTTTTCCATTTAGAATAGTTATCACCCTTCAGAGTGCATTTGTTCAACAAAATTGAAAATGGATTCATATTTGTGATGCACATATGTTTCTGAAAATGCATTTGAAATTTTGTAAGCATACTAGTTATTCATCGACTTTGAACATTTCATGATGCATGTATGCATGATGATACATCCCCTCATGTATCGATACATTGTTGGTAGGAAAAGCAATATGAGGTGTTCTGTAGGAATTTTATCGATACATTTGGAAATTTGATGAACATATATAGATACATTACCCCAATATATCGATACATTTGGAAATTTGATGAACATATATAGATACATTACCCCAATATATCGATACATTTGAAGCAAAAAGCACCCAAGACAATTCTACTCGAAATGTATCGATGCATTGCCTTAATGTATCAATACACTTAGTCGAAATATGGGCAAATGTATTGATACATTGCCAAATGTATTGATACATCACTAAGGAAAAGCAAAAATAAAAAGGGGTTTCGGGCCATTTCCACCTTATCTCACTTTTAGCTTTTTTTCTTCGGATGGGCAATTCACTACTAAGTCCGCTTGAGAGATAATTCGACAACGACCGTCGTTAAATCCTGTATTCAATTTAATTTGGCATAAATGCATTCCTCTTACTACTTCTTTTTTTCTATGGAGGTTATTACAGGATTGGATCCCAGTTGATTCGTGGTTGAAAACCAAGGGATTTCAATCAGCATCCAAATGCCAACACTGTAACTTAGAGGAGTCTCTCTTGCATGTCATGTGGGAATGCCTAATAGCTACACAGTTTTGGAATTATTTTACGAAATTTTTCCAAATCAACATTGCTCATACCCAGACTGTCGATCAGATTATATGGGCATGGTTGTACTCTAGTGATTATACAAAAAAATGACACATACGCACGTTTATGCCATTATTCATTTTTTGGTTCTTATGGGTTGAAAGGAATGATGCGAAGCATAGGACCTTGGTATGTATCCTAATAGAGTGGTGTGGAGAGTACTCAAACTCATCCACCAATTATTCCATGGGAGACAATTCCACCGGTGGCAACAAAGGGGAGATCTACATATTGCTCAGGTATGGGGTCTAATATTTCAGCAGGCAGGCCCATATCCGCCAAAAATATTCTCTTGGCATAAACCATCAGTAGGTGAGTTTAAGTTCAATATTGATGGGAGTTCTAAGCATAATTTTCAGAATGCTGCCGGAGGAGGACTTCTTCTAGACCATATAGGTACTATGATTTTTTGATTTTCTGAAAATTTTGGACCATGTGACTCATTGCAAGCAGAGTTAATGGCACTACACAGGGGTTTGCTTTTATGTCTTGAGTACAATATTACTAGACTTTGGATGGAAATAGATGCAACAGTAGTGGTACACATGATAAATGAGGGTCATTAGGGATCCTCTAGGACTCGGTATTTGCTTACTTCCATTCGTAGATCCTTGAGTGGTATCTCTTTTTGGATTTCGCACATCCATCGAAAGGGGAATTAGGCAGCAGACCATCTCTCAAATCATAGGCATATGCATTAGAACCTGTAGGTATTTTCAGAAGCAGAAGGGCAACTTAGAGGTATTCTTAGATTAGATAAAGTTAGTTTTCCTTATGTTTGTTTTAAATGAATGTAAAGGAGTAGTACTCCTAGTTTATTTTTCTTATTTTGTTATTCACATAGATTTTTGTAATATGGGAGTGTTTCGATTTTATGACGATAGTAAAAAATATGGTCATAAAATGAAACACCCCATTCTAGGTGCTTTTCTTATTTACATTTTCTGTTTTAAATTTTACTTTAGTTTATTGTCTCAAGGTAATAGTAGGGAATATCTGTTTTACTGTAGCAACAAAAGTTATGCATGTAAAATTGTTTTCCTTACTCTAGGTGCTTCTCCGAAATTTTCTCATGATCATGTAATTTGGAGGTAGGTTTAGGTCCCCCTCCTTTGTATTTTATTTTGTAATTAATAAAATTTAACAGAATAGCTAGGCCCTACGTGAATTTTCAGCATAAAAAAAAGCTTTTTTTCTCCGTTCTCTCTTTAAAAAGCTCAAAACCTTAACCCTCAAAGTGATTTTTAGAGCCATTTAGGGTTATTTGGAGCTTGGGAAACCTTTCTAGAGGTAAGATTTAACATTTATTGATTATATTTCAATTTAATCAGTTAATAACTTTAAAATCTGATTTTTTTCAAGATTTGGTAATTTTCCCTCTTTGGCTTAGATTGGAGAATTTGGAGCTAACGTTCATGCAATCCAGCTACTAAAGTACGGGTTTAGCTTGTTAATGAAGTATTTGAGCTTAAATAGTTGGATTGCTAAGATTTGGTTAATTGTGGAAAAGCTGTCATTTTTCGAAAGCTTGTATTTAATTAACAATTGGATGTTTTGATGTGTTCTAAGGAGGAAATGAAGTAATTAGACGTGTTGGTGAGCTAGAGGACGATTGGAGGCTAAAGTTGAGCTCGACGATGGGATTACCTCTAATTTGTCACTGTGAGTGGGTTTAAATTAAAATGCATGTGATGCATGACGCCTTGATGAAGGTGTTGCCATGGTATTAGAATGTATGTATGTAAATAAATGTATATGTATGATTGCCTAGATGTAGGTGCCTAGGTTAGAGAACCAAACTATGGAATGGTTGTTTGTGTGTTGTGATGTGAGCCACATAGGTAGCCTATGCTATGTGTACCTAGACTAGGATGTCTAGAGGCTATAATGAACCCTTGGCGAAGAATATGTTAAAAGAAGTTGATCCAATGATGCCTTAGAGATTTAAAGGCACTTAGAACCTAATTGAGCTTAAAGATGATTGAAGCTTGATAAATGTGAATTGTGGTTCGATAAGGACAATGTGAATGATAAAGGCATGATGGCCTTATTTGTGGATTTGTGTTTTCATCCAAGGGATGAATTCTGGACATTGATCTAATTTGTGGATGAGTGGAGTTCTGATCCCCTGTGACTATGTGTGTGCTTACAGGGATGGTGGTAAGCAGAGACGGTTGTATTAGTCCTGCCTGTGATTCCCGCTTGCAGTGTTTTGATGCCACCCATTCAAGAATACTCTGGGTGATGCCAATCATCGAGAGAATACTTTGGTTGATGATTTCATTCTCCATCAACTACTTCGGCATTGTGAATGATTTGTATTTTGCCCATTGCTTCGACATGCGTGTGATTTGTTCTCTGCTAGCGGCTTTACCTTGAGCATGATTTGATTCTCTATCGGTTGGCCACCGATCATGATTTGACATGAGATAACCGTGAGAGGCTTGTATAAATTTTATATAATTCTTATGCGATACTCCGACAACTAAAGTGTGCCGTGGAGAATGGTTCAAATAACTTTGATCAGCTTTGAGGTAAGCCTACTGATATGTATGATGACCTTTGGAGACATTGAGGATGATGATATGCCCTCATATTGGAGACTTAGGGTTAATGATATGCCCTATGTTTGGAGATGTTTGATGGATTATGTGGTTGCACCAAAAGTGCAATCTTTACTATGTGTTTATATATGATTTTGTTTATCTGCACCACTCATTAAGTATTATAGTACTCACTTTTTTATGTACCATGTGCAGATAAATAGACCATGGAGGTGCGTGGCAAGATGTGTCTATAAACATATTAGCTTTGGCATTTGGTAGGTTCTAGTTACATGTTGGTTAGTCTAGTGAGTCAATTGAAGTCTTCCACTGTGGTTATGTATGTAGGCACGATGTGCCATATGAACTTATGTAAGAATTGTTATGTATGAACCTGTCTTGGATGGCAAACATGTGGTCTTATAAACATTTGTGTGAAGTATGTGCCAAGGATAATGTATTATATTTGGTTTTATTGTGAATATTTGATTGTTGAATCCCTTGGCTTCATGTTATATGATTTTGCATTTTAAAGCTTGCTTAGGTCTAGGGTATCAGAGCGCCGAGGTTCTAAAATGTCCTAAGTCATCCTATGTGTGTCAGTAGAGTGTCGGGAATTGGTGTAGAGTCTTGTTCATAGTTGGTGAATGCAACACTAATTGCGAATAGAAGGCTGCATGAACTCCCAAAATTATTAGTAAGCCTACCTTTTGGATTTTAGAATTATGATTATGAACATGATATTGCTTCGTCTTGGTACAGGATGCTGCCTAAGATGAAAGCAACCTTAAGGGCTATGGGAAAATAAATTACCCCGGATGAGCCTATGGAACCACCACCAGTGTCTATGTCAAGGAGGCATGATAGGAGTAGAGCAACAAGACGCATTAGAAATGCGAAACCAAGCTATATGTACACTAGTGAACAAAATATGGGAATCAGAGATAACTACCTTAAGGGGAAGAGGTGTCACCCTAGAGGATTTGGCAGCTGGGCTGCAAAGTTTGGCTCACAAATTTGTTGAGTTTCGTAACAGAAGCGAGGCACCATCCGAGGAATGGATTGATTATAGTTCACAAGATTCGGACTATGTGTA
Organism: Theobroma cacao; assembly: GCF_053813885.1. Taxonomy (NCBI): domain Eukaryota; kingdom Viridiplantae; phylum Streptophyta; class Magnoliopsida; order Malvales; family Malvaceae; genus Theobroma; species Theobroma cacao. Next base: position 9,824,718 of record NC_142642.1, read on the forward strand.
TCAATGTGGACTCTAGAGAAAGGTGATTAAGGTCACTATAACGGATTTTATGAAACTAAAGCCCTAATCGTTTATTGATTTAGATGCGAAAGAAGATTCGTAGAGATTTTTGAAGGACAGGGAATGTATTTGCTCGGCTTTAGGATGCTCCACAAATCGGTCAGTGGAATTGGTGGGTTTTAAACTGAAAGATGTGGCCAGAATATGGTTTATCACACTTAAGAGAAGTAGACCATCAAGGTTATCTACAATAACATGGGAGGAATTTGTCCAAGCTTTTCTAAATCGCTTCTTGCTTGAGAGCATGAGAGATGAAAAGACACTAGAGTTTGAAACTCTTAGATAGACCCTAGACATAACGGTGACAAAGTATGATGTCTGTTTCACCCATCTCTCAAGTTATGCTTCCGATTTTGTCTTAAGTGGTGGACGTAACTAGAATGATTGAAACCAGAAGATTAGAATCTAGAATGGAAAGAGGTAGGGGTTGAAGAGCTCGAACACAAGGCCAGTAGGGCCGAAGAGATTCTAGTGCGACTAGGAGTCATTATGTATTGAGTTCTAGAATTTGTTTGATTCTTTTTTGAAGCAAAATCCTAGGCCATACTTAGTTAAGGAAATGATTTAGGCAATCTTTAGACCGATTGAACCTTTCAAGTCACCTTACTTTATATATATCCCTATAATACCCCTTTGAGCCTAATATAACCTTTCCTTTGTTTAAACACTTAATTATTAACCTAGACCCTTACATAAAAATTTTGAATTTGTTAGATCCCTCATTCCTAAATGCATAAGTCAATTTAAGGAGTGTTATGAGCTAGATAGTGAAAAAGGTAGTAAAGATGAAAAATTATTAGAAAATCAAAAGTATGATTGTATTTATCTTTCTACCCAATAAAAGAAATAAGTTTAGGGGTGTGATATTAAGAAAAAGAAAAAGCATATCCTAGAATGAGTATGTGCTTAGGGTGATTTGAGCCACATTAATATTCCATATCCTATTTTGACCCTAGCCATACATTACAAGCTTGATAAAGACCTAATGATTCTTAAGTTAGTATTAGTCTACATTAGTGGAGAGAGAGATGAAAAGCAAACCTATGGAACTTTAATACTAATTTGAATTTTACATTTGTTTAAACTTATCCAGATTATATGATGTTCTTGATGAAAAGATTGCACACACATAGAAATTCATCTTATGATGAGTTTGCATTTGAAATGACACATGATCTTGAATAATACTTATGTGATGCTTAGAGTTGTGAATAGGGATTAACTTATGAGAATATTAGAGGTGATTATTCAGTTGGTGCAATTTATTCTTAGTTAAGTTGTGTTCTTATATATGTTATTTCATTTTAGTTTATGTTTTGCTAGAGGACTAGAAAAATATTAAGTTTGGGGTTGTGATAACTCTATTATATAGAGTTATTTTGTCACATTTTGGGGGCTTAAGTAGTTAAGCTTTTGAGATTTTAGGTTCAGAATTTAAGTATTTTAATTATTTTTCTCAATTTAGTTTCATACGTGTTTATTAGTTTAGTTTAAGTTATTTTAGTTTAATTTTATTTTATTTGACTTTAAAATACTTTAAGTTTAGTTATTGTTGATCTCTTTCATTGTTTTTGTAGGAAATTTGATGAAAGACCTTAGTTGATGAAAATTCGTGCAAGTATGGTGATGGCTTTGTTTGTATATACTTCAGTATTTCAAGTATAACTTGAGTTATAGTAGTCCAATTAACGTGATTCTTAAGCCATTGGAAAGCTAAGAGATAGGGCTACAACTTTCATGTTTACTACTTTTCCTAGTTTAGATCATATCAAGGTCAACCTTGAATTGGAAGAGGCTAGAAAGTTGTAGCTCTACACAAGGCAGCATATGGAAGTGAGGGCCATGGCCTTGAATTGCTCAAGGCTGCAGTGCCAAGATGCAACAGTGCCCTATAGTAGGACTTGAGAGTACAACACCACAATGCTGGCTATAATACCTCATACTTTGAGGTGGTGGCTAATAATGCTTACCAGTTACTAATTGAGGTTGATTACTGACTAAAAGGGGTAATTCAGAAGTGAACTTGTGAAACCTCAACCTCTATAGACACGTAACTAGAAGTAGACTCGATAAAATGGACTAGGGTTAATTTCATCATTTTCTTTAGTGTGCCCCTAGAAGTATGCTTTCAAACATTATTAAGGCTTAAGTAGGCCTAAGGCACAAATGAATGATGAAAATAAGGATAAAATGATGAAAGAAATAGAAATAATGATGATTTCGAAGGTAGGGGAAAAATGGTCATTTTGCATCTCAAGTCTAAATTTTTAAGTTTTTGAGAACTCGAGTACTTCTAGACCATTATGGACTTTGACTTAATGTCCAAAGAGTAAAAAGTTGAATCGAAGGAAAGAAGAAGACAAAGTCACCCTATGGTGGGCATTTTGGTAAATTAAGTGAAAAATTAGATAAACTTTAGATATAAATATCTAAAGCTCCAGCAATTTCCAGCAGTTTCCAGCCATTTCTTCTTCCCATCCCATCTCACGTTTCTTCATCTCCATGGGAGCCTCCCTTAAAGCTTCCATAACTTTCTCTCTTTACCTTCAATTTTCATGCTTTTGAGCACTTTTTCATAGAACCTTTTGTGCTCTTTCACTCTCTCACCTTAAAACCCTTAAAAAGTCTTACTTCCATCTTATTCTCACTAGTTGGACATGTAGAGAGAGAGAGAGAGAGAGAGCGATTTCCCTTGTTAGCTTGAAGAATTTCGAAAGAGAATTCAACTACAAAGACCATCAAGGTGAGTGTAAGTTAAGGTTAAATTTCTTTAGTTGTTGATAATGGCTAACAATGGGGTTTGTGAGTGTTTTATCATTGAGGTTGTTTATTCACTCTTAGGGTGACTAGAGTAGTGTGAATAACTAGCCACTTAATGGCAATTGGAAGCTAGTTAGGAATAACTAGTAGAACTTGATTAGGAAAGAGCTTTTGGAATTATATTAATGCCAATTTGGGTTGGGTTGTGATGTTGTGTGTATATAGGTTCCAACAAGGCCTCACATGTCCATTTGGAGCATTAGTTGAGGTTAGAGTCAAGCAAAATAATCAATAAGACCGGTGAGTGAACTTGCATCAAAGTGTTTTTGTGAAATACATATGTGTTGGGATGAAGCATTTAAATGATTTTACTTGGTTTTTCATTAAATTATGCATGGGAACAAGCCCTTGATAAAATGTTTTGATGTTGTGAAAATGTGAAATGTGTAAAAAGATGAATCCATTTGCTCCAATATTATGTTGGTATGTATATATATGAATATATGTTGCGCATTGATGAATAATATTGTGTGATAATGATGACCTAGCTATGTGCGATGTGGGAGTGCACATGAGCTGATGATGACCCGGCTATGTACGAGTAGGAAGTGCGCATAAGCCGATGATGACTCGGCTATCTGCAAGTAAGGAGTGCGCATAAGCCGATGATGACCCGGTTATGTGCGGGTAGGGAGTGCACATGACGGTGAATGAAGTGGGGCAATGTACGTGTTTATATATGTTTATATATGTATAAGTGATAGAAAGTTTATGATTATAATATGTGATTGAAATGAATAATGAGAAACTTAATTATTGTCAATGTGTTCACTCCGATGTGCAATATGGTAGGAATGGATTTTGTGGCATGTGAAAATCCCTTAATTCGTCATCTGCCCCGAATCTCGTTGCAGAGAGAATGCATTCTCACTGCAGCAAGAAACTCTTGGGGGGTGGGGGCATACACCAGCCCTGTTTCTTGCTGCAGCGAAAAAGAATTCTCGCTGTAGCAAGGAATTTTGTTGCAGCGAAAATGGATTCTCGCTATAGCGAGAAACTCTTGGGTGGTCCCAAAATTCTAGTGCAGCATTACCATTTTAACAAAGATTTTGACCACCTTCCGTTCAGAACTGGGAAAAGGGGTAAACATAAAAGTTGTAGCCCTTCCTCTTAGCTTTCTAATGGTTAGAAATAAATTCAATTGGACTTTTGTAGTAGGAAACATTATAGAAAAACTGAAATATGTGAAAATTAAGACTGATTCTCGCTGCACAAGAAACTTGCTGCCATGCTTGCTACCTTGCTTGATTTTGACATATTTTTCACCCATTTAACTTCATGGATTGATCATAGGTTTTTGCAACACTATGGGGTTATTAATCAAAGTTTGAAATGAGGAGTTTTTAGTAAGAAATTAAATCAATTGCATTGTTTTTGAAACAAGTGCATCATGATTTCCAAGTTCTCTTTATCGATTGCTTGTTCCCTTCTTATGTTCACTCACTGAGTTTTATACTCACATTTTTAAACTTCATGTTTTTAGATTCGAAGACAGTTGGGACTTAGATTGAGTGTCCACGTATGCTCATCCTCTTGGTAGGTTCTATGGCATCTTAGTAGTTGTACCTTCACCCACGGTCACTCTGCTGACGGTCAAGAGTCTGTTACCTGTGAACGCGTATATGTAATGTAATCCACTAGGATCCATGTTATAAGTTAAATATGTATATTTGATTACTGATGCCACTATGAGTTGGCAAACGAGTGATATTATTTTGACATAATAAAATGGTGAGTATTGGGTCACTATAAAATGTTACTGAAATATTTTTAGTTGAGAGTTACAATATGTGGTTTTAGAAATGATGGTTGGGATTAATGATTGGGATTGCTTAAATAGGCTTGCTTGGGCTTAGTGGGCTATGCCCATTGAGCCCATGCGCAGGACATAGCCTGAAATTTGGGCTGTGACACTGGCAAAGGGAGGCTGCAGCGCTGGTGGAAGTTGATGCACCATACTTAAACCCAAGGGCATGGCGTCACAACACCTAAGAAGGTAGGGTCGCGACGCAAGACATGTTACCAAAAATCTACATGTTTCAAGATCTTTAAAACTATGGCTTTTGAGGATTATTTAAGGGGTTCTTTTCCAGAGGTTTTCAAGAGGAGATAACAAGCATTTATTTTGGAGAAAAAGATCCAAAAACAAAGCAAGGAAGCAAGAGAATTTGAAAGAGAATTGAGATAGAAAAAGCTTTAAACTATTAGTTTCTCTCTACTTTTGTTTTTCTATTTTTTTCTTTGACTTGGATTAATGGTTAACTTTCTTTGGATGATGTCTTTAGTTAATATTATAAACTAATTTACTTTTTCTAGGATTATGATGGAACTCAACATGTAATTTGGATTTTTAATCTCTCTTTTGCTTATTTTCAATGGAACATGAATTGTTTATTCCAATTCTATGTTTAATGCTTCTAATTTCTTGATCACTAATTAGATTGATTTCGATATCTAAATAGAACTTGTCGAAGGGAGTTTAGATTAGGCCATGAATGGAATAACATGTGCTCAAATTCACTTAGTTGATTAGGTGATTTGATTTACATATAGGATAATCATATACCTATGTGTCACATGAAGCCAAGGATAGAGCACAAACTTAATGGATCTGTCTTTGGTTGAATTTACATAGATATATAGTAAATTAATTGAGATAGATATTTTTATGAGCACCTCGACAGAGACTTGTAAATAACTTAAGACTCTAGGTTAGCAATTCAATCCATTGGAATAAGTTTAAAGAGAGAAGAGGATTCAAATAAACTATTGAGGGATATCATAATCCTAGGCTTTTAATCTATTGATGTTCTAGTGAATTTTGCTTTTTAATTACTATACTTAATTTTTTAGTTTAATTTAGCTTTTAAATAATCTTTTAATTTAACAACATGGATAAAATTAGTTTGGCACAATTTTAGTATTTAGCTTAAGTTGGTGCAATTCCCTATGGGATTCGACACTCTACTTGCTTCTATATTACTTGTTGTGATATGTGCACTTGCATAAAGAAATTCAACAGCATTAAGCTATCAAAATGCCAACAACAAATCAACAACTAATTTACCTTGAAGTAATAAATCAGCAATAATGCTAGCAACATTCAAACAAATAATCATGGTTACAATAAGTCATAAATAAGCCCCAAAACCCTTAAGCAAATAGTAAAATTCAAGTAAGCTAAATCAAAAAATTTTCAATCCTTAAAAATTGAAATGTTACCAGCTTGGTTATAAATGAAATGAACAAGAGAAAAAAAAAAGATGAATGTTGGTTAGACAGGAGCTTCAACGGTGGCCAAGGGTGGCTGGATGGGTAAATGGGAGAAGTAGGAAATAGGTAAGGAAAGGAACTTGGAAGTGGGATGGTTGTGTGTTGGTTGGTGTGGGTCACTGGTCATCGTGGGTAGGTTTGTTGTTGATAGACGACAAACTTATGTGGGGTGAGCTGTCAGTCAGTAGGATCAAGTAGAGAGTGAAGGAGACAAAGAGGAGAAATAAAAGAAGAGAAAAGAGAGAAATGAGGGGAGAAATCCCATGTGGGGATTTTTATTTAATTATCGATAGACGATCTTGTTGGTAATTAACATAGGGGTATATAGAGGGAAAATCTTGCATGCGGATTGTAAGATTTATTACCGACTAAATCACTGATGGAATATTTTACCAATAATAAAAAAAGAAATACCAACAAAAATTTCATTGGCATGTTGATAACTCTATAATATAGAGTTATTTAGCCACATTTTGGGTTATTAATTTAGCTAATTCTTTGTATTTTAAGTAGTTTTTAAATAGCTTTTATATTTTTGGTTGATTAGTGTAAAGCCTATGAACTTAGTTTAATTCATGTAATTCTAGTTTGTTTTCATGTTGAAAGTCCTATTTTAGGCCAATGCTGATTTACTTCTTGTGGTGAAGGTTTTCAATTGCATAAAGTTCAATGATAATGAACTATGCAATTGAGACTAAGTGCAGTTTTCACTAAACATATTGTGGTAATTTAGACCTAAATTGAGCTACAGAGATCCAATCAATGTGATTATTAATCCATTGAAAAGATAAGAGAAACCACTAAAGCTTTCATGTTTACCATTTCACCCAGATCAGCCTTGAAGTAGGAGAAAATGACATTGCAAGATGAGGTGTTGCAATAGCTTTGCACCAAGTCAGTGTAAGTAGCAGCACCGCAACCTTGTAGAGCTCAAGGCTATAGCACCCATGCATGCAGCATGGCATCCATTAAAAAACCCAAGAAACCATCACCATAGTGCCTAAGGAGAAGCACCATAGTATCAGTTGAGAAACCAAAAAAAAAAAATAAAAGGTTAAAGCGCCGCTGCGCTCTAACGTGGACTATTAATGTGCAGCCAATAGGGAAATGAATTTTAAGGGTTTTTTAAAGGCCATAAATAGGTCTTTTTCAGCAGTTGAGAAAAGAGGTTTAGAAAGGCAATGAATGTTAGTGTTTGAGACAGAAGGAAAGGGTCTCCAACAAGAGAAAAGAGAATAAATCAAAGGAATTGAAGATCAAGAATCAAAATAGGCTTCAATATTTCTTTACTCTTCATTTCCTTCTTGTTATTTTGCTATAGAATTGATCTTTTCTCTTGATTTAGTTATGATTGCTGTAAAAATAATGATGAACTAATTTTTTTTATCTAGGATTATGGGTTATTTCATTATGTAGTTTGAATATTTGATTTTTTCTTGCTTAGTATTGATGGATGATGCATAGTTTATTCAATCCTATACGTATTGCTTTTCACTGCTTGTTCACCAGTTGAAATGTCTTGAATCTCTAAATGGAACTCAATAAAGATAGTTTAGAATAGACCATTGTTTTGAATAGCCTTTTTTTAATTCACTTTAGAATTAGCCAATAGTTTCATGTTTAGGATAAACATATACTTAAATACCTTAGGCAACTAAATTAGAACACGAACTAATGAACTTTTTCTAATTAATTTTCATAGACATATGGGATTAATTTGGAAAGGTATGTGTGCATGATCTCGATAAAGACGTGTACATAATATGGATTTTAGGTTAGCCATGTATTCAATTAATTTAAGTAAAGGAGAAGAATTAATTTAGATGAATTTTTGAAAAACACCATAATCATAGATCTTAAGTCAATATTCATATTAGCAAAATTATACTTTATTTTATTTACTTAATTTTGAGGTCATTTTGTGTTAATCAATCTTTCAAAATAAAGTGCTTGGGTAAGATATATTTTTTTTATAAATTTAGTACTTAGTAGGAATAGGTACAAATCTCTGTGGGAAATGATATCGGACTTACCTTTATATTACTTGTACGACCATGTGCACTAGCATGTATTAATCCCACTAACAATTTTTTCGTGCCATTGTCGGTGACTTGTTTCCTGTTTATATTTACTAATATTAAATTAAACAAATTATCTTAGACTAAGCTTTTTCTTTTTCTTTTGTGTTTTTCAGGTGTGTTTTGGCATTGTATACGTAGAGCTAAATACTTAGAGACTATCTCGTGTGACCTAAGGATCGAGCAGACATTTAAAGACTTAGATGAGAAAGTCAACAAGGTTTTGGTTCTTTTAATACAATGGATGAACAACCAAGAGAATGACAAGTCTAAGAAAGGGTAGTTGAGAAGAATCATTTATTAAGGGACTATGCTATTTCTCTAGTACAAGGTATCCCACCAAGCATCAAAAGGCCAACCATTTAAGCAAATAATTTCAAGATCAAGCCAGTCATCATCACTATGATGTAGACATCAGTCCAATTTGAGGGCTTTTTGAATGACAACCCAAACACTCACATATCTAATTTCTTGGAGATATGTGACACATAATGCCATTCAACTGAGATTATTTCCATTTTCATTGAGGGATAGAGTAAAGGTGTGGTTGAATTCATTACCGATTGGCTCAATCACAACATGGGATGACTTTGCCCAAAAGTTTCTTACAAAATACTTCCCTCTAGTGAAAACAGCCAAAATGAGGAATGATATCATATAGTTTGATGGTGAATCGATATATGAAGCTTTGGATAGATACAAAGACTTTTTTAGTTGTTGCCCACATTATGGTCTTCCGAAGTGGCTTCATGTTCAGACATTTTATAATGGATTATGCAACCAAGTTTAAGATAGAATTGAGGTCGTTGAAGGAGAATCCGTTATGGGAAAGATTATCGATGAGGTATATGACCTATTGGAAGAGATGGGATCATACAATTATCAATGGCCATTAGAGTGATCTATAGATAAGAGAGTAGTTGGAGTTCATGAGATTGATGCCATCAGGGCATAAGTTGCATAAATAGCTACTCTAACCAAAAAGTTTGACTCTTTAGTACTAATCTTGTTCAAAGTCCTTTTTTAGTGTGCAAACATTGTGGAGATGGACATGTCAGTGACTAGTGTCCAAGTGACATGTGGAAACGGTTCAGTTCATTGAAAATAGATAACAAAACAACCCCATCTCCAACACATACAATCCCAGATGGAGAAACCATCCAAACTTCTCATGGGGAAACAATTGAGGAGCATCAACTTGAAGACCAAACATACCACCTAGTCGTCAATAGCGAGTGAAAGCTTCCATTCTTGATAAAAGGCCATCTGTGGAGGAGTTAATGATGCAATCTATGGCCTGTTGGCTCCATTAGTTTTTGATGATAATAAAACATTCCCATTTATTTGTGTTTAACACCTTACTTGAGTGTGCAGGAAATTAATATATGAAATTAATTTATTAACTCTTCAAAGAGTATTTTTGATAGAAAAAGAGGGATAAAATAAACAAGATGTAACTGAATAACATGAAAGAAGCTTATTGGTGAAACAAGGAAGAATGTTGGTTGATCAAAGTTTCAAATTGAAGAAATGGCGGGCTGAAGAGTTTGAGAAACAGAATCAACTTAGTCCACCAAGACAGTCGACTAACTGCTCTCTGCCAAGATGTGCAAACCAGAAATAAAATCAACTTAGTCGACCAAGTCAATCGACTAAGAGCTCTCTGTCTACAATTTGAACCAGAGCACTACAAGACAAATTAACGGCTGGAACTCATCCTCAATTGTTTTCAACGGATATAAATTGCCAAACTACCATCAAAGGTGCATCTCCAAGTATAAAAGGGTCTTCCAACAATGAGAAACAAGTTTTGAGAAGCCTTGAATAAGATTTGAGCTATAGAAAGTAGAAAAAACCAGAAAAGCTTCACTGCATTTGTCTGCACTTAAATGCCTACTCTTTGCAATTGTATTTAACACTCAATCTTGTACCACTCAGATCAACCAGTGATCATAGGTACCTTCTTTTACTACTTCTCTTGTATTCTTAGAGTGAGGAAGTCACTCTAAGGGGTTGTTCAAGCTTGGGATAGCTTGATTGTTGTAGGTTGTGGTTGAGCCTTGGAAAACCACATTGGGTTTTATTTGAGCCTGTGAAGAACTAGTGTAAAAGATTGTGGCTGAGCTTGGTAAAAGCTATTGTAAAGCTTGGTGAAAGCTTGTGAATTTCACATGTCCATAGTGGATTTGTGGGAAAATCCTTGGTTGGATAATCAAGGTAGTGGATGTAGGTCTTGGACCGAACCACTCTAAATTGTTGTGCATCTTATACTCTGTTTTTATTTTTTTAAGTTCTAGAAATTAGTTTCCAATATTGTTAAGAGCCAAATTGTGCTATTCACCCCCCCTCTAGCACATATTATAGGGACCAACATGGCCAAGATAGACTCCCTCATCAATAGTCAGGCAGCATCATTGAAAAACCTTCAAAGGCAAGTTGCGTAGTTGCCAAGCACAATTAATAGTAGAGCTTAAGAGACATTGCCTAGTGACATTAAGACAAATTCGAGAATAAAGGGAAAAGAACATGTAAAAGCCATCACATTGAGAAGTGGAAAAGAGATTAAAGGCAATACTAAATGAGTTGACCAAGTGGAGAAAGAACCTTAAAATAAGACACAGGTAGTTAGTCCTAATAAGTGTAGTGTAGAGAAGGAAACTACAGTCACACCACCACCACCACCCTTTCCATAGTGATTCAAAAAATAACAACAAGAAAATCAAATTCATAAATTTATGGAGGTTTCAAGAAGCTACACATCAACATATCGTTCACAGAGGCTTTAGAGCATATGCCTTCGTATTTTAAGTTTTTGAAAGAGATATTGTTGAAGAAAATACGACTGGTGAGTTCGAAATAGTGGAACTCACTGAGAAGTGAACTGGAATCATTCAGAGCAAACTATTGCCTAAACTCAAGGATCCTTGTAGTTTTATAATACTGTGCACCATTGCGGCATACTTTTTACCATGGCATTGAGTGATCTAGAAGTTAGTGTCAACTTGATGCCACTGTGTATTTACAAGAAACTAGGTTTTGGAGAAATCAAGCCCACTGTAGTGACTTTACAACTTGTAGACCACACCATCACATATCATCATGGCATTGTAGAAGATGTTTTAGTCAAAGTGGACAAGTTCATATTTCCAGCTGACTTTATGGTACTAGATATGGAAGAAGACAACGAGGTTCCAATCATTCTAGGGAGACCTTTTTTACGTACTACTAGAGCACTCATAGACATAGAGAAAGGAGAGTTTACCTTAAGAGTCCAAGATCAAGAGGTAACTTTCAATACTTTTAAAGTTTTAAAATTTGCTAATGATCATAATGAGTGCTTTACAGTAAATGTAACTTTAGGTGAAAATGACTACTCCAATCAAATAAGATAGACGAAATACGATGAGATGTTTATGAGAATGCTAGAATTTACAAAGAAAAGACAAAAAGATGGCATGACAAAAAGATTGTTGAACGACATTTTAAGCCAAGTCAACATGTGTTGTTGTTGAATTCTTGTTCGAAGTTGTTTCTTGGAAAATTAAAGTCGATGTTGTTAGGACTGGTTCTCATCTCAAGAGTGTTTCCATATGGTGTCATGAAATTAATGGACCACACAACAAATGCAAAAATTAAAGTGCATAGGCATCAATTGAAGCACTACTAAGGGGTGACATAGATTGTCAACACCTTTCCATTAGTCTTTCTGATCCCAGCTGATCTGAAATGAAAGTCTAGCTAAAGACGTTGAAGAAAGCATTGCTTGGGAGGCAAACCAAGTTTTGTTTGCTTAAGAAATTTTTGGTTATCTGTTAATTATTTTTGTTAGTAAATCATTTTTGATTTTATTTTTTATATTACTAACTACATACTTTTATTTTCTTTTTATAGGTAAATAATAATTATAACAATTATTATTTTATTCAAAAAAGAGGAAATTGCCAACGCCGTGGGGCTGGTGCATCCTTTGGGTCCCATAGTGGAACCCGAGGCTAAGGCACTGCGGCATTACCCAAAGGGCATTGTAACACCCCACAAGAAAATTGTTTTCGTTTCCTAATTTAAGTCAAATACAATCATTGTGTGTGAACCATTAGGTTCCTAACATGTTGGCAATGGAATTGATTAATAACTTAATTGACTGATATAAACTTCAATCAATTAATTTATAATCAATTCCATAAACCAAGATTGGCATCTAGCAATGCATTATGGCCAACCAATTGTTAGGAGAGTCAAAGGGTTCTTTGACAACCTTTTAGTGTATGATTTATCAGTGTAATTCATTCCCTAATCATATATCTTGAAGATGATAAGATCTTGGTATAGTGTTTGCTCTTATGGACCTCCATATTCGTTCTTACAATTAAAGCATTCGCTTTATAGAGATTTGTGAAACCTTTTCATAATCTCCAAGTCACCTTGGCCAAAGACTTCAAGAAGATAATGTTAACCAAGTACTGATAAGATATGTTCTCTAAAACACTTTAGGTGATGATTCTTATCTTGATCACTCATATGCCTTTACATACTTCATGCTATACCTAAAAGCATCCTATTTAAGTATCATTGGTTAGGCACCCATAAGGATGAAATTAAAGCATAACACTCCACATATAAGACAACTCGGTGTCTCATGCTAAAGAGTATTTACATGACTGACACATTAGAAGTATTGCATAGACACTGGAGTGTATTACCAAATGCACTTTTCATGGCAAGTCATGTTTAGTGAACTTCCTCTCTTAGGCAAGCACCTGCATTATATTTTCAAGTATCTCTATACTGCAATATATGAGATCGATTGCTTACTTCCAAAGTAAGGAACATAAAATGTACCAGTCTCTAACCATCATTGATGCCCAATCTCAATGATACATCAACCAGGAACATTTTGAGATTATGCTTTGATACATAAGGATCTTACAACTGCAACCCATTATAGTTCCCTTGCAAGGCATATTAATCTCATGGACTTCATCCAATTAGACTTATAACTCATTATAATTAATATCTCATTGATGAAGAAAAACCTCTAATCATTCAATATGAATGATATCATTGCATGATTAGAACTAAGTCTTGACCAAGCCTCTAAAAGGTGGATTTTGCTAATTTAGTACAATGAAGGAAGAATTCCTAACAATGAATGGCGAAGTTGAATATAAAGATTAGAGTGTAAGCACAAAGAAGGTTTAGCTCAAGTAGGCTTGGTTTTGCTTGGTTTTCTCTCTTTTCTTTTGAAGACCATGATCTTCAAGAGTTTGACCATTTTTTTCCTTACTTTGAAATGCTTCCAAATAGTCCATTTTTATAGTTAAAGAAGTCTTGGAGCTGTTGAAGGTGATTAAAGCAAAAACTACCATTTTCCTTTTGAATGTTGTGTCTAATGGTCATCTATAGTCTAGTATAAAAGTTCTCTAGTCGATCTACTTCCAAAAAGCTTGTATTTTTTACATTAAAGCTTACAAGGTTGACTATAGCTTTGTCAAGGTCAACATCACTTCATTTCTTCACGATTTTTCCTCACTCTACCCATAAGGTCAACTATAAAATTTATAGGGTCGATTATGGCTATGTATTTTCAAGTTTCCTTGTTTGTTCTTGCTTATTTTGAAATAAGATCGACTTGCCTTGCTCTAGGATTGATTGGAGCTTTCTTTCTTCCAGATTCCTTAACATTTCAGCATGTAACTTTGGCCATATCTTCCTTGTGATCAAACGTTGAGTGATGACTGAGTTTCTTGACTTGAAACAAGCTTGGTGTAGTGTAGATTAATGATCTTGTGTCACGACCCGGAACCTCCCTCGGGCCCATGACAACTGCCGCGACGTTCCGATTGACACTCATTACTCAAAATGCCAACCGAAACCCCGCAAGGCTTACATATCAGTTTCTTTCCTTTCCTGTGAGCAATCGTTGTTAAACATTCCATTTTAAACAATTATCGGTCGTTTCCGGCTCAAATAAATCCAAAGAAATTTTTTTTAAAAGGATTTATAGACAAATATCACTATTCAAAATATTGATTAAAATATAGCATTTTTATATAAAATAATATTTATAGAAACACGTGTAAGAAATCTTTTGTAATGTGTAAGTAAAATAAATTCATACATACAAAAATTTACTAAGTTATAATGTATAATAATGGTTACAATGACAAGTGGCCCAAAATACACCCAGTGTTAGTGCTAGAAACCTACTGTCTGTGTGGTAGAGATGTCAACTGGAATCCTCGACAAAATAGGGTATCTACAAGCTACCATAGACCTGAAATGTTTGGAAATGAGGTAGGTGAGATTTTGCAATCCCAATGAGTAAATAAACATTATCATAAATATCTAAAGGCGAGTAAAATGGAGGTAAGTTTAAACAACAAATTACGAACCATTTCATAATATTTTCAATTTATTTCTTAAACCATAAAATATTTGTAATTTACCAAAACAATTGTTAAGGCCTATGTCTTTTATTAAAGACAAGGCTCAAGCCAAAACTAATCCTTAGGGATACCTTGGCTGAGGCATCTAACCGAGTCCGCCAAGGTTGTTATAACATTTACATGTGAAACACATTTTTATTTTTAAAACAAGCCTTTCCTTGGCGTTGGCCGAGTTACACATTCACGTGGGGGTTCAACGTGAAGTGAGCTCTAATACTACCCCAACAGTTACCCTTCTCTCCTCTACAACCGGAGTAACTATATAACCAAGTTTACCGTGCCCCTTTAATAGGCAGTCCACGAAAACCCGTCACTATAGTGACCAACCCACCAATTTTAATAAAATTTCGACAGTATAATGTGGCTTTTATTTATTTATCCAGCCTGCATAGTAAAACAGCTTACATAAATTTCCCAATACACTTACAAAATATAGCCACATATACTCATATCTCATAAGCCATTCATAGGAAAATATATAATTTTCAAGACAGTTAACAGCCTCCAATTACTCAATTTCATAATCAACCCAATATATCTTTATTTGTCACAGTTATTTGTAAAACATCAAAAATCCCGTTTTAATCTCGTTTTCATTTCATAAAATACATAAAGATCATTTAAAAATAAACTCTAGATAATTTACAATAATAATAAGTTTACTCACCGTTTGTACAAACTAATTGCTTTTTAGGTGCCCCGATAACTACTCGTCGGGTACGATTTTCTTACCTTTACCGGAAGGCTCTTTTCCTATACACATTGCAAAAATTTACTCAATTCATCACATTAATGCTAAATCACTATATATTTGACTTAAATCCTATACTAATGCATGGTATGAAATGCAATAGCAAAAAATGGCTTAAACGCGGTATTAACCTATTTTTGATACTTTACCCGATAAATTGCTACCACGCTCCATTTTAGCTCTAAATTGTCCCATTCTCTCTCCAACATTTCTAACCATTAAATATCAGCCAATAACCTTCTAAAATCACCAAAATCAGTTCACTTTCCTCCTTGAAAAATTTGGTAAAAAATGGGACATTTACTCGGTTAATTTTCCACTTTGTTTTTTATCACATTTAACCATTTTTCATCATTTTCTCTTCATTTCTCTTAGAATAAAAATCAGTTCATCATCATTGTACATCAATGCATATTCAGCCAAGGGTGGGTATTGTGAAAATTTAATGCTTTCTTGCCCAATTTAATTTCTAAACACATTTAACTAACTAAAACTACCAATTTAACTAAAAATCAAAACCTAAAAATTCCAAAATCTCTCCCCTAGCATTTCGTCCAGCCCTTGATGTCACTTTTAGATCTCTCTCCTCAAGCATGCTAAATGGAAACAAAGGCATAAGAAAGGTAGAAATCAAGCTAAAGTCGAAAAATCTTACCGTTAGACGTGCAAACGGGCGAAAAACGTGAATTCCCCTTAGAATTTTCTTGTTTCTCTTTGGTTTTTCTTTTTTTCTTCATTTTCTCTCTATTTCCTCTGTTGTTCTTCCTTATGGCCAGCCAGCACTTAAAATGGGGTTTAAATGGGCTGACTTTGCATTAAAATAGTATTATATCATTAAAAAAATGCCAAGTGTCACTTTCCCATTGGCCTATTTTTAAAATTTCATCCATTTGTTTCCAAATTTTCACCATACACTTGTCCCACATATCCATAGCTTAGATAAAATTCTCAGACTTATCCAAAGTCTCGATGGAGTAATTTTTGAAATTTACACTTTTACCCCCGTAAAAGTGAAAAATTATATTTTTGCCCAAAAAATTGAAAAATTGCCCATAGACATATTTTCATCCTTTATAATCATACCATTCTCCAATTTGTCAAATTTGATCTAAATTCTCTCAAAATCTCAAATTTTGTCCTCGAGTGATAAAATTACGATTTTGCCCCTACACTCCATAAATCACCAGAATTAAACTTTTTCACTTCCTATCATTAAATTATACTCCAAATAGTTAATCTTGTCACAAATTTCACTCCATTATCAAATTATTATCTTAGGTGGCAAAATGACGATTTTACCCCTGAACATCAAAATTTTTAATTTTACCCCTAATGAACCCTCGAACTCTGAACAATCATTTTTAGTCATTCCTTGACTATAAAATATTAAATTTTATCCTACGATTCCTATTTGAACTAGTTCAAGGTTAAATCAACTCAAGTGTACCGTTAGGTATGATACCGGGTTTCGTCTATTCTTAGGTGCTTTCTTAACATAATAACATGCGACTTAGCACATGTATGTCATTACATGTGTTTAGAGGGTCGGGTTTTACAATTCTACCCCCTTTAAAATAAAATTTTGACCTCAAAATTTCAGTTACCAGATTCGACAAATAGATGCGGGTATTGGTTCCTCATCTGATGCTCTACTTCCCATGTCATTTCCTCCATTCGAGCACTTTTCCACAACACTTTGACCATTGAAATACTCTTGTTCCTCAGTACTCGATCCTTTCGATCCAAGATACTCACAAGTTGCACCTCAAACTTCAAATCGTCATGCAACTCGATCGGAGGTGCTTCGAGGATGTGAGAGGGATCTGGTACATATTTCTTAAGCATGGAGACATGGAAAACATTGTGGATCTAATCTAACTCCGGAGGTAGTTCTAGTCTATACGCCACTGGCCCAATTCTTTCAATAATACGAAAAGGTCCAATGTATCTAGGATTGAGCTTTCCTCGCTTTGCAAACCGGATCACACCTTTCATTATCCAACAAGATATCATAATTTACCACAATAATATAATCAAATAAAACTTAATACCACAAAGCATTCAGATTATTACCTTTCTAAGGAGAAACCTTAAGAAAAACTCTATCATCGATCTCAAACTCCAAGTCTTTTCTCCGTTTATCTGCATAGCTTTTTTGCCTATCCTGGGCTACCTTTAGCCTTTCTCGTATAACCTTGATCTTGTCATTAGTTAAATCGATCAATTCCACACTAACTAACTTTCTTTCACCCACTTCATCCCAACAAAGTGGAGTACGACATTTCCTTCCATATAAAGCTTCGTACGGTGCCATACCAATGCTAGATTGGAAGCTGTTGTTGTAAGCAAATTCCACTAACGACAAGTGTCTATCCCAACTCCCAAGAAAATTCATGACACAAGCCCTCAACATATCCTCCATAGTCTGGTTAGTCCTCTCTGACTGACCATCTGTCTGTGGGTGAAAAGCAGTGCTAAATTTCAATTTGGTTCCGAGAGCTTTTTGAAATTTCGACCAAAATCGAGAAGTCAATCGAGGATCTTGGTCTGACACTATAGAAACGGGGAACTCCATGCAGCCTCACAATCTCATCAATATAGAGCTGAGCCAGCTTCTGAATAGAGTATGTACTATGGGCAGCTAAAAAGTGAGCGAACTTAGTCAACCGATCTACGATCACCCAAATTGCATCTTTTCCCCTCTGTGTCCGTGGCAGTCCCAAAACAAAATCCATAGTTACATGCTCCCATTTCTACTCGGGAACAGGTAAAGATTGAAGTGTACCTGCTAGCCTCTAATGCTCTGCCTTAACTTGCTGACATATGAGACACTTTGCTACAAATTCTGCTACATCTCGCTTCATACCTTGCCATCAATAATTCTCCCTGATAGTCCTATACATCTTGGTGTTTTTAGGATGTAATGCATAGGCAGATGAATGGGCTTCTTCCATGATCGCTTGCCTTAACTGGTTTCCCTCAGGAACACAAACTCGGTCTCTAAACATCAAGACGTTATCCTCTCTAAGTCTGAACTCACTAACTCCCCCATCGGTCAATTTTTGAATTTCTTTCCTTAACTCATCATCAGACCTCTAAATGTCCTTGATCTGATTAAGTAACGAAGGTCACGCAATGAAGTTTGCCAATAAGGATCCATCCTCACCATTTCTCAACTGGACCCCAAGAGATTTCATCTCTAATAATGCTGGAAAATAACAACTCTGAAATGCTGCTAAAGACGATGAAGACTTACGACTTAAGGCATCAGCTACAACGTTCGCCTTTCCCGGATGATAATCTATCACCAAGTCATAATCTTCTATCAACTCCAACCATCGCCTTTACCTCAAATTAAGCTCCTTCTAAGTGAGCAAATGTTTTAAACTCTTGTGATCCGTAAATATCTGACAATGCTCACCATACAAGTAATGCCTCCAGATTTTTAAAGCAAACACCACTGCTGCTAACTCTAAATCGTGGGTAGGGTAATTTGTTTCATGCCTCTTTAGTGGTCTAGAAGCACAAGCCACAACTTTTTCATTCTACATCAGCACACACCCTAACCCCAACTTAGATGCATCACTGTACACCACAAATCCCTTACCACTCACAAGAAGTGTTAAAATGGGAGCGGAGGTTAACCGATTTTTTAGCTCCTGAAATCGATTCTCACAAACATCATCCCACTCAAACTTAACTCCTATACGAGTTAGACGGGTCAAAGGAGCTGCTATTAAGGAAAACCCCTAAAAAAACCTCGATAATAACTGGCTAATCCGAGGAAACTACGAATCTTCGTCACTGTTTTAGGTTGCTCCCATTGTAAAATTGCCTCTATCTTCTTGGGATCAACATATATTCCAACTCCCGTTACTACGTGTCCCAAAAATACCACTTCCTGTAACCAAAACTCACACTTCAAAAACTTTGCATACAACTATCTTTCCCGCAAAGTCTGTAATACTATACACAAGTGGTTAGCATGCTCATCATTATCTCTCGAGTAAACCAAGATATCATCAATGAACACAATAACAAACTTGTCCAAGTAAGGGTGGAACACCCTGTTCATGAGATCCATAAAAGTTACTGGTGCGTTAGTTAACCCGAAAGGCATGACCAAGAACTCATAATAACCGTACCGAGTCCTGAACGTTGTCTTGGGTACATCCTGTTCTTTAATCTTCAACTGATGATACCCAGACCTCAGATCAACCTTAAAAAATATTGTAGCTCCCTATAATTGATCGAAAAGATCATCAATCCTCGATAACAGATACTTGTTCTTAATGGTCATTCTGTTAAGCTGTCGGTAATCGATACATAACTGAAGTGTACCGTCTTTCTTTTTCACAAATAAAACTGGTGCTCCCCATCGAGATATACTAAGGCGTATAAAACCCTTGTCCACCAACTCTTGCAATTGTACTTTCAACTCCTTCAACTCTGCTGGAGCCATTCTATATAGAGGAATAGAGACAGGTGCGGTACCCGAAAGTAAATCAATAGTGAATTCGAACTCACGATCGGGAGGAAGTCTTGGTAATTCATCAGGAAATACATCAGGGAACTCACTTACTACAGGGACATTCTCTAACTTAGGTTCCTCCCTCGATATATCAATCACGTGAGCCAAGTATGTCGGATATCCCTTTCGCACCAATTTCAAAGCTTTGAGGGTCAAGATTACACAAAACGGTAATACTTGACGTTCCCCCGTAAATACAACTTCTGCTCCCTCTAAACTCCAGAGAATCACTTCTTTCTTAAAACAATCCACCTTTGCTCGATGAGTGGACAACCAATCCATACCTAAGATCAAATCAAAGTCTCGAATCTCCAAAGAGATTAAATCACCCATAAATTCTTCTTCCCCAACTTTAATACCACAATCCCTATAATAAGTATTTCTTACTAACCACTCACCTAGAGGAGTATGCACTACAATCTCTTCCTCTAATGGTGACAGGTTCCTATATGAGAATGATGCAAATGATACGCTAACGTATGATCTATCAGAACCCGAATCTATCAAAACATGTGCATCTCTATCAAACACAATCATAGTACTTGTCACTATGCTAGGTCGAACTCAGGCTTCATCCTCAGTCACTACAAAGACCCTGGTCAAAATCTGAGGCTGCGGTCTGAAAGATGGCTGCTCTGGGGTATTACTCCCCATGCTTGATCGTGTTGCTGGGCCCTGTTTGGACTGTGATCCCGAAGTGTCTCTCCGCGGTATACTAGGATGAGTCGAAGGAGTAGAAGTAGTTACTGTACCCCGTCTCAATTGAGGATAATCTCTCCTGATATGCCCCTATTGGCCGCATTGAAAACACTTTACAAGCTGTCTACATGACCCAACATGAAATCCTCCGCAATTACGGCATCTGTCCAATCCTCCTGAAGTCTTCCCTTGACTACTCATCACTGGCCCATCAAATCTAGAAGATCTCGACTGTGACTGCTGAGATAGAGGTCTAGTGGATGCCACAGATGGTGAGGTAGTACTTCCTGCAGTAGATGTCGAATCTCTGCCTCTCTTTGAAGACTGACCCGGGAACGTAGGCAGATTCTTTCTCTTTGCGAACTCAACTCAGATCCGTTTATTCTCAGTGGCGAGCTTCTCAGCCGGTAAGGCCATCTACACAACTTCCTTATATGGCTCCCTACCAGTCACTGTCATCCGTTCCCTGATCTCATTACGGAGCCCTTCCTCGAAATAATTGGCTTGATCCTGCTCAAATTTCACTAGATCTGGCACATATAACATCAACTCGTTAAAATGAGTCTCGTACTCCTCTATAGTTAGATTTCCTTGTTTCAACCTCAGAAATTCTCTTTTCTTTTCTTTCTGATGAAAGTATGTAAAATACTAACCATCAAATTCTCTGAGGAAGTCAAACCATGTCTGAGGAGTAGTGGAACTGGACTTCACCGAATTTCACCAAGTACGAGCCCTCTTCTCTAGTAATCTAGTAGCCACCATTAGCTTCATATCGTCATCTAATCTCATATCAGAAAGAGTCTCCGAAACTTGATTAACCTAATCCTTAGCTGCGGTCGCATCCAACTCACCAGTAAACGAGATGCAACCCAACTGTCTAGCTTCCTTCAACTTCTTAAAAATGGAGATGTCCGATGTCTGGGGTGGAATAGAAGGTGGTGGTATTGGGGCTGTTATAGGGGAATCAGCGGGTGGAACTGGACTAGCTTGAGCTTGGCCTGCAAGAGCAGCAAGAAAAGCCGCTAATGCCTGAGCTACCTCGGGTGTCATGGCAAGTACGCCAGGAGTAGCAACAGGTGGTGGAGGAGGTATAGGAATGTTCGTAGATTCAGCAGTAGGAACTGCTCTAAAAGAAGACGCAGTCGACTCCTCTTCTATAGAATCCGGTCAACTTTGTCTAGGGCGACCTCTTCCCCTACCGATAGATCTAGTAATAGGTGGTAGCTCACATCGAGGAGGCATAATGATCTACAAAAAGAACGGAATTGGTTTAAACAACTTAAGACTCTATATGCAACTACATGCAACTAACTAATCTTAATTGGGCCACACTAACATTGTAAATTATTTGAAAAAATAATTTTAAATCCAAGAACTTTAAAAATCAAAAACTTCTTTCCAAACCATAAGCTTTTAAACCAAAAGCTCTAATACCAACTGAATTGTCACGACCCAGAACCTCCCTCGGGCCCATGACAACCGTCGCGACGTCCCGATTGACACTCGTTACCCGAAATGGCAATCGAAACCTCGCAAGGCTTACATATCAGTTTCTTTCCTTTCCTATGAGCAATCGTTGTTAAACATTCTATTTAAAACAATTATCGGTTGTTTTCGACTAATATAAATTCAAAGAAAAATTTTTTTAAAAAAGATTTGTAGACAAATATCACTATTCAAAATATTGATTAAAATATAGCATTTTTATATAAAACAATATTTATAGAAACACATGTAAGAAATCTTTTGTAATGTGTAAGTAAAATAAATTCATACATACAAAAATTTACTAAGTTATAATGTACAATAATGGTTACAATGACAAGTGGCCCAAAATACACCCAGTGTTGGTGCTAGAAACCTACTGTCTGTGTGGTAGAGATGTCAACTGGAATCCTCGACAAAATAGGGTATCTACAAGCTACCACAGACCTGAAATGTTTGGAAATGAGGTGGGTGAGATTTTGCAATCCCAATGAGTAAACAGACATTATCATAAATATCTAAAGGCGAGTAAAATGGAGGCAAGTTTAAACAATAAATTACGAACCATTTCATAGTGTTTTCAATTTATTTCTTAAACCATAAAATATTTGTAATTTACCAAAACAATTGTTAAGGCTTATGTCTTTTATTAAAAACAAGGCTCAAGCCAAAACTAATCCTAGAGGATACCTTGGCCGAGGCATCTAACCGAGTCCGCCAAGGTTGTTATAACATTTACATGTGAAACACATTTTTATTTTTAAAACAAATCGTTCCTTGGCGTTGGCCGAGTTACATATTCATGTGGGGGTTCAACGTGAAGTGAGCTCTAATACTACCCCAACAGTTACCCTCATCGCCTCTACAATCAGAGTAACTATATAACCGGGTTTACCGTGCCCCTCGAATA
This sequence comes from Theobroma cacao, assembly GCF_053813885.1. NCBI lineage: Eukaryota > Viridiplantae > Streptophyta > Magnoliopsida > Malvales > Malvaceae > Theobroma > Theobroma cacao. The sequence goes on from NC_142642.1 coordinate 9,847,771, forward strand.
GGCAGTCCACGGAAACCCGTCACTGCAGTGACTAACCCACTAATTTTAATAAAATTTCGACAGTATAACGTCGCTTTTATTTACTTATCCAGCCTACATAGTAAAAACAGCTTACATAAATTTCCCAATACACTTACAAAATATAGCCACATATACACATATCTCATAAGCCATTCATAGGAAAATATATAATTTTCAAGACAGTTAACAGCCTCCAATTACTCAATTTCATAATCAACCCAATATATCTTTATTTGTCACATTTATTTGTAAAACATCAAAAATCTCGTTTTAATCTCGTTTTCATTTCATAAAATACATAAAGAGCATTTAAAAATAAACTCTAGATAATTTACAATAATAATAAGTTTACTCACCGTTTGTACAAACTAATTGCTTTTTAGGTGCCCCGATAACTACTCGTCGGGTACGATTTTCTTGCCTTTATCGGAAGGCTCTCTTCCTAAACACATTGTAAAAATTTACTCAATTCATCACATTAATGCTAAATCACTATATATTTGACTTAAATCCTATACTAATGCATGGTATGAAATGCAATAGCCAAAAATGGCTTAAACGTGGTATTAACCTATTTTTGGCACTTTACCTAATAAATAGCTAACGCGCTCCATTTTAGCTCTAAATTGTCCCATTCTCTCTCCAACATTTCTGACCATTAAATATCAGCCAATAACCTTCTAAAATCACCAAAATCAGTTCACTTTCCTCCTTGGAAAATTTGGTAAAAAATGGGACATTTACTCAGTTAATTTTCCACTTTGTTTTTCTATCACATTTAACCATTTTTCATCATTTTCTCTTCATTTCTCTTAGAATAAAAATCAGTTCATCATCATTGTACATCAATGCATATTCAGCCAAGGGTGGGTATTGTGAAAATTTAATGCTTTCTTGCCCAATTTAATTTCTAAACACATTTAACTAACTAAAACTACCAATTTAACTAAAAATCAAAACCTAAAAATTCCAAAATCTCTCATCTAGAATTTCGTCCAGCCCTTGATGTCACTTTTAGATCTCTCTCCTCAAGCATGCTAAATGGAAACAAAGGCATAAGAAAGGTAGAAATCAAGCTGAAGTTGAAAAATCTTACCGTTAGACGTGTAAACGGGCAAAAAACGCGAATTCCCCTTTGAATTTTCTTGTTTCTCTTTGGTTTTTCTTTTTTTCTTCCTTTCCTCTCTATTTCCTCTCTTGTTCTTCCTTATGGCTGGCCAGCACTTAATATGGGGTTTAAATGGGCTGACTTTTCATTAAAATAATATTATATCATTAAAAAAATGCCACGTGTCACTTTCCCATTGGCCCTTTTTTAAAATTTCATCCATTTGTTTCCAAATTCTCACCATACACTTGTCCCACAAATCCATAGCTTAGATAAAATTCTCAGACTTATCCAAAGTCTCGGTGGAGTAATTTTCAAAATTTACACATTTGCCCCTATAAAAGTGAAAAATTACATTTTTACCCAAAAAACTGAAAAATTGCCCATAGACATATTTTTCATCCCTTATACTCATACCATTCTCCAAATTGTCAAATTTGATCTAAATTCTCTCAAAATCTTAAATTTTATCCTCGGGTGGCAAAATTACGATTTTACCCCTACACTCCAAAAATCTCCAGAATTAAACTTTTTCACTTCCTATCATTAAATTATACTCCAAATAGTTAATCTTGGTCAAAAATTTCACTCCATTATCAAATTATTATCTTAGGTGGCAAAATGACGATTTTACCTCTAAACATCAAAATTTTCAATTTTATCCTTAATGAACCCTCGAACTCCGAACAATCATTTTTAGTCATTCCTTGATTATAAAATATTAAATTTCATCCTACGATTCCTATTTGAACTAGATCAAGGTTAAATCAACTCAAGTGTACCGTTAGGTACGATACTGGGTTTCGTCTATTCTTATGTGCTTTCCTAGCATAATAACAAGCTACTCAGTGCATGTATGTCATGATATGTGTTTATAGGGTCAGGTTTTACATCTTGAATACTTTGAGATAAACCCCACCACTTTTGAACATCTTAAGGATAAATTCTAGAAGGATTATAAACTCATATAAGTAAATCATACAAGCTTATAGATATAGTTCAATAACTTTAAGAATCAAGCTTGTAATTATGTAAGAACAAATATATGAGAGTTAAATCATTTCAGAAACTTGTCAAGAATCACTCAAATAATGTTTAAGCAAATTTGATTATTTTGTCATAATCAAAACTATAATCATTTTAAAGCTAACACTTGGACTATTGTTTTAGAAGAATGCTATTGTGTTGCAGATATTCATAGAAATTTGATTTTAGTTTGAAAACATGGACTTGGTGGATTTTTTTAAAATTTACTACCAAACTTATAGTTAAATTTAATAAAAAATTTCTAGTTTTTTGTTTTCTAAAGGATGGTCTTTATTTTGTTAGTCCTATTGATAATTCCATAAACAATATTGTGAATGGTGCTAGTTCCAATGTGTTGTCCTTAAAAAGGAAAAATGTAAATCCAATTTAAATATGGCATTTAAGACTTGGTCATATCAATATTGATCGCATAAACAAATTGGTTAAGAATGGATCCTTAAATTTGTTACAAGTTGAACCTTATGCAACGTAACACCCCCAATTTTTGTTAATGTTATCCATGTACAATGCTGGAATAGCTTATGGGTTGATGTGACCTTGATGTGTATGATTATGAATTCATGGAATGCCTATGTTCTTAGAGAGATTGTGAGACCCTGTCAAGCTCGATTAAAAAACGGTATTGTACCGAGTGGTACAACTAAGTTAAATCGAGCCTTGAACTAGTTCAAATAGAAATTCTAAGAGGAATTTGAAAATTTTAAAACCAACAGAATGGCTTAGAATAGTGATTTGGAGTTCAAGGTCCAGTTTGGAGTCCATCAGAAAATTGACCAATTAGGGACAAAACGGTCATTTTACCATTTGATGATAAAATGGAGATTTTTAGCCAAGATTTGATCACATTTGACCAAGAATAATTATATGAAACATAATTATGATTATTGGAGTATAAAATGATGTTTAGCAGTGAAAAATTGTGATTCTCGATATTTATGGAGCACAAGGGCAAAATGGTAATTTTGCCACTAAAGGACTAAACGAAAATTTTTTTAAACAATTTTTGCCCCATTTGGTTAATATTGATCAATATTAGTGTTATTTTAGGTTGAAAAGTAGAAATAATGAGATTCTGGTACATTTCAGAGTAAAAGGGCAAAATAGTAATTTTTTGCCCCAGAGGCAAATCGGTAAATTTTTCACCCCAGCACTTGTCAAGACCAAGGGATTTTAATTGTGCTAGGATTGGATAAATACCAGAATATTTTTGGTGGAAAATTAAGAAGAAAAAGTCAAAAAGTTAAAAATTGGGCCAATAAGCATGTGACACATGGCATGCTTGATTATTTTATTATTTTCTATAGAAATCAGCCCATTAAATCCCCAATTCCCTCACCATAGTCGGCCTAGACATCCAGCAACAAGAAAAAAGGAAGAACAAAAGGAAAAACAAGAAAACCTAGGTGGAAATTCAAAGAAAAAGTGAAGAAATCAAGGAAACAAGCTAAGTAAGTTAAAATTTCTTTAATTCTCCTTGATACCTAGCTTACCCATGCTTTTGTTCCTGATTTCCATGGTTGAATATTGAGTTATCATGATGAATTCAATTCTGAAAAATGGGTATGGAAGAGGAATTGTTGTTGGAATAATTTGATTTTAGACTATGTTAGTGTTTAGGGATAGTTAAGCATGGTTATAAACAAAAACACAAAAGAAATATTCAATCTCTCTAGGGTTCCTTGTTGGCCGAACCATGAGGGCTGAATATCAATGGGGGATTGTTTTTATTTCAAGGAAAATGGCATGGAAAATGATGAAGTAAGGTGAAACGATTATGTAGAAAAAAATTCGATGCTAGTACACCAAATGACCAAATTTTTTCTATAAGGAATTGTGAGGGTTCTAATGCTGAATTTGGCTTTATTTAAATGTATGTGGTAAATTAAGGTATTAGAGGAGAAATGAATTAATTTGGAGGTGATTTTGACACAATCGCCGATTAATCGGGTGATCGGTCGAATTTAATCGATACCGTGATTAAGCGGTAATCGGACATATTTTTGCATTTACATATCAAGCATTAGTAGTTTAAATTAATTTATATAAATTTAGGGACAATATAGTAAATTCCTCGACTTTGTTATTTGTCAAGGTGGTGAGACGTCCGGAAAAGGCAAAGGAATTACGCCTGAGGACTATTAGTCAGAGTTCACCCGGAATCCGGATTTTCGACACTTGTGAGTGGACTGCCTATCAAAATTGTTTTGGGAATATGACTATTTTGAACAAAGTGTTTGAATGATTTTATGCAATTTTTCATGAAAATGAATGCCTTGGGAACAAGCTTTTGAAAAAAAGGTTTATGTTATGAAATGTGGTTATTATGGATTTCTATGTGGCTGCATTATGTTGATATACATATATGCTTGAATATAATATTGTGTAATTATGTTGACTCGGCTATGTGCGAGTAGGGAGTGCGCATAAGCCGAGGATGACCTGGTTATGTGCGAGTAGGGAGTGCGCATAACCCGGTGATGACCCGGTTATGTGCGAGTAGGGAGTGTGCATAACTCGGTGATGACCCAGCCATGTGCGAGTAGGGAGTGCGCATGAGCTGGTGATGATGATGATGAGCTGGTGACGATGATGATGGGTTGGTGAGATGATGATGATGGGTATATATATATATACATATGTAAATGTGTGTGTTATAGCAAATTGATGGACAATGATTTATGGTTGTAATGTACGTGAAATTTGACACATTATAATTTGAGAATTTTCATGAATTTTATGTTGATTTTATTAGTTTTGCAGGATGGCGTTTTGTTGAGTGAGAAAAAATGTTTCTCTTGTTGCTCTGTTTTCATTGCAGCGAAATTCATGCTCGCTGTAGCGAAAAACTCTCGGGTTTGGAGGGGTTTTAAATAGGAATGAACTAAATTGCATTGTTTCGAAACAAGTGCTTCTGATTTTAAATTCTCCCTAATTGTTGCTTGTTCCCTTCCTTGTTCACTCACTGAGTATTGTACTCACGTTTTATAAATATTCATGTTTTCAGATCAGGTGACTATTGGACCCTAGATCGAGGAGTCCTCGTAGTGCATCTCCTGGGTATGTGTCTGGCATTCGATAGTAATCCCTTTTATTGTAAATGTCTCCGCTGGAAGTCATGGGTCCTTTTGTATTATGAATACAATCTAACAATGTGAATATGTGTATGCAATGTAAATTGCTAAATACATGACTGGTATAGTGCATGTATATTATTATCGATAATGCCATTGTGTTTTGGCTATGTTCACACCCGAGAAAAGGTGTGTGTGTATGCATGATATGATAAATTTGTTAAGCAAAGGTAAATGGATAGGCTTGCTTGGGCTTAGTGAGCTATGCTCATTGAGCTCATGCGCCGGTCATTGCTCGGGAAATTGGGTCGTGACAGAGATCGTCATGAAATGTATGAGTGTGTAAAAGCTCAAATGATGTTGCCCATACACTTGGCCATGCATGATACAGTGCATATGTCACGACTCAATTTTTGGGCCATGACTGGGGCATGGGCCCAATGAACGTAGCCCACCAAGCCCAAGCAAGCCTATTTATATGATCTGTTTATCATTCCATCAAAGTTGCTAAAGTCACATTTCATAATTTCAGTTCGAAATATTGATAACAATTGCCAACTCGTCGTGGCATTACCAATCAAATATACATATAAGGTCTAAAGCATACATCTTAGTACTTTACGTCATATGTACTTATTTACAACAAAAAAATGACTCTGGGCTTCCAGCGGAGTGACCAAGGTAAAGATACGGCTACGAAATGCCAAGATACCTACCAAGGATACGAATCTACGAGAACACCTCGACCTAGTTACTGGCTGCCACTTGATCTGAAAACATGAAGTTGAAAATGGAGAGTATAAACCCAGTGAGTGAATAAAGGAAGGGAACAAGCAAACGGTAAGGAACATTTAAAGAAATCATGATGCACTTATTTCAAAAACAATGCAATTTAGTTTGGTTTTTATTAAAACCACTCATTAAATCGTTAATGAGTTAATCCCTTGATGATGAAAGATCCATATATAACAAAGAATTTGAAGAATGAAAGCTTTAGTAATATTTGAACAAGTCAAATGAAATGATGGGTCCTCGCTGCAGCGAAAATTTGGCTCAAATTATCAACTGGCCGAGGGTTTCTCACCAAACCCCCTCATTTCAAACTTAATTAATTAATTACTTGATTTTGGAAGTCCATGCTCAACCATGATATGAAAGAAATGAAAAATATGGCAAAAACCAACAAGGTAGTATGCTGGATAGAAAGTTTCTTGCTGCAACGAGAATGGATTCTTGTTGCAGCGAGTTACAGGCAGCAGAAACAAAATGTTTCTCGCTGCAGTGAGAATCAAGCCATTGTAACCCTCCAAACTCGAGGGTTTTTCATTGCAGCGAGAATGAATCTCGCTACGGCGAGAAACAGGACACCAATAGCAAATTTTCATTCTCTCAAGGAAAGGCCATTTAGCTACAAAGACAAAATCAACTTGAACATGCTTAGAAATTCCCAAGGCTTAACATGCAAGATTCACATGTATTACAACAATATACCATACTCATGAACTTTCTATAACACACATATTTATCTATATATATATGCACATCATCATGTATACCATCCCACCATCATCAGCTCATGTGCACTTCCCACTCGCACATAGTTGGGTCATCATCAGCTCATGTGCACTTCCCACTCGCACATAGTTGGGTCATCATCAGCTCATGTGCACTCTCTGACGCACATAGCTAGGTCATTATCAACTCATGTGCACTCCCACACGCACATAGCCGAGTCATCATTATCTCATAATAAAAAACATCCAATGCATATTATACATATGAACATATTGTGATAACACATGAACCATTATATGGCACACTTTCAGAAGATAGAAACATTCACCAAAGGCTTATTCCCTAGGTAAATTTTTAAGGAAATGTTGGATAAAATCATTCAAATGTTTTGTGCAAATACATTCGCATTCCCAAAAAAATTTTGAAATGCAAGTTCACTCACTGGTATACGTTAAATCTTTACTCAACTCCAACTTCCACTAATGGTCCAAATGGGGTGGTGGGGCTCCGTTGGAACCTATCATCACATTAGCATCATCACCATCAACCCAACTCGGCATTAATACTATTCCAAAGCTGTTTTCTGAATTGAGTTCTACTAGTCATTCCTACTAGCTTTCAACTACCATTAAATGACTAGTATTTGCACTACTCTAGTCACACTAAAACTGATTAAAAAATCTCAACAATAAAACACTCACAAATCAAATTACTAGACATTATCAACAACTAAAAATAAATTTTAATTCACTACTCACCTTGGTAGGTTTGTAAATTTGAAATTCTTTCTAATAATTTTCAAACTATTATAGAAACTCCCTCTTTCTCTCTCTAAAACACCTAGCTAGTGAGAGAGAATATGGAAGTAAGACCTTTCAAGGGTTTTAAAGTGAGAGAGTGAAAGAGCACAAAGGTTCTATGAAAGGGTACACAAAAGCATGAAAAGTGGAGCTAGCTTGAGAGAGTTATGGAAGCTTGAAGAGAACTCCCATGGAGGATGAAGAAACGTGAGAGGGAAGAAGAAAGAAGAAAAAACTGTTGGAGAATGAAGAAGCTGCTGGAAGAAAAGGATATTTATAGCTAGAGCTTATCCAATTTCCACTTAAATTACGAAAATGCCCTCAACAAGTTAGCTTGTTCTCCTCCAATCCTTTGTGCAATCTTTTTACTTTTTTTACTCTGAAACAAAGTCTAGAATGGTCTAGAAATACTCGGGGTTCACCAAACCTTAAAAATTTTGACCCGAAATGAAAAATGATAATTTTGCCCCTACCATGGAAATCATCATTATTTTTATTTCCTTTGTCATTTACCCTTATTTTCATCATTCATTTATCCCTTAGCCTACTTAGGCCTTAATATTGTTTGAAAGCATACTTCTAGGGGCTCATTAAGTAAATGACGAAATTACCCCTAGTCTAGGTTATCGCGTTTACACCAAGTTACGAGGCTATAGAGGTCGAGGTCTCACATTCTCCCCCACTAAAAGAAATTCGATCCCCGAATTTAAATTCAACTATAAGATAGCGTACCTCTAAGCATCAAAAAAGTGTGGGTATTTTGTTCGTATTTCCTCCTTGGCTTCCCACGTTACCTCTTCACTAGTTTGATTTCGCCAAAACACTTTGTCACAGCCTAATTTTCGAGCCATGACCGGCGCAAGGGCCCAATGGGCTCAGCCCACTAAGCCCAAGCAAGCCTACTTAATTGATCTTATACATTAATCCATATTCCTTTAGAATCCAAAGCTCGAAATGTTCAAATACCGTTTCTTTGAAAACGATTCATAAAACCCAATCATACATTCATAATGGCATCATCCACCAATATATTCATAAATAGATTAACAATGACTCTTAATGTTCACATAAAATATTCATATACACATAATTAAACCTTGACCGTCAGCAGAGTGACTTTAGGCACGATTGATAACATGTAATGTCACATTAAACCTACCGAGCAATGTATAGGGAGGAGTGCCTCGCCCTAGGATACAATCACCTTTAACTTAGGAAACCTAAAACATGAATTTTAAAAACGTGAGTATAAACTCAATGAGTGAACATAGGAAGGGAACAAGCAACGTTGAGGAAGGTTTAGAAATCGTGATGTACATATTTGAAAACAATGCAACTTAGTTCACGTTCTTATTAAAATCCCTCCATCAAACCCTTGGTTATTAAATCATTTCATAATAAAGGAACCATATTTAGCATGAAATTGGAAAGAGAAAATTTTCAGCAATCATCCAAGCAAGGTAGTATAAACAAAATGTTTCTTGTTGCAATAAAATCAACTCACAAGAAAATGGGAAATTTTCAAGATTCATCATGCCATATAATCACATAGTATAATCATAATCTTTCTATTGTATATACATATACTTAAGCATATATCAATTAGTGTACCACCACATCTCATCCAGCTCATGTGCATCATTACCGGCATGTGCACTGCCCACTTCGCACATTCACGATTGTAAATATCACAATAGCATCATTATCGATATGTGCACTACCCACTCTGCACATGCACGGTTGTGAATATCACGATAGCATCATTACCGGCATGTGCACTGCACACTCTGCACATGCACGATTGTAAATATCACGACAGCATCATTACTAGCATGTGCACTGCCCATTCCGCACATGCATGGTTGTAAATATCACGACAGCATCATTACCGGCATGTGCACTGCCCACTCCGTAGATGCACAGTTACATCAATTATACAAAATTACTTAAGAATATATATGTATCATATATCTTTATATCCCTATCAGTGTCATATAGAAGTACATAGATTCATCACAATCATGTTCTACATCACAAAAACATTTCACTAAAGGCTTGTTCCCATGCAAGTTTTTGAAGAAAAACTAACAAAACATTTTAGGGGATTCAATCAAACATAAATGTGTATATCCCAAAACATTTTAATGCAAGTTCACTCACCTTACTATAGTGGGATATTACATCGCTATTTGATCGGAGGTGTGTCTAACTATGTTCACTGGCTGGTCGCTCGTTATTTACTCTGGCAAGCCACCACAATACTCTAACCTTATCTTTGCACTTCCTAACAATAATACAAACTCAATATATTTAATTATATATGTATATGGGCAGCACTTCAATCAATTTATCCTTACTCAAATTTATATTTTTCATCCTATCATGAAACCATATTCAACTAACTCACATCTTAACACATTTTTACCAAACTAACTTATATCCATTGCTTACGAAATTCCTTAGATTATATCACCGGCAACTTATTTATGATGTCACGTGCCTACTTCAACCTTTCTAAATAATTTTTGCCCAAATCCATCTCATATTTCCACACATAATCCACATATATGGCAGCAACAATCATTCTCACTTTCACTCGATTATTTCCTAGTTTACATGCATCGTTATCTATCTAACTTTCAATACTTTGTTTCTCAATCCTCCATCCACAATATTCCTTTTTCATTTCTTTCAAACAACATGCCATACAATCTTAATAATTTTCAACTAGCTTAGGCAAATAAATCCTTTCAACAACCATAATGCCTCACAATATTCAACTAACCGTAGGCTTTAAAACATAGTGTTAAGCTTACCGTTTTCCTTTTCCACTTTGAGTCCTTCATGTACCCATGGGTTTATTTGCTTACATGTTACCAATATTTCTCCAATCAAGCCAATCTTTCCTGCCACAAGACATTTCTCTAAGTCACTAACTCATTTTCAAAGACTACTCAAGCCAAAAACAAGAGTTTTTACCGTTCCTTGCTTGAATCACCAAAACCAAGCTTTTTCTTCCTTTCTCTCTTTTTCTTTCTTCTCCTCCTAGGGTTTAGGTGTGCTGGAAATTGGGGTTAAAGGCTATAAATTTAATGCTCAAGAAGTTTGGAGAAGAAATGAAAAGAAAACTTGGAAAGGAAAGTGAAGAAAACTTGATTTCATAGTGGATAAAGAGAAAATGGCATGGAAGCTTCAATAATGGCGTGGAGCATGGATGAAGAAGAAGAAAAATCTGCTAGGGGAAAGGATAAGGTCGGTCTTGGCCTAAAAAAATCAAAGTCAAAGCTTTCTTTGGAAGCTTTGACTAAACTTCACATAAAATTACTGTTTTGCCCTTTTTTGTTTCCTTCCATTTTAATTTAGTCCTCCCAACAATCATTTAACTCCAATTTCCTTTTATTACCTTATTCTACACATGCACAAACAAAGTATGAAGTTTGTACTCCAACATGGTGTCCCCATACTATTAAAATATCTATTTGCCCGCGCTATCTTTAGTTAATAAAGACACGTGGGGCTCCCCCACTTAGATTGACCATATACTCCTTCTTCATGGAAAATTTTGACATTGAATAAAATATTATTTTATTTCAAAAAATTTCTGTTGTCTTATCTTGTCTCCTTGGCACCCAAAATACCTTATTATGCCTTAATTGACTTTCGAATCACTTTTTATCTCACAAATTCTTCTCCGATAAAAATATTATTATTTTATTATTATTTCCTCGTGTGCGAAATATTTTATCCCAAACTATTCCTTTCATCTTTCATCATTTCTAAACATTATAATTAACCTCAATTGGCATCCAATAAGCTTTATTAGTCACCATATCAAAGTACGGGGTATTACACTCTCCCCCACTTAAATAGAATTCGTCCTCGAATTCTCTTTAACATCGGGGTTGTTAACCTCACTCAATGATCATATTCCATTTCCTTCTTCGTAGGAAATTTTGATTTACGCGCCTCATTATCTTCAATTTGACTAGAACACTTTATAAGGTCAGGGTATGCAACTTATATCTATTATCATCCTTGAGTCAAAACCATGGTACCCTTTTCAATTATTCTTTCTTATCACTAAATCCCAAGTATGCCTTTAATTCCATCACTAACCTTAAAAATATTTTTATTTCAATTCTTGTCAAACCTCTAGTCATTCATTCACCTCGTTTACCTCCAGTTCGACTAGAATGCTTCACTTATGTTTGTTATCATCCTTTAGAATCAAATCGGCGTTACCCTTCACGATCATTATCTCTTATTTTAAGATGTTGAGTATGCCATTATCCCTATCATTAAATTTGAAGCATAACTCCATCTTGATCATATCAATTTCAATCACATATTATACTTACTATGTATTCCAATCACCATCTTATTACTTCATTCCTTGTCAAACTTCTCAACATTCATTCATCCTATCCTCATATACCATTATATGACTTATGGCATCATAAAATGCCCTATTTATTCCTATACATATTTCCAACATTCTGGGGAAATGAATCTTTCAATCATTCCCTCATACTTCATGTCCCTTTTTTTTCCATATTTATGCAACTTAAATCTTCGTAATCACATCAGTCCATCTTGCATGGCTTAATCACGCCATAGATTACATTTCCTTGATACCATTTCCTTGGATATTTCTCCAAAATTTCTTATATCAATATAGTTCTACTTTTGATGGGATTTCTTATCATTATATTATCCATACAACTCATCAAATATATTGAGTTCAAATCTCGAATCTCTAAGGACAGTGCTTCATTTTAGTTGGCCACGTCATCAATCCCACACATGCACATGTACACGCACTTCTAATGTCAATATTCTTCATTGTGTGTAGGGATCTTTGTGTTCAAGTATCTTTGGACTAAGTTTCCCGTTATTTGTTTTCCTCCATAACCAGGATTCACTATAATAATTCTCATATTTAATCTATAAACATTGGGGTATAATCAATTTCAGATTACCCTTTTTATATGTTTAAATCACTATTCCACCTGCGTTTACCATAAGTTATCTCTTACATAATCCATGCGAATTCTCATTATGCCTACACAAAACTTCACATCATTTACATGCTTATACTCCCTTCTTATCATTTCCAATTATTTACTTAAGTTTCATTGTACTATATATCCTTGAACCATAATGTCATTAGTCACATTTCACTTACTAATTATCATTTTCATTATCTTGCAATCTAGTATGCGTATATGCTTTCTAACCTTATTGATCTTTTAAAGACTCATTTTTTACTTGATCATTGCATCTTATGCAATACCATAATCCCTCCAAGTCATCCCTATTTCTCAATTATCTTTCATGCCTCTAACATGTATATTATATCTTTTTTGTAATTCGTGACTAATCAGTCACTTAAGACTTAGACTTATTCAATCATGCATAACTTATGCGTTTTTGAATTCCAATTTCCATAGTACATTAAGAGGTTTTCATTATCTGACTTCACTATCGAGATTACCTTTAACCATTCTTTATACTATTCTCTTATACTGATATAACATCATTCTCCCTTAGTCAATTCACAATTTGTACTTGGAATTGCAAGATTGGAAACAAGGTTCTTCTCAAGCACCTTTCAAAGTGACTGTGAGTACCACTCTCAACTTACAGCTTCTTTTTGGTAACCACATAACTTAATACTTGCTTTCACAAGATCCATAGCAGAACTCCTCTTGAGTATTTCCTTGGGGATACCTATCTTAAACTTATGTCTCACCGCATGTGATCACTTAACCCGTGACTTAGCCTTTAGGCTCCCCAGCAAGTTTTAAAAATCCCACCTTTTATACTTACCGTGTATGATTTATAATTCCTTCTCAAAGATGTTTGTGCATTCGTGAAACACTTAGTCTCTTATGTGCTCCTTAACATCCTGAGCATGTTGTTCTATACACATGCACTTATTCTTAAAGATATATAAATACATACTCGTCCATTCAATCCCTAAATTATCTTCATAGGTTTCTAGTGTGCCACACAATTGGCCTTGCATTGTTACTATTCCTTTTCAATTAGCTGAGTCAAGATAAGAATTACAAATTCCCATAACGACATTCTGGATAAACCCATTTGCTATACCACCTTTGTAATCCTTCATTCATACTTTCATCACTTGGTATTGACATCCCTTACCCATCTCTCGTATATTCATCTACCTCTTCACTCACTTTCTCTTTAGCCTTTAACAGGGCTTAGTCTCTCCCCTCCTTTGTTTCTTAGGGTTTACCTTTGGTCAACATATTATCCATCATAATACTTCACATGGTATCTTATCTCAATGCAACCGTCTCAAGAATCTTTCAAGTCTTCTTTTAATTATATGCCCATATATAAGGCAACAAAGAAACTTTTCAATTCATTCATGTAAACATTCTTCGGAACATTTAAAACTCCCAAATAACATTTAAACACTGCAGCGCTAAAGAGTTAGTGTTGTAGTGTTGTTGCTGCTAGAAATTTCTTCCATGAATAAGTTCTTCCATCTTTAAAGTTACTACAGGGATCATGCTCAACCATTTGGCTTTCCTCCAAGCCTATCCCACAATTTTCATGACCATGCACATCTTCTCTTTTGCTTATTATATGCACTAAGCCGAGTCAATATTTTCAAGCTCCTTTTATCCTTTAAGATTTATCTTCGACCGATAAGTCCCACCTTAGGACAATCTTGCCATATTGTGCAACAAATTCTCAATATATAATACCACACACAAAAATATTCAACATTTATGTCATTCCCCAATTCCTTAACATTCATAATTAATTGTCTTTCTTGATTTATAACTCAAATAGTTTTGTTAACATTCAATATAGATGACCATGAAAATAGTTCATCTTTCTCCATGCTCTACACTCACAATCTTTAATAAATCAAGGATTCACTTTTTCCTAAGTCCCATATTTTGCCTCCCTTAGTCCATATTTGTGCCACATTATCATCTTATAATGTCACAGCATCAGTTTTTAATCCCATCCATGCTTAAATTAAAATTCTCGACTTAATCACATCATCCATTCTAAGTGTCACCTATAGCCTCATTGATTTCTCCTATATTCTTCCAAATTGTAACTACAATTGGGATTTCAAAATTCACCTTTCCATAATTGATTAGTAATCATTTGTCAGATCTCATAGTTGTTTGTACCATTAATGACTTTCTACATCAATCCTTAATAATCATCTAAGGCGACCAACCATGCCACTAAGGTGAATAATCTTCCTCGATAATTATATTGCTAGTTTACCCTTGTCATACCAAAAGATTCCGATACACCACACCTGCCTAGACTTAAAGTGATACGAACTTCAACAAAATATTAAGTGTCTTTAGGATCCTCGTTGCCTTGATCAGAACACATCGACGGATCCTCTTTCGGGTCCTCTTCCATCTCCTGGGATTTTTTTTCATTTTATCCTTAATTCGAGCTTGTTCCTACCTCTCAAATTCCTCCTTACTAATAGGTGCAGCACCTCTCCCACAACCAGGAGGGAAGTGTCGAACAATAGATATAGATACCTTGGACGATAATTATTGATCATCCTTTTTCCCATCTTGTTCATGTTCTTTTTTGTCGAATCGATTTCATTATGCACCAATCTTGCGAGACTCTTCAAGCTCTTAAATAATGGTTTACCTCTCGGGGAAACCGATCCACTCGAAAATCGGGTCGAGTTACTTGTTACGCTCTCACCCTCGAGCACATATCGGCTCTGAGCAGTGAAATCTAGCAATCCTTCGTTAGTACTATAAGGGGTATTGGGACAACAATTTTTTCTAAACATGGCGTGTGCAACCGGCGCATGTCCACCTATACGTAACCAAGTATTGATTACTCATCCATCTATACATCGTAAAAACAGGTAGGTTTCTAATGAAGTTGGGGCTCATGTAGCCTCATGTTTTTGACTTGCGTTACGCACCCACAATCTAAGGACAAGACTCTACACGAACTCCAACAACTCCGCTGACGACACAGGAATCCCTATGACTCAACTAAACCTAGAGCTCTGATACTAACTCTGTCACAGCCCAATTTTAAGGCCATGACCGACGCAAGGGCCCAATGGGCTCAACCCACTAAGCCACAGCAAGCCTACTTAATTGATCTTATACATTAATCCCTATTCCTTTAGAATGGAAAGCTCGAAATGTTCAAATACTGTTTCTTTGAAAACGATTCATAAAACCCAATCATACATTCATAATGGCATCTTCCACCAATATATTCATAAATAGATTAACAATGATTCTTAATGTTCACATAAATATTTATATACACATAATTAAACCTTGACCGTCAACGAAGTGACTCTGGGCACGATTGATAACACTTAATGTCACATTAAACCTACCCAGCAATGTATAAGGAGGAGCGCCTCACTCTAGGATCCAATCACCTTTAACTTAGGAAACCTAAAACATGAATTTTAAAAACGTGAGCATAAACTTAGTGAGTGAACATAGGAAGGGAACAAGCAACGTTGAGGAAGGTTTAGAAATCATGATGTACATCTTTGAAAACAATGCAACTTAGTTCACGTTCTTATTAAAATCCCTCCATCAAACCCCTGGTTATTAAATCATTTCATAATAAAAGAACCATATTTAGCATGAAATTGGAAAGAGAGAAAATTTTCAGCAATCATTCAAGCAAGGCAGTATAAATAGAATGTTTCTTGCTGCAATAAAATCAACTCACAAGAAAATGGGAAAATTTCAAGATTCATCATGCCATATAATCACATATTATAATCATAATCTTTTTATTGTATATACATATACTTAAGAATATATCAATTAGTGTACCACCACATCTCATCCAGCTCATGTGCATCATTACCGGCATGTGCACTGCCCACTCCGCACATGCACGGTTGTAAATATCACGACAACATCATTATCGGCATGTGCACTGCCCACTCCGCACATCCATGGTTGTGAATATCATGATAGCATCATTACCGGCATGTGCACTGCACACTCCGCACATGCATGGTTGTAAATATCACGACAGCATCATTACCGGCATGCGCACGGTCCACTCCGCAGATGCCATTCTATATGGGGGTATAGATATAGGTCTAGTGTTGGGGATAAAATCTATGCAAAATTCAATCTTTCTCTTGGGAGGCAAACCTGGTAGTTCCTCGGGAAAAACATCCATGAACTCATTCACCACCGACACTTGGCTTATATCTCCAACCTTCGCCTAAGTATCCCTCACAATAGCTAAGTAACCTAAACAACCCTATCTTAATAAACTTCTAGTAGACATGACCGATATCATATTGGTTGGAGCATTACTCCTATCCCCCTGAATACTAAATGATGGTTCACTAGGAAAATCAAATCTAACCAATTTATGATAGCAGTCCACACTGGCATGGCACGGTGATAGCCAATCCATTCCCAAGATCACATCAAAATCTAAGGTGTCTAACACCACTAAATTCACCAAAGTGTCCTTGTCCTTGACTCGAACTACACAGGACGTATATTCCCATTCTACCATAAATACCTCCTTTAAAGGAGTAGACACCACTAATTGTTATTCTCTCCTAACACGATCCTTATCCAAATGAGATGTAAAGCATGGAGAAATAAAAGAATGGGTAGCACCAAGATCAAACAATACCCGAGCATTCATATTACAAACTGAGAGAATACCTGATACCACTACGTTAGATGTCCAAGCCTCTTGTGGTGTTAAAGCAAACAACCTTGCTTGACCCTTATCGACGGAACTCTAACATCCAGACCCAAAAGGCCTACCCTAAGAGGAAGTAATAGCACCTCTCCCTCTTGATTCGTAAACCTCCCGATCAGATAAGGCGGCTACTAAAGGAGCGGACGAAGCTAGTTGGGTGGAACCGCGAGCATACCCTTGCGATCGATGAGCCATTGGGCAATTCCTCTTAATATGTCCAAGCTGACCACATCAGAAACAAGCTCCCATAGCACAGAGGCATCTTACCCTATGTCGTCCCCCACAAGTATCGCAACGACGAATAACTTGACTTCCCTGCCTAGAGTCTTACTGCCTTCCCCCACTAAAAGTTTTATGCCTTGATCTGATGCTGGCACTAGTCAAGTCACTCCCCTGTTGGGGTAATTGTGAGTCCCTCTATGGGCTCTGACGGCTAGAAGATGAAACACCACTACTGAAGTCTTTGCGACCCTAATAGCCCTCTATCTTGGCCCTCTTTGCTCTATCCCTCATAGCCCTACTCTCACTGGTCCTTATCTCAATCCGCTGAGTGCAATCCACTATTGCGAAGTAGGTATTGAAATCTCGGGAAGCCACAGCCTTAAACAATGGCTCCACTAGCCCATCCACAAACTTCTAAATCTTCATCTCCTCAGTGAAAACTAAATAAGGTGCATACTGAGACAACTGTGTGAATTTTATGTCATAATCAAACTCCATCATGCTCGAGGTCTGTACCAAAGCCTCAAACTCCTTGGCTATAGCATTATGTACACTGAGTGGTAAAAATCGATCTAAAGAGGCTGTACTGAACTCACTTTAAGTCAATGGTGCTGCATCCGTTTGTCTGCCTCTACATAAGGAACTATACCACTCTTGCGCCACGTCCTCTAATCGAAAGGCGACTAGCTCGACTAATCAGACACTGGAATATCTCAAGGCTTTACAAATTTTCTCCATCTTATCTAAGAAAATCTAGGGTTTCTCTGATGCATCAGACCTTGAAAATGACGGAGGCTTAAGCTTGAAAAAATCAAGAAGATAAATCTCTAAATGACCCCTCTCAACCTCAAGATGTTGGCGATCATCCTACCCTTGGGAGCTAAGGGATTCTTGTACTGTAGGTCTCCCCTCCACTATCCTTTGTATACCCGGTTAACTCCTTGTAGGCTTGTCACCAAGTCTTCAATAGTAATACCCCCAGTGGGTTGTTTATCTGCATCACTCGAAGACTGTCTTTCCTCTCATCTACTCACAGACGTATCCGCCCTCATCGACCTAGTGCCCCCTCCACGTCTACCTCACCCCATAAGGGTGGATGCCTGTGGCCTATTTGTCAACTCATCAGGAGCATCTTGCTCCCCCATCAGTATTGGGGCGACTCATGTCTTAGGTGGCATTTTTACCTAGACAAGAGCAAACACCTGTCATTAAACACATTTTATAATCATACTTAAGGGAAAAAGGTGGTTTCTAAGATAAGGAATCTATGCGGTCCCTTGGTTGTAAAATGTGCTGCAATTCACATTTCACAAATAAAGTTTCAACATAAAGACCCGACACTCCGCTGGACCAATTAAAAGGAAATCCTGGGACCTAAATAACCTAAGGCTCTGATACCAAGTCTGTCACGACCCAATTTTCGGGCCATGACCGACGCATGGGCCCAATGGACGTAGCCCACCAAGCCCAAGCAAGCCTATTTATATGACCTGTTTATCATTCCATCAAAGTTGCTAAAGTCACATTTCATAATTTTAATTCGAAATATTGATAACGATTGCCAACTCGTCGTGGCATTACCAATCAAAATATACATATAAGGTCTAAAGCATACATCTTAGTACTTTACATCACATGTACGTATTCACAACAAAAAAATGACTCTGAGCTTCCAGCGGAGTGACCAAGGTGAAGGTGCGGCTATGGAATGCTAAGATACCTACCAATGATACGAATCTATGAGGACACCTCGACCTAGTTACTGGCTGCCTTTTGATTTGAAAACATGAAGTTGAAAATGGAGAGTATAAACCCAATGAGTGAACAAAGGAAGGGCACAAGCAAACGATAAGGAACGTTTAAAGAAATCATGATGCACTTATTTAAAAAATAATGCAATTTAGTTTGGCTCTTATTAAAACCCCTCATTAAATCGTTAATGAGTTAATCCCTTGATGATGAAAGATCCATACATAACAAAGAATTTAAAGAATGAAAGCTTTAGTAATATTCAAACAAGTCAAATGAAACGACGGGTCCTCGTTGCAGTGAAAATTTGGCTCAAATTATCAACTGGCCGAGGGTTTCTTAGGTGGCCGAGGGTTTCTCACAAAACCCCCTCATTTCAAATTTAATTAATTAATTCCTTGATGTTGGAAGTCCATGCTCAACCATGATGTGAAAGAAATGGAAAATGTGGCAAAAACCAACACGCTAGGATGCTGGACAGAAAGTTTCTCGCTACAACGAGAAAGCATTCTCGCTGTAGTGAGATTCAAGCAGCCAAAATAGAAAGTTTTTCACTGTAGCGAGTTGCAGGCAGTAGAAACAGAATGTTTCTTGCTGCAGCGAGAATAAATCTCACTACAGTGAGGAGCTTGAGCAACTTTCTCGCAGTAGCAAGAATACATTATCATTACAACAACAATCAAGCCATTGTAACCCTCCAAACCCGAGAGTTTTTCGCTGTAGCTAGAATGAATCTCCCTGCAACGAGAAACAGGACACCAACAACAAATTTTCATTCTCTCAAGGAAAGGCCATTTAGTTGCAAAGGCAAAATCAACTTGAACATGCTTAGAAATTCCTAAGGTTTAACATGCAAGATTCACATGTATTACAACCATATACCATACTCATGAACTTTCTATAACACACATATTTATCTGTATATATATATACACATCATCATGTATACCATCCCACAATCATCAGCTCATGCGCACTTCCCACTCGCACATAGCTGGGTCATCATCAGCTCATGTGCACTCCACACCGCACACAGCTGGGTCATCATCAACTCATGTGCACTCCCACACGCACATAGCTGGGTCATCATTATCTCATAAAAAAAAATCCAATGCATATTATACATATCAACATATTGTGATAACACATGAACCATTATATGGCACACTTTCACAAGATAGAAACATTCACCAAAGGCTTGTTCCCTAGGTAGATTTTTAAGGAAAAGTTGGATAAAATCATTCGAATGTTTTGTGCAAATACATTCACATTCCCAAAATAATTTTGAAATGCAAGTTCACTCACCGATATTCGTTAAATCTTTACTCAACTCCAACTTCCTCTAATGGTCCAAATGGGCTGGTGGGGCTCCGTTGGAACCTATCATCACATTAGCATCATCACCATCAACCCAACTTGGCATTAATACTATTCCAAAGCTATTTTCTAAATTAAGTTCTACTAGTCATTTCTACTAGCTTCCAACTACCATTAAATGGCTATTATTTGGCCTACTATAGTCACATTAAAAATGATTAAACAATCTCAATAATAAAACACTCAAAAATCAAATTACTAGACATTATCAACAACTAAAAATAAATTTTAATTCACTACTCACCTTGGTAGCTTTGTAAATTTGAAATTCTTTCCAATAATTTTCAAGCTATTATAGAAACTCCTTCTTTCTCTATCTAAAACACCTAGCTAGTGAGAGAGATTATGGAAGTAAGACTTTTCAAGGGTTTTAAAGTGAGAGAGTGAAAGAGCATAAAGGTTTTATGAAACGGTGCACAAAAGCATGAAAAGTGGAGCTAGCTTGATAGAGTTATGGAAACTTGGAGAGAACTCCCATGGAGGATGAAGAAACGTGAGAGGAAAGAAAGAAAAAGAAGAAGCTGCTGGAAGAAAAGGATATTTATAGCTAGAGCTTATCAAATTTCCACTTAAATTACGAAAATGCCCTCAACAAGTTAGCTTGTTCTCTTTCAATCCTTTGTGCAATCTTTTTACTCTTTTTACATTGAAACAAAGTCCATAATGGTCTAGAAACACTCGGGTTCATGAAAACTTAAAAATTTTGACTCAAGATGAGAAATGACCATTTTGCCTCTACCTTGGAAATCATCATTATTTTTATTTCCTTTGTCATTTACCCTTATTTTCATCATTCATTTACGCCTTAGCCTACTTAGGCTTTAATATTGTTTGAAAGCATACTTCTAAGGGCTCACTAAAGAAATGATGAAATTACTCCTAGTCCGGGTTATCACGTTTACACCTAGTTACGAGGCTATAAAGGTCTAGGCCTCACAACATATGCTTGGCACTAAATTGAGGATGATATGTATTCAAATTATTCTAAGCTTATTTGCTATATTGTGTGACATAGAGCATGAATGAGAATTGGTGTGCATGATAAGTGAATATGAATGATTAGAGGTTGTGGGGAAGATGTAGAATGAGTTTTGTCCTCAAAAGAACCAATTTTGATTAATTTGGACCTTAGAAGCTGATCTTAACACAAAGAAGATCGAATCTATGTAATAGAAAGCAATGAGAGGAAAGTGCATTAGCCCAAGATGGAGTACAGAGCCCTTATAGTAGATCTTAGGCAATGCAATGGGAGTAGGGGTAAACAATCTAGTCCAAGATCGAGTACAAGCTCCCATAATTGATCCTAGACTGCTAGTTCAGCTAATTTCGGGCTTAAAAGCCCAAAATCTGATTTTTTCTCATTTTTCTCCCAATTTTCTCATTCTCCACCCATTTGCTCTCAATTTTCACACCTTTCAAACCCACCAAATTCCAATCATAAATCATGGAATCTAAGCACTAAAGGATCTAGATTCCACCTTTAAAAAGCATAGTTAGTGGTTTTCACTTTTTCTCTCCAAAACCAAGCCCTAGCTTCTAAAAAAGAATTTTTGAAGCATTTGGAGTTATTTGGAGCTTGGGAAATGTTTCTAGAGGTAAGATTGAGTACTTTGACTGATTGATTTTCAATTGAAACGATTAATAACTTAAATTCAAATTGATACAGTTTCGGTGTAAAAATTACCTTTTTGAATTGACTGGATATTTATGGTAAGCAATAGCACAACCTAACTTGTAAGATATGGACTGGATATTTATGGTAAACAATAGCACAACCTAACTTGTAAGATATGGATTAGCCCATTGTTGAAGGATTTGAGTTTATTTGTTAATATGCTAAGGATTTAGCTATTTCTAGAAAAGTTTGAAATAATCTAAAGGCTAGGATTTGGTTATGAAATGAAAAGTCACTGCATAAATATTAATGCTCATGTATTTTTGATGTTACATGATCATGAGAATGAGAATGATACTAAAGTACTAAGTGTACGAATAGAAGCTAAGGCATAAGTAAGTTGGTAGAACAAGTGTTGACAAAGAACCCTTGAATTGTCAAGGTAAATGGGGAACTTTTATGCATAGGAGCATAATGAATAGGGTGCATTTATGCTACAATAATGATAATGCATAATGTATGCTATGTATAAGCTATAATCATGTCTAGAGGTAGAATTCCTAGAATAGAAAATGTTAAAGAATAATGTGATATGCCTAGAAGGATTATGAGTAGGCCAAAGATGTTATGCTATTATAAGCCATTGTTATGAAAATAATGATACTATGATGAACAATTACATGATAAATATGTCTAGAAATGTTATGTCTAGACTAGTGAATGCTATGAGTATTTTATGCTATTATGCTCATGAGTATGTTCTAAATATGAGAATTGAGGCATGATGACTAATAATTGAATATGTGTGATGACAAGCATGATGAATAATGAGTTATATTGAGTAATATGTTCCATCCGTGGATGATTCCAAGCGATGATCTGATGTGAGATATGTATGTTCCATCCATGGAGGATTTTCGGACGATGGATATTATGAGGTTGAGTGTGTCCATATCCTTGTGACTATTTATGCTACCGACAGGGATGGTGGTTTCGTCCCTCTTGTGATTCCCACTGACTGTGCGATGATGATTTATGATGCCTATAAGGATGGTGATAAGCAGAGATGGGGGTTTTATCTCACCTGTAGTGTTATGATGCCATCCGTTGAGGTTATTTTAGATGATGATTCTAGACTTCGCCATTTGTCGTGGCAACAGGGCATGACATGACTCCATTGTTTGCTACAGCGATGAGGTGTGACATGATATTGTATATTGTCCATCAATTGGCCACCATACATGACTATGCTATGTCCAAGATGGACTACTCTTTGATATGATGTTATGACCATGTAGTGGCATGCCTAAGGTTTTGAAAAGTGAATTACGTTATACGATGTTATGAAATGATGATTAATGCAAAGGCTTGAGGTAAAAGCCATATGTAATTGATATATGACTATGATGTGCCACAAGCTCGAGGAGCTTATGATTTAGCATCGAGGTGAGCACTTTAAGGTATGTATGCTAAGCCACGTATATAGATAGCCATATGGTGGGTCGGTTCATATGATATATTAAATTGTTAAGAGGTTGTGTTGATAACGATATTGAATGAGTAACGTGATGATGATTATACTGTTAGTGTAAGTCCTACAAGCCAATCGATTTTGTGCTTATAAAACACTACATTAATTAGTCATATTTCATGTTAAATACATTATGGATATTTTATATAATGTATGAGGTATTTCTTTATCCATGAGTTTATTTATAAAGAGTTATGAGAGACTTATGTAGATAAAGTCCTTGGAACATAATGGCCTTGCAAAGAAATTATAAAGGTTATAATTATGAGATTCTTATGCATCAAAGCCTTGTTCCTAAATATGTTTCTAGTCATTGTATTGTCAAGAATAAGGACATTGATAATGCTCAAAGGCTAGTACATGCTAAGCCTCGTTACTTTAGAATTAAGCAATTGATCTCATAAGTTGAAGTATGTGAGATACTTGGGGATAGTATGTGGGTGCTTGTTAAGGAACAAGTTCACTGAACATAACCCACTATGAGAGTTTCATTTGGTATTTCACTCAAGTGTCTATGAAAATACTTTCATGTGTCAGTAGTATAAGTAATCTTTATACTTGTGATACTAGGTCATCTTGTATGTGAATTGTCATACTTTGATTTCACTTTTATGAGTCTGGAGATGACTAGATGCTTAAACAAGGTGCTTTTGGGTGTGGCATGATGCATGTGAAGATGAATGAATAGTCTAGAGAAGATTTATCATGCCAAGTGATTTGAAGGGGACATATCTCATTTGCTCAAAGCTTATATTAATTAAAAGTCCTTGGCCAAGGCAATCTTGATGGGTCAATATAGAAGCTGCAAGACTAATATGGATAAGTTAGAATGTAGACACTGAGCCAGGCTTTCTATCTATCTGGGATATATGATGAAAGGATCGAATTACACTGAAATATTGTACACTGAAAGGTTAGTCAAATCATATTGACTCCTTGACATTTGGGTGGTCATGATGTGTTGTTAGATGCCACTCATGATCTATAAATATAAATATAAAATTTTAATTTACTTAATTTATATTTATTGTCAACATGTTGGGAACCTAATGGGTCACACACATAAGGTGAATTATCAAAATTAACTTGAGTTCAATTAGAAGTGATCCAATTGATTTTATAGAGGCCTAATCCAATTAAGTATGGAGCTAAATCAAATATGATTTGATGAAGTATTAAATAAAGGCCCAATCAGCCTAAGACATTTTATAATCCTTGTTTGATATAAAATAGGTCAATTCACTCTATAAAAGAATCCCTTATCCGCCTCTTGAATATATAGAAGAGTTCAATTTTTATTTTCTCATGTGTTGAGATAGGATCACAACCAAAAGGATAGAAATAAAAGGGAGCTCAAAGTTGAGAGTTTGTTAACACAAACTTCGGCTTACGGATTCACACACTTTTAGTGAAGAGATTTTGGCAAATCACTATGGATCTGTAGTACCCCGTACCTTGATATGGTGGCTAATAATGTTAGTTTTATGTTATTTATATTTATTTTTATGTTTTTGTAGGAGTATAATCAAAAATAATTTCAATTGGCGAAGAAAGGTGCATAATGGGCTGTTGCTCTATTTGCATATGTTTCAGTTTTTCAAGTATATCTCCCACTACAGAAGTCTAAATGAGATGATTTTTAGACCATTAGAAATATAAGAGGTAGGGCTACAACTTTGGTGTTTACCACTTTGCCCAGTTCTGGGGAGAGCATGGTCAAAATCTTTGTTGAAGTGAAAGTACTGTGCTAGAGGAACAGAATTTGGTAGAACCTTTGAGCGTCATGATGCTGGAAATTGAGAGTCACGGCCCTCACTGTATTTTCCACAATTAACAAGTTTATGGAACTTTGAAAGCTAGGGCTTTTGAGAGGCTATTTAAGGGACCTTTTTAGAGGATTTTGGACCTTTTCTCAATGTCAAAAGAATAAAAAGATTGCACAAAGGATAAGAGTAAGATAAGCCACCTTGTTAAGGGCATTATTGTAAATTGTATGAAAAATTAGATAAGCTTTAGCTATAAATATCTAGTTTCCAGCAGCTTCCTCCCATTTTCCAGCAGCTTTTTCTTTTTTTACCTCCCATCTCACCCTTCTCTAATCTTCCATGAAAGCTTCTCTTAAAGCTTCCATCGCTCTCTCAAACTAACCTCAAATTTCATGCTTTACACACCCTATTATAGAGTTCTACATACTCTTTTACTCCTTCACCTTAAGAAACCCTTAAAAGTCTTACTCCCATACTTTCTCTCACTTGCTAGATGTGTGGAGAGAGAGATAGTGATTTCCCTTACTAGCTTGAAGAATTTTTAAAGAGAATTCAATTACAAAGACCACCAAGTTGAGTATGGGTTAGGGTTAATCTCTTTAGTGGTTGATGATATCTAGTAATTAGATTTGTGAGTGTTTTATTGTTGAGGTTGATTATTCATTTTAGTATGACTTGAGTAGTGCAAATAATAGCCATTTGATAGTAGTTGGAAGCTAGTTAGAAATGACTAGTGGAACTTGATTTAGGAAATAGCCTTTAGAATGGTATTAATGCCAAGTTGGGTTGATTGTGATGTTGTTGTGTGTGATAGGTTCCAACAAAACCCTACACCTCCATTCGGCACATTAGTCGAAGTTAGAGTCCATCAAAACGACAACAAAGAAAGGTGAGTGAACTTGCATTTCAAAATGGTTTTGGGAAATGTAAATGTATTTGGATGAACATTTGAATGATTTTATCCAACTTTTCGTTAAAAATGGGTGCTTGAGAACAAGCCATTGATAAAATGTTTTGATGTTCTGAAAATGTGAAATGTGTAAAAAGGATGAATCCATGTGCTCCTATATTATGTTGGTATATATATATATATATGAACATATGTTGTGCATTGATAAATAATATTGTGTGATGATTATAACTGAGTGTGTGCGGTGGGGAGGGCACATAATAGTACTAACGGTGGTGATTCCAGCTATGTGTGATGTGGGGGGACACATAAGCTGATGACCGGTGGGTGATGATTCCAACAGTGTGCGATGTGGGAGGACACATGGGCTGAGGACTGGTGGTGGTCTATATCCAACTATGTGCGATGTGGGGGGACACATAGGTTGAGGACCGTTGGGCTTATACATGCTTGTATATATCTATGCCATAGTGATGATCATATATGCTATGTAATTATTTATATATGCTATGCAATTGAAAACTAGCTAAGAGATAGCTTTTAGAGTTCATAGTGTGTAAATTGATCTATTGTTTATGTTAATGTGATCCTAGGTTTTAAGGAAGCCCCATCATCCCATTTGAACAATTAGGGGAATTGGAGTCATCTAAAGGCTTTACAATCAATTGGTGAGTGGACTGCCTTCAAAACTTAATCTGGGAATATAATGTATTTGACAAACGTTTAAATGATTTTATACGATTTTTCATGAAAATGAATGTCTTGGGAACAAGCTCTTGAGAAATGATTTATGTTATGATATGTGGTTATTATGGATTTCTATGTGACAGCATTATGTTGATATACATATATGCTTTAACATAATGTTGTGTAATTATACTGACTCGGCTATGTGCGAGTAGAGAGTGCACATAAGTCGAGGATGACCCGGTTATGTGAGAGTAGGGAGTGCGTATAACCTAGTGATGACCCAGCCATGCGCGAGTAGGGAGTGCGCATGAACTGGTGATGATGATGATGGGATGGTGTGATGATGATGATGGGTATATACGTATATATATATATACATATGTAAATATGTGTGTTATAGGAAATTGATGGATAATGGTTTATGGTTGTAATGCATGTGAAACTTGACATGTTAAACCTTGAGAAATTGTTATGTGTTTCATATTGGTTTTGAACATTTCAAGCAGGGTGGTTTTCTTTGGGAGAAAGGGAAATTTTCATTTGATGCCTTGTATTTCGCTGATTCTCGCTGCAACGAGAAACTCTTAGGTTTTGAAAGGGTAGGCTGGCCGAAAACTCACTACAGCGAGGATGCATTTTTGCTGCAGCGAGAATGACATTGTAGCTTCTCGTTGTAGCGAAATACATTCTCGCTACAGCGAGAAATATTCTGTTTCTGGGTTACAATTTCCAATCTCGCTGTAGCGAAAAACTTTCTATTTTGGTCTCCTATCTTGTTTAATTGTTGTCCTATCTTTCACTTCTTTGCTACCATATCAGAGCATGGACTTCCAACATTAAGGATTAAATGAGTTAAGTTTAAAATGAGGAGGTTTAGTGAGAAATCCTCAACCAGTTGAGAAACCCTCGTTCGGTTAATAACTAAATCGCAACGTCGTTGCAATGAAAATTTATTCTCGCTACAGCTACACTGTAGTGAGAATGCCTTTTCGCTGTAGCGAAGATTCATTGTCGTATTTGACTTACTTGTATAATATTGAAGCTTTTATTCTTCAAATGGTTCGTTATGAATGGGTTAATGATTTTCAAATGATTAATCATTTAAAGGCTTGATGAGGGGTTTTTAATAAGAATAGAAACAAATTTCATTGTTTTGAAAAAGAATGGATCATGATTTCATTAAAGATTCCTTATGGTATGCTTGTTCCCTTCCTTGTTCACTCACTGGGTTTATACTCACCATTTTCAAATTCATGTTTTCAGATCACGAGACAGCCGGTAACTAGGACGAGGTGTTCTTGTAGACCTGTGTCCATTTTTTGGTAGGTGTCTCGGCATTCAGTAGTTGTACATTCATCTGAGTCCCTCCGCTGGAAGTCGAGTGTTATTTTATTTTGTATAGACAAACTTAATGTAAATTATTAGAATACATGTTGTAGACATTTTATGTAAATTTTTAAGGAGTAATGCCAGTACGAGTTGGCAATGTATATCACTATTTTGATTCAAAAGTATGAAATATGACTTAGCGATATTTGATGGAATGATGAGTAGGATAAATCGATAGGCTTGCTTGGGCTTAATAGACTACGTTTAATGGGCCCTTGCGCTGGTCATGGCCCGAAAATTTGGGTCGTGACAATGTACTTGGATTTTCTGAATTGATTTCAATGAAGTTGTTATTTGAACATTATGATTTATAAATCTTAAAAAGGGAGTATGGATGATACATGGACTAATGTACAGGTTCATACAGAAAGGCTTGCTAGGGCCTAGTGGGCTATCCCTATTAGGTCCTTGCGCCGATCATGGCCCGAAAATTGGGCTGTGACAAGATCACCATTAAAGGTAGAACAATTGTGCTACTATGGCTTGATAAGTCCTAATTGGTGTACAAAAGTTAAAATGAAAAGCCAAGGAGGACTCCACCAAAGAAAGTAGACTTTCAGGTATGTCAAAATCTCTCTAATGGTTTTTCTATATTAGTTTCAATTAAAGTAATCCATGCCTTAAGAGATTAAAATTTTAATAATATTTTGTTTCATATGAGTCATCTTAGCATGATTTAAATCCTCAACATATACCACCTTAGTATGTTAATAGACGTAAGTATGCAGTGTAGTATGGCTGCCATGATCATGATAGACCATGATTGACAAGTGATGTCTGACCTTCCCCCATTACGTACTTGCATGAGATATATGATATGCATGCATGATTAGAGGATATGTGTAGCAATTATCCTTCCACATTTACAATTGTTTTATGCTCCTGTTCACTGAGTACTAGTGTTGCTCATCACTTTAATTTTATATATGCTGATAAATAGACACCGATGATTGGGTGACTTAGCGTTGTTGATGTTAAACACGTAATTTTAACAAGTGGTATGGTATCCGCTGAAAATAGATCTCCGTTATGTCACAATCTAAGTCTTAGTTTATGTACACTTCTACAATGTAAATAAAATATGTCGTAAAGGAAATATGATGGCATGCAATTGCCCTATGTTATGTAATGGATGTTTAATGACTTGGTAAACTAGTCAATGTATGCCTATGTGTATGTTCTATTTAAGTCTAGTGTAAGAATATGAGCCATGGGGCTATATCATGAACTATGTAAGTTCAATGTTTTGTACGCCAATGGACATGATGTTGGCCAAGAGGCCTTATGTGAATGATCTATGTTAATGAGGTTTATGAATGAAAGCTTCCTCGAGTCTCACGGGCTTGCCTGTTAGGCTTGTGTGTGTTGGCCACGACTTGCCGGATTTGGGTCGTGACATCCAATTTGTGAAGCATGCCTTCAAGGTAAAATGACTAAGCTTCCTTTTAGTGGAAAAGGAATAAAAGCCACTTAGATTTGAAAGTTGTTACATACTGATGTATGTGGTCTTATGACCCACATGAAAAAGGTGGTTTTCTTCCTTCATTACTTTTATTGATAATTTCTCTAGGTATGGTTATCTATACATTAGGAAATATAAATCGGAATGCTTTGAAAAGTTATTGAATTTTGTGTTGAGGTAGAAAAACAAACTAGAAAGTCAATTAAATTTTCTACTCAGATAGAAGAGGAGAGTACCTCTTGGATGACCTTAAAGATTACTTAAAAGATAATGGTATCATATCTCATTTAACACCTCTTAGAACACTGTAATTGAATGCTATGGTTGAAAGAAGAAATAGAACCTTATTGGATGTAGTTCGTTCAATGATGAGCATGTCAGAATTACCAATATCTTATTCTTCAAAAAAAAAAAGAATTGTCAATATCTTTTTAGGGTTGTGCTTTGTAAAGAGTAATCTATTTATTAAATAGAGTCCCAACAAAATCAACCCCTAAAACTCAATATGAATTATAGAAAGGAAAATGTCTTAATCTAAAACATAAGATATAAGGTTGTAAAACCCCGAGTTTTTCTTATAATGGAAATTGATAAAAACTCGAACTTCTATGGATTATACATTGGTGATGATTATCAATGAAAGTCTCTTGTCACTTGATGGTTCAATCTCTCCATATTATGAGTTACATTCATGGGAAAATGATGGTTGCAAGAATGGGTGAAAAAGGAATCCAAAGATATTGATTTGGCTTTAATATGATAGCTTATGGATCATGTGAATGAATTATGATACAATACAATGTTAGATGTAGGATAAGTTTTCCCACCTATATTGGTGTGAAATTCTTGCTATGATGACGTTATAAGTGATATAATATGATTGGCTAAGGGTATGATATGAAATAATTGCCAAAGAAAGGCAATTTTTACAAATCTAAGCTTGAGGGATCGATTCTAGGGCAAGAAAGGTCGATTTCAATGTGTACATGAACCTTAGGTAGTTACTGAAACTGTCAAGAATCGACCTCAAGCGAGGAAAGATCGATTCTTGCAAGTCAGAAAAGTTTCTAAACTAAAAGATCGATTCCTAGAAGTCAAGAAGTCGATTCTTGCAAATATGGAATTCCAAGAATGGATTCTAGGGAATCAAGATATTAGTTCTTGCAAGTTTTGGTGCATGAAATGTCAGTTCTTCGGAGTCAAGAATTAATTCTCAAGCTCCAACATTGAAAAAATATAAAACCCAACTCAAGCCCTAAAATTCATCTTACACTTTTCCACCCTCCAACTCATCCCCAACATTATCCAAAGTCTTTCCCAACCTCCCAAGAGCCCATTGGACAAAGATTCAACCTTCCAACCCAAATCTAAGGTAAGATTAGGCATTTTCGAGTTTAAGTCTCTTGAGTATGACCTAACACTAGGATTTTCTAATTTCAGCTCATTTAAATCCATTTTGAGCTAAGGATTTTGTAGTTTTTCTTTTCAAGAAGGTTGTGAAGGTAAGGCAAGTTAACACTACACATTTATGGATTGGACTTGAAGTATGGAAATTTTTTACAACTTAAAGGAAGGATTTTTCATATATCTACGAGTTTCAAAAATGGGTTTCTGCTAGAAACTAAAAACTTATGTTAGGATTTATGTTGGTAGGCGATTGTTAGAGCTCGAGTATTGTAGAACGAGTAATGTTTGATGAAGCAAGGCTTAAAAGCACACTTTTGTCAATGTGAATGGATACATTGCTTTCAAATTATTTTGATATGTAAAGCTAAAAGCATGGATTTCATGATTTATTTGTAAGCATGATTTCTCATAAATAATTTATTAAATGAAAAGGCATTTGTGGATGAAACCATGTTTAAAAAATGGATTTTAAAGCTATTATGTAAATGTAAATATCCTATTATGTAGTAGTTTTAAATAAGGGGGGACAAGTCCTTTCAAGTTTTTTATACAAAACCACCACTTCAATTAGATATGTATGAAATGCTTATGCTATAAACATGTGATGATAATTCCATATGTTAGATGAGTTATGAATGATTACATAATGTTTGTATATTAAGTTGTAAATGATGTTATTGCCACATACCATGAAAATGAGAATAAGCAATTAATATGAATATATTGAATAGCCATGATGCTAGGTGTATGATGCAAATTCCATATACCATATGAGATGATTCAGCATGCATGATAAATGCCATGATGTTATGTATATGATGTAGATTCCATATACCACATAGAATGATGAATAGTACATGATAAATGGTATGATGCTATTATGTGAGGTAGATTCCATATAACACATGAGATGATAAAGAGTACTTATTGAAGGCTATGATGCTAAGTATGCGATGTAGTTTCCACATACCATTGTTATGAATTTAAGTACATGATGATATATGATATGATATGTTTGTTTGTTAACCTAAGGGTTTTGGGGGTTTTACCATTTCTATCATTTCGGAGTGAGGTATAAATTCCACCCCAAGAGTGAAGTGACAATTCTACTCTTATGATGCATCATAAACACCTAAGGTGCAATGGGGTTTAAACATTTTCGATTCAAGGTTGATGGGGGCTTAACCATCAAAAATTTATTTATATCCTTGAATATATCTTGATTGATGAGTAACGATTTTATGTGTACGATATATGAGAATGTCAAAACAATCTTCCTTAGAATGTTATGAAAGAAAGCTAGAGGTAAGATTAATTATGATAATGAGATCAGGGAAGTTCGAATTTGTGAGACCTTGACCTTTATAGACTCGTAGTTAGTAATATACGCGATATCCCTTATCAAGGGTAATTTCGTCACTTCCTTAATAAGCCCATAAAAGTAAGATTTTCAAACAATATTATGGCCTAAGTAGGCCTAAGGCATAAATGGATGGTGAAATTAGGGGTAAAATGGAAAGAAAACCAAAATTTTGATGATTTTCATGGTAAGGGCAAAATGGTTTTTTTTCACCTCAGGTTAGAATTTTAAGTTTTCATGAACCCGAGCATGTCTAGACCATTATGGACCTTGTCCCAGTGTCAAAAGAGCAAAAAGATTGCACAAAAGATTAGAGGAGAGTAAGTTAATTGGTGGAGGGGTAATTTGGTAATTTCAAGGGAATGGATAAGATTGGCTATAAATATCTTTCTTCTAGCAGCTTCTTCTCCCATTTTCCAGCAGCTTGTCTTCTTTTTCTTCTTCCCTTTCACGTTGCTTCCAACCTCCATGGAAGCTTGATATGGAGCTTGCATGATTTTCTCTCTCTAGCTCTTGTTTTCATACTTTTGAGCCCTTTTGACTAGAACTCTTGTATTTTTTCACTCTCTCACTTTAAAACCCTTGATAAATCTTATTTTCATACTTTCTCTCACTAGTTGGGCATTTTAGAGAGAGAAAGGGAGAATTACCCCATTTGTTTGGAAGCTATTGGAAGGGAATTCAACTATAAAGAAACCCTAAGGTGAGTAATGAACCAAGCTTGATTTTTAGCTATGAATAATGGCTAGTAATTTAGATTAAGAGCTGTTTTATTGTTGAATATGTTCATTATTTTTTTTTAGTGATTAAGATAGTGAACATAGATAGCCATTTAATGTGGCAATTGAAAGCTAGCCAAGAGATAACTTTTAGGTTCATAGTGTGTGAATTGACCTATTGCTTATGCTAATGTGATCCTAGGTTCTAATGAAGTCCCATCCTTCCAATTGGATCATTAGGGGAAATAGAGTCAGCTAAAGGCTCAACAATAAATCGGTGAGTGGACTGCCTATCAAAACTATTTTGGGAATGTGACTGTTTTGTACAAAGTGTTTAAATGATTTTATACAACTTTTCTTAAAAATAAGTGCTTTGGGAACAAGCTCTTGAGAAATGGTTTGTGTTGTGACATGTGACTATTATTGATTCATGCACTACCACATTGTGTTGATATATATGTATGAATATATTGTTGTGTAATGACATTGACTAGACTATGTACGAGTAGGGAGTGTGCATAAGCCGAGGATGACCAGGTTATGTGCGAGTAGGGAGTGTGCATAACCCGGTGATGACTCAACCATGTGTGAGTATGGAGTGCGCATGAGCTGGTGATGATGATGATGGGATGGTGTGCATGATGATGATAGGTATACGTATACATATATACATATGTAAGTATGTGTGATATAGGAAATTAATGAGTAATGGTATATGGTTGTAATGCATGTGAAACTTGACATGTTAAACTGTGGAAAATTGTAATGCATTTCATATTGGTTTGGACATCTCAGCAGGGTGGTTTTTCTTTGGGAGAAAGGAAAACTTTTCATTGGAGCCCTGCATCTCGCTGCAGTGAGAAACTCTCGGGTTTGAGAACCTTCACCAGAACTGGTTCTCCTACAGCGAGAATTAAAATTTCACTGCAGCGAGATAGTCAATGTAGCTTCTCGCTGTAGCGAAAAGGAATCTTGCTGCAACGAGAAACTCTCTGTTTCATCAGCTAAAATTTGCTACAGTGAGAAACCTTCTGTTTCTGGGTTACAATTTCGCTGTAGCAAGATTCAATCTAGCTGCAGTGAAAAACTCTCTGTTTTGTCTCCTATTTTGTCCAATTGCTGCCCTACTTTTCACTTTTTTACTACCATATCTGAGCATGGACTTCCAATATTAAGGACTAAATGAGTTAAGTTTAAAATGAGGAGGTTTAGTGAGAAACCCTCAGCCAATTGAGAAACCCTCATTCTACTAATAACTAAATCCCAACGTCGCTGCAGCGAAGATTCGTTGTCGAATTTGACTTGCTTGCGTATCATTGAAGCTTTAATTCTTCAAATGGTTCGTTATGTATGGGTTCATGATTTTCAAAAGATCAATCATTTAAAGGCTTAATGAGGGGTTTTTAATATGAATGGAACTAAATTGCATTGTTTTGAAACAAGTGCATCATGATTTTAAATTCTCCCTTGTTGTTGCTTGTTCCCTTCCTTGTTCACTCACTGGGTTTATACTCACCATTTTCAACTTCATGTTTTCAAATCACGAGGCAGCCGGTAATTAGGATGAGGTGTCCTTGTAGACTTGTACCCATCTTTTGGTAAGTGTCTCGACATTCAGTAGTTGTACATTTGTCCGAGTCCCTCCGCTAGAAGTCAAGTACTATTTTATTGTGTATAGATGAACCTAATGTAAATTGTTAAGATACATGTTGTAGACAAATGTATATACACTTGTTTAGTATGCCAGTATGAGATGGCAATGTGTAGTATTATTTTGATTCTAAGTTATGAAATGTGACTTAGCAATTATGATGGAATGATAAACATGTCAGACTAATAGGCTTGCTTGGGCTTAGTGGATTACGTCCATTGGGCCCATGCACCGATCATGGCCCAGAATTTGGGTTCTGACAAAATTATTTGAGTTCATGAGCATGGTTGTTAAGCTTTAAAAGGTAAATCTCAATGCCTTAGTTGAAATGATGAATCCCTGAGTTATCCCTTTTTGGATGCTATTCAAAGGTTTGATTCTCAAATGAGTTTTTATGGATTATGAGATTACAAAATATATGAAAAGGATTTTCCATGTTGTTAAACATGGTCCTTAAAGATTTAAATGTTTGGTACATATTTACAAAGGATTTATGAAACTTGTTTAAAACCTTGATTATTCTTTTACAAGTTCATTATGCGTATTTGAAATATCATATGTACATGGTTAGATAAATGCTCTATTTATGCAAAAGCTCTAACCCCTTGACTTGTCCTTTCCATATCCACTCACGGAGTCTTTATGATTGACACGTTAGTTTTCCATATTTTTGTTGCAGATCAATTATTATTGTCGAGCACCCATGTAATGGAAATGTGTCCATTCTTTCATTGGTAAGTGACATAGTAGCCTTCTCGAAGCCTAGGGAGTCGAGTTATATTTCGCTTGACAAGTCACTCTTTAAAGTTTCATTATAAATGTTTAATTATGGATGACTGTTA
The DNA here is from genome assembly GCF_053813885.1 of Theobroma cacao. Lineage (NCBI taxonomy): Eukaryota > Viridiplantae > Streptophyta > Magnoliopsida > Malvales > Malvaceae > Theobroma > Theobroma cacao. The sequence goes on from NC_142642.1 coordinate 9,883,767, forward strand.
TGCTAGGATTTGACATGAAATTAATCAATAAATTAAAAAGCATAACACAAGGAAAAATAAAATATACATTTAATCGAAGAAATAGTCAAATCCCTTAGGATCAATTGTTTTTGTTTTCATGTAATTTTTAGATTAATTATGAACACTCATAAGTTCATGTATTACACACCTTGCTCTAGATATCACAATCAAGAGCCAATTAAATCCAAAAGGCTTGTGATGAAGCAAGGAACCCGAAAAGAGAATAAGATAGTCTAAAATCCTATAGTCGAAATCTTTGCTTCTTCATCTTTAGGATTTATCAAATTTCAACCACCCAAGCATTTAGCCTTTAACAGTGATCCACATAGTGGCCAAATAAGACCTTCCCAAAAGTAGGATTCAATCTACTTATGCTATAAAGTTTTGTTTTCAAAAAAACAAAAGACCAAAAATCCTATCCGAACCCTATTTTCATCAAACAAAGAAAACTTATTTTTCTTTTCTTATTTTTATGAATTAGCTAAGAAGTGGCTTGAGGATTAGAGTTTTAGTTGGCTAACATAAAATATTTATATAACCAAATAAAGTTGTAACCCTAGATACAACATTTTTTATTTTTATTCAATTAAGTCATTGTGAACTTAATTAATTTTTCCACTTTATTTTGGTCTATTTCAATGAAGTCCAACTTAATTAATTATCTTTATTTAATCTCAATCATGTTACTTAATGTGTGTGACCCATTAGGCTTCTAACATGTTGGCAATAAATATAAATCATAATCAAATATAAATTTAATAATTAATTTATATATATAGATCATGGATGATATCTAGCAACACATCATGATCGCCTAAATGTCAGAAAGTCAATTAAAGAATTTGACAAAGCCTTCAGTGATAAGCCTTTTAATGCAATACGATCCTTTAATCAAATATCCCAAATACGTCACAAAGCAAGGCTCAGTGTCTAACTATGACATTCCATATTAGTTCTCATAATTCACGATTACCCTTATGAATTGAGGAAACTAACTTTCCTCAAATTCATCATGCTTTGGCCAAAGACTTTATACAAGTTAATCTACAATTTGTAATAAGTGAGATACATCTCGTCATATTTCTTGGGGCAATGAATCTTCTCTTGACAACTTATCCACTTTCGCAAGTTTTATGGTATACCCAAAAACACCTTGCTTAGGCATTTGGTTGCATCCAGACCCGTGGGGGTGAAAACAAAGAATGTCATTACCCATATAAGATCACCTAGTGTCACTTGAGTGAAATACTAAATGGAGTTCTCATAGCGAGTCATGTTCAGTAAACTTGTTCTTTAACAAGCACCAACATGTCATCCTCAAGTATCACATATACTTCAATTTATGAGATTGATTGCTTACTTCCCAAGTAAGGAGGCTTAACATGTACCAATCTTTGAACATTGTCAATGCCTTATCTTGGCAATACAATGACTAGGAACTATTTGAGGAACATGGCTTCAATGTATAGAGATCTCATAATTGTAATAAATTTAGAACTCTCTTGGAAGGCCTTTATGTACCATGGGTTTTATCCAATTAGTACTTAATAACTCCTTATTATTGTACTAACATGAAGGAAAGCTTTTATCAAATATAGTTATGAGATTAGGTATGCCTTAAATGACAAAATATATTCCTCGACCAATCGAATTGGCTTAAGGGCATATACCAACAATCTCCTACTTGCACTTGAGTCAATTGCTAACATATCCAATATTGAACTCTTTAACTTAGTGCTTATGTCTCTACTAGGACAACTCAAATTGCAATATTGGGGAAAATATTAATTTATATGCTTGACAATCTCCATTGTCATAATCACAATACTCATTTAGATCATAATGAGACCTTGATTCCTTTATTATGGCTCTTATTGTTACTTTAACAACTCAGAATTATTTATTGGTTTATTAAACCAATGATCTAAATATCTCTCTTTTTGTAGTCTAAACAAATGGATTTGGATTCGATCATAGATATATTCATGCAGTTAGCCTTTGTTTTGGAACCACTCCAATACAACTACCTAATCATGATTTTTGTCAATTTAGCATTTAGGATTCTCTCTATGTTAAATTCCTTTAACATGTCATCCTAAATTCTTTTGTTGAGTCCCATTTTAGGCTTTAACTCTTTAGTCTTATTTTGTTTTTCTTAGACTGGCAAATCTATCTTATACACTTTTAATGAGTAACATATCTTACTCCTATTAACCTTATGATTTGCACAAAATATGTTTATCTTATTCAATGTATTCAACTACTTTGAATTTTTTTCGTTGAATAGAGAATATTATCAAATCACTCATGCCGGATCATTTAGTAGACTCATCTTATATGAGTGGTGCGTCAATATGCATCCCACCAGTGGTTTGTATTTAGTGGATTCATCTCATGAATTATGCATCCTTATGCATCCCATGAAATCAATCTTTGTACATAGATCTTCTCTATTGGATTTCAAAATTTCATGACCTGTAAATTTTAAAATGTCATTAACTCCCACTATTTTTATCATGTATAGAAATCTTGCCAAGCAAACTTATTTACTTTCCTTTAGGCCATTATATCCATAACTTTTATGTATACTTAAATAAAATAAGTCATTCATCATTGGTTATGGGATGAAATCCTTTCAAAGGTTAGTTCATGCAATTAACTGGGTTCGGAAGGCTTTGTAATTCATCTTTTATGAATTCAATAATCAATTGTTATTTAGTTCTAACTAATCTTAATTTAGATCTTTTTATATCAATAACAATGCTCCTTAACAAAATGTGTTCATAATCCTATTATGAATTCATTAAGTTAAGACTCAATTTTATCTACGTCATCTCATTAATTTTCTTTTGATTCATAATAAAAGAAAAAATGATCTTGCAATGATCTTATGACTTAGTATTGATTATCATGTATGCAAGGCTAACTTAAGGATATATAATTCAGAATAATTCCAAAATAAAATGAGATGTAGTGTAAATATAAATATATAAGCTAAGCATCTCGTGCTAGCAAAATATAAATCTATGTTTCCAAAAAATAAAATAAAATATTTGGCCATAGGCCTAAAGCCAAAGCATCTCATCTTGGCAATCATGTCCATAAAACATTCAATGTTTTAAAATTATTTATTGCTCCACAATCTAATCTAAGCCAACAAGCTCGATCACCATCAGCTAAGGTTGTCACCTTCATTGGTCCTATTCTTGACTGCTCTTTGTCTTTAGTTCCTTCAATATGTCATACATATTAAAACCATTAGTAAAGAGTAAGGTATTATATACCAAGTAGTGAAAAATAAATCATCGTATGATTTATACCTAATGTGGAAGCATTCGTTTATTTCTTCTCTTTGATAGATTCAAGATAATCCCTATAATTGTGCTTCTAATGCCATAGTTTATCGCAAAAATGGCATTTGTCATTGTCTTTGTCTTTCTTTACTTCTCTAGTAGGCTTCATATATTTCGAAGTTGATGCCTTTTCAACCTTGTCCTTTTTAGAAATTTTCTTTTCTTATTTTTATTTTTCTTAGAAGAAACAAGATGAAGTAGAGGTTTCTCCTTCGCAGTGATGTTCTCAGCATGTGTGAGTATATTCAATAAGCCCAAAAGGTTACCTCAATCTTGTTCATGTTGAAGTTCAACATAAACTGTGAATAGCTATTTGGCAATGAAGTGAGTACAAGGTCTATGCTCAATTCATGATCCATGACCTAACTCAATTGCTCAAGTCAAGTGATATTTCCTATCATTTTAAGCATATGAGGCTTTATTGGACTTCTTTCATACATTTTACATGAAAACAATTCTTTTGAAATATCGAATCTCTTTGTGCGACTTTCCTTATTGAACATTTCTTTAAGGTTTAGGATAATATCCAGGGCATTCATAGCTTCATGTTGCTTTTGAAGATTTAGAGCCATAATGGTTAAAATCACACATGTGGCTTGTTTGAGATCATCCATATGAATTCTACAAGCATCCTTTTCCTCATTTGTAGCATCATCGTTAGGTTCCTTAGGAATAGGACCATTTAGGAGATAAGCCTTTTTCTCTTGTTTCAAGACAATCTTGATATTGTGAAACTAGTCAATGAAATTTGGACCTTTCAACTTGTTTGCATTAAGTATGCTTTTAAGTGACAAATTATTAGCCATGATTGATTTACATCCTACATAAGCGAACATATATAAATATTAGTCATTAATGTAAATTATTTAATCATAAAGACAAGGTTTTAAAATCATATATGATTATTCTAAATATTTTATCAAAATAATAGCCCTCTTTTAATATTTCGAGAAATTTAACCTTTAAACTTCTTATTGAGCTAGGACTCATTTCATCCCACTATGACCTTGAGTGACTCAACAAGCCATAATGAAACTAAATAGGTAGGTAACTTAGATTACCAATTGTATCTTATACAACTCCTAGATAAGTTAAGTGACAACTTCTTTTTTAAATGCATCATATACATTATGCCAATTAGGCCTCTAATATTATGCAGTCAACTGTGACACATTTGAACAACATGCTACTAGTTAAGTAAGACCCACCAATAACTCAAACGTACTGGTGTAAAAGTTTGGCCTTGAGTGACTCAACAAGCCTCTAATTAAAAGAGCAACATGGTTATCTTGTTATATGGTAGAATGCAACTTTTTGACTCAATATATTAATGAGGGATTTTATTTATTAATTCATTAATCAAGGTCTCATTGATTTGACGTTGTTGACATTTATAGCATTTATCGCATTTCACATATATCATAGATATATATATATATATATACTAAAAAATAAATTAATCACATGCCAACTACTAAGATGTTTATAGACTTTACTAATTCTAATTTCTTTGAGCCATTAAGGAAATTAGTTGGTCAAATTCCTAAGGGATTTTACAAACATTGTCTTCAAGCTTGGCTTGTAATCTCCTTGAATCTCCATGGCGCCTTTGGATCTCCATCTTCAAGATACAAAAATTTTCTTAACCCTAATTTTGCACTTTGATGTAACTAATTATATTTATAATCAAGAAACCTCAAGTTACATCCAAAGGGAGTTAGGTGAGAAAAGAATTTTAGAACCTAAGAGAAAAGGAGAGTAAGGTAGAGTGCACGACCTTATTTCAAAATAAATACCATGAGAAATAAATTTAGCCATCCATGATCTAATCTTCTAAGGTCTAAGTCCATAATCATCCTCATGCTTTATAATCACAATCAAAAGCATAGAAATAAATGCAAGCACAATATCACTTGGTGATTTTGTGTGTTATTTGAGAAAAGCATCAATTAACTCACTTAAAGTGCTGGACTCAAAATTTGGCACCACTTTATTTCAATTTAGTGTTTAAGAAGGAAGCATTTTCAAAACACTTAAAGTAAACCTTTTACTTCTTATTTCTTATTAGAAATTCATTGCAATAAAACTTTTCATTTTTTTTTTTTAAGACTTTACGTTTTTAATTTTTTCCATAATTAAAACTCCTTTTAATTTTGAAAACCTTTTTCTGTTAGGTAAACTTCCTAAAATATATCTAAAACAACATCTTAATTTCTAACATTAACAACATGGATTACTTTTCAAAATTGTATCTTATTTAAGTTACCTAAATGGTGACTCAACAAATATTGAAAACTTCTAATCAAACCAAAATTTTGAGGAGAGTTCAATGTTATCACATAATTCTAGGAATCCCTTTTAAAGTAGGAAACAATTTCCTATGAATAACCCAAATTAAAATGCAAACCATAATTTTAAGAATTCACTTTAAGTAGGAAACAATTTCCTATTCTTTATGAATCACTTAAAATTAAATGCTAACCATAATTTTAGGAATTCACTTTAAGCAGGAACCAATTTCCTATTCTTTATGATCACCCAAAATTAAAATAGATGGCATCCAATGGCACTAAAATTAGCTATTAGCCTTTAAGGGAATTTTAGGCAACTACAGTCAGCCCATTAATAGGTTTAAATGCTCTTAAAACTCCATAAATCATGAGTCAAACATATGAGCAAAGCTGTTGGAAATTTTTAGCAAGTGTGTTTAACAATTAAACACAAAAATTCATGGAGAATTAAGCCCACAAAAATCCATCATACTTGCCCAAAATTTTTTGCATTGAATCTTTGTTGTTTTAAAATGTTGAAACATGATTTTTTTTATGAATCTATTCATACCAAAATAAGTATGGCTAAAAATATGCAATAATTTAATTTGATAAAGCTAATTTTTAACAATTAAAAACTACTCATAACACTTGGCCAATACTAGAAAAAAAATCATCACACTAGTCTCCAAAAACATTTCAAAACTACTTGGTTTTAACTTGGCTTTGCAAGCCTTTTAATCCATTAATTCATTCTTCAATTAAACATGATTTTAAACCGTTTAAAACACGCTTTAATGAATTAATAACATGCTATCTATATTTGACTTAAAACAAGAAAACAAATTTTAAAGAAAGCTTTCAAAATTGATATATACAAAATCAAAATACAAATCAATCCTATTGATTATCGCCAAGAATCAAGCATGCAAATTATATGAAAAACATCAAACAAAGGCTCTGATACCATTGTTGGGATCGAGGTCATGATCAAACATGAAATTAATCAATAAATTAAAAAGCATAACACAACGAAAAAATAAAATATACATTTAATCAAAGAAACTATCGAATCCCTCAAGATTAGTTATGAATACTCACAAGTTCATGTATTATATACCTTGCTCTAGATATCATATTCAAGAACAAATTAAATCCAAAAGGCTTGGGATGAAGTAAAAAAACTCAAAAGGAGAATAAGACAGTTTGAAATCCTATGGTCAAAATCTTTGCTTCTTCACCTTTAGGATTTGTCAAATCTTTAGCCACCCAATCATTTGGCCTCTAACAGTAATCCGCACAGTGATCGAATAAAACCTTATTAAAAGTAGGATTTATTTTACTTGTGCTAGCTAGTTTTATTTTCAAAAAAATAGAACACCATAAATCCTAGCCAAACACTATTTTTGTCAAACAAAGAAAACTTATTTTTCTTTTCTTATTTTTATGAATCAGCTAGAAAGTGGGTTGAGGCTAAGTGTTTTAGTTGGCTAACATAACATACTTATATAGCCAAACTAAGTTGTAACCCTATATACAACATTTGTATTTTTATTCAATTAACTCCTTGTGAACTTAATTAATTTTTCCACTTTATTTTGGTTTATTTCAATTAAGTCCAACTTAATTAATTATCTTTGTTAATCTCAATCATGTAACTTAATGTGTGTGATCTATTAGGCTTCTAACATGTAGGCAATAAATATAAATCATAAAATATCAATTTAATAATCGATTTATATTTATAGATCATAAGTGGTATCTAGCAACACATCATGACCACCTAAATGTTAGAAAGTCATTTAAAGAATTTGACAAAAGCCCTTCAGCGATAAGCCTCTCAATGCAGTACGGTTTTTTCATTAAATATCTCGAATATGTCATAAAACATGGCCTAGTGTCTACTTATGACATTCCCTATTAGTTCTCATAATTCATAATTAACCTTATGAATTTAGGAAAGTAACTTTCCTCAAATTAATCATGCTTCGACCAAAGACTTTATACAAGTTAATCTACAATTGAGAAAAAGTGAGATACATCCACTCATATCACTTGTGGTGATGAATCCTCTCTTGATAACTCGTCCACCTTCGCATTCTTAATGGCATACCCAAAAACACACTTTATAGGCATTTGAACACCTCTAGAATTGTAACACCCCAATGTTTTATGTAAATTAAGTTAATTGAAGATATGTTATGTATGCTAAGTGTTTGAGGATATATATGTATACAAATGGGCACTTGGGTAAATTTTGAGGAATATATGTGATAAATCTCATGGTTCAAGATTTTGATCTAAGTTTGATGTTATGTTTGTGAATTTATGAGTTTGGGATTAAGTAAATGAATGATTTGATGGGTGATATTAATAGGGAATGATTTTAGGGTGTTAAACTTAGATTTTTTGGAAGTTTTGGAAGCTTAAAACTGCCTACAAGGGAAGATGTATTGATACATCCTGTCATGTATCGACACATTCTTGGCAAGAAGAACAATATGAGGTGTTATAGAGGAATTTTATCAGTACATTTAAAGATGTATCGATAGATTTGAAAATTTGATGGACATGTATTGATGCATTGCCCTAATGTATCGATATATTTAGTCAAAATATGGGCAAATGTATCGATACATAACTAAGTAAAGGCAAAAATAAAAAAGGGTTCATGGGCATTTTTGTCACAGCTTAGTTTTTGGGCCATGACCGGTGCATGGGCCTAATGGGCATAGCCCACTAAGCCCAAGCAAGCCTATTTATATGACCTATTCATCATTCCATCAAAAGTTCCTAAAGTCACATTTCATAATTCCAATTCAAGATAATGCTAACCATTGCCAACTCATAGTGGCATTACTAATCAAAATATACATATATTGTCTAAAACATACATCTTAGTAATTTACATTGGGTTTGTCTATTCACAACAAAAGGGATACTCGACTTCCAGCGGAGAGACCCGGGCGAAAGTAAAGCTATTGAATGCCAAGATACCTACCAAGGAGACGAATCTACAAGGACACCTAGACCTAGTTACCGACTGCCTTCTGATCTAAAAACATGAAGTTGAAAACAGTGAGTATAAACCCAGTGAGTGAACAAAGGAGGGGAACAAGCAAATGATAATAAAAGTTTAAAGAAATCATGATGCACTTATTTTCAGAAACAATGCAATTTAGTTTAATTCTTATTAAAACCCCTCATTAAACCCTTAATTGGTTAATCACCTGATGATGAAGGATCCATGCATAACAAAGAATTTGAAGACTGAAAACTTTAGTAGCTACGCTGCATCGAGAATGCCTTTTCGTTGCAGAGAAATTTGGGCTCAAATCATCAGCTGACCGAGGGTTTCTCACCAAAACCCCTCATTTTAAACTTAATTAATTAATTCCTTGATGTTGGAAGTCCACGATCAACTATGATGTTAACAAAGCACCCGAGCATTTGTCTCATTTGTTGGTGCATAATCCCCTTGCCTAAAGAGCAGGGTTCGAATCCCCCCTCCCCCAATTATAAAAGAAAAACTATGATGTTATAGAAGTGGAAAATATGGCAGAAACCAAACAAGGTCGTAAGCACGATGAAGGTTTCTCGCTACAGCGAAACAACCTGTAGACATCTCGCTACAACGAGAATGTATTCTCGCGACAGTAACTTATAGGACTACAGCCAGCCTCCTAACCCAAGAGTTTCTCGCTGCAGCGAGAAACAGAACACCAAGAAGAAAGTTCTCATTATATCAAGAAAAGGCCATTCTGCTGCAATGAAAAAATCAACTTGAAAATACTTAGCAATTTCCAAGGTTCAACATGCAAGATTTCACATACATTACAACCATATACCATATTCATGAACTTTCTATTGCATAAATATATATATATATATATAAACACCAATACCACCACCGCCTCACCTAGCTCATGTTCAATCCCCACATCGTGCACATAGCTGGAGTCATCTTGTGCATTGCCCACATCGTGCACAGCTAATATCACTGTGTGCATCCCTCACATCGAGCATAGGAAATATCATCATCCATACTCCCGCACCCATCATCATCGGCGTGTGCATCCCCCATATCGCGCACATGCACAGTTATATTTATTACACAATATTAACTATCGATAAACAACATATATATATATCAGCATCCTATAGGAGCACAAGGATTCATCATATTGCACACTCACCACATAAAATGTTTTAATAAAGGCTTGTTCCCATGCATAATCTTTAAGGAAAAAAATCAAATAAAAATCATTCACATGCTTCATCCAAATACCAATACATTTCCCAAAATATTTTAAATGCAAGTTCACTCACCTTGATGGATTTGTAATTGAATTTCTTTTCAAAATTCTTCCAAGCTGATAAAGGAAATCACTCCCTCTCTCTCTACACGTCCAACTAGTGAGTGAATGTACTTAAGAAAGACTTTTGAAGGCTGTTGAAAGTGGAAGAGCATGAAAAACCCTATGAAAGGGTGTAGAAACATATGAGAAATAAAGTTAATTTGGGGAAGTTTTAAAGGTTTCAAAGGATACTTCCATGAAAGGTGTAAAGAAACATGGAATGGAAAGGAGGATAAGAGGAAGAAGAAGAAGAGACGTTGCTAGAAAACAGAAGAAAAGCTGCTAGAGATTAGATATTTATAGTTAAAGTTTATCGAATTTTCATACAATTTACAATAATGCCCTTAACAAGGCCACTTGTCTTCCTCCTTTCCTTTATGCACTCTTTTTACTCCTTTAACACTGAGATAAAGTCCATAATAGTCTAAAAGTACTTGAGTTCATGAAAACTTAAAAATTTAGGCTCGATGTGCAAAATGACCATTTTACCCCTACCATGGAAATTATCAGTATTTATATCTTCTTCATTTATTTTACCCTTATTCATTTATTCCTTAGGCCTACTTAGACCTTAATAATGTCTGAAAGCCTACTTCTAGGGGCTCACTAAGGAAATGACGAAATTACCCTTGGCCCATGTTATCGTGTGTACACCTAATTACGGGCCTATAGAGGTCAAGGTCTCACAATTTTGCCCATTTAACAAAAACCCCCAAACTCTTTCTCTCTCTACCATCTTAAAACCCTAAGGTCCCAAATTGACTCTTAGAGCTATTTAGAGATAATCTGAGGTTGGGAAATACCTTTAAAAGTAAGATTAAACATTTTTACCAATTATTTCTCATTCTAATTAGTTAGAATCCAAGAAATCTAGTTTTTCCAACTTTGGTGAAACTTCCCTGATTTAGTTGGAATTTGGAGCCAAGATTCATGCAATCTAACTTCTAAGGTATGGGTTTAGCTTGTTAATGAAGGATTTAAGCTTCAATACTTGGATTGCTAAGATTTGGTTAATTGTTGGAAAGTTGGCAATTTTCGAAAGCTACGATTTAATTAACAATTGGATGTTTTGATGTGTTCTGAGGAGGAAACTAAGTAATTGGATGAGTTAGTGAGCTAAATGACGATTGGAGGCTAAAGTTGAGCTTGGTGGTGGGATTACCTCCAATTTGTCATTATGAGTGGGTTTGAATTAAAATACATGTGATGCATGATGGCTTGATGAAGGTGCTGCCATGATATAAGAATGTGTGTATGTAAATATATGTGTATATTTGATTGCCTAGATGTAAGTGTCTAGGCTAGAGAACCAAACTGTGGAATGGGTGTTTATGCCCTGTGATGTGAGCCACATGAGTGGCCTATTGTCATAGCCTAAATCCCAGGCCATGACCGGCGCATGGCCCAATAGGCATAGCCCACCAGACCCTAGCAAGCCTCTCTGTGTAAAACTATTCAGAAGTCCATCTATCACTTCTCTTTCTTTAAGATCTAAACCTCATAATTTCTACTAATAACTTCTTCAAAATTAAATTGTGGAAACCAAGTATATATCATTCTCAAAATAGAGTTATCATTGTCAACCCTAAACGAAATTGTTTATCAAACCAAACATATAGAGTTCACAACAAATCTCATAGTTTATATTAAACCATCACGTATAAACATACAATAGACCCTTAACTACCACTGGAGTGACTCTAGGTGTGGGTACTACATCGAGTGACATAGTAAACCTACCAAATGATGAATATGAGGAAGCCACTCAACCTAGGAATTCAACTACCTTCGAACCTAAAAACTAAAACATGAAGTTGAAAAGAACGAGTATAAACTCAGTGAGTGAACATAGGAAGGGAACAAGCAAATGATACGGAAGATTTTTTAGAAAACACAATGCACTTGTATTAAAACCATGCGATTTGTATGTCATAAACAAAACTCGATGCCATGCTGTTTTTCAACTCATTTTGAAACCATTGAAGAATATCAACTTTCAATATACAATTCAATCACATTACATTTTCCAAAAATCTCTACTCTACAGGATTGGAGCACATGCGTGTAAAAATTCACGTATACATTATGTATATATAAATATGTAGATAATTCAAACATACACCAAGGTCATCCCCACAATAGTCACCATGGCTCCGCACATACACCAACCAACCTCAACTCAGCTCATGTGCACTCCCACAAAGCACATAGCTAATATCCTCATGTGCACTTCCACACCGCACATGGCATATATCATCATCATGTGCTCTCCCACACTGCACATGGCACATATCATCAGCATGTGCTCTCCCACATCGCACATGGCATATATCATCGGCGTGTGTTCTCCCATACCGCACACTACCGGCACAGTCATGTACACTCCCACACTGCACATGCACGATTATAATTATCATTCAACATTACATTTCAATGCATGGTCAACATAACAACATGTAGCAAAAATCTTTGCATAACAATACATCACATGCCACAAATCAATTAGCAATTCAACATAATATTTCAAATACGTAATTTATCACATTATACGTTTAAAAACGTAGAAGTATCACTTGTGAAAAGCTTGTTCTCATGCATAAATTTGAAAAGAGTCAACCAAGGATATTCTAGCATTTCATTCAACACATATGCATTTGTTCAAAACCTTTTAAATGCAAGTTCACTCACCTTACGATAGCGGGATACTATATCGCTATTAATTCGGAGGGGTATGTAGCTATTTCTACTTGTTGGTTGCTCGTTATTTCCTCCGGCATGCCACCACAGTACACTATCTTTATTTTTTCACTTCCTAACAACAATCCAAATTCAATATCTTTAGTGTATAACATTTCCACTTCTCTTTTTCATTCAATCGTGAGTCCTAATTCAACTAACTTATACCTTGACACATTTTTACCAATGTTGCCTTTATCCTTTGCTTGCGCAATTCTTTAATCATAAATATTGGTAACTTATTTATGACTCTAGCACATAAATTAATCTTTTCTAAGGATATTTATCAAGTTCAACCATCATGTCTACACCAATAACCTAGCATATAGCAGCAACTATAAATTTACTTCCATCAAGCATTTTCTAAGTCCACATGCACCACAATTTACTTTTACATGCTGCCACAAGCATAAACAATCAATACATATCTCATTTTTCCTTTCTACTTGTGATTTAGAGCTTAGAACGCTTACCCACCACTTAATTTAGCTCAAAATCACCACGCATTCCAAGATTATTCCACATGCATGCCTCGAGTTCCTTGGATCTTTATTGATCCTTGCTACCACAAACAAAACCTCACATCATAATCGGTTCAAACTACATGCTTTCAAACAAAACATCAATTTCTACCTTCATTACCTTGAAATCCACAAGGCAAACCATCAAAATCTTTTAAAACCTCAACAATGGTGTACGGGTGGGGAGGAAAACCTCTAGGTTTTATTTTTTCTCCTTCAAGGTCGAGCTTCTTCCAAGCTTTTCTCTTCCTTTTTCCTTTCTTTCTTTCCTTTCTTCTTTCTTCCTTTCTCTTCGTAGGGTTTAGTTGGGATGAAAAATGAGGTTAAGAGTTGTGGTTTGGGTGAGTAAAGGGGTAGGAGAATGGAGAAGAAAAAAAACTTGATTTTTATGGTGAAGAAAGGAAAATGGCGTGGAAGGAAGAAGATGGAGAAGATAAGGATCAGCCATTGATAAGGAAGAAAAGAGTTTGGAAGCTTTGACCAAGCTCATGGATAAATTACCGTTTTGCCCTCTAAGTTTCGCTCTTTTTAAATTTAGTCCTCCTAACAATCTTTTAATTGCAATTTCCTTCTATTTTTCTTCCTTTACATGTGTGCAAACAAAATATAAAGTTTGCACTTCAATGCGGTATCACCATAATAGTTAAATATATACTTACCCACGCTAGTTTATTTAATAAAGACACACGGGGCTTATTAACGTCGTTTTTCTTCGAAATTCCCTCATTTTTCTTCTCCCCCACTTAGATTGACCATATACTCCTCCTTCATGACTAATTTCGATATCAAATAAAATATTAATATTTTCATATTATTTTATTCTAAAATTTTTCACTTATCTCCTTCGAACCAAAAATGTCCTATTATGCCCCGATTAATTTCCGAATCACTTTTTACCTCACTAATTCATTCTAAATATTATTATTTAATTGTTATTTCCTCGCGTGCAAAATATTTTACTCTAGAATATTCTTTTCACCTGTCACCGCTCTTTGACACTTAAATCCAGGTCAATTAACCCTTCGTCTTATCGATACGGTTATATTGACTACTATACGGGGGTACGGGGTATCACACCTATGCTGTGTGTACTTAGACTAGGATGTCTAGAAGCTATAATGAACCTTAGGAGTGGATTTCCTTAGGTGAAGGATATGTTAAGAAAATTTGATCCAATGATACATTGGAGATTTAAAATGTCACGACCCGGTACTCCCTTCGAGCCCGTGACAACTGCCATGATGTCTCAATAGACATTCATTACTCAGAATGTCAACTGAAACCTCGCAAGGCCTTTGCATCAATTTACGTCTCCCTTGTGAGCAACAGTTACTAAATATCATATTTTAAGGGAATATAAACTATTTTTAAATAAAAGACAAACAAAAGTAATTTATGCTATATAGGGGTATTTTGGTAATTTTTACCCAAAAAATTTGAAACCTGGTGAAAATACAATATACGATCAAAAAATATACATTTCTTATCTAAAAATAATTTTAGTAATCTAGATCATCCAATTAAAATGAAATTAGGGCTAATCAAACAAAATAAAATATTAAATAAAATATTCCATTTTCTTATAAAACAATATTTATAGAATCCTGCATAAACAATTTTTGTAGCGTAAGAGCAAAATAAATTCTTATATATAATAGCACACTAAACCAGGTATACAAAAATATTCTACAATGAAATGTGGGCCCCAAAATAACAAAAAATATACAAGGCTGTAGACCTTTGATTTCTAAGGATGCAAATCCAAAAGCAACCCTTGACAAAATCGACTGTCTACAGACTATCCTCAGCTTGAAATGGGTAAAAAGAAAGGGTGAGTTTTTATAAACCCAGTGAGTAAGCAAAGTTCATCTACAACATTTAAAGTCGAGTAAATTGAGACAGTTAAATCATACCATCATAATATGACTCATAACATGTAAAACTCATTTCAATTCATATAAAACAATTACATTTCATCGAAATAATCAACAAGGGTTATGATTCTCTTAAAAACTTGGCTTGTGCCAAAACTCATACTCGGTGACACCTAGGCCCGGGCATCCAATCGTGTCCGCCAAGGATGTTAAAATGACATATACCTGTAAAACATGTTTTTACTTTTAAAATATAGCCATTCCTTGGCGTTGGTTGAGTTTCATCCTCACATGGTGGTTTGGCGTGAAGTAAACTCTAAACTTACCTTAGGAGATACTATCCCCGCCTTTCGTACTAAGGTAAAATATAACGAGATTGACCGTGCCCCTCTAATAGGCTGGTCCACGAAAACTCGCCCATTGCAGTAAGCTAATCAAATAACCCACCAAATCAATAAAAATTTCGACAGCATGACATGGAAAATATAATATTACCCAGCTTGTCAATGCAAAACAAAACGGTTTATATAATCCACAAACCGCTAATCCAACCATTCATGCCATCACATTGTCATAAGCCATCAGTTCAAACAATATATATATATATATATAGATAATAGAAGTATATAGTCTCCACCTACTCAATTTCCAAAATCGTCATTGAATTGCAAAACAATTTATAAATCTCATTCATTTAACCAACACTTAACTTATAAAACATAAAAATCTACAGTTTAAGTTAATTTTTATTAAAATCATAAAAACGAGTATAAACTACTTTAGATAGTTAAGGTGAACATTTGATTACTCACAATAACGGGAGTTTAGAGTACTCCTATTATTGGTCTTCGGGTACGATATTTTTACCCTTATCAAAGGGCTCACCACCTATACATAATACATGACACATAATTCAATATATTTGTGCCAAACTGTTATAAAACTATTTTAGGCTCTATATGAATGCATGAAATTGAATGAGAATTGTTCGAATAATCACTTAAAAACAGTGTTCTAAGTGGGTTCAATTATGATCGGACTGAATTTGTATTTGACCTAACTCGAGCGATACATTGTTGAATTAACCAAAACATCTTATTCAACTTCAAATATATTCATTACACTTCCAATATTCCAAATACACCAAAGTACCTCAATGAGCTTGATTGTGACTTAATTCATTGTAACCGAAATTCATTTCAATTCTGAACTAACATGTTAATCAGTGTCAACACAGTCCAATAAATCCATCTTTATCATTAAGAATCAAATCCAAGTCCATTCACTATGATTTTCTCATTATTGTTCAAGTCGTTTACTAAAGGAACTATATGTTTTGATAACCGTTTTCGATATCCGATACCATAAATCATCAATTATGAGCTAAATAACATGAAATACAACAAAATCCATCATCCACATGTCACCTATAACATTCGGCCAAAGAGGGTTGTTGAAGGGCATGTGATTTTCTTGTTGTTTTTTGTGCCAAACATCATCAAACAACTAAAAACACTAAGATATAATGAAATCTAGCAAAATCCATCATCAAAACCTCTCTCCCTATGTTCAGCCAGCAAGTATTCCCTCATGGAACTTGTGTTTCAACCATAGAAAATGAAAAATAAAGCATGGGAAAGGTAGATTTTAAGCTAAAATTGAAAAATCTTACCTTTGATTGCTTCGTTCTTTGAAATTCAACAAATTTCTCTTGAATTTTCCTCTCTAGGGTTTATTTCTATTCCTTTCTCTTTGCTTTTCACTTTGGCCGGCCATGAAGAGTAAAATGGGAGAGATCATGTTGAGTTATAAAAGAAATTATAAAAATCTTAAAGCTTGACATGTGTCACAATGTGATTGGTCCATGGTTAAAACTTAACAATTAAGCATTTTCTCACGACCACATGTAATCCCTTAATTATCCAAAGTATAAAATAATAATAGGTGAAATTCATGGGCTTGACAAGTGTTATGGTGGTGTAAAATTTCAAAAATTCCAATTATGTCCTCGAGTGGCAAAATGACCATTTTGCCCCTATGTTATGAAAATTCCTAATTTGACTCCAAATTAATCCTCGAACTCCAAATCACCATATTAAGACATTCTAAGGTTCAATAACTCTCAAATATATCCTAAAATCTCTATTCAAACTAGTTTAAAGTTTTAATCGACTTAATTGTACCACTAGGTACGATACTAACTTTTAACAATTCTCCGAAGCATCCTAGTATGTAGATATGCTATCAAGTACATGAATGACATAACAAGTATATAATAGAGTAGGGCTTGACAGCACTACCCCCTTAAAATAAAATTTTGACCTCAAAATGTCACTTACCGGACTCGGAGAAAAGATACGGGTATTGGTTTCTCATTTGGTGCTCAACTTCCCACATCATCTCCTCCATCCGAGCATTTTTTCACAACACCTTAACCATTGGAATGTTCTTATTCCTCAACACTCGATCTTTTCGGTCTAAAATACATACAGGTTGTACCTCGAACTTTAAATCTTCTTGCAACTCAATTAGAGGTGCGTCGAGGATATGGGAGGGATTAAGTACATACTTCTTCAGCATCGAGACATGGAAGACATTGTGAATCCGATCCAACTCCAGGGGTAATTCTAGTCTATATGCCACTAGCCGAATCCTTTCAATAATATGAAAAGGTTCAATGTATCTCGGATTGAGCTTTTTTCGCTTTGCGAACCGAATCACACCTTTCATTATCCAACAAGATACGACAATTTATCACAATAATGTAATCAAATAAGACTTAATACCTTGAAGTATTCAAATCATTACTTTTCCAATGAGAGACTTTAAGAAAAACTTTATTATCAACTTCAAATTCCAAATCTTTTCTCCGTCTATCCGAGTAACTTTTTTGCCTGTCTTGAGCTGTCTTTAATCACTCTCGGATAACCTTGATCTTGTCATTAGTCAGATCAATCAATTCTACATTAAACAATTTCCTCTCACCCACCTCATCCCAGTAGAGTGGAGTTCGACACTTTCTCCCATACAGAGCCTCGTATGGTGCCATCCCAATACTAGACTGAAAACTATTGTTATATGTGAACTCCACCAACGACAAATGTCTATCCCAACTCCCCGTAAAGTCAATAACACAAGCCCGTAGCATATCCTCTGAAGTCTGAATGGTCCTTTCAGATTGACCATCTGTCTGTGGATGAAAGGCAATGCTAAACCTCAAATTAGTTCCGAGAGCATCCTGGAATTTTGGCCAAAATTGAGAAGTGAACTAAGGGTTTCGATTTAACACGATAGAAACTAGGACTCCATGCAATCTCACTATCTCATCTATATAAAGCTTAACTAGCTTCTCAATGGAATATGTGCTATGGATAGCCAAGAAATGGGTGGACTTAGTCCATCTATCCACAATCACCCAAATAACCTCTTTCCCACTCTGCGTCCACAGTAAACCCAATACAAAGTCCATAGTCACATGCTCCTACTTCCATTTAGGGATAGGTAGAGGCTGAAGAGTACCTGATGGTTTCTGATGTTCCGTCTTAATTTGTTGGCATGTGAGACATTTCGCTACAAACTCTACTATGTCTCGTTTCATACTCGACCACCAGTAACTTTCCTTGATAGTCTTGTACATTTTGGTGCTTTCGATATGTAAAGCATAGGCGAAAAAATGAGCTTCCTCCAAAATAGCCAGTCTCAATTGATCATCTTTAGGGACACAAACCTGGTTCCCAAGCATTAAGATACCATCATCACCAAGTCTGAACTCATTAGTTTCTCCATCTCGCAACTTTTGAACTTCCCGTTTCAGCTCATTATCAGACTTCTACAATTCCTTGATTTGATTCAACAATGAGGGTCTCACAACAAAGCTAGCAAGCAGGGTTCCATCCTTGCCATTACTCAATTGGATCCCAAGAGATTTCATCTCAAGTAGTATCGAAAAGTAAGAATTCCGAAGTGATGCTAATGAAGATGAAGATTTACAACTTAAGGCATCTACTACAACATTTGCCTTTCCAGGATGATAATCAATTACTAAATCGTAATCCTTAATTAACTCTAACCATTGTCTCTGTCTCAGGTTGAGTTCTTTCTGGGTGAGCAAATATTTCAAACTTTTGTGGTCAGTAAAAATCCTACAACGCTCACCGTATAAATAATGCCTCCAGATTTTTAATGCAAAAACTACTACTGCCAACTCCAAATCGTGGGTAAGGTAATTCGTCTCATGCTTTTTCAGCTACCGAGAAGCATAAGCTACTACTTTCTCATCTTGCATTAACACGCACCCTAATCCTAATTTAGATGCATCACTAGACACCACAAATTCTTTCCCACTAACAAGAAGTATCAAAATGGGAGCGGAGGTCAATCGGTTCTTCAGCTCCTGAAATCGACCCTCGCAAACGTCATCCCACTCAAATTTGACTCCTTTACAAGTCAGATGAGTTAGAGGAGCAGCTATCAATGAGAACCATTGAACGAACCTCCTATAGTAACAGGCTAAACCAAGGAAACTTCGAATCTTTATCACCGTTTTTGGTTGCTCCCACTGTAAGATTGCCTCAATCTTCTTAGGATCGACATAAATTCCAGCTCCAGACACAACATGTTCCAAGAAAACCACTTCCTTCAACCAAAACTCACATTTAGAAAATTTGGCATAAAGTTGCCTCTCACGTAAAGTTTGCAGCATAATGTGCAAATGAGTAGCATGTTCATCATCATCCTTCGAATACACCAAAATGTCATCTATGAATACTATCACGAACTTATCCAAGTACGAGTGGAACACCTTGTTCATGAGGTCCATAGAAGCTGCCGGGGCATTTGTCAAACCAAAAGGCATAACCAGAAACTCATTATGCCCATAACGAGTCCTGAAAGCAGTCTTGGGTACATCCTGCTCCTTGATCTTCAACTGATGATACCCAGACCTCATATCAATCTTAGAAAACACCGTGGCACCCTGTAGTTGATCAAAAAGATCATTAATTCATGGTAAATAGTATTTACTCTTGATGGTCACTTGGTTTAGTTGATGGTAGTCGATACATAGTCGAAGAGTGCCATCCTTCTTCTTTACAAACAAGACTGGCGCACCCCAAGGAGAAGTACTAGGGCGAATAAAACCCTTATCTACTAATTCTTGAAGTTGGACTTTCAACTCCTTTAACTCTGTCGGAGCCATCCGATACGAAGGAATGGAAATAGGTGCGGTACTCGAAAATAAATCAATAGTGAACTCAAACTCTCGATCAAGAGGTAGTCCCAGTAACTCATCTGGAAACACATCAGAGAACTCATTTACTATTAGGACATCCTCTAACTTAGGTTCCCCTTTGAGGTATCAATCACATGTGCCAAATAAGCAGGATACCCTTTTCGTACTAGTTTCAAAGCTTTGATAGTCAAGATTACACATGATGCTAATACTCGACGTTCCTCGGCAAATACAATCTCTACTCCCTCAGAAATTTATCTTTAGGTTCTATATGCAATTGTATGCATACAACTCAATCTAATCTAACTTGGGGCCACATTGACACTGTAGTTTTTAAAATAACTTTAAAACCAAAGACTCTGATACCAATCGAATTGTCACGACCCGGTACTCCTTTCGAGCCCGTGACAACTGCCGCGATGTCTCGATAGACATTCATTACTCGAAATGTCAACCGAAACCTTGCAAGGCTTTCGCATCAATTTTACGTCTCCCCTATGAGCAACAATTACTAAATATCATGTTTTAAGGGAATATAAACTATTTTGAAATCAAAAACAAATAAAAAGTAATTTCTGCTACACAGAGGTATTTTGGTCATTTTTACTCGAAAATTTTGAAACCTGGTGAAAATACAATATACAATAAAAAATAATACATTTCTTATCTGAAAATAATTTTAGTAATCTAGATCATCCATTTAAAATGAAATTATGGCTAATCAAACTAAATAAAATATTGAATAAAATATTATATTTTCTTATAAAACAATATTTATAGAATCCTGCATAAACAATTTTTGTAGAATAAGAGCAAAATAAATTCATATATATAATAGCACACTAAACCAGGTATACAAAAATATTCTACAATGACATGTGGGCCCCAAAATAATCGAAAATATACAAGACTGTAGACCTTCGATTTCTGAGGATGCAAATCCAAAAGCAACCCTCGACAAAATCAACTGTTTACAAACTGTCCTGAGCTTGAAATGGGTAAAAAGAATGGGTGCATTTTTATAAACCCAGTGAGTAAGCAAAGTTCATCTACAACATCTAAAGTCGAGTAAATGAGACAGTTAAATCATACCATCATAATATAATTCATAACATTTAAAACTCATTTCAATTCATATAAAACAACTACATTTCATCGAAATAATCAACAAGGCTTATGATTCTCTTAAAAACTTGGCTTGTGCCAAAACTCATACTCGGTGACACCTTGGCCAGGGCATCCAACCGAGTCTACCAAGGATGTTAAAACGACATATACCGATAAAACATGTTTTTATTTTTAAAATATAGCCATTCCTTGGCGTTAGCTGAGTTTCATCCTCACGTGGTGGTTCGGCATGAAGTGAACTCTAAACTTACCTTAGGAGATACCCTCCGCGCCTCTCGTACTAAGGTAAAATATAACAGGATTTACCGTGCCCCTCTAATAGGTTGGTCCATAAAAACCAGCCCACTGCAGTAAGCTAATCAAATAACCCACCAAATCAATAAAAATTTCTACAGCATGACATGGCTAATATAATATTACCCAGTCTGTCAAGGTAAAACAAAACAATTTATATAATCCTCAAACCACAAATCCAGCCATTTATGCCATCACATTGTCATAAGCCATTAATTCAAACCATATATATATTTATAGATAACAAAGGTATATGGTCTCCACCTACTCAATTTCCAAAATCGTCATTGAATTGTAAAATAATTTATAAATCTCATTCATTTAACCAATACTTAACTTATAAAACATAAAAATCTATGGTTTAAGTTCATTATTCTTTAAAATCATAAAAATGAGTATAAACTACTTTAGATAATTAAGGTGAACATTTGATTACTCACAATAATGGGGAGTTTGGAGTACTCCTATTCTTGGTCCTCGAGTAAGATATCTTTACCCTTATCAGAGGGCTCACTACCTATACATAATACATGACACATAATTTAATATATTTGTGCCAAACTGTTATAAAACTATTTTAGGCTCTATATGAATGCATGAAATTGAATGAGAATTGTTCGAATAATCACTTAAAGACGGTGTTCTACGTGGGTTCAATTATGATCGGACTGAATTTGTATTCGACCTAACTCGAATGATACATTGTTGAATTAACCAAAACATCTGATTCAACTTCAAATATATTCATTACACTTCCAATATTCCAAATACACCAAAGTACCTCAATGAGCTTGATTGTGACTTAATTCATCGTAACCGAAATTCATTCCGATTTTGAACTAACGTGCTAATCAGTGTTAGCACAGACCAATAAATCCATCTATATCATTAAGAATCAAATCCACGTCCATTCACTATGATTTTCTCATTATTGTTCAAGTTGTTTACTAAAGGAACTATACTTTTCGATAACCGTTTTCGATATCCGATACCATAAACCATCAATTACGAGCTAAATAACATGAAATACAACAAAATCCATTATCAACATGTTACCTATAACATTCGGCCAAAGAGGGTTGTTGAAGGCATGTGATTTTCTTGCTTATTTTTCATGCCAAACATCATCAAACAACTAAAAACACTAAGATATAATGAAATCTAGCAAAATCCATCATCAAAACCTCTCTCCCTATGTTCAGCAAGCAAGTATTCCTTCATGGAAACTTGTGTTTCAACCATAGACAATGAAAAAGAAAGCATGGGAAAGGTAGATTTTAAGCTAAAATTGAAAAATCATACCTTTAATTGCTTTGTTCTTTGAAATTCAACAAATTTCTCTTGAATTTTCCTCTCTAAGGTTTGTTTCTATTCTTTTCTCTTTGTTCTTTGCTTTGGCTAGCCATGAAGAGTGAAATGGGATAGTTTATGTTGAGTTTATAATGGAAATTATAAAAATATTAAAGCTTGACATGTGTCACCTTGTCATTGGTCCATGGTTAAAACTTAACAATTAAGCATTTTCTCACCACCACATGTAATCTCTTAATTATCCAAAGTATAAAATAATAATAGGTGAAATTCATGGGCTTGACAAGTGTTATAGTGGTGTAAAATTTCAAAAATTCTAATTACGTCCTCGGGTGGCAAAATGACAATTTTGCCCCTACGTTATGAAAATTCCTAATTTGACTTCAAATTAATCCTCGAACTTCGAATCATCATATTAAGACATTCTAAGGTTTAATAACTCTCAAATATATCCTAAAATATCTATTCAAACTAGTTCGAGGTTTTAATCGACTTAATTATACAACTAGGTACGATACTGACTTTTAACGATTCTTTGAGGCATCCCAATATGTAGATATGCTATCAACTACATGAATGACATGACAAGTATATAATAGAGTAGGGCTTGGCATAAAAAAACTTAGAACCTAACCGAGCTTAAAGATGATTAAAGCTTGATACATGTGAATTGAGATTCGATAGGGAAAAGGTGAATGATAAAGGAATGGTGGCCTTATTTGTGGATTTGTGTTTTTGTCCACGGGAGGAATTTTGGGCATCGATCTGATTTCTGGATGAGTGGAGTTTCGATACCCTTGACTATATGTGTGCTTACAAGGATGGTGGTAAGTGTCACAACCTAAATCCGAGGGATTCGTGATCGACGCACGAGCCCAACAAACAAGCACACTAAACCCAAGCAAGCCTCAGAGTTCACAACCATATAACTCGAATGCCCAAGGATTTATAATCAAATATTCATAACAATTTCAAATGCATTACATTATTCCTGGCTTACAGTCCATACAAATGTTCAAAGGCCATACATTGGCCATCAAATTGGGTTCATGCATAACAACCTTTATACAATTCGAATGGCACGTCGCGCTTGACATATTTTACAAATGAACCTAAACTAGAAAGGCAGAAGGCCTACACAAACTCAATGAAGTGACATGTTAGGAGGGAGACCTACTAGATGCCAATTACGTATCCGTCCAATCGATGACACTTGCCATGTAACCTTGTAGCTTTTCTTGTCTGCACATGGTACAATAGAGGGGTAAGTCATCTAATACTCAGTGAGGGGATACTATCATAACATAGTATTTCATATATTTACATTATATATCTAGGCATATCTAGCCAGAATATATTCACATTCAAGCATCTCCAATTCAAAGGTACAAGGATTATCCTAATATCCTATATGCACAACTCATCATATCAAGTCTTGTCAGATCACATCTCAACAACAGATTATATCCACAATTCACAAGTTCTATGTCCACAACATATCACAAATTTCATTTATCAATTCAAGACTTATCCTTAAAGCCGTTACCATCAAACTAGGCTTTATAGGCATACCTTAGTTGTCGAGCCCAACCTTAAATCTCATTCATAAATAGTTGTTTATCCTGAGGCATTCCAACAGATATCATTCATAGTCAGTCACAACAATTTCATATTGAAATCAAATCAAGTCATCTCCAATGCTTGTTATCATAATCAAACAGAATCAAATGAATGGTTCTGCCCTAGACATAGTCAGATCACGCACAATGGCCAATAGGCAGAGAAACAAACCACGAACGTGCTAAAGCAACAAGTGGACAATAGATCACTAGTGTGCCAAAGTAATGGGTGGAGAACAAATCTCACACAACAACAAAGTAGTTGGCAGAAAATCAAATCATCGACTGGAGTAAACTCCCGACATCTGCATCACCCAGAGTAATCTCAACGGATGGCACCAAGGTATTACAACCATAGTCATAGGGATTAGTGCCATCGTCCTTGTTTACAACCATCCTTGTAGGCACACACATAGTCATAGGGATTGGGACTCCAATTCACCTCAAGTCAAATCAACGTCCAAAAATCATCCCTTGGATGGAGCACATATTCACAAATCAAGCCATCTTGTTTGTGACATTCCATATGTCCACATCAAATCACATTCAAATTTATTGAGCTTCAATCATCTCTAAGCTCGGTATAAGTCTAAATGCTTTCAAATCTCTAAGGCATCATCAAACAAAACATAATCAATCTCTAAGCCCTCATGCCCATACCCCATATGGGTATTCATCATATTCAGTCATATCAATCGTGGCTTAATATCCTTCTACTTATCCCTAATCAACCACAATTATGTGAGCATTCACACATAGATCATGTTTATAAACAATCTTGGCTCTTCTACCTCACATACTTAACGTCACCTCGATCGTTGTGCCATTAACCTAAATACGTATTACACCCAAATTCCTAATTGGACAGTTCATTCATCATAATTAGGCATAGTCCTTAATTCATAATTTGTATTGCACGATAGGTAGGCCTCTTGCTTTAGGTCTTATATACCATGGGTCCCAACATAATGCCATCTTGTGGCTCACACAAATCACACAAACACAGATTTCCTCGTCCAAATAACTAGTTAGCCTAGGCATTCTCATCCAGGCACACAATCATACTTGTTCTCTAGCCTAGGCACATACCTCTAGGTAAACATACATATACATATAGACTAGGAATTCTCATCTAGGCATACTTTATACACACATATATACAAACATATATAGCTATCTAGCCTAGGTTCATCTGACTAGGCATGCATCTTTTATCCTAGTACCATGGTAGCGCATACATTATGCAAAACACATCACATACACTTACTTAAATCTCACTCACCTTGAAAATCAGAGGCACACCGTGTTGGCTTCATTAGCTTTTTATGATAATAAAATATTTCCATTTATTTGTGTCTAATATTTCTACTTGAGTGTGCATGACAAGAAGTATATGCTAGTGATAAATAAATTATTCCATGAGACATATCAAAAAAAGGTATATGAATAAGAAGCCACAACTAATCAACAAAATAGAAGCTCTGTAGTTGAATAATGAAGGGTTACTCAACTAAAATTCAAATCAAAAGTTGGCAGGCTCAAGAATATTGAGAAACAGAAAAGACTTAGTTGACCAAGAAGTGGGTTAGTCGACCAATAAGCTACTGCCAGAATTTGGACTTCAAAATAGAACCGACTTAGTTGACCAAGAAGTAAGTTAGTCGACTAAGTGCTCACTGCCAAAAACTTAAAGCAGAAAATAGAGACAACTTAGTCGACTAAGACATAAGTCAGTTGACTAAGAGCATTTTACCATAAAATTTGAATTGTGCACTAGAAGACAGATTAAAGGCCAGAACTGCTACCAAACTATTTCCAATGGTTAAAAACTATCTAACCCACATCAAAGCTTATTTTTCGAGTATAAAAAGGACTTCAATAGCTAGAAAAGTAGATTGAAGGCTTCCAAGTCCAAAAGAGTTCAAAAACCAGAAAATACTCTCTGCTCATTTACTATACTCAACTCCTATCTTTGTAATTGTGATCTGTACTTCACTTTGTACCACTTAGATCAACCTTGTGATCATAGGTACACTCTTATCACTTTTCTCCTTGTATTCTTAGAGTGAACGAGTCACTGTAAGGTATTGATTCAAGTTAAGATTGCTTGATTAAGCATAGGTTCTAACTTAGCCTTGAAAAGTTAGGTGTTGGGTTTTAATTGATCTCGGTAAAAACTATTGTGAAAGGTTTTGGCTAAGCTTGGTAAAAGCCATTGTAAAAGCTTGATGAAAGCTTGTGAATTTCATTATTCTTAGTGGATTGATTGGAAAATCCTTGGTTGAACAATCAAGGTAGTGGATGTAGGTCTTGGACCGAACCACTCTAAATTCTACTATGTTGTCTACTCTGTTTTTGTTCTTATTTTCATTCCTTTTTTTCACTTGCATTTGTTCCCAATTAGAGCAAATTTTTGAAAGAGCCAAATTATTCTATTCACCCCCCTTTAGCACATTTACTTGGGACCAACAAGTGGTATCAAAGCCTAACCCCTATTATTAAGGTCTAACACCCTTGGCAAGATCTAAATGCTCTTCAAAAATCCATAGTGTGATACCCCAACTTCTATAGGCTTGTAACTAAGTATAGATGTAATAATATGGGCTAGGGGTAGTTTCGTCATTTTCTCTAATAAGCTTCCAGAAGAAAGTTTTATGATATTTTAAGGCCTAAATAGGCATAAGACAGTATAAATGATGTTTGCTGATGAAAACATGAAGAAAACTAGAAGTTTCAACAATTTTCATAACAGGGGCAAAATGGTTATTTTTCACCTCGAGTTAAAATTTTAAGTTTTTATGAACCCGAGCATGTTTAGACCATTATGGATATTATCCCAATGTTAAAAGAGCAAAAAGATTTACATAAAAGATTGGAGGAGAGTAAGTTAATTGATGGAGGGGCATTTTCGTAATTTTAAAGGAAAGGATAAGATTGCCTATAAATACCTTGAATTTCCAGCAGCTTCTTGAATTTTCCAGCAGCTGGTCTTCTTCTTCCCTTCTCCTCTCTCACGTTTCTTCAAACTCCATGGAAGCTTGAATTTCAAGCTTCCACAACTTTCTCTCTCTAGCTCCAATTTTCATGCTTTTGGTGCACCCTTCCATAAACCCTTGTGCTATTTCATTTTCTCACTTCAAAAACCTTGAAATATCTTGTTTTCATACTTTCTCTCATTAGTTGGGTGTTCTAGAGAGAGAAAGAGAGAATCACTCCATTGATTTGGAAGCTATTGGAAGAGAATCCAACTACAAAGGAACCTAGGGTGAGTGATGCACCAAGTTTGATTTTTAGCTGCAGAAAATGGCTAGTAATTGTGATTTATGAGCTGTTTTATTGTTTAGAATGTTCATTACTTTTTAGTGATTAAAATAGTGAACATAGATAGCCATTTAAAGTGGCAATTGAAAACTAGCTAAGAGATAGCTTTTAGAGTTCATAGTGTGTAAATTAATCTATTGTTTATGTTAATGTGATCCTAGGTTTTTAAGGAAGCACCATCATTCCAATTGGATCATTAGGGGAATTTAAGTCAATTAAAAGTTCTACAATCAATTGGTGAGTGGACTACCTTCAAAACTGATTTTGGGAATATGATGGATTTGACAAAGTGTTTGAATGGTTTTATACAAATTTTCATGAAAATGAATGCCTTGGGAACAAGCTTTTGAGAAAAGGTTTATGTTATGAAATGTGATTATTATGGATTTCTATGTGGCTGCATTATGTTGATATACATATATGCTTGAGTATAATGTTGTGTAATTATATTGACTCGGCTATGTGCGAGTAAGGAGTGCGCATAAGCCGAGGAGGACCTAGTTTTGTGCAAGTAGGGAGTGCACAAAACCCGGTGATGACCCAGCCATGTGCGAGTAGGGAGTGCACATGAGTTGGTGATGATGATGATGGGATGGTGTGATGATGATGATGGGTATATATGTATATATATATACATATATATGTAAATATGTGTGTTATAGGAAATTGATGGATAATGGGTTATGGTTGCAATGCATGTGAAACTTGACATGTTAAACCTTGAGAAATTGTTATGTGTTTTCATGTTGGTTTGGACCTTTTGGCAAGGTGGTTTTTCCTTTGGGAGAGAGGTAAATTTTTCATTGATGCCCTGTATTTCGCTGTAGCGAGAAACTCTCAGATTTGGAGGGGTACACTAGTCAGAAACTCGCTGCAGTGAGGATGCATTTTTGCTGCTGCGAGAATGACACTGTAGCTTCTCGCTGCAGCGAAATGCATTCTTGCTGCAGTGAGAAACATTCTGTTTTATGGGTTGCAATTTCGCTGCAACGAGAAACATTCTATTTCTGGGTAGAAATTTCGCTACAGTGAGATTGAATCTCGCTATAGCGAAAAACTTTTTGTTTTGGTCTCTTATATTGTCCAATTGCTGCCCTATCTTTCACTTCTTTGCTACCATATGGGAGCATGGACTTCCAACATTAAGGATTAAAAGAGTTAAGTTTAAAATGAGGAGGTTTAGTGAGAAACCCTCGACCAGTTAAGAAACCTTCGTTCGGTTAATAACTAAATTCCAACGTCGATGCAACGAAAATATATTCTCGCTACAGTGAAGATTCGTTGTTGTATTTGACTTGCTTGTGCAATATTGAAGCTTTCATTCTTCAAATGATTCGCTATGTATGGGTTCATGATCTTTAAATGATTAATCACTTAAGGGCTCGATAAGGGGTTTTATTAGGAATGAACCAAATTGTATTGTTTTGAAACTAGTGCATCATGATTTTAAATTTTCCATTGTTGTTGCTTGTTCCCTTCCTTGTTCACTCATTGGGTTTATACTCACCATTTCAAATTCATGTTTTCAGATCACGAGGCAGCCGGTAACTAGGACGAGGTATCCTTGTAGACTTGTGTCCATCTTTTGGTAGGTGTCTCGGCATTCAGTAGCTGTACATTCATCCGAGTCTCTCTGCTGGAAGTCGACTGTTATTTTCTTTTGTATAGACAAACTTAATGTAAATTATTAGAATACATGTTGTAGACATTGTATGTAAATTTTTAAGGAGTAATGCCAGTACGAGTTGGTAATGTATATCACTATTTTGATTCAAAAGTATGAAATATGACTTAGCGACATTTGATGGAATGATAAGTAAGATAAATCGATAGGCTTGCTTAAGCTTAATAGACTACGTTTATTGGGCCCTTGCGCCGGTCATGGCCCAAAAATTTGGGTCGTGACACATAGTTGCTGAGGGATACTCAATAAACAAATCACCTCTGTTTGATGACTCAAATTAACATTATTGGAGTACTAGGATGTCAATATATATTAGAGCAATTGATTATGAGATGTGGGACGCCATAATTGATGGACCATTCACTCTCTCAACTTTAAATGTAGTGACCAACAAGATAATCCCTAAGCCAAGGTCTGAATGGACCGAGGCTGAAACCAAAAAGGTCCAAACCAATTTTAAGGTAATCAATACATTGCATTGTGCTCTAACCCCCACTGAATTCAATAAAGTATCAAGCTGTACCATAGCAAAACAAGTGTGGGATAAACTTAGGATTATCCATGAAGGGACTTCTCAAGTCAAGGAGTCCAAGATAGCCCTCTTGACCTACAATTATAAAATGTTTAAGATGGAGCCTGGTGAAGATATCACCAACATGCTAGATAGATTCACAAACATCACAAACAAACTTAGTCAGCTAGGCAAACCTATTCCCGAGCATGAAATTGTTAAAAGACTTCTTAGAAGCCTACCCAAGAATTGAAAGCCTAAGGTTACAACCATCCAAGAAGCCAAGGACTTAAATGTTATAACTTTGGATGAAATTTGTGGTTCTCTCCTTACTCATGAGTTAGAGCTCAAGGAAGAAGAAGAAAAAGAAGATAGAAAGGAAGCAAAAGAAAATAAGAAGAGCATCACCCTAAAAGTCAATATTCTTGAAGAAGAATTAGATGAGCTATCTTGTGATAATGATGAAGAATTGGAACTGGTTGTAAGGAGATTCAGAAAGCTTATGGGTCGAAGGAATCGAAGATTGGCTCAAATAGGGTTTAAAAGAGATCAAAGATCTTCATGGAGAACCAGAAATAAAAATTACTCCAACAGAAAGGAAGAGCTTACATGTTTCGAATGCAAGAAGCTTGGACATTTCAAGTCTGAATGCCCTTGGTGAAAGATGAAACTCCAAAGAAAAATAAGAAATCAAAGAAGGCAACGGTGGCAGCTGCTTAGTCTGATAGTGATACTTCAAGTTTTAAAGTTGAGGAAGAAAAAGCTGAAGAAAAAGCAAACTTGTGTTTGATGGCATGGGATGATGAATTCGAAGTATCCTCATCCCTTTGCAATATTTCTGTTGATGAACTTCAAGATGAATATGAATGTTTATATGAGGAATTTGAAAAACTTGTTTTGAAATATAAGACTTTAAAGAAAAGGTCAGCATCTCTAGAATCAGATTTGGAAAAGATTAAACTTACTTTGATTCTGTTTTTGAACAAAGAAATTTTCTACAAATTGGATTGAAACATTCAAAAATAGATTTTGAAACTCTAAAATTGGAATTAGAAAGCAAAACTGAAGCCTTACAAAACGTAAGTGAAGAAAATGTTGCACTCAAATGTTTGAAAACTGAAACTTCAAAAAGAAATGGATGCTTCAAGAAGAATTCCATTAAGGCATTAGCTAGGTGTTATATTTGTGATAAAATTGATCATTTATCATATGATTGCTGTAGAAAAAGATATGTGTCACGACCCGGTACTCCCCTTGAGCTCGTGACAACCACCACGGTGTCTTGATAGACACTCATTACCCAGAATGCCAACCGGAACCCAGCAAGGCTTTAATATCAGTTTCTCATTTCCCCTATGAGTAACCGTTGCCAGATATCATGTTTTAAAGGATTTTAAGCTATTTCCAACTTAAAACAATAAAAAATTAATTTCTGTCTCACAAGGGCATTTTGATCATTTTTTCCTAAAAATTTCGAAATCAGGTAAAAATGTAGTATGCGAGTACAAAACACATAATTCATAATCAAAAATATGTTTAAACGTCTAAAACCTTCATTTAAAATTAAATTATGACTATTTGAATATAATAAAAATATTTTATTTTCTTATAAAACAATATTTATAGAGTTACCGGTAAATAATTTTTGTAGCGTAAAAGCTAAATAAATTCATACATACTGTAATACAGATAACCAAAGTATAAAATTGAATTTACAATGACACGTGGGCCCCTAAATGAAAAAAGTGAATGAAGGCTGTGAACCTACGATTTTTGAGGAAGTAAAGCCAATTGTAGCCTTCGACTATATCAGCTATCTACAGCTTATTCTGAGCCTGAAATGGGTGGAAAGGAGGGTGGTGAGATTATATAATCCCAGTGAGTAAACAAACACCATCAAAGATATCTAAAGTCAAGTAAATGGAGACGATTAAAATATTCCTTCTCAATATGTAATTTATAACATAAATATTCATTTCATTTAAATAATCAACATGGCTTATTAGTATCTTAAAGGCTTCGCTGCTACCAAAATCATTCTCGAGAATACCTTGGCCGAGGAATCTAACCGAGTCCACCAAGGCTGTTAAAAATTTCGTATACACGTAAACATATTTTTAGTTTGAAAAACACAACCGTTCCTTGGCGTTAGCGGAGTTCATCATCATGAGGTGGTTAAGCGTGACGTGAACTCTAACCATACCTCAAGAGATACCCTACGCACCTTTCTGACCGAGGTACATATATAACCAGATTTTGTGCCCCTTTAATAGGCTAGTCCACAGAACCCGCTCACTGCAGCAAGCTAAACCCTCCATACAATAAAAATTCAACAGCATGACATGGCAATTTTATCATTATCCAGCCTATCAAGGCAACCAATAGTTTATACATTTTCAACACAAATACCAATTCAGCCATTCATGCCAATATTGCCATAAGCCAATCAATTAGAACCATAAATTCACAATACATCAAATGGTCTCCAATTACTCTATTTTCGAAGCCATCATTCAATTTCAAGACAATTTATAAAATCATTTCATTTAAACACGTTTTGTTTATAAAATCTAAAAATTAACCATTCAAACTCATTTTTCATAAAATTCACAAAATCGAATAAAAAAACAACTTTAGATAATTAAAATGATGATAAGGTTACTAACTATTTTGAGAGTCAAATTTTTAGAGTACTCCGACTATCGATCCTTAGGTACAATTTCTTTGCCTATATCGGAGGATTCACCACCTAGACATAATGCACAATCAAGCAATTTACCACATTGGCGCTAAACCATTATAAAACTATATGGATGCATGAAATGGAATGCAAATTGTTCGGATTATCGTCTAAACACTGTGTTCTACACAAATTCAATTGTGTACCTAAATAAAATGGTATTGGCCTAATTCGATCTATCACTCGATTAATTGGCCAATATGTCCAATTTAACTCTAATTAATTCTATTTTTCTTTCGATTCTCCAAACCATCAAACACAAGTCAAATAGCATAAAATTTAGCAAAATCATCTTCACATTTTCTCTTGGAAATTTCGGCCATGATGGGTGTATCAACACTATGATTTTTCCTACTTGATTTTCTCACCCTAATTCATTATTTCCTAACCAATTCACTTGAAATAAAATCAAATCCACCAACTACACTTTATATGGAAAGTTCGGCCAATGATGGGTGATGGGAGAAAATGAATTTTTATTGCTTGATTTTCATGCTACACATCACTAACTAACTAAAAACACTAAAATATCTTAAAATCTAACCAAATCAAGCATCAAAACTCCTCCCCCCATGTCCGGCCAGTAAGGGATTCATCATGAAATATTGATTCTCAACCATAGAAAATGAAAAAGAATGCATAGGAAAGGTAAATCACAAGCTAGAATTGAAAAATCTTACCTTTTGTCACTTGTTTCCTTGAATTTTCACACTTGTCCCTTAAATTTTTCTACCTAGGGTTTTTGTTCTTCTTTTCTTCCTTTGTTCTTGTTTTGGCCGGCCATATGAAGAGAAATAGGCTGATTTATGTGCTGATTTTTAAGCCAAATATTTAATGGATGAAAATTTGACACATGTCACCATTCCATTAGTTCATGTGTCATACTTACCCATTAAGCAATCTCTCCCCACCACTTAAATTTTCTCAATTATCCATGATAATATTGGGTAAAATCCATGTGCTGGACAAGTGTTGGGTGTGTAAAATTACCATTTTGCCCTTAGGGTGGCAAAATGACTATTTTACCCCTATGCTAGAAAAAAATGTCGGAATTAAATTTTTTCACTTCTCAAACTCAAATTATACTCCAAATGATCAATCTTTGTCAAAAATTTTATCCAACACTCACATCTTAACCTCGAGTAGCAAAATGACCATTTTACCCCTAGGTCATGAAAATTCCAATTTGACTCCAAATCGGTCCTCGAACTCCAAATCACCATTTTAAGTCATTCTAGGGTTTTAAAATTCTCAATTTCATCTTAAAATCTCTATTTGGACTAGTTCGAGGCTTAATTCAACTTAGTTGCACTACTAGGTTCACTATTGACTTTTGATGGTTTTTTAGGACTTTCCAAGTATGGAAGCATATTGTCAATCACATGAATGACATGGCTAATATTTTATAAGGTAGAGCTTGACAACACTACCCCACTTAAAATAAAATTTTAACCTCACAATTTCACTTATCAGATTCGAAGAAAAGATGTGGATATTGGTTTCTCATTTGGTGCTCAACTTCCCACGTCATCTCCTCCATTTGAGCATTCTTCCACAATACTTTCACCATTGGAATGCTCTTGTTCCTTAGCACTCGATTCTTTTGATCTAAAATACGTACAGGCTACACCTCAAACTTCAAATCTTCATGCAACTCAATCAATGGTGTCTTTAGGATGTGGGAGGGATCGGGAACATACTTTTTCAACATCGAGACGTGGAAGACATTATGAATCCGATCTAACTCCGAGGGTAATTCAAGTCTGTAAGCCACTGGCCCGATCCTTTCAATGATACGAAAGGGTCCAATGTATCTCGGATTGAGCTTTCCTCGCTTCGCGAATCGAATCACACCTTTTATTACCCAATAAAATACCACAATTTATCATAATAGTTTAATCAAATAAGATTTAATACTTCAAAATTTTCAAATTATTACCTTTCCAAGGAGAAACCTTAAGAAAAACTTTATCGTTGACTTCAAACTCCAAATCTTTCCTTCGTTCATCAAATTATAACTTTTCTGCTTATCTTGAGCTGTCTTCAATCGCTCTCGGATAACCTTGATCTTGTCATTTGTCAGATCAATCAATTCTACATTAACCAATTTCCTCTCACCCACTTCATCCCAATAGAGCGGAGTTTGGCACTTCCTTCCATACAGAGCCTCGTATGGTGCCATCCTAATACTAGACTGAAACTTGTTATTATACGCGAACTTCACCAATGGCAAGTGTCTGTCCCAACTCCCAATAAAGTCAATGACAAAAGCCCGTAACATATCCTCCAAAGTCTGAATAGTCTTTTCAGATTGACCATCAGTCTGCGGATGAAAGGCCGTACTAAATCTCAATTTAGTTCCTAGAGCTTCCTGAAATTTTGACCAAAATCGAGAAGTAAACCGAGGGTCTCGATCTGACACAATAGAAACTGGAACTCCGTGTAATCTCACAATCTTATCTATATAAAGTTTCGCCAGTTTCTCAATAGAATACATGCGATGGATAGCCAAGAAATGGGTGAACTTAGTCAATCTATCCACAATCACCCAAATAGCATCCTTCCCACTTTGTGTCCATGGCAAACCCAATACAATGTCCATAGTCACGTGTTCCCACTTTTATTCAGGAATCGGTAAAGGTTGAAGAGTACTTGATGGTTTTTTATGCTCTGCCTTGATCTGTTGGCATGTGAGACATTTTGCTACAAATTCTGCTATGTCTCGTTTCATACCCGGCCACCAATAACTTTCTTTAATGTCTGATACATCTTGGTGCTTCCAAGATGTAAAGCGTAGGCGAAAGAATGAGCTTCCTCTAAAATAGCTCATCTCAACTGGTCATCTTTAGGAACATAAATCCGGTCTCTAAGCATCAAAGTACCATCATCACTGAGTCTAAACTCACTAGTTTCTCCATCTTGTAGCTTTTGAACTTCTTGTTTCAACCAATCATCGAATTTCTGCAATTCTCTGATTTGATTCAACAATAAAGGTCTCACAACGAAACTAGCAAGTAGGGTTCCATCATCACCATTATTCAACTGAATCCCTAGAGACTTCATCTCAAGTAACATCAAAAAATAAGAACTCCGAAGCATTGCTAATGACATCTCAAGTAACATAAAAAAATAAGAACTCCAAAGCATTGCCAACGACGTTGAGGATTTACGACTTAAGGCATCCTCTACAACATTTGCCTTTCCTCGATGATAATCAATTACTAAGTCATAATCCTTAATCAACTCTAGCCACCATCTTTGTCTTAAATTAAGTTTTTTTTGGGTGAGCAAATATTTCAAACTTTTATGATCAATAAAAATCCGACAATGCTCACCATATAAATAATGCCTTCAAATCTTCAATGCGAAAACTACTGCTGCTGCTAACTCCAAATCATGGGTAGGGTAATTCGTGTCATGCTTCTTCAACTGTCGGGAAGCATAAGCTATTACTTTTTCATCCTGCATCAATACACACCCTAATCCCAGCTTAGAGGCATCACTGTATACCATAAATTCTTTCCCACCAATTGGAAGTGTTAGAATGGGAGCGAAGGTTAATTGGTTCTTTAGCTCCTGAAATCGACTCTCACAAACATCATCCTAGTCAAACTTAACTCCTTTATGAGTCAAACGAGTCAAAGGAGCAGCTATTAATGAAAATCCCTGAACAAATCTCCAATAATAATCGGCTAAGCCAAGGAAACTACGAATCTCAGTTACCGTTCTCGGTTGCTCCCATTGTAAAATTGCCTCAATCTTCTTGGGATCGACATAAATTTCAGCTTCGTACACCACATGTCATAAGAAAACCACTTCCTTTAACCAGAACTCACATTTAGAGAACTTGGCATAGAGTTGTTTTTCACCCAAGGTTTGCAACACAATACGCAAATGGGTAGCATGTTCATCATCATTCTTTGAATAAACCAGGATGTCATCTATGAATACTATCACAAACTTATCCAAGTATGGATGGAACACCTTGTTCATATGATCCATAAAAGCTACCGGGGCATTAGTTAAACCAAACGGCATCACCAGAACTTATAATGCCCACAACGCGTCCTAAAAATAGTCTTGGGTACATCCTGCTCTTTACTCTTCAACTGATAATACCCAGACCTCAAATCAATCTTAGAAAACACCATAGCACCTCATAATTGATCAAAAAGATCATCGATCCGTGGTAGAGGGTATTTATTTTTGATGGTCACTCAGTTCAGTTGACGATAATCGATACACAATCGAAGAGTGCCATCCTTCTTCTTTACAAATAGGACTGGTGCTCCCCAAGGAGAAGTGCTAGGGCGAATAAAATCCTTATCCACCAAATCTTCCAGCCAGTCTTTTAGTTCCTTCAACTCTGTCGAAGTCATTCGATATGGAGAGATAGAAATAGGTGCGGTACCCGAAAGTAAATCAATAGGGAACTCAAGCTCTCGCTCATGAGGTAGTCCCGATAATTCATTAGGAAATACATCAGGAAACTCATTAACTATTGGGACATCCTCTAATTTAGGTTCCCCTTTTGAAGCATCGATCACGTGTGCTAAATAAGTCGGATACCCTTTCTACACTAGTTTCAAAGCTTTGATGGCCAAGATTATATAGGACGGTAATACTCGACGTTTCCTTGCAAAAACAATCTCTACTCCTTCCAAATTCTAAAGAACAACTTCTTTCCTGAAACAATCCACATTCGTCTGATGTGCAGTTAACCAGTCCATACCTAATATCAAATCAAAATCTTGGATCTCTAGAGGAATCAAGTCACCCCTAAATTCTTCCTCACCAACCATTACTCCATAATCTCTATAACAACTGTTTCTAACTAGTTTTTCTCCTAAAGGGGCGTGAACTACAATTTCTTCCTCTAATGGTGAAAGGTTTCTATCAGTAATTGATGCAAATGCCATACTCACATAAGACCTATATGAGCCAGAATCTATCAAAACATAAACATCTTTATCAAATAAAGACATAGTACCTGTCACTGCTCCAAGTCAAACTTATGCCTCATCTTCCGTCACAACGAAAACTCTTGTCGAAGTATGAGTCTGTGGTCTCGAAGGTGGATATGTCGAGGTGTTACTCTCTATACCAAACAATATAGCCACTCCCTACCTCAGTGGTAACCCAGAAAGATCTCTCCTCTGCATATCAGTATGAACTGGTGGAAATGGAGCTATTGCAGTAGCCCGTCCTAGCTGTGGGCAATCATTCCTAATGTGGCTCGGCTGACCACAATGAAAACATTGTACTGATCCCCTACACGGCCCAAAATGATTCTTCCCACACTTCTTGCATCTATTAGAACCTCTAGAACTCTTCCCAGAAGTAGTCATCGCAGATCTGCTGAATCTCGAAGGCCTCTGTTGTGTCTGTGAAAATAGAGGTCAAGGAGATGTCACTGAAATAGAGGTAGTACTCCTTGAAGCAGATAAGTCTTTGCCCCTTTTTGATGGTTGATTGAAAGATACACTCGGGTTTCTCTTTTTTGCAAACTCAGCTCGCATTCTCCTGTTTTCATTTGCAAGCTTCTCGGCACTTAAAGCCATCTATACCATTTCTTTATGTGGCTCCTTACCAGTCATTGTCATCCGCTCTCTAATCTCATTACGGAGCCCTTTCTCAAAATAACTAGCCTGATCCTGCTCAGATTTCACCAGATTCGGCACATATAACATCAGCTCGTTAAAACGAGCCTCATACTCCTCTACCGTTAAATTCCCCTATTTCAAACTTAGAAATTCTTTTTTCTTTTCTTTCTGATGGAAATAAGTGAAATATTGACTATCAAATTCTCTTAGAAAGTCTGACCAGGTTGGAGGAGTAGTGGAATGAGATTTTACTAAATTCCACCATGTATGGGCTCTTTTATCTAGTAATCTCGTGACCACCATTAAGTTCATGTCATCATCGAATCTCATACCAGAGAGTGTCTCTGAAACCTGATTAATCTAATCTCTGGCTACTGTTGCGTCCAACTCACCCATAAAAGAAACACAACCAAGTTGCCTAGCCTCCTTAAGCTTCTTAGAAATAGAGACATCCGGCACTAGTGGTGGAATAAGAGGTGGGGGTGGTGGTACTGAAGGAGTAACTAGGGGTACTATAGGAGGAGCTTGACCAGCTTGAGCTTACCTAGCAATAACGGTAAAGAAGGCTACCAATGACTAGACTGCCTCAGAAGACATGGCAGGAATATCAGTAGATGGCGGAGGATGTGAAGAATGTGGAGAATGTGGAAGAGTCTCGGCCCGCTCAGCAGCAGGTGCTGCTCAAATGGTGGACGCAGTCGATTCTTCTTCTACCGCATCTAGTTGACGATGTTGGGAATGACCTCTTCCCCTCCCAGCTGATCTAGTTAAAGGTGGGTGTTCACGTTGAGGAGGCATGATAAACTATAAGAGGAAACAAGCAAGTTTAGGCAACTTCAGGCTCTATATGCAGATGCATGCATTCTATTCAACCTCACCCAACTTAACCCGGGACCACACTGACACTGTAAACTGTTAAAACAACATTAAAACTAAAAGCTCTGATACCACTTTAATTGTCACGATCAGGTACTCCCCTCGAGCAGGTGACAACCGTCGCGGTGTCCCGATAGACACTCATTACCTAGAATGCCAATCGGAACCCTGTAAGGCTTTAATACCAGTTTCTCATTTCCCCTATGAGTAACCGTTGCCAAATATCATGTTCTAAAAGATTTTACGCTATTTCCAACTTAAAACAATAAAAAATTGATTTTTGTCTCATAGGGGCATTTTGGTCATTTTTCCTTGAAAATTTCAAAACTAGGTAAAAATATAGTATGCGAGTAGAAAACACATAATTCATAATCAAAAATAAGTTTAAACGTCTGAAACCTTCATTTAAAATGAAATTATGACTATTTGAATATAATAAAAATATTCAATAAAATATTCTATTTTCTTATAAAGCAATATTTATAAAGTTATCGGTAAATAATTTTTACAGCGTAAAAGCTAAATAAATTCATACATATTGTAATACAGATAACCAAAGTATAAAATTTAATTTATAGTGACACGTGGGCCCCCAAATGACAAAAGTGAACGGAGGCTGTGAACCTTCGATTTTTTAGGAAGTAAAGCCAATTGTAGCCTTCGACGATATCAGCTATCTACAGCCTATTCTAAGTCTGAAATGGGTGGAAAGGAGGCTGGTGAGATTATATAATCCCAGTGAGTAAACAAACACCATCAAAAATATCTAAACTCGAGTAAATGGAGACGATTAAAATATTTCATCTCAATATGTAATTCATAACATAAATATTCATTTCATTTAAATAATCAATATGACTTATGAGTATCTTAAAAGCTTGGCTCCTACCAAAATCATTCTCGAGAATACCTTGGCCGAGGCATCTAACCGAGTCTGCCAAGGCTGTTAAAAATTTTGTATACACGTAAACATATTTTTAGTTTCAAAAACACAGCCGTTGCTTGGCGTTAGTGGTGTTCATCATCACGAGGTGGTTTGGAGTGACGTGAACTCTAGCCATACCTCAGGAGATACCCTACACGCCTCTTCGATCGAGGTATATATATAATCGAATTTCGTGCCCCTCTAATAGGCTAGTCCACAGAACCCGCCCACTGTAGCAAGCTAAACCAACCATACAATAAAAATTCAATAGCATGACATGACAATTTTATCATTATCCAGCCTATCAAGGTAACCAACAGTTTATACATTTTCAACACAAATACCACTTCAGCCATTGATGCCAATATTTTCGTAAGCCAATCAATTAGAACCATAAATTCACAATACATCAAATGGTCTCCAATTACTATATTTTCAAAGCCATCATTCAATTTCAACATAATTTATAAAATCATTTCATTTAAACATGTTTTGTTTATAAAATCTAAAAATTAACCATTTAAACTCATTTTCCATAAAATCCACAAAATCGAATAAAAATACCACTTTAGATAATTAAAATGATGATAAGGTTACTCACTATTTCGGGAGTCAAATTTTAAGAGTACTCCGACTATCGATCCTCGAGTACAATTTTTTTGCCCTTATCGGAGGATTCACCACCTAGACATAATGCACAATCAAGCAATTTACCACATTGGCGCAAAATCATTATAAAACTATATGGATGCATGAAATGAAATGCAAATTGTTCGGATTATCGTCTAAACACTATGTTCTACACAAATTCAATTGTGTACCTAAATAAAACGGTATTGGCTTAATTCGATCTATCACTCGATTAATTGGCTAATATGCCCAATTTAACTCCAATTAATTCTATTTTTCTTTCAATTCTCCAAACCATCAAACACAAGTGAAATAGCATAAAATTTAGTAAAATCATCTTCACATTTTCTCTTGGAAATTTCGGCCATGATGGGTGCATCAACACTATGATTTTTCCTCCTTGATTTTGTAACCGTAATTGATCATTTCCTAACCAATTCACTTGAAATAAAATCAAATCCACCATCCACACTTTACATGGAAAATTCGACCAATGATGGGTGATGGGAGAAAATGAATTTTTCTTGCTTGATTTTCATGCTACACATCACTAACTAACTAAAAACACTGAAATATCTTAAAATCTAACCAAATCAAGCATCAAAACTCCTTCCCCCATGTCCGGACAGCAAGGGATTCATCATGACATCTTGATTCTCAACCATGGAAAATGAAAAAGAATGCATAGGAAAGGTAAATCACAAGCTAGAATTGAAAAATCTTACTTTTTATCACTTGTTTCCTTGAATTTTCACACTTTTCCCTTGAATTTTTCCACCTAGGGTTTTTGTTCTTCTTTTCTTCCTTTGTTCTTCCTTTGTTCTTGTTTTGGCTGGCCATATGAAGAGAAATAGGTTGATTTATGTGTTGATTTTTAAGCCAAATATTTAATGGATGAAAATTTGACACATGTCACCATTCCAATGGTCCATGTGTCATACTTACCCATTAAGCAATCTCTCTCCACCACTTAAATTTCCTTAATTATCCATGATAATATTGGGTAAAATCCATGTGCTGGACAAGTGTTGGGTGTGTAAAACTACCATTTTTCCCTTGGGTTGGCAAAATGACTATTTTACCCCTATGCTCAAAAAAAAATGTCGAAATTAAAATTTTTCACTTCTCAAACTCCAATTATACTCCAAATGATCAATCTTACTCAAAAATTTCATCCAACACTCACATCTTAACCTCAGGTAGCAAAATGACCATTTTGCCCCTACGTCATGAAAATTCTAATTTGACTCCAAATCAATCCTCGAACTCCGAATCACCATTTTAAGTCATTCTAGGGTTTTAAAATTCTCAATTTTATTTTAAAATCTCTATTTGGGCTAGTTCGAGGCTTAATTCAACTTAGTTGCACTACTAGGTTCACTACCGACTTTTGACGATTTTTCGGGGCTTTCCAAGTATGCAAGCATATTGTCAATCACATGAATGACATTGCTAATATTTTATAAGGTAGGGCTTGACAATATGTGCAGAAAATTAAAAACATTTGGGTCCTAAAAGGATCTTTTGTTGCTGCTAACAATCAAGGACCCATCAAGGTATGGGTACCTATTAAGAAAAATTGAAAATTTATTTTGTAGGTTAAACTGCACTTAAGAGATACATGTTCAATAGCTCAACTAAAGAAGAAGCAGCCTTGGTATATGGACAGTGGCTACTCGAGGCATATGACAGGAGATGAAATGCTATTTGCTCAGCTAGACAAAAGAAAACGAGGTATCGTGTCCTTTGGTGATGATTCAAAAGGTAGAATTCATGGCATAGGAACGGTTGGTAAGAACTCCCAAACTCAGATTAGTCATGTATTGTTGGTTAAAGGTTTGAAACATAATTTATTGAGTATTAGCCAATTATGTGACAAAGGTTTTAAGGTATGTTTTGACTCAACTAAATGTGAAGTGACAGATATAAGCACTAACAAAGTCTCATTTATTGGAAAAAGAATAAAGAACATGTATGTTGTATTTCTTGAGAATCTTGAAATGGATTGTGAAACATGTCTTGTAGCAAAAGTTGAAAATGATGGCCAGCTATGGCATAGGAGACTTGGACATGTAAGCATGCATACCATATCAAAGTTAATCAAGAAAAATCTAGTTATAAGATTGCTAAAGCTTAAATTTGAAAATGATCAAATTTATGATGCATGTCAAATAGGTAAACAAACTAGAACATCTTTTAAAACCAAAAAGGTTGTCTTCACATCTAGACCTCTTGAATTACTGCACATTGATCTATTTGGTCCAATAAGTACAACTAGTCTAGGAGAAAAATCTTATGGCTTTGTAATAGTTGATGACTACTCTAGGTACACTTGGGTCTATTTTCCTGCTCATAAGAATGATGCTTTACCAGCATTCATAAGTCATTGTAGGAAGGTTGAAAATGAAAAAATGAAAAAGGACTAGCTATAGTTAGTATTAGGAGTGATCATGGAGGTGAGTTTGAAGGAGATAAATTTGAAAATTTTTGTCATGAAAAGGGGTTGGATCATAATTTTTCTGCATTTAGAACACCCCAACAAAATGGAGCTATAAAGAGGAAAAATCGAACCTTGAAAGAAATGGCTCGAACTATGCTATGTGAGAATAATCTACCTAAATACTTTTGGGCAGAAGCTGTTAACGCAACAGCTTACATCCTTAATAGAGTGTCAATAAGAGCCATGATATCAAAGACTCCATATGAGCGATACAAAGGTAGAAAACTGAATATCTCTCACCTTAGGAGCTTTGGCTGCAAATGCTTTGTGTTGAATAACGGAAAATAGCTTTTAAGGAAAGTTTGATGCAAAGAATGATGAAGCTATATTTCTAGGATATGCATTAAACTTAAAAGGATATAGAGTCTTCAATAAAAGATCTTTAATAGTTAAAGAATCCATCCATGTAGTTTTTGATGAATCCAATACCTTGCAAAAGGAAATTTCTAATGATGAAAATGATATAAAATTTCCTTGAAAGACAAATGGAAGAGATGAGTTTAGATGATAAGAAACATAGTGAAGAAAATGCCTTACGCAGAGAAACAAAACCTTTACCTTTAGAAACCTTGCAAAGAACTAAAATCAACATCATGTTCTTCCAAAGAGTTGGAGGTACATCAAGGATCACCCACAAGAGCAAATCATAGGTGACATTTCTCATGGAGTTAAAACTAGAAGAGCAACTAGAGAGACATGTCAGTTTTCAGCTTTTATCTCTCAAATTGAGCCAAAAAACTTTGAAGAGGAAAAAAAAGAGGAAAGCTGGATAATAGCCATGCAAGAGGAACTTGATCAGTTCAAAAGAAACCATGTGTGGACCTTAGTCTCTAGGCCTTTAAACCACCCTATTGTCGGCACAAAATGGGTGTTTAGGAATAAGGTAGATGAGCAAGGAAATGTAGTTAGAAATAAAGCTAGGTTGGTAGCACAAGGATACAACCAAGAGGAAGAAATTGACTATGATGAAACCTTTTGCACCGGTTGCTAGGATAGAAGCCATAAGGTTGTTACTTGCTTTTGCATGCTTTTTGAATTTTAAATTATTCCAAATGAATGTAAAAAGTCCATTTTTAAATGGTTTCATTCAAGAGGAAGTATATGTTGAACAACCTCTTGGATTTGAAGACTTTGAAAAATCAGATCATGTTTTCAAACTATATAAAGCCTTGTATGGATTGAAACAAGCTCCTAGAGCTTGGTATGAGAGGCTTTCAAAATTTCTAGTTGAGAAAGGTTATGTTGGAGGCAGTATTGATACAACATTGTTCATTAAAAGATACTTAAATGATTTAATTGTTGTTCAAATCTATGTGAAGGATATTATTTTTTGTGAAACTAATGAGGCTTTCTGCAAGAAATTTGCTGAAGAAATGAAAGGTGAATTTGAGATGAGCATGATGGGAGAGCTGAAATTCTTTCCTGGGCTTCAAATCAAACAAAGTGAG
This sequence comes from Theobroma cacao, assembly GCF_053813885.1. Lineage (NCBI taxonomy): Eukaryota > Viridiplantae > Streptophyta > Magnoliopsida > Malvales > Malvaceae > Theobroma > Theobroma cacao. Next base: position 9,928,720 of record NC_142642.1, read on the forward strand.
AAAGGAATCTTCATCAACCAAGAAAGATATATTCAAGACATGCTCAAAAGGTTTGATATGCTAAAGCTGAAATCAATTTGCACACCAATGAGTCCATCCACCAGACTTGATGTAGATGAAAAAGAAAAGGATGTTGATCAAAAGCTCTATAGAAGTATGATCGGATCACTACTCTATTTAACAGCCAGCAAGCTTGATATCCAATTCATTGTATGTCTGTGTGCTCGTTTTCAATCTCAACTCAAGTAATCACACTTGACTGCTGTTAAAAAAATTTTTAGATACCTCTTAGATACACAAACTTTAGGGATATGATATCCTAAAGAATCATGTTTTAGTCTAGATGGATATTCAGATGCAGATTTTGCTGGCATCAAAACAAATAGAAAGAGCACTAGTGAAACCTGCTAGTTTTTAGGTAGTATGCTTGTGTCATGGTCAAGCAAAAAGAAGAATTCAATTGCTCTCTCTACAGCTGAAGCTGAATATGTATCTCTAAGTAGCTGTTGTGCTCAAATCTTATGGATTAAACAACAACTAAAAGACTATGGAATATCAATGCATAACATACCAATATATTGTGACAATACAAGTGCAATCTACATTTCAAAAAATCCTGTACAGCATTGTAGGACTAAGCATATTGAGATTAGGCATCACTTTATTAGAGATCATGTAATAAAAGGTGATATTAGGATTGAGTTTGTTAATACTCCACAACAATTAGTTGACATTTCACCAAACCACTAAATGAGGAAAGATTTTGTGAGATTAGAAGAAATCTAGGAATGGTTAGTATCCAAGAGCTTTAGAAAAAACGTCCATTGGAAGAAAGTCTGCAAACAGAGGAGCAGGAGAAGAAGAAAATAGTGTCCATTGCTGAGATTGGAAAAACTAGAAAATCGTAGACAGAGAAGGAATACAAAGCCGAGAAAAACAAAGAGAAAGAAAAATCCTTCAAGAAAGGTAAGACTTTATCCTCAAAATTTAGGAATAAAGCATATGAGGATAGATACAGGAAAATAGAAAATGCCTCAATCACTTGTGGAAAATTCATTGACTGGGATAGCTTCAATGAAATCCTAGAAATTCAAACGAGCCTATCTGATTATTTTGAGGAATTAAAACTGAAGGAGTTTAGTACTTTTAAAAATTGATCCTACAGTGCTAGTTTGGTAAAAGAATTTTATGCAAGTATAGCACTAGATAAGGATGAACTTGCGAATTCTGATGATTATATTGATGATGGAATGAATGTCTTTTTGAATGGAAAGGAATTTGTTGTAACTGCTGTTGATTTAGGGAGTTTACTGAAAATCGAGTGTAAAAAGGGTGAGTTTGAATTCCCTGAAAATTATTGTCACGACCCAATATCCCGGGCCATGACCGGCGCATGAGCTCAATGAGCATAGCTCACTAAGCCCAAGCAAGCCTATCCATTTACCTTTGCTTAACAAATTTATCATATCATGCATACACACACACCTTTTCTCGGGTGTGAACATAGCCAAAACACAATGGCGTTATCGATAATAATATACATGCACTATACTAGTCATGTATTTAGCAATTTACATTGCATACACATATTCATATTGTTAGATTGTTTTCACAATACAAAAGGACCCATGACTTCCAGCGGAGACATTTACAATAAAAGGGATTACTATCGAATGCCAGACACATACCCAGGATATGCACTACGGGGACTCCTCGATCTAGGGTCCAACAGTCACCTGATCTGAAAACATGAATTTTTATAAAACGTGAGTACAATACTCAGTGAGTGAACAATGAGGGAACAAGCATACAATAAGGAATGTTTATCGAAATCATGATGTATTCGTTTTCTTAAAACCATGCAATTGTTTTAGCTCCTTTAAACCCCTCATGTAAACCCCACATGAGTAAATCACTTTACAAAAATCCATGCTCAACTATGTTACCAAAGAAATGGGAAATATGGCAAAAACCCACAAGTTAGCAAAATAGACAGAAAGTTTCTCATTGTAGCGAACTTCATTCTCGCTGCAGCGAGAACCAGAACATCAAGGAAAAAGTCTCATTTTTCCCTTAAAACAAGTCATCCTGCTAAAATAACAATAGCAACATGTAACACATGTAAACTTCCAAATTTCAACAAAACAAATGCTTACATATTTGCATTTACAACCATAAATCATTGTCCATCAATTTGCTATATCACACATATTTACATATGTATATATATATATATATATATATATACCCATCATCATCATCTCACCAACCCATTACCATCATCACCGGCTCATCATCATCATCACCAGCTCATGCGCACTCCCTACTCGCACATGGCTGGGTCATCACCGAGTTATGCACACTCCCTACTTGCACATAACCGGGTCATCACCGGTTTATGCGCACTCCCTACTCGCACATAACCAGGTCATCCTCGGCTTATGCGCACTCCCTACTCGCACATAGCCGAGTCAACATAATTACACAACATTATATTCAAGCATATATGTATATCACATAATGCAGCCACATAGAAATCCATAATAACCACATTTCATAACATAAACCTTTTCTCAAAAGCTTGTTCCCAAGGCATTCATTTTCATGAAAAATTGCATAAAATCATTCAAACACTTTGTTCAAAACAGTCATATTCCCAAAACAATTTTGATAGGCAGTCCACTCACAGGTGTCAAAAATCCGGATTTCGAGTGAACTCTGACTAATAGTCCTCAGGCGTAATTCCTTTGCCTTTTCCGGACGTCTCACCACCTTGACAAATAACAAAGTCGAGAAATTTACTATATTGTCCCTAAATTGATATAAATTAATTTAAACTACTAATGCTTGATATGTAAATGCAAAAATATGTCCGATTATCGCTTAATCACGGTATCGATTAAATTCGACCGATCACCCGATTAATCGGCGATTGTGTCCAAATCACCTCCAAATTAATTCATTTCTCCTCTAATACCTTAATTTACCACATACATTTAAATAAAGCCAAATTCAGCATTAGAACCCTCACAATTCCTTATAGAGAAATTTGATCATTTGGTGCACTAGCATCAATTTTTTTTTTTCTACATAACCGTTTCACCTTAATTCATCATTTTCCATGCCATTTTCCTTGAAATAAAAACAATCCCCCATTGATATTCAGCCCTCATGGTTCGGCCAACAAGGAACCCTAGAGAAATTGAATATTTCTTTTATGTTTTTGTTCATAACCATGCTTAACTATCCCTAAACACTAACATAGTCTAAAATCAAATTATTCCAACAACAATTCCTCTTCCATACCCATTTTTCAGAATTGAATTCATCATGATAACTCAATCTTCAACCATGGAAATCAAGAACAAAAGCATGGGTAAGCTAGGTATCAAGGAGAATTAAAGAAATTTTAACTTACCTAGCTTGTTTCCTTGATTTCTTCACTTTTTCTTTGAATTTCCACCTAGGTTTTCTTGTTTTTCCTTTTGTTCTTCCTTTTTTCTTGTTGCTGGATGTCTAGGCCGAATATGGTGAGGGAATTGGGGATTTAATGGGCTGATTTCTATAGAAAATAATAAAATAATCAAGCATGCCATGTGTCACATGCTTATTGGCCCAAATTTTTAACTTTTTGACTTTTTCTTCTTAATTTTCCACCACAAATATTCTGGTATTTATCCAATCCTACCACATTTAAAATCCCTTGGTCTTGACAAGTGCTGGGGCAAAAATTTTACTAATTTACCCCCGAGACGAAAAATTACGATTTTGCCCCTATACTCCGAAATGTACTGGAATCTCATTGTTTCTTCTTTTCAACCTAAAATAACACTAATATTGATCAATATTAACCAAATGGGGTAAAAAATTACTTAAAAAAATTTTCGTTTAGTCCTCTAGTGGTAAAATTACCATTTTGCCCTTGTGCTCCATAAATACCGAGAATCAAATTTTTTCACTGCTAAACATCATTTTATACTCCAATAATCATAATTATATTTCATATAATTATTCTTGGTCAAATGTGATCAAATCTTGGCTAAAAATCTCAATTTTATCATCAATTGGTAAAATGACCGTTTTGTCCCTAATTGGTCAATTTTCTGATGGACTCCAAACTGGACCTTGAACTCCAAATCACTATTCTAAGCCATTATGTTGGTTTTAAAATTTTCAAATTCCTCTTAGAATTTCTATTTGAACTAGTTCAAGGCTCGATTTAACTTAGTTGTACCACTCGGTACAATACCGTCTTTTAATCGAGCTTGACAAGGTCTCACAATTATGACCCCTCGTCCCTATGGGAAATAATCATAGGGAAAAAGGAAAAATACTTCTCCAAAAGTAATGCCAGTCTAATTACAAGTCCTCAAATCAAAATTTTGCACTACTTTATTGCAGCAAACATTCATGGTAGAAGTGGCAGTTTTAGCTACATTAGCCTTTAGGACTTATGGCTAGTGGAGAATGCCTTCAGTGGCACTCCACTTAATCTAGGCAGATTTATGATTGAAAGGATGAGAAGAGCCTTTAAGGAGACAAAATAAACTTACCTTATGGAAATGTCATTACTTCCGTGGTTCAGAAAAAGGGACTATGGAGCTCAAGATATCAAATAGATTTAGTGAAAAGTAGGGACCAAGCTATTTACCTTAGAAGTTTGCCTAAAATGGGGTATAAGCTTGATGGAGAGAAATATGTTAAAACCCCCAAGGCCACTTCCAGAAAAAAGTCTTCACTCCATGCACAACCAAAAATAGCTCCCTGACAGTTCTCTAATGAAATACTTTTCAACCTGGTCATGAGAATTGGTGGAAAGCTGACTGATCAAGGAGTAAGGATGCAGAAAATTGAAGAGAAATTGGCAAAGCTCGAAAATGTATTGAAGGAAAAAGGAAAAATGCCTTCTAAACCTGCAGCTGTTGACACCTCTGTAACTCCAAGTATTGCAAAAGGACAAGGTGCTGAAGGTTCTACTTTCTAGGCCGAAGGTCATGAACCTGAAGTGGATCAACCAAGGAAAACCCCTTCACTTGAACCACAAAAGGAAGCTGAATCAGAACAAGGAACTGAGGTGCTTGGCTCACTGGATAAAAATTCTCTATCCCCTCTAGAACCTCATAAAGAACAGCATTCTCCTCCTCATTCTGACGAAGTATCAATCATGGACGCTTTCCATCAAATGGTCAGGGAAGAGTAGGCAGAAAAAGAAGCAGCTCGTCACGACCCAAAACTCCCATCGAGCTCGTAACAACCGTCGCGATGTCCCGATAGACATTCATTACCCGAAATGCCAATCGAAACCTCGTAAGGCTTAACATCAGTTTTCTCACTTCCCCTATGAGTATTAGTTACTAAAATCATGTTTTAAAGTGATATGAACCAATTTCAATTCAAAAATAGTCAAAGAGAAATTTCAACTACACAGGGGTATTTTGGTTATTTTTCTCAAAAATTTCGAAATGAGCTAAAATGTAATATATGAGAGAAATTTAAACATTTCATAATCGAAAATAAGTTTAGATATCTAAAACAATCATTTAAAGTGAAATTATAGCTAATGAAATAAAATAAAAATAATGAATAAAATATTCCAATTTTTCATAAAAAAATTTTTATAGAACGCTACATAAATAATTTTTACAGCGTAAAAGTAAAATAAATTCCTACATACAGTAGCACACGTAGCCAGGTATTCAAAACATTTAACACTGACATGTGGGCCCCCAAATGACTAAAAGGAATGAAGGCTGTGAACCTACAGTTTTTGAGGATGCAAGTCCAACTGTAGCCCTCAACGAAATGAGCTATCTACTGACTATCTTGAGCCTGATATGGGTGGAAATGAGGGTGGTGAGATTATATAATCCCAGTGAGTAAACAAATACCATCTAAAATATCTAAAGCTGAGTAAATGGAGACAGTTAAAATAGATTAGCATAAAAATGATTCACAGCATTTCGAACTCATTTTAATAAGATAAAATAAATTCATTTTACCCAAATAAACAACGAGGCTTATGATTTCCTAAAAAGCTTGGCTCGTGCCAAAATCATTATCATATTCAGTTGTCAGGGATACCTTAGACTAGGGCTATCCCAACCGAATCCGTCAAGGCTGTTAAAAAGTCATGTACGCATAAATCATGTTTTTATTTTGAAAATATAGTCGTTCCTTGGCGTTTACTGAGTTCACCCTCACGTGGTGGTTTGGCATGAAGTGAACTCTAAAGTTTTACCTTAGGAGTTACCCTACGTGCCTCTCCAGCTGAGGTAAGAATATACCCGAATTTCGTGCTCCTCTAATAGGCTGGTCCACAAAACCCGCCACTACAATGACCAATCTATAACCCACCAATTCAATAAAAATTCAATAGCATGACATGGCAATTTTATCATTATCCAGCCTATGAAGGCAAACAACAGTTTATACATTTTCAACACAAATACCCATCTAGCCATTTATGCCCACATTATCATAGCCATTCAATTGAAAACATAATTTACAATACAACAAGTAGTCTCTAATTACTCCAATTTCAAGTCATCTTTAAATTTCAAAACAATTTATAAAATCATTTCATTTAAACACATTTTTCATAAAATTATCAAATCAGATAAAAACATACTTTAGATAATTAAGACGATAATAAGGTTACTCACAGTAATGGAAATCGAGTTCCGAGACTCCGATTGTTGATCCTCGGGTACTATCTCTTTACTTTTGCCAGAAAGTTCACCACCTAGACATAATGCACAATAAGCCATTTACTGCATTTGTACTAAACTGCTATAAAACTAATTCAGGCTCTATACTAACACATGAAATGGAATGCGAATTGTTCAGATCATCGTCTAAACACGGTGTTTTACATAAATTCAATTGTGTATCTAAATAAAATGGTATTGGCCTAATTCGATCTATCACCCAATTAATTGGCCAATATGTCTAGTTTAACTCCAAATAAGTCCATTTCTCTCCCAATACTCCAAATCATCAAACTCAAGTCAAGTAACATAAAATGTAGCAAGATCATCTTCACATTTCTTCTTGGGAATTTCGGCCATGGTGGGCGCATGAATACTATGGTTTTTCCCACTTGATTTTTACACCATAAATCATTAATTCCTAACCAAATCACTTGAAATAAAATCAAGTCCACCATCAACACACCATAGGGAAGATTCGACCAATGGAGGGTGATGGAAGAAAATGAATTTTTCTTATTTGTTTTTCATGCTACACATCACTAACTAACTAAAAACACTAGAATATATTGAAATCTAAACAAATCCAAGTTCAAAACTCCTCCCCCCATGTTCGGCCAGCAAAGGTATCCTCATGTAAACTTGATTCTCCACCATGGAAAATGAAAAAGAATGCATAGGAAAGGTAGATCACAAGCTAAAATTGAAAAATCTTACCTTTTGTCACTTGATTCTTTGAAATTTTGTGAATTTCTCCTGAATTTCTTAGCTAGGTTTTTGTTCTTCTTCTTTTCTTCCCTTTTCTTCCTTTGGCTGACCAAGAGAAATGAGTTGGGAGGGTTATGGGCTGATTTTTAAAGCCAAAAAATAAAATAATCCAAGCTTGACACTTGTCACCATGTTATTAGCCCATGTTTAAAAACTTAATAATTAAGCTTTCTTCCACCACCATAAAAAACCCTTCAATTATGCATGATATAAAATGCTAATGGCTGAAATCCATGGGCATGACAAGTGTTGGGTGATGTAAAATTACAATTTTGCCCCTAGGATGGCGAAATGGCTATTTTGCCCTTATCCTCGAAAAAATGTCGAAATTAAAATTCTTCACTTCTCAAACTCAAATTATACTCCAAATCATCAAGCTTAGTCAAAAATTTCATCCAACACTCACATCTTAACCATGGGTGGCAAAATGACCATTTTGCCCCTAAGTCATGAAAATTCCAATTTGACTCCAAATCGGTCCTCGAACTCCGAATCACCATTTTAAGTCATTCTAGGGTGTTAAAATTCTCAATTTCATCTTACAATCTCTATTTAGTCAAGTTTGAGGCTTAATTCAACTTAATTGTACCATTTGGTACATTGTCGTCCTTTAACGATTTTCAAGGTACCCAAGTAAGCAAACATGCATTCTTATGTAGGAATGGCATAATAAACATATTGTAGAGTCGGGCTTGATAGCACAACCCCCCTAAAAATTAAATTTTGACCATAAAATTTCATTTACTAAACTAAGAGAAAAGGTGAGGGTATTGTTTTCTTATCTAATGGTCGACTTCTTATGTCCTCTTCTTTATAGGGAATTTCGATTTGTTCACCTTATTTACCTCCAATTCAACTCGAGTACTTTACTTATGTCTATTGTTATCTTTTAAAATCAGATCAACAGTAACCTTCACAATTATGTTCTCTTATATCAAAACACCAAGCATGCTTCTATTACTATCATTAAACTTGAACCATAACTCCATCTCAATCATACCAATTTCGATCGCATTTTATACTTATTTAGGTATACCAATCACTATCTTATTACTTCATTCCATATCGAACTTCTCAACTTTCATTCATTCATCCTATCCTCATACACTATTGTGTAGTTTACGTCATCATTAACATGCCATACTCATTCCTGTACATATCCTCAGCGTTAGGGAAGATTAATGGCTTCAATTATTTCCACATACTTCATGTTTACCTTGCATTTAGGAAATTTCAATCTTTTTAATCCTATTAATCCATTTCATATGGCTTAATCGCATTATAGGTTAGATTCCCTTAACTATTTCCCCAAAATTCCTTAGGTCACTATAAATCGACTTCTGATAAGATTCTTGATCGTTACATTATCTATACAACTCATCAAATATATTGAGTTCAAATCTCGAACCACTAAAACCATTCTTCATTTTAGTTGGGTACATCACTAACTCCACGCATACATATACACGCATATTCAAATGTCCATATTCCTCATTATGTATACGGGTCTCTATTTTCAAATGCCTTCAAACTAATTTCTCTTTGTTCATTCTCATCCATAACAAAGATTCAATAGAATAATCTTCATAATTCATATAAATTCTCATCATGCCTGTGCATAGTTCCACATCATTTACATATTTATACTCTCTTCTTATCATTACCAATTATATGCTTAAGTTTCCTTGTACTATATATCATTGCATCACAATGTCATCTCCATTGAATTATAATCTGTTATTCGTGTATGTTTTATAATCCCATTTATGCCTCAAAGATTTATCTTAACTTGATCATTTCATCTTATGCAATACCACAATTCCTAAGAGTCATCTTTTTCCTCGATTATCCTTCATGCCTCTACATTACCTTGTATCCTTCTTTCATTCCGATATTAATTTGTCACTTAAAACTCAGACTCATTTGAATCATGTATGCCTCAAGCATTTTCTAATTCCAATTTCCATAATATATTAGGAAAGTTTCATTATCTGACTTCATTATCAAGGTCAACTTCAATCATCCTTTGTTCCACTCTTTCATACGAATATAACATCATTCTTCCTTAACCAATTTACAGATTGTACTTGAAACTGTAAAACTTGAAACTATGTCCTCCTCAAGTACTTTTCAATGTCAATACAAGTATCACTTTCAGCTTACGGCTTCCTTTTTATGATCATATAACTTAATGTTTACTTTCACGAGATCCATTGCAAAACTTATCTTGAGTATTTCCTTGGGGATACCTATCTTAAATTTATGTCTCACAGCATATGTTCACTTAACTCATGACTTAGCCGTTTGGCTCCTTAGCAAGTTTCAAAATCACACATCTTATACTCATCTCGTATAATTTATAATTCTTTCTCAAAGGTGTTTAAACATTCTTGAAACACTTAATCACTTATTTGCTCTTTCATACTCCAAGTATATCATTTCCATAAAGGCATGCACTTGCTCACCAGAATATTTAAATGCATGCTTAACTGCTCATGCTTCAACTTATCTCCAAGGGTTTCTAGCATACCACGTAGTTTACTTATGTTGTCACTAATCCTTTCCTTTCAACAAAGTCAACACAAGATTTGTAAATTCTCGTAACAATATTCTATATAATCTCATTTGCTATATCATTCTTGAAATTTTCATTCACACTTTCATCACTTGGTATTGACATCTCTTATCAATATCTCATACATTCGTCTAACCTTTCCCTCACTTCCTCTTTAACCTTTTACAAGGTTTACTTTATTTCTTAAGATTTGACTTTAGTCAACATATTATTCATCTTAACACTCCCCCAATGGACGTAAGACTCCCATTAACAAAACTTGACATCAAAACCAATGACCATTTTCCAACTCGTGAGTCCAATCTTTATGCCACTCACAGTTTGCTCATGCTTTCTAGCCATTAAGGGCTCTTAATGCGATAGCGTTCTATAGTCAGTACTATGGCGTCGCAACTGTTTGAATTCACTTTATCTCAACAACTTTTTTACCTTTAAAGTTACTACCTCAATTATTCACAATCGTGTGGCTTCCCTCTAAGTCTATACCACAATTAGGAAGACTAACTTTCTATCACAAGTGCGCGATCAGAACATTAATTTAACGTATTTATTTTGTCACTAACATTCATATATCTTTACCATAACATTTAGTACGAGTTTGCTTAAGCAAAAATCTCTAAATTTATTCATAGCTACATGTATCTCAGATTGCACATCACTTATCATCAGTCAATAAATCTCACTTGAGAATACTCTTTCCATATTATATAGTGACTTCACCATATACGTATGACACCACACACATAATTATTTGTTGTTTTCTAGTGTTCCATAATTCCTTAGTATTCACAACTACTGGTCTTCTTTGTCTCACAACTCATATAGTCCAATCACTTCAACTTAAAATCGTCATGAAATCAATCCACCTGAATCAACATCTTATGCTTATCTTATTATTAGTTCAAGAGTTTCATGATCATGGAAACTACATTTTACAAAACTAGCTTTCTATCATATGTACTTTATTAGAACACTAATTTCAACATATTTAATCTACCCTTGGTGGTATATCAAAATCATCCCTGTCTCGATTGTAATCTAGAGGAATCTCTCCTCTGCATATCCGTACGAGCTGGTGGAGATGGAGCAGCTACTGCAGCCGGTCCTAACTGTGGGCAATCTCTCCTAATGTGACCCGGCTGACCACAATAAAAACATTGTACAGGCCCTCTACACGGCCCGACATGATATCTCCCACAATTTCTACATTTATCAGAACCTCCGAAACTCTTCCAAGAAATAGTCATCGCAGATCTGTTAAATCTCGGAGGCCTTTACTGTGTTTGTGAAAATGGAGGTCGGGAAGATGTTACTAAAACAGTAGTAGTACTTCCTGAAACAGATGAGTCTTTACCCTTTTTTGGTGGCTGACTAGAAGATATACTCAAATTTCTCCTTTCTGCTAACTCAGCTTGCATTCTCTTATTTTCATTCGCAAGCTTTTCAGCTCTTAAAGCCATTTGCACCACCTCTTTAGCTACGGTTGCGTCTGACTCACCCATAAAAGAAACGTAACCATGTTGCCTAGCCTCTTTAAGCTTCTTAGAAATAGAAACATCTAGCACTAGTGGTGGGACAGGAGGTGGGGGTGGTGGTACAAAAGGAGCAACTGGAGGAACTGTAGAAAGAGCTTAACCAGCCTGAGCCTGGCCAACAATAGCAGTAAAGAAGGCTGTCAATGCCTGAACTGCCTTAAGAGGCATGGCAGGAATACTAGTAGGTGGCGGAGGAGGTAGAGGATGTCGAGGAGTCTCGGTCTGCTCAGTAGTAGGTGCTGCCCGAATAGTAGACGCAACCGATTCCCCCTCTATAGGATCTAGCTGACGATATTGAGAACGACCTCTTCCCCTCCCAACTGATCTAGTGAAAGGTGGGTGTTCACGTAGAGGAGGCATGATAATCTATAAGAAGGAATAAGGCAAGTTTAAACAACCTTAGGCTCTACATGCAAATACATGCATTCTATTCAGTCTAACCTAACTTAACTCGAGGCCACACTGACATTGTAAATTTTAAAACAACTTTAAAAAAACTTTAAACCCAAAAGCTCTAATCTTTAAAACCAAAAGCTCTGATACCACCTGAATTGTCACGACTCGAAACTCCCATCGAGCTCGTGTCAACCGTCGCGATATCCCGATAGACATTCATTACCTGAAATGTCAATCGAAACCTCGCAAGGCTTAACATCAGTTTTCTCGCTTCCCCTGTGAGTATTAGTTACTAAAATCATGTTTTAAAGTGAGATAAACCAATTTCAATTCAAAAACAGTTAAAGAGAAATTTCAACTACACAAGGGTATTTTGGTCATTTTTCTCAAAAATTTTGAAACCAGCTAAAATGTAGTATATGAGAGAAATTTACACATTTCATAATCGAAAATAAGTTTAGATATCTAAAACATTCATTTAAAGTGAAATTATAGCTAATGGAATAAAATAAAAATAATGAATAAAATATTCTAATTTTTCATAAAATAATTTTTATAGAACGCTACGTAAATAATTTTTACAGCGTAACAGTAAAATAAATTCCTACATACAGTAGCACACGTAGCCAGGTATTCAAAACATTTGACAATGACATGTGGGCCCCCGAATGACTAAAAGTAATGAAGGCTGTGAACCTACAGTTTTTAAGGATGCAAGTCCAATTGTAGCCCTCAACGAAATGAGTTATCTACCTACTATCCTGAGCTTGAAATGGGTGGAAAGGAGGGTGGTGAGATTATATAATCCCAGTGAGTAAACAAATACCATCTAAAATATCTAAAGCTGAGTAAATGGAGACAGATAAAATAGATTAGCATAAAAATGATTCACAGCATTTCTAACTCATTTTAATAAGATAAAATAGATTCATTTCACCCAAATAAATAACGAGGCTTATGATTTCCTAAAAAGCTTGGCTCATGCCAAAATTATTCTCATATTCAGTTGTCAAGGATAGCTTGGCTTGGGACTATCCCAACAAAATTTGCCAAGGCTGTTAAAAAGTCATGTATGCATAAATCATGTTTTTATTTTGAAAACATAGTCGTTCATTGGCGTTGGCTGAGTTCACCCTCACGTGGTGGTTTGGCATGAAGTGAACTCTAAAGTTTTACCTCAAGAGTTACCCCACTTGCCTCTCAGGTCGAGGTAAGAATATACCTGGATTCTATGCCCCTCTAATAGGCTGGTCCACAGAACCCGCCACTGCAGTGACCAATCTATAACCCACCAATTCAATAAAAATTCAACAGCATGACATGGCAATTTTATCATTATCCAGCCTATGAAGGCAAACAACAGTTTATACATTTTCAACACAAATACCCATTCAGCCATTCATGCCCACATTATCATAAGCCATGCAATTCAAAACATAATTTACAATACAGTAAGTAGTCTCTAATTACTCCATTTTCAACTCATCATTAAATTTCAAAACAATTTATAAAATTATTTCATTTAAACACATTTTCCATAAATTTGCCAAATCGGATAAAAACATACTTTAGATAATTAAGACGATAATAAGGTTACTCACAGTAATGGAAATCGACTTTCAAGTACTCCGATTCTTGATCCTCGGGTACTATCTCTTTACATTTGCCAGAAAGTTCACCACTTAGACATAATGCACAATAAGCCATTTACTACATTTGTACTAAACTATTATAAAACTAATTCAGGCTCTATACTAATGCATGAAATGGAATACGAATTGTTCGGATCATCGTCTAAACATGGTGTTTTACATAAATTCAATTGTGTACCTAAATAAAACGGTATTGGCCTAATTTGATCTATCACCCTATTAATTGGCCAATATGTCCAATTTAACTCCAAATAACTCCATTTCTCTCCTAATACTCCAAATCATCAAACTCAAGTCAAGTAACATAAAATTGAGGAAGATCATCTTCACATTTCTTCTTGGGAATTTCGGCCATGGTGGGTGCATGAACACTATGGTTTTTCCCACTTGATTTTTACACCATAAATCATTAATTCCTAACCAAATCACTTGAAATAAAATCAAGTCCACCATCAACACACCATAGGGAAGATTCAGCCAATGGAGGGTGATGGAAGAAAATGAATTTTTCTTGTTTGCTTTTCATGCTACACATTACTAAATAACTAAAAACACTAGAATATATTGAAATCTAACCAAATCCAAGTTTAAAACTCCTTCCCCCATGTCCGGCCAGCAAAGGTATCCTCATGCAAACTTGATTCTCAACCATGGAAAATGAAAAAGAATGCATAGAATGGTAGATCACAAACTAGAATTGAAAAATCTTACCTTTTGTCACTTGATTCTTTGAAATTTTGTGAATTTCTCTTGAATTTCTTAGCTAGGATTTTGTTCTTCTTCTTTTCTTCCCTTTTCTTCTTTCGGCCGACCAAGAGAAATGAGTTGGGAAGGTTATGGGCTGATTTTTAAAGCCAAAAAATAAAATAATCCAAGCTTGACACTTGTCACCATGTTATTGGTCCATGTTTAAAAACTTAATAATTAAGCTTTCTTCCACCACTACATAAAACCCTTCAATTATCCATGATATAAAATGCTAATGGCTGAATCCATGGGCATAACAAGTGTTGGGTGGTGTAAAATTACAATTTTGCCCCTAGGGTGGCAAAATGACTATTTTGCCTTTATCCCCAAAAAAACACCGAAATTAAAATTCTTCACTTCTCAAACTCAAATTATACTCCAAATTTTCAATCTTAGTCAAAAATTTCATCCGACACTCACATCTTAACCTCAGGTGGCAAAATGTCCATTTTGTCCCTAGGTCATGAAAATTCCAATTTGACTCCAAATCTGTCATCGAACTCCGAATCACCATTTGAAGTCATTCTGGGGTTTTAAAATTCTCAATTTCATCTTAAAATCTCTATTTGGTCTAGTTCGATGCTTAATTCAACTTAATTGTACCATTTGGTACATTGCTGTCCTTTAACGATTTTTGAGGTACTCAAGTAAGCAAACATGCATTCTTATATAGGAATGACATAATAAACATATTGTAGAGCTGGGCTTGACACAGCTAAAGCACAAACGCATTAGTCTGAATCCACTGAACCAACTCCCATAGCAGAGAGCAATTGGGTCAAGGAAAAGAAAAAGTTGCTACTGCTCCACAAACCAAATCTAAACCATCTGGTAAAGGCATGAAGACAATGGCAACCAAGACTAAATTCTTCAAGAGACATAAATCCTCTAGAATAGCTGAAAAAGCTAGACCATCAGCCATCTCTTCTCCTCAAGACCCCTTTGGAATTCTTGATAAATCATCCCCTGAACCCTCACCACGAAAATCACCTCTAGAACCATCTCCTGAACTCCTTAATGTAAAGTATTTTACTAATGAATCCTCTCCCTCATCCTCTTCAAAAGATGATTAAGCATCCTGAAGATTTGATGATGACAAAAGAGGGAGAATTAGGGTACAAAGTTTAAGGGAGAACTAAGGGTAATTTAGAAATATTGACTTCTGTTTGCTTTTTATTTTCCTGTTGTTTTGCTTTGACAGTTGAACAATTAAATTTAACGTTGATAATAGATTTTTTTGATGTTGATAGACATTGCTGTTTATGTTTTTGGATGTCAACAAGTTGGATGTTAAATATTTAAATATGTTATTGAAGTTTTTGCCATTGAGTTTTTGTTGCTGCTTTGGTGTTGATATTTGGTTTTCATGCTAATGATTGATCTTTAATATGATAATATGAATGGATTGTGTTTGTAAATGAATATGGATGTTATTCATACTATATTTGTTGGATGATAAATGGCATAGATAAAATCTGGTATCAATATGCTGTTGACAAACACTACTGATATATTGATGATAATCTGTCAACAGTCACCTATTGTCAATTACTCTATATCTGTATATATATATTCTGAATATATAATGTCACTATCTATATGACATGAATAAAAATTTGCTGAAATAAATAAGTAGAATAAGAATACACTAAGGGGGAGCACTCACTTAGGGGGAGAAATCCTCACTTTTTGTGCAAAACTAAAAAGATTAAATGGACACTATACAGTTAATCAAGGAATGCTTTGTCATTATAAAAAGGGGGAGATTGATGGCTCCATTAGTTTTTTATTATAAAAAAACATTCCCATTCATTTGTGTTTAATATTTCTACTTGAGTGTGCAAGACAAGAAGTATATGCTAGTGATAAATAAATTATTCCATGGGACATATCAAAAAAAGGCATATGAATAAGAAGCCACAACTAATCAACAAAACAGAAGCTCTTTAGTTGAATAATGAAGGGTTAGTCAACTAAAATTCAAATGAAAAGTTGGTGAGCTCAAGAATATCGAGAAACAAAAAAGACTTAGTCAACCAAGAAATGGGTTAGTCGACCAAGAAGCTAGTGCTAGAAATCTGGACTTCAAAACAGAACCGACTTAGTCGACTAAGTGCTCACTACTAGAAACTGGGAACAGAAAACAGAGACAACTTAGTCGACTAAGAGCATTTTGCCAGAAAATTTGAATTGTGCACTAGAAGACAGATTAATGGCTAGAATTGCTACCAAATTGTTTCCAATAGTCAAAAACTATCTAACCCATATCAAAGCTGATTTTCCAAGTATAAAAAGGACTTCCAACGGCTAGAAAAGTAGATTGAAGGCTTCCAAGTCCAAAATAGCTCAAAAACCAAACAATACTCTTTGCTCATTTACTGCACTCAACTCCTATATTTGTAATTGTGATCTGCACTTCACTTTGTACCACTTAGATCAACCTTGTGATCATAGGTACACTCTTATCACTTTTCTCCTTGTATTCTTAAAGTGAGCGGGTCACTCTAAGGTATTGATTCAAGCTAGGATTGCTTGATTGAGCATAGGTTCTAACTTAACCTTGAAAAGTTGGGTGTTGGGTTTTAGTTGATCTCGGTAGAAACTATTGTGAAAGGTTTTTGCTAAGCTTGATAAAAGCCATTGTAAAAGCTTGGTGAAAGCTTGTGAATTTCACCGTTCTTAGTGGATTGATTAGAAAATCCTTGGTTGAACAATCAAGGTAGTCGACGTTGGTCTTGGACTAAACCACTCTAAATTCTGTAATGTTATCTACTCTATTTTTGTTCTTATTTTCATTCCTTCTTTTCACTTGCATTTGTTCCCACTTAAAGCAAATTTTTGAAAGAGCCAAATTGTGCTATTCATTGTCACGACCTAAATCTCGGGCCATGACCAACGCAAGGGCCCAATGGACATAGCCCACCAAGCCCAAGCAAGCCTATTTATATTATCCCGCTCATTATTCCATCAAAGTTACTAAAGTCACATTTCATAATTTCGAAACAAAATAATGCTAACCATTTCCAACTCTTAAGGTCATACCAATCCAAATATACACATACATTATCTAAAACATGTATCTTAATAATTTACATCAGGTTTGTTTATACATATCAAAAAGAAGGCTCGATTTCCAGCTGAGAGACTCAGACGAATGTACAGCTACTAAAGGTCGAGACACTTACCAAGGGTCGAATATACGAAGACACCTCGGCCTAGTTACCGGCTGCCTCTTGATCTGAAAATATGAAGTTGAAAGTAGTGAGTATAAACCCAGTCAGTGAACAAGGAAGGGAACAAGCAAACAATAAGGAAGGTTTAAAGAAAATCATGATGCATTTATCTTTAAAACAATGCAATTTAGTTTAGCTCTTATCAAAACCCTTCATGTAAACCCCAAATGAGTAAATCACTTTATAAAAAGGGTCCATGCTCAACAAAGGATTTGAAGAGTGAAAACTTTAATAGCATTCGTGCAATTCAAGTCAAGTAAACGACAGGTCCTTGCTGCAGCGGAAAGGCATTCTTGCTGCAACGAGATTCCAACCAGCATTACCCCTCCAAATCTGAGAGTTTCTTGCTATAGCGAGAATGAATCTAGTTGCAGCGAGAAACAGAGCACCACGAAAAAGTTTCCTTTCTTTCAAGAAAAAGCCATCTTGCTAAAATGATAAAAAATCAACATGAAATGCATAATAATTCCCAAAGTTCAACATGCAAGATTCATATGTGCAACACCATATACCATACTCATGAACTTTCTATAACACACATATCTATATATGTATATATATATATATATATATATCCATCACCATACATACCTTCCCATCATCATCAGCTCATATGCACTCCCACTAGCACATGGCTGGGTCAGCATCGGCTTATGCGCACTCTTACTCGCACATAGCATGGTCAACATCGGCTTATGTGCACTCCCCCTCGCACATAGCCGGGTCAGCATCGGCTTATGCTCACTCCCCCTCACACATAGTTGGGTCAGCATCGACTTATGCACACTCCTACTCGCACATAGTCGGGTCAATATCATTACACATCATTATTCGTATACACGTATACATATATATCAACACAGTATAGGAGCACATAAGTCCGTCTTATTACACATTTCACATTTTCACAACATCAAAATATTTTATTAAAGGCTTGTTCCCAAGGCACACGTTTTTAAAGACAAGTTGGAATAAATCATTCAATGTTTCATACCAATACAATTAGGTCTCCCAAAATGATTTTGAAATGCAAGTTCACTCACCGGTATTTGTTGAATTTTTACTCGACTTCAACCTCCACTAATGATCCAAATGGAACTGTGGGGCCTTGTTGGGACCTATCATCACAGCAACATCACAACCAACCCGATTTACATAATTATAGTTCTAAAAGCTATCCACTAAATCATGTTTTGCTAGTTGTTTTTTAACTAGCTTTCATTTACCATTAAGTGACTATATATTTTCACTATTCTAGTCACACTACAATGAATAACCTACCTCAACTACAAAATACTCACCGATCTAGCCACTAGCCATTCTCAACAACTAAAAAGAAATCAACTCTTTTTCACTACTCAACTTGGTAGCTTTACAATTGGATTTCTTTCCCAAAAGCTTTCAAACTATCATGAAAATCTCATTTTCTCTTCGTAGAACGCCCAGCTAGGGAAATAGTGTAATAAGGAAAGGTTTTTTGAGGGTTTTATGGTGAAAAAGTAGAAGAGCACAAAGAACTTTGTGAAAGGGTACACAAAAACATGAAAAATTGGGGTTAATTCATGGAAATATATGGAAATTCAAGGCAAGCTTCCATGAGGGGGTGAGAGAACATGGGAGAGGAAGGAGAAGAAGAAGAAGTGCTAGAAATTTGAAAGCCATCCTTGAAACTTAGATTTTTATGGCTTAAGTTTACCCATTTCAAGCAAAATTACCAAAATGCCCTTAACTATGTCATTTTGTTTTTCCATTGCCTTTATACAATATTTTTACTTCTTTGACATTGAGACAAGGTCCATAAGGGTCTAGAAATGCTCGGGTTCATGAAAACTTAAAAATTTTAACTGGAGATGCAAAATGATCGTTTTACCCTTTTTGTTTCCTTCCATTTTAATTTAGTCCTCCCAACACTCATTCAACTCCAATTTCCTTGTATTACCTTCTTCTACACATGTACAAACAAAGTATGAAGTTTGTACTCCAACGTAGTGTCCCCATAATATTTAAAATATTTATTTGCCCGTGCTATCTTGACTTAATAAAGACACGCGGCCCCATTAACGTCATTTTTCTCCAAAATTCTCTCATTCTTCTTCTCCCCTACTTAGATTGACCATATACTCCTTCTTCATGAAAAATTTTGACACTAAATAAAATATTAATATTTTAATATTATTTTATTAATAAAATATTATTTTATTTCAAAAATTTCCTCTTGCCTCCTCTTGTCTCCTTGGCACCCAAAATACCTTATTATGCCTCAATTGATTTTTGAATCACTTTTTATCCCGCAAATTCTTCTCCGATAAAAATATTATTATTTTATTATTATTTTCTCGCATGCAAAATATTTTATCCCAAACTATTCCTTAGGCCTACTTGGACCTTAATAACATTAGAAAACTACTTTTAGGGGCTCACCAAGAGAAATAATGAAATTACCCCTAGTTCGTGTTATCGCATCTGTTGCTAGTTACAGGTCAATAGGGGTCAAGGTCTCACATTCACCCCCCCTCTAACACATTTACCTAGGACTAACACACTGCAATCAACCTCAACCTTTAGCCTCTAGCCATCCTCTAGTTTACAAATGCATCAATAGCCTCTGTTCTCCTCTTAGACACATCAAAACAATACAAAATTATTTATTTCCTAGCTTTTCAAAAATATCCAAATCCAATATATAAGATAAATCTTCCATCAAATAAGCTAAACCCTGACCTTATAAGTTGGGTTGCCCAAATCTAGGCTCCAAATCTCTAATAAACTAAAAGGAGAGAGTTTGGCCAAATCTGAAAATATTTAGATTCGAGGTTATTAACCGATTAAATTGAACATCAATAAGTAAATATGTGTAATCTTACCTCCAGATCATTTCCCAAGCTTGGATCTAGCTCAAATAGGCTCTAAATGGCATTTGCGCCTTAGGGTTAGAAGAGGGTAAAGAGAGAATAAGAGAAAGAGTTGAGAGAGAATGGGGTAAAAATGGCCTCGAAACCCTTTTTTATGTTTGCCTTTTCTCTCTGATGTATCGATATATTTGTCAATGAATCGATACGTTTACCCTAATTTTGAATGAATGTGTTAATACATTTTGGGAAAAATGGTCTTGGGTGCTCCTTGCTTCAAATGTATCAATACATAAGGGCAATGTATTGATACATGTTCATCTTTCTAGGAATGCATCGATACATTTTGAGTAGAATGGTCTTGGGTGCTCCTTACTTCAAATGTATCGATACATTGGGGCAATATATTAATACATGTTCATTTTTCCAAGAATGTATCGATACATCCTACCCAAATTGCATCATTCCAGCACCCACTCTTCAGAAAATCTGAACTTAACACCCAAGATCATTTCCTGTTGATCTCATACCTCAAATAACTCATATAATTCAATTCCTCATACAGATATCCTCAAATATGCATCAAATTAAAACAAATCCTTAATATATAAGATTAATTCATCATTCTCAGTGATAATTTCCTTAATGGTATACTTAGATGTCAAAGTGCCAAACATCTGCACAATTTCAATAAGGATCTTAATTAACACCCACATTCATAATCATTTACCCCTTAGACATAATAATATTCATTAAAACTTAAATAACTCCTCAAATCGCTTGGCTAATTTCAGACATATGCCATATAAAAAATCAAAGGTGTTACAGTAAGTAGGGCCGACGGTATTAATCCACCTATGATTCCCACTTGTAGTGTGATAACTCTATGATATAGAGTTATTTGGCTTAATTTTGATAGTAATTTAGTTTAGTTCATACTGTAATGCATAAAAATCAATAGGTTTTATTTAAATTATTTTAAGTCGATTAATTTAGGTGGGTCAATCTAATTTTAGTTAATTTTATGCTTAATTTGGTGTTAATGTGATCAAAATAAGTTGTTATTGATTTAGTTGTGCTTTTGTAAGCGTTTAATGAAGGAAGAATTTTAATGGAAGAAGGAGAGCAATTTTGAGGTGTAAATTTTCATCACATATGTTTTGGTATTTCAACCATAACTCTTTCTGTAGAGTCCAAATGAGATGATTCTTTGACCATTGGAAAGTTAAGAGAAACAGATACACTTTCATGCTTATCACTTTGCCCAGTTTGGCTTGGAAGGTGATCAAAAATCTTGTCAAAGTTGAAGCATTGTAGCAGTCTTAGAGCAAATACGATTTCTGCTAATTAATTGGTCAAGGCTACAGCCCATGTAGTATGATGTAATACCCCGTACTTTGATAGTGGCTAATAAAGCTTATCGGATGCCAATTGAGGTTAATTAGAATATTTAAAAGTGATGAAAGGTGAAAGGAATAGTTTGGGGAAAAATATTCCACACATGAAGAAATAACAATTGAATAATAATATTTTTATTAAGGATGAATGTGAAACCTCGACCTTCATAAACATGTAGCGAAGGTAGACAAGACGACGCAG
The DNA here is from genome assembly GCF_053813885.1 of Theobroma cacao. NCBI lineage: Eukaryota > Viridiplantae > Streptophyta > Magnoliopsida > Malvales > Malvaceae > Theobroma > Theobroma cacao. The sequence continues at coordinate 9,950,781 of NC_142642.1, forward strand.
ATTAGGAGTAATCTTATCATTTTTCTTGGTGAGCTCATAGAAACAGGTTTTTCAAATATTATTAAGGTCAAAGTAGGCCTAAGAAATAAATGAATGAGGTATATAATAATGAAATAAATGAAGAAAATTGAAATAATGATAATTTCTACAATAGGGGCAAAATGGTCATTTTAGGTCTCAGATCTAAATTTCTAAGTTTTCATGAACTCGAGTACCCCAGTCTATTGTGGACCTTGTCTTAGTGTCAAAAGAGTAAAAAGTCTGAACCAAAGGAAAGAAGAAGGTAAACACAACTATGCAATGGCATTTTTGTAAATAAGTGAAACTTTAGTCAACTTTAAGCATAAATATCTAATTCTGCAGCACTTTCTCCTCACTTTCAGCAGCTTCTTCTTCTTCTTCTTCCCAGTTCTCTTCTTCATTTGACGTTTTCCATCTCCCATGGAAGCCTCGCTTGAAACCTCCATGATTTTCTCATGGTAACCGTAAATCTTATGTTTTTATATGTACCTTGTCATAGGCTTTTTCATGCTCTTCCACTTATACACCTCAAGAACCCTCAAGAGTCTTTCCTCAATACTTTCTCTCACTAGTTGGATATTTTAGAGAGAGAAAGATACTTTTCAAATAGCTTAAAAACTCTTGAAAAGGAATTCAACTACAAAACCACCAAGGTGAATAGTGAGTTAAGTTTGATTTAGAAAATATCTTTTGCAATAATATTCATGTCAATTGAGTTGGTTATGATGTTATTGTGTGTGATAGGTCCCAATGAGACCCCACATCTCCACTTAGAGCATTAATGGAAGTTGGAGTCAATTAAAGAATCAACAAAGACAAGTGAGTGAACTTGCACTAAAATGTTTTGGTATAAATGCATATGTATTTGGTTGAGTCACTTGAAATATTTTATTGAACTTTTCTCTAAATATGCATGGGAACAAGCCCTTGATGAAACGTTTTTATGATGTGAAATGTGTAGTGTGATGAATTCATGTGTTCCTTTATTATGATGATATGTATGTTATGCCTTGAACGATAATGTTGTGTGATAATTAAAAGCATGCGTGTGCGGTGTGGGAGTGCACATGACGATGCAGGTAGTGTACAGTGTGAGAGAGCACACGCCGATGATATAGGCCATGTGCAGTGTGGGAGAGCACATGATGATGATATATGCCGTGTGCGGTGTGGGAATGCACATGGCGGTGATGGTGAGGTGCGGTGTAAGAGTGCACCTGATGATGATATTGTAATATGTGTTGTGGGAGTGCACATAAGCCGGGGGAGAGCTGGGGTGATGCCGATAGTTGTATATATGTTTATATATGTTATATAGAGGTTACAAAAATAAAATGTGATTGTATTGAATGTTGAATGTTAAAAATTGTTAAATACGTTCATATTGATTTTCATTGTAGCAAAATGGATTTTCATTGTGACAAGAATTCTTCTAACTTAATTACTCTCTTTCTTACTATAGCAAAATTTATTCTTGCTGCAGCGAGAAACTCTCAAGTACTAGGGGGTTGACCTAGTCTAGATTTTCGCTGCAACGAGAATGCATTCTCGCTCACAATCCATACAATTATACATAAAGCCATACACTGGCCGTCAAATTGGGTTCAAACATAACAACCCTTAAACAATTCCAACGGCACATCGTGCCTAACATACTTTTCACCAACCATTCAAAGACACTTGCCACGTGACCTTATAGCATCTCTTATCTGCACATGGTACAATAGAAGGGTGAGTCATCTAATACTCAGTGAGGGGATACTATCATCGCATATTATTATATACATATATATATATATATTACATATTTAAGCCCATCTGGCCATAAGACATTCATATTCAAACATTTCTAATTCAAAGGTGCGAGGATCATCTTAATATCCTACATGCACAACTCATCCTATCAATTCCTATCGGATCACATCTCAACAGCATATTATATCCACAATTCATAAGTTCTATGTCCTCACATCAAATCATATCAAGTCAAGGCTTATCCTTAAAGCTAATATCATCAACTAGGCTTCATAGGTACACCTTAGTTACTGAGCCTAACCTCGAATATCATTCACATATAAATTGCTTATCTCGAAGCTTTTCATTAGATATCACTCATAGTCAATTGCCTTTCATTTTCAAATCAGATCATGCCATCTATGATGCATCTTATCATAATCAAATGAAATCAATTGAGTGGTCCTGCCCTAGACATTATCAAATCACGCATGATGGTGTAATACCCCGTACTTTGATATAGTGGCTAATAAAGCTTATCGAATGCCAATTGAGGTTGATTAGAATATTTAAAAGTGATGAAAGGTGAACGAAATAGTTTGGAATACAATATTTTGCACGCGAAAAAATAATAATTAAATAATAATATTTTTATTGAGGATGAATTAATGAGAGAAAAAGTGATTCAGAAGTGAATCGCAGCATAATAAGACATTTTGGGTGCCAAGGAGACATTTGAAAAATTTTAGAATAAATTAATATTTTATTAATAAAATAATATTAAAATATTAATATTTTATTCAGTGTCAAAATTTTCCATGAAGGAGTATATGGTCAATCTAAGTGGGGGAGAAGAAGAATGAGGAAATTTAAGAGAAAAATAACGTTAATGGGGCTCGCGTGTCTTTATTAAATAAAGTTAACACGGGTAAGTAAATATTTAAATATTATGGTGATACTACGTTGAAGTATAAACTTGATATTTTATTAGCACAAGTGTTAAGGAAGAAAAATAGGAAGAAATTGGAATTAAAAGATCGTGGGAGGACTTAATTAAAAAGGGTGAAAACGTTGGAGGACAAAATGATAATTTTGCCACTAGCTTGGTCAAAGCTTCCAAAGGAAGCTTTGACTCTTTTCTTTTTTAGCCATAACCGGTTCTTATCTTCACCAAAAGATATTTTCTTCTTCTTCCTCACCCACGCAACACCATTTTCTCCCTCCACCATGAAAAATCAATTTTCTTTCATTTTCTCTTCTTTGATTTCTATTCATTTCCTTTCTTTTCTTGCTTCTTTCTTCTCATAACTTTTTGGGCACCAAACTTGCAGCTTCTAACACCATTTTCCAGCACAACCAAACCCTAGGAGAGAGAAGAAAAAATCTCTCTTTCTTTCTTTTATTTTCTATTTCTACTCCACCATCACCAACACTTGAATTTTCAACCTTAAATCTCCATTTTTAAGGCTAAAAAGTATATATTTTCAACTCTTGAATTTTATGAATTTATGGGTTATATTTTTAAATTTTATTTTCTAATTTTTTCAAATTCTTTTTCTTGGAAATATTAGGTTTTTGTTGACCTTTATGCCTCCAAGCTCACCAAGGTAAAGAATCTTTGAATTGGAATAGTTGATATGATGGGTTTGAGAATTAGACTAGAATTCTAGGTTAAAAATTAGGCAAGAATGTAGTTTATCAAGTGTATGCCTATTAGAATTATTAAGTTTAAATTATGATATATTTGAAGCTATTATTGTTTATTGGCAATTATAGGTTTTAATGGTATTTCGGCACTACTTGGATTAAGATCTTATGGGTGCTAGTCTTGTTAGGTGGCATTGTTAAGGTGAGTGAACTTGCATTAAATTATTTTTGAGAAATACATATGTGTTGAGATGAAGCACTTAAATGATTATATTTGATTTTTTTTCTCTAAATCATGCCTGGGAACAAGCCCTTCATGAAACGTTTTGTGTTGTAAGATGTCTAATGTGATGAACCCATGTGTTCCTATATTCTAATGATATATATGTTATGCTTTGAATGATAATATTGTGCGATAATTGTAATCGCGCGTGTGCGGTGTAGGAGTGCACATGCTAGTGATGATGGGTGATTCTAGCTATGTCACGACCCGATACTCCCCTAGAGCCCGTGACAACCGCAATGATGTCCCGATAGACATTCATTGCCCAAAATACCAACTGGAACCTCGCAAGGCTTTAATATCGGTTTTTGCACCTCTCCTGTGAGCAATAGTTGTTTAAGTGTCATGTTTCGAGAGATTATAAACTATTTCCAACTCAAAACAATAGAAAAGTAATTTTTTTCTCACAGAGGCATTTTGGTAATTTTTCCTCAAAAATCTCGAAACCAGCTAAAAATGTAGTATGTGAGTGGAAAACACATATTTCATAATAAAAAATAAGTTTAGATGTCTAAAGCATTCATTTAACGTGAAACTATAACTATTTGAATATAATAAAAATATTCAATAAAATATTCTATTTTCTTATAAAACAATATTTATATAGTTACCGGTAAATAATTTTTGTAGCGTAAAAGCTAAATAAATTCATACATACTGTAATACAGATAACCAAAGTATAAAATTTAATTTACAGTGACACGTGGGCCCATGAATGACCAAAAGTATCAAAAGTGGCAAACCTACAGTTTTTGAGGATGCAAGTCCAACTGTAGCCTTCAACAAAGTGAGCTATCTACCGACTATCCTGAGCTTGAAAGGGGTGAAAAAGAGGGTGGTGAGATTATATAGTCCCAGTGAGTAAACAAATACCATCTAAAATATATAAAGTTGAGTAAATGGAGACAGATTAAAATAGATCATCATATTGTATTTATCACCTTTCAACTCATTTCAACCAAATAAAATCAATTTATATAAATCGAGTAATCAACATGGCTTATGAATTTCTTAAAACTTTGGCTCGTGCCAAAATCATTATCATACTCAGTTATCAGGGATACCTTGGTCGAGGGCTATCCCAACCGAGTCCGCTAAGGCTATTAAAAAGTTATGTATGCATAAATCATGTTTTTATTTTAAAAACATAGCCGTTCCTTAGCATTGGCTGAGTTCACCCTCACGTGGTGGTTTGGAGTGAAGTGAACTCTAAACTGTTAACCTCAGGAGTTATCCATCTGCGCCTCTCATACTGAGGTATGAATATAATAAGGTTACCGTGCCCCTTCTAAATAGGCTGGTCCACGGAACCCGTCCACTGTAGTGACTAATCAATAACCTAGCAATTCAATAAAATTTAACAGCATAACATGGCAATTTTATCATTATCCAGCCTATCAAGGCAAACAACAGTTTATACATTTTCAACACAAATACCAATTCAGCCATTCATGCCAATAAAGCCATAAGCCAATCAATTAGAACCATAAATTCACAATACATGAAATGGTCTCTAATTACTATATTTTCAAAGCCATCATTCAATTTTAAGACAATTTATAAAATCATTTCATTTAAACACATTTTGTTTATAAAACATAAAGATTTACCATTTAAACTCATTTTCATAAAACCACAAAATCAGATAAAAACCACTTTAGATAATTAAGACGATAGTAAGGTTACTCACTATTTCGAGAGTCAAATTCTAAGTACTTCGATTCTTGATCCTCGAGTACTATCTCTTTACTCTTGCCAGAAAGCTCACCACCTAGACATAATGGACAATAAGCCATTTACTACATTTGTGCTAAACCGTTGTAAAACCAATTCAGGCATTATACTAATGCATGAAATGGGATGTGAAATACTCGGGTAACTATCTAAATACGGTGTTCAATATAAATTCAATTATGTACCTAAATAAAACGGCAATGGCCTAATTCGATCTATCACCCGATTAATTGGCCAATATGTCCAATTTAACTCCAAATAATTCCATTTTTCTTCCAATTCTCCAAATCATCAAACACAAACTAAATAACATGAAATATGGCAAAATCATCCTCACATTTTCTCTTAGAAAATTCGGCCATGGTGGGTGCATCAACACTATAATTTTTCTTACTTGATTCTCACACCATAAATCACTAATTCCTAATGAAATCACTTGAAATAAAATCAAAATCATCCTCAATATTCCCCAATGATGGGTGATGGAAGAACATGAATTTTTCTTGCTTGATTTTCATGCTACACATCACCAATCAACTAAAACACTAAAATACATTGAAATCTAACTAAAGCAAGCATCAAAACCTCTCTCTAAGTGTTCAGCCAGCAAGATACCCATCATAAAATCATGTGATTCAACCATGCAAAATGCAAAATAATGCATGGGAAAGGTAGATCACAAGTCAAAATCAAGAAATTTTACCTTTGATTGCTTGATTACTTGAAATCTGCCAATTTTCTCTTGAATTTTCACCCTAGGGTTCTTGTTCTTTCTTTTCTTCCTTTGTTCTTGCTTTGGCCGGCCATATGAAGAGAAATGGGCTGATTTTATGCTGATTTTTAAGCCAAATAATAAATGGATGAAAATTTGACACATGTCATCATTCCATTGGTCCATGTGTCATACTTACCCATTAAGCAATCTCTCTCCACCACTTAAATTTCCTCAATTATCAATGATAATATTGGGTAAAATCCATGTGCTGGACAAGTGTTGGGTGGTGTAAAATTACAATTTTGCCCTTGGGGTGGTAAAATGACTATTTTGCCCTTATGCCCGAAAAAATGCCGAAATTAAAATTTTTCACTTCTTAAACTCTAATTATGTTCCAAGTAGTCAATCTTGATTAAAAACTTCTTCCATCATTCCAATTTTAACCTCGGGTGGCAAAATGACAATTTTTCCCCTAGGTCATGAAATTTCGAATTTGACTCCAAATCGGTCCTCGAACTCCGACTCACCATTTTAAGTCATTTTGAGGTTTTAAAATTTTCAATTTCATTTTAAAATCTCTATGTGGACTAGTTTGAAGCTTATTTCAACTTAATTATACCATTTGGTACAATACTATCCTTTAACGATTTTTGAGATACCAAAGTAAGCAAACATGCATTCTTATGTAAAAATGGCATAATAAACATATTGTCAAGCCGAGCTTGACTACATTACCCCCCTTAAAATAAAATTGACCTAAAAATTTCATTTACTGAACTTAGAGAAAATGTGGGGATATTGTTTTCTTATCTAATGCTCAACTTCTTATGTCCTCCCCTTTATAGGGAATTTCGATTTGTTCACCTCATTTACCTCCAATTTAACTCGAATACTTCACTTATGTCTATTATTATCCTTTAAAATCATATCAACAATAACCTTTACAATTATGATATCTTATATCGAGACACCAAACATGCTTCTATTACTATCATTAAACCTGAACCATAACTCCATCTCAATCATACCAATTTCGATCGCATTCTATACTTATTTAGGTATACCAATCACTATCTTATTACTTCATTCCATATCAAATTTCTCGACTTTCATCCATTCATTCCATCCTCATACAAAATTGTGTAGTTTACAGTATCATTAACATGCCATACTCATTCTTATACATATCCTCAATGTTAGGGAAGATTAATGGCTTCAATTATTTCCACATACTTCATGTTTACCTTGCATTTAGGAAATTTCAATCTTCTTAATCCTGTTAGTCCATCTCATATGGCTTAATTTAGGAAAGAGCATTTGGAATTATATTAATGCCAATTTGGGTTGGTGGTGATATTGTGTGTGTATAGGTTCCAACAAGGCCTTACATGTCCATTTGGAGCATTAGTTAAGGCTAGAGTCAAGCAAAAGAATCAACAAGATCGGTGAGTGAACTAGCATCAAAGTGTTTTTTTTGGGAAATACATGTGTTAGGATGAAGCCTGTAAATGATTTTACTTGGTTTTTCATTAAATTATCCATGGGAACAAGCCCTTGATAAAATGTTTTGATGTTGTGAAAATGTGAAATGTGTAAAAAGATGAATCAATGTTCTCCTATATTATGTTGGTATGTATATATATATATGAATATATGTTGTGCATTGATGAATAATGTTGTGTGATAATGATGACCCAGCTATGTGCGAAGTGGGAGTGCACATGTGCTGATGATGATCCAGCTATGTGCGAGTAGGGAGTGTGCATAAGCTGATGAGGACCCGACTATGTACGAGTAGGGAGTGTGAATAAGCCGATGATGACCCAACTATGTCCGAGTAGGGAGTGCGCATAAGCCGATGATAATGACCCGACTATGACGTTGAATGAAGTGGGGTGGTGTACGTGTTTATATATGTTTATATATGTATATGTGATAGAAAGTTTATGATTATAATATGTGATTGAAATAAATAACGAGAAACTTGATGATTGTCAATGTGTTCACTTTGATGTGCAATATGGTAGGAATGGATTTTGTGGCATGTGAAAATCCCTTAATTGTCATCTGCCCTGAATCTCACTGCAGCGAGAAACTCTCAAGTGGTGAGGGCATAAACCAGCCCTGTTTTTTGCTGCAGCGAAAAAGAATTCTCACTGCAGCTAGGAATTTCGCTACAGTGAAAATGGATTCTCGCTGCAGCTAGAAACTCTCGGGTGGTCCCAATATTTTGGTGCAGTGTTTCTACTTTGATGAAGATTTTGACCACCTTCCATTCAGAATTGGGAAAAGTGGTAAACATCAAAGCTGTATCCCTTCCTCATAGCTTTCGAATGGTATAAAAATCAGGTCAGTTAAACTTCTGTAGTGAGAGATATGCTAGAAAAACTAAAACATATGCAAACTGAGACTGTTTCTCACCGCAGCGAGAAACTTGTTGCCATGCTGGCTACCTTGCTTGATTTTGACCTATTTTTCACCCATTTAACTTCATAGATTGATCATGGATTTTTGCAACACTATGTGGTTATTAATCAAAGTTTGAAATGAGGGGTTTTTAGTATGAAATTCAATCAATTGCATTGTTTTTGAATCAAGTGCATCATGATTTCCAAATTTTTCCTATCGATTGCTTGTTCCCTTCTTATGTTCACTCACTGAGTTTTATACTCACGTTTTTAAAGTTCATGTTTTCATATTTAGAGGCAGTTGGGACCTAGATTGAGTTGTCCACGTATGCTCGCCTTCTTGGTAAGTACTATGGTATTTCAGTAGCTATACCTTCACCCACGGTCACTTCGCTAACGGTCAAGGGTCTGTTACCTATGAACACGCATATGTAATGTAATCTGCTTGTATCCATGTTATAAGTCAAATATGTATATTTGATTACTGATGCCACTAGGAGTTGGCAAATGAGTGACATTATTTTGACATAATAAAATTGTAAATATTGGGTCACTGTAAAATGTTACTAAAATATTTTTAGTAGAGACTTATAATATGTGGTTTTAGAAATGATGGTTGGGAATGATGATCGAGATTGCATAAAAAAGCTTGCTTGGGCTTAGTGGGCTATGCCCATTAGGCCCATGCGCCGGTCATGGCTCAAGATTTGGGTTGTGACAAAGGTGGTATTAGAGCCCTAGGTTTAGTAGAGCCCTAAGAATCCTTATGTCTATTAGCGGAGTTGTCAGAGTTAATGTAGAGTCCTGTCTATGGTTTGTGACTGCAACACAAGTCATAGACAAGAAGCTATATGAACTCATATTCCTAGTAACCTATCATTTTGCTATCGTCATGTAAAGGGCATAAATGGTATCGTTGCTCGAGTTTGAGATGACACTCGAGACATAAACCATTATTGGAAAGATTTTTAAGCAAATGCTCCTAATGAAAGGTCAATATAATGATATATTACTCCGACTAAGGATGGAGGAAGGTGAAGCTGGACTGTTAGGTTCGTAATAATTTATTCATTTGGTGGAATTGATCGCTAAAGTAATTCGTAAATCAAACTCAACTATAGAACTCCATATGGCATTTAGACTAGATTCAACATCTCTCAGTCATTTAACTTCAAGCTATCAAATCCACAACTAGTCCTTTAATCCTTTGACTTCACGCACGGCATAACAAAGTTCACGCTCCTCCTTAGAGAAAATTTGTTTACCAACCTCTCACTTGATGACTACAGATCAATTATAATAGTCACTGAATTTCACCCTTAAGCTAATTCATGTACTTATAACTATAAACCATAATAATTCAAATTGAACCTTGGGATCTTGCAATTACTTAATTGAAATCAAGACCATCTCCATCTAAGCTTCTATGCACATAGTCGACACTTATACGCTTACAAAATATTTCAAAAGCCCACACCATTTCTATAGGGGCATGACAAGCTCATTTAACATAGTGCACTTACCTTCATGCACATAAACATCAGTTTACACCTTCCTCAATACTTAGATCTATACATTCCAAGTAAATTACAACCATCACTATTCATTCCAATCAAAGTGCACCCTTTATTACCATTATCGTACGTGTTCCTTTATATTGACCTTAATAATGATCCAATGTCATCCAATTTCTTCCCATTGACAATTATAGGCTTAAATTATAACTCCACTGAATGAATAAGTCATTACCGACCTATTAGTCCAACTCCAATTTCCTCCATCTTTAATCGGAGGGATTTGTTATTGCATTAACCTTTCATTAGAAGCATTTGCTTAAAATCTTTCCAACAATAGCTTGTGTCTCGTGTGGCCTCTCAAATCCAGACAACGGCACCGCTCATGACCTTTGCATAATGTTAGCAAGAGGGTAGGTTACTAGGAATAGGAGTTCATATAGCCTTCTATCTATGAATTGTGCTGCAGTCATAAACCATAAACAAGACTCTACGTTAACTCTGACAACTCTACTAACTAACACGAGAATCCCTAGAACTTGACTAATCTTAGAGCTCTAATACCACCTTTGTCACAGCCCAAATTTTAGGTTATGACCGACGCATGGGCTTAGAGGGTATAGCCCACTAGGCCCAAGCAAGCCTCTTTATGGGATCCTGTTCCTCATTCCATCCATCATCTTTTAAACTGTCACGACCCAAATTCTGGGCCATTACTGACGCATGGACCCAATGGGCATAGCCCACCAAGCCCAAGCAAGCCTATTTATATAATCCTACTCATCATTCCATCAACTATTCTTAAAGTCACCTCTCATACTTTCAACCTATAAGTACCTAATTAATGTGCTATAGTAATCAAAAATTGCATTTCACATTAACCCAAAATAATGTTAACCATTGCCAACTCGTGGTGGCATTACCAATCACAATATACATACCTTGTCTAAGACACCTATCTTAATACTTTACATCACATGAACGTATTCACAAACAAAATGACTCTTGACTTTTAGTAGAGTGACCTTTATGAAGGTTCAGCTATTAAATGCCGAGATACCTACCTAGGAGACGAATCTACATGAACACCTCGACCTAGGTTCTGACTGCTTCTTGATCTGAAAACATGAAGTTAAAAACAGTGAGTACAAACTCAGTGAGTGAACATAAGAAGGGAATAAGCAATGATAAGGGAGGTTTGAAAATCATGATGCACTTATTTAAAAACAAGGCAATTTAGTTCAAGTTCTTAATAAAACCCCTCTATTAAACCTTTGTCTATTAAATCATTTAATAATGAAGGAATCATGTTCAACATGAAATCGGAAAGAGAGAAAATTTCCTGCAATTATCCAAGCAAGGCAGCATAATAGACAGATTCTTGCTGCAGAGGAAAGGCATTCTCGTTGCAACGTATTTTAGGTACATACAATCATCTGTACAAGGGTTCCTCTCAACTGCACAAGGGTTTCTCTCAATTGCACAAGGGTTTCTCGTTAAAACCTCTCATTTCAAACTAGATAAATTAATCCTTTGACATTGGAAATTCATGATCAACCATGATGTTAAAGAAGTGGAAAATATGGCAGAAATTAACAATGCAAACATACAACCCAATCACAAATATTTTAATAAACTTTCTATAACATACATATATACATATACATACTTCAGCATGCATATCATCGCCGCCTCACCCAGCTCATGTGCAACCCCCACATTGTGCACATAGCTGGAGTCATCGTGTGCACCCTCACATCGCGCACAATTGTGTCATCCTCCACACTCCCACACCATGTCATTACCAACATGTGCATCCCCCACATCTCACACATGCACGATTATATTCATTACACAATATTATCTACCAATGTACTATACAGATATATATATCAACATATAAAGGGATTTCACAAATTCATTACAATCACATTTCACAACGCAAGGAGAACATTTCGTTAAAGGCTTGTTCCCCGTATGCAATTTGAAGAAAAGACAATTTAAACAATTCAAGTCATTCGATCAAATGTTTATACATCTACCTAAAACCTTTTAGTGTAGGTTCACTCACAGATATTTGTTGAATCTTTAATTGACTCTAACTTCGATTATTGCTTCAAACGGACATGTGAGGCCTTGTTGGAACCTATCAGACACAATATAACCATAAAAAATATAACAGCCCACAATTCTAATTATTAGACATCTCTAACCACCTAAAATTAACCCTAACTCATCTTTTACCTTGGTGGACTTATAGTTGAACTCCTTTTCAAGAGTTTTCAAGCTACTATGGCAAGTTTCTCTTTCTCTCTCTAAAGCTTCCAACTAGTGAGACAAAGTGCTGAACAAAGACTTTTTAAGGGTTTTAAGTTGAGAGAGTGAAAGAGCACAAAAGGTTCTATGAAAAAGTGTTCAAAAGCATGAAAATTGAAGCTAAAAAGAGAGAGAGTTATGGAAGCTTTAAGGGAGGCTTCCATGGAAGATGAAGAAATGTGAGATGGGAGGAAGAAAAGCAAGAAGCTACTGGAAAAATGAGGAAGTTGCTGGAGAAATGAGATATTTATAGCCTAAGCTTATCCAAACTTCATTTAAATTACGAAAATGCCCTTAACAAGTTGGCTTTGTCTTCCTCCAATCCTTTATGCAATCGTTTTATTCTTTTGACACTGAGATAAAGTCCATAATAGTCTAGAAATACTCGGGTTCACGAAAACTTAAAAATTTTGACTCGAGATGAAAAATGACCATTTTGCCACTACCTTGGAAATCATCATTATTTCTATTTCCTTCATCATTTTATCTTTATTTTCATCATTCATTTATGTCTTAGGCCTACTTAGTCCTTAATAATATTAGAAAACCCACTTTTAAGAGCTCATAAGGAAAATGACCAAACTACCCTTACTCTACATCATAGGGTCTATCTCCGCTACATGTTTGTGAAGGTCGAGGTCTCACATGTATTTGGATGTATTTCTAGAGGAATTGCCTGGATTGCCTATTGAGAGGGAGATTGAATTTTGCATTGACTTGATTTTGACTATACAGCCAATTTCCATACTTCTTTATTGAATGGCACCATTTGAGTTAAAGGAACGAAAAAGGCAATTAGAGAACTTATTAAATAAGGGTTTTATTTTTCCAAATGTGTCACTTTGGGGAGCTCTAGTGCTACTCATGAAGATGAAAGATGGTAGCCTTCGGTTGACTATCGACAATTGAATAAGGTCATTGTGAAGAACAAATATCCATTCCTGCGGATTGATGATTTGTTTGATCAGTTGCAAGAAGCCGTATGCTTCTTTAAGATTGATCTACACTTGGGGTATCACCAGTTGAGAATAAAGGAGTGTGACATACCCAAGATAGCATTTTGAACACGATATGGACATTATGAGTTTTTAGTGATGTCATTTGGACTCACTAATGCACCTACGATGTTTTTGGATTTGATGAATACGGTCTTCAAGGCATATTTGGATAAATTAGTGGTTGTGTCCATAGACGACATATTGCTGTAATCTAAAAGTCTGAAGGAACACACACAATATCTAAGAATTGTGCTACATACCCTAAAAGATCATAGTTTGTATGCTAAGTTTCCAAAATGTGAGTTTTGGTTGAGTAAAGTTAATTTCTTAGAACATGTCATGTTTGAACAAGGGGTGCAAATAACTCTCAACAAGGTAGAAACTATGGAGAATTGGCTAAAGCCAACATCTATAACAGAAGTTAGAATTTTTGTAGGCTTAGATGAATATTACAAACAGTTTGTGCAAGATTTTTCTAAGATCGCATCTTCTTTGACATGACTGACTTAGAAAGGACTCAAGTTCAACTAGTCTAAGGTTTGTGAGGCTAGTTTCTAGAGGCTTAAAGCTTGCCTCATTTCTACTCTTGTGTTAAGCCTACAGTGTGGATTTGGAGGCTACATGTGTATTACGACGCATCACAGGTTGGATTTGGTTACGTGTTGATGCAACACGGGAAGGTTATAGCTTACGCCTCATGACAATTAAATAGGCATGAGTCAAATTATCCTACACACGATCTAAAGATGGTAGTGATCATATTTGCCTTAAAGATTTGGAGACATTATTTGTATGCAAAGACTTGCAAAATATATACAAACCACAAGAGCTTGAAGTATATATTTCAACAGAGGGATTTGAATTTAAGGTAGTGTAGGTGGTTAGAGTTATTAAAAGATTATAACTACACCATACTTTACCATCCCGACAAGGTGAATGTGGTAGTAAATGCTCTGAGTCGAAAATCCATGGGGAGTTTGGCACATGTGACTATGGAGAAACTATCTTTGGTGCAGAGTTTATATGATCTAGGAAATATGGGAGTGCATTTGGAGATTAATCACTTGAATGTCCTGTTCGTGCGCTTTAGAGTTTGACCAATGGTATTAGATCGGATTAAGAATGCCTACGATCAAAATGAAAATTTGGTGAAAATATTTGGAGATATGGGTGAAGATAAAGCTTGAGACTTTGTGTACAGCACAAATGGTTTAATTAGATATAGATCACAAGTTTACATGCCGTATATGGACAATTTGAGAAATAAGATTTTGGAAGAGGTGCATATGGCTACCTATGCGATACACCTTGAAGCCACTAAGATGTATCATGATTTGAAATTTGTGTATTGGTAGCTAGGATTAGAGAGAGATGTGGTCGAATATGTCTTTAAGTGTTTGACCTGCCAGTAAGTGACAATAGAGCATCAGAAACCATCGAGACTGCTACAATTGTTACCAATACCCAAGTAGAAGTGGGAACATGTAGCCATGGACTTCATGACGGGTATTTGGGTGATAATTGATCGGCTAACTAAGTTAGCTCACCTTTTGCTGATCAAGATTAAGTTTAGAATAGCTTGGTATGCATAAATTTACATTAATGAGATTGTGAAGCTACATGGTGTCTTGGTAACGATAGTGTCTGACAAAGGATCGTAGTTTATGAGCCAATTTTGGAGGAAATTACAAGAGGCCTTGGGCATAAGATTGGATTTCAGTACGGCTTTCCACCAACAAACGAATACCCAATTTGAGTGCACCATCGAGACGCTTGAGGATATGTTGAACGAGATTGTGATCGACTTTGGAGTTTCATGGAACTATCATTTGCCTTTGGCCAAGTTTGCTTATAACAATAACTATCAAGCCACGATTGGTATGGCTCCGCACGAGGCTTTGTATGGGTTAAGATGTAGATCGCCTATTGGTTGGTTTGAACTTGGAGAACAAAGCTCTTAGGGTCAAAGATGGTCCAAGAAACGGAGCAATGCATCTAGGTGATATGAAGAAAGATGTTAATGGCTCAAAGTCACCAGAAATCTTATGTTGATAATAGGAGAAAACCTTTAGAGTTTGAAGTTGGTGACTATGTATTTTTGAAAATCTTGCAATCAAAAGGGTAAAAATATTTAGGAAGAAAGGGAAATTAACCCCTAGGTACATCAAACCTTTTGAGGTACTAAGGTTTTTGGGTGCAGTTGCTTATCATTTGGCATTACCGCCTAATTTGTCCGATGTTCATCCAGTATTTTTGGAAATCCAATTCATCTCTCCTCTTAGATATTTTCCTCATTATTATTGAGTTAACACATTCCGAACAATTGGTATCAAAGCTTTGGTCGAAAGTGTGTAGGTTTAACGAACTTTGAGTAAAGATCCTTGTTAACTCAAAGATGGCCATTAGCTTCATAACAGTGACTCATTATGACAAGGCCAAAAAAAGATGAGGAATCAAGTGTGCATTAGCAAGGAGGAACAAATTCTTGAAAATTGAAAGTTCTCTCTGCACACAAAATGAAAATGTTTGGATTTTATTACAAAAATCTCTTTGTGCTTAAAATTTTAAGAATTTTGCTTGATTCCTTGAGATTAATTAGTTTAGCTTGATTTCTAAAGTTCTTTGTATTTAATTGAAAATTCTTTGGTTGATTATTCTTGTTTAAAGATTAAGTGCGTAACCTCTTTGAAATTTATTGATAAATTTTGATTATGCAAAATTAATTTAAATGTGATAAAAGTTATAAATTTCCACATGATTTGTGAAATTGTTTTCGAGTCATTTCCTTAGGGAAAATGACTTTTAAGCATTTAAGCATAAAAGGTTTGATGTTGATGACATGATGGCAATATGTGTCACGACCCGAATTCTGGGCCATGACCGGCACATGGGCCTAATGGACGTAGCTTACTAAGCCCAAGTAAGCCTATTTATATAACCTGTCCATCATTCCATCATAAGTTATTAAAGTCACATTCATAACTTCAATTCAAAATAATGCTAACCATTTCCATCTCGTAGTGGCATTTGTGATCAAATATACATACATTGTCTAAAACATATATCTTAATAATTTACATTAGGTTTGTCTATACACAACAAAAAATGACTCTAGGCTTTCAGCGGAGTGACCAAGGTGAAGGTGCGGCTACGGTATGCCAAGATACCTACCAAGGATACGAATCTATGAGGACACCTCAACCTAGTTACTAACTGCCTCTTGATCTAAAAACATGAAGTTGAAAAATGGTGAGTAAAAACCTAGTGAGTGAACAAAGAAAGGGAACAAGCAAACAATAAGGATAGTTTAAAGAAATCAAGATGCATTTATTTTCAAAAAAAATAATGCAATTGAGTTTAGTTCTTATTAAATCCCCTCATTAAACCCTTAATGAGTTAATCACTTGACGAAAAAGTCCATGCACAACAAAGGATTTGAAGAGTGAAAACTTTAATAGTATTCAAGCAAGTCAAGTCAAGTAAAATGACGTGCTGCAACGAGAATGCCTTTTCGCTGTAGTGAAATTTGGCTCAAATTATCAACTGGCCGATGGTTTCTTAGGTTGCCAAGGGTTTCTCACCAAACCCCTTCATTTCAAACTTAATTAATTAATTCCTTGATGTTGGAAGTCCATGCTCAACCATGATGTGAAAGAAATGGAAAATGTGGCAAAAACCAACAAGGTAGCATGATAGACAGAAAGTTTCTCGCTGCAGCGAGATTCAGGCAGCCAAAACAGAAAGTTTCTCATTGTAGCGAGAATGGATTCTTTTTGCAGTGAGTTACAGGCAGCAGAAACAAAATGTTTCTTGCTGTAGTGAGGAGCTTCAGCAACTTTCTCGCTGCAGCGAGAATCAAGCCAATGTAACCCTCCAAACCCGAGAGTTTTTCGCTGTAGCAAGAATGAATCTCACTGCAAGGAGAAACAGAACATCAACAACAAATTTTCATTCTCTCAAGGAAAAGCCATTCAGCTGGAAAGACAAAATCAACTTGAACATGCTTAGAATTTCTCAAGGTCTAACATACAAGATTCACATGTATTACAACCATATACCATACTCATGAACTTTCTATAACACACATATTTATATATATATATATATATATACACATCATCATTTATACCATCCCACCATCATCAGCTCATGTGCACTTCCCACTCGCACATAGCTGGGTCATCATCAGCTCATGTGCACTCCACATCGCACATAGCTAGGCCATCATCAGCTCATGTGCACTCCCACATGCACATAGCTGGGTCATCATTATCTCATAAAAAAAAACATCCAATGCATATTATACATATCAACATATTGTGATAACACGTGAACTATTATATCGCACACTTTCACAAGACAGAAACATTCACCAAAGGCTTGTTCCCTAGGTAGATTTTTAAGGAAAAGTTGGATAAAATCATTCAAATGTTTTATGTAAATACATTCACATTCCCAAAATAATTTTGAAATGCAAGTTCACTCACTAGTATTAGTTAAATCTTTACTCAACTCCAACTTCCTCTAATGGTCCAAATGGAGTGGTGGGGCTCCGTTGGAACCTATCATCACATTAGCATCATCACCATCAACCCAACTTGGCATTAATACTATTCCAAAGCTATTTTCTAAATTGAGTTCTACTAGTCATTCCTACTAGCTTCCAACTATCATTAAATGGCTATTATTTGCACTACTCTAGTCACATTAAAAATGATTAAACAATCTCAATAATAAAACACTCACAAATCAAATTACTAGACATTATCAACAACCAAAAATAAATTTTAATTTGCTACTCACCTTGGTAGCTTTGTAAATTTGAAATTCTTTCCAATAATTTTCAAGCTATTATAGAAACTCCCTCTTTCTCTCTCTAAAACACCTAGCTAGTGAGAGAGAATATGGAAGTAAGACTTTTCAAGGGTTTTAAAGTGAGAGAGTGAAAGAGCACAAAGGTTCTATGAAAGGGTACACAAAAGCATGAAAAGTGGAGCTAGCTTGAGAGAGTTATGGAAGCTTGAAGAGAACTCCCATGAAGGATGAAGAAATGTGAGAGGAAAGAAGGAAGAAGAAAAAGTTGCTGGAGAACGAAGAAGCTGCTAGAAGAAAAAGAAATTTATAGCTAGTGCTTATCCAATTTCCACTTAAATTATGAAAATGCCCTCAACAAGTTAGCTTGTTCTCCTCCAATCCTTAGTGCAATCTTTTTACTCTTTTTACACTGAAACAAAGTCCATAATGGTCTGGAAATACTCAGATTCACGAAAACTTAAAAATTTTGACCCGAGATGAAAAATGACCATTTGGCCCTACCTTGGAAATCATCATTATTTTTATTTCCTTCATCATTTACCCTTATTTTCATCTTTCATTTATGCCTTAGGCCTACTTAGGCCTTAATATTGTTTGAAAGCATACTTCTAAGGGCTCACTAAGGAAATGACGAAATTACCCCTAGTCCGAGTTATCGCATCTACACCTAGTTATGAGGCTATAGAGGTCGAGGTCTCACAATATAAGCCTAATTGATAATTTGCATTCTAATAGTCTAAACAAGGAAAATTGAGTTTGAAGAGTTTAATTTTTTACTTCCTTTTGTCAAAGAATTTTTAACCTCTTGAACAATCTTGAAATAAAATTTAGAACTTGCTTGAATAATTCAAGATGGTTAGTATGAGCTTGATAAGTCTTGATTACTTGAATTAGTATTTTTAAAGCAAAATGAGCTTCCATGAGAAAAATGTTTGCCATCCTTGAACTTATAATGATTTATGAACAAGTTTGTTACATGATGAAAATATTTTTAACTTGTTCTTATTGGATAAGCATGTTTGCTTGCCAGCTTGACTTGTCATTGAGCTCATGATTTTGCACTAAGTATGCCCAACTCAAATTTTACATGTTTCAAGTGCCAATTTTTGAAAAAAGAAATTAAAACTTATTCTTGCATAACCCTTTTTTTTTCATTTAATTGAAATTGTTCAAAAATGTTTTAATTTAATTAAAATTGTTCATAAATGTTTTAATTTCTTAAATTTACCATTTCTCATGTGCTTGCATTAAAAAGTCATTTTTTGAGAATTGGAATGATCAAATGCTTAGTCTAGGAACAACTCTTGAAATATGTTTTATGTTTGCGACTAATTGATTGTTTCAAGATTGACTCCTTGATTATGCATATAAATTTGATTAGGCTGAACTTTTTGAACTTCTTGAAAAATATTCTTGGTTCATCTTTCAATTTGGTAAAGTCATAGGCTTTCAAGATATTTAATTTTGCTTGACCTTAATTGTTGAAGTTTATAACTTGACTTAAGTAATAGGATTGTTTCTAGTGCTTAAATTTATAATTCAAGTCAAGTTTGATCATAGCATATATTGTGATGACATAGTTGAAATATTTTTAAATAGGCATTGAAATGTTAACAATGTCTTCCGTGAGCTTAAATGTTTGCATAATATAAAGAATTTGTGTGCATCCAACTTGAGCTTATAGGATACTAAATGAATGCTCATTTCTTGAACTTTGACAATTGGTATTCATTGATGATTGGATGCTCATTTTAAATATATTCATGACTTGAGTGATTTATTTCCAATATTTCATAAAAATTGATATCACTCATAAATCATGGATCTTTGACAAAAAACATGTACCTTGAACTTCAATGAGTGCATTTTTTTGTTGGTATATATTGTTTTTGGAAGAGTAAAATCATGCTTGCATTTCATGGTACATATTGCAATCATGATCAATGAAGATAACCAATTTTTTTTTTTTTTGTAATCATGCTTGTGCTTGATCATAATATTTTCTCACATGATTGCAACAGGTGCTAAATGCTTTAGAAATGCTTCATTAATAATGATATTCTTTTTATTCTCCTTGAATTGAAAGGTTCATATATAATTAGGAGAATTTATCTTGAAATGCTTGCTTTGGAAGAATGCTTGCAAGCAACGCTTAATGATGATTTTTCTTCAATTTTTGATGATATGCTCTTATCGTGAAAATTCTCCTTGAGTTGTCAATCATTTATGCATTGGAGAATTCTTTTGAGATGATTAATTGATGTTACTTCATTGAAAATGCATGATGATGTTTAATGATTATGAAAATTGAAAATGCTTAATGATGCTTGAAAATGATTAGAAATGATACTTGATAACTAATGATGCCATTAACATGCTTAGGAACTCTCCAAACAATTTGTTTTAAGCTTATGATTTATTAAGGGGGAGGTTATCAAGATTGGTATCATTAGCATTTGATATCTTCAACAACAAGTTGTGGTGAGAATTCAACAATTGGTGTCCTTATTTAATGGCAATATCTTTCTAACACTAAATGTGCTTTAATATCTCTCACTTATCCTTGAATGTTGAAATTTACAATTCATATCAAGTCTCTTTTCCAACCATTGGCATCAAGCTTTACGTATTTTTATTTGATATCTTGCTTTAAATTGACATCAAACTTTATTTTATCTCTTCTTCACTTGAGCTTGAAAATGATTATACATCTCTTTAATGTGTTTTGAGCTTTAAAGTTAACATACATGGAATGCTTAATGATAAGGGGAGCTTTACCAATTGGTAAAATGAGCTTTAAAATGATTTTATCGCTCACAATTGATTTTATGCTTACTTGCTTTTAGAAAGAGGGAGTTTTTTTCTTTTTTCTATCATTTTGTATTAACATTGATGGGAAAATGACTAATGTGCTTATTGTGGTTCTACCTTACTGTTTGATATAACAAAAAAAGAGATATATTGACAAACTTTGCATTTGAAAAAGGACTATTAGATCTTCAAGTTTTGAACCTTGCAACTATTTAAGGGGAGCACTTTATAAGCAAATGTTTCTCAAGGTTTTTATCATATCAAAAAGGGAGAGATTGTTAGCTTTAATAGCTTGAAAATGATTAGAGTTTTAACATGACAAAACTAATCAAAATATCTTGTTTAAGTAATTCTTGAATGGTTCAAGTAATCCTGGAGTGCTTTTGATGTGCTTAATGTTGCCTTGATTCATATTTGAACTTGTATTTGAAGTTGTTTTGTCAAAGGAAAAATCTTTTACATTCTTTGAATCTCAAGTCCAAACAAGAAGAACTAACACCTCAGGAATGAAGAATTGATTCTCACAAAATAGAAAGCTCTAGGCTTTAAGAAGAATTGACATCTGGAAAGGCAAGAATCGATTCTCAAACTTCAAAAAGTAGTCATTAGACACGGAAAAGACCAGAAAAATGGCTAGTTCCTCCATCAAATCATCCCAATGACTATAAACTTTATCCAAGTATAAAAGGGACTTCTCCAACACATTTTGGGTACGAGAAGAGTTAAGAAAAAGATCATTTGATCAAGACTCAAACGAAATGAAGAATAAGAGGAAAAAAAGAGAAAAACCAAGCTAAAGGAAGCCATTTATATTCTTCCAAGAGCTTTTGAGCTACCTTGTGCTTCAAATTCTGTGTGCTTTCACTCACATCATTTGTAATCATTCTTTAGCTCTACCAAACTTTTCCTCCATGTACTTACTAAGCAAAACCCACCTTCTAGAGGTATCATTTGCTTTGAGCTTGTAAGAGAAAATGGTTATGCATAAATCTTTAAAATGTAATTTTTTAAAGGTTTTGCCTGATCCTTGAAAACGCTAAGGTTATGTCTAACCCTTGAAAGGTAAAGGAATTATTTTTAAGCCTTTAAAAAGTAATGATGTTATACTTAATCCTTGAAATGCAGAGAGGTTATGCTTAAGCTTTTAAAAAAGTAGTGAAGTTATGCTTGATCCTTAAAAAGACAAAGGTTATGCTTAATCCATGAAAAGAAGCAGTTTGTAAAGCTTATGCTTAATCCATGAAAAGCAATAGTTTGTCAAGGATATGCTTGATCCTTTAATAAAGTAGTTGCCATGGTGGATTTCAAACTCCTTGGTGAGCTAAAAGAAAGGATGCATGTAGCACCCCCAAATTTTGATGTAAGATAAGAATGGTTTATGAAATATGTGGAGTCTTGAGAACCTTAATGAAATGATTGCATGCCAAGTGTTTAAGAGTGTAAATATTGACAATTAAGCAAGATTGTGATGAAATATATGATAAGTTCCATAGGTTTTGATCTAAGTTTGATGTTGTGTTTGTGGATTTATATGTGTATGGGATTAAGTTAAATGAACAATTTGATTTATGATATTAACAAGGAATGATTTCGGGGTTTTAAACTTGAATTTTATGGAGTTTTGGAACTTTAGAACTACCTACAAGGGTGAAACTATCGATACATACCCCAATGTATGGATACATTCTTGGCAAGATGAACAATAAAGGCCCTAGGAGGATTTTCTATCGAGACATGCAAGAATGTATTTATACATTTGGCCAATGATGAACATGTATTGATACATTACCCCAACGTATCGATACAATTAAAGTAGAGAGGACCCAGGGGCATTTTGCCTAAAATGTATCGGTACATTACCCATTGATATATTCATTCGAAATTAAGGCAAATGTATTGATACACATCAAAGAGGGAAGGCAAAAATAAAAAGGTGTACAAGCCATTTTCCATCCATTTCTTTCTCTTAGCTCTTTCTTTCCCTTCCTCTCTTTAGAAACCCAAAATCCTAAGGTCCCAAATGGATTTTTGAAGTGATTTCAAGCTATTTGGAGCTTGGGAAACCATTATGGAGGTAAGATTTAATGTTTTTATTGATTATTTTTTAATTTAATTGGTCAATAACTTTGAATTTAACTTTTCTCTAAATTTAGTATTTTCCCCTTTTTGGCTTGGATTGAAGAATTTGGAGCTAAGACTAGTGCAATCCAGGTTCTAAGGTAGGGGTTTAGCTCATTAATGAAGCACTTAAGCTTAAATAGTTGGATTGCTAAGAATTGATAAATTGTGCAAAAGCTGGCATTTATTCAGAAAGCAAGAATAATTAACGTTTAGACGTTCTGATGTGTTTGAAAGGGGTAACAAAGGTAAATCAACTTGTTGGCAAGCTAGACAAAAATTGAAGGCTAAGGATCGAAACTAGGTAGGAAGTGCCTCTTATTGTCACTGTGAGTGGGTTTACTTTAAAAAAATGCATGTAATGCATGACGCATGGAAGATGCGCTGCACTGGTGCAAGATTTTGTACATAGGCCTAGATGTGTCACAGCCCAAATTTCAGGCTATGACTGGCGCATGAGCTCAATAGGCATAGCCCACTAGGCCCAAGCAAGCCTCTTTATGAGATCTTGTTCCTCATTCCAGCCACCATCTTTAAAACCATGTGTTGTAATTCTCAACGATGAATGTTTCAGTAATATTTTAGAGCAATTGAATATTCATATTTGTATTAGCTCAAAGTACTGTCATTCATTATCGTTTCATAAGGGCATCATCATCAATCCAAAATATACATACTTCATTTATAACATGACTCTTAGTAGTTTACATTACATATACCTGTACACAGACAAAAGACTCTCAACCGTCAGCAGAATGACTTTAAGTGAAGGTACCGATACTGAGATGCCATAGTACCTACCAAGAGGACGAGCATACGTGGACACTCAATCTAGGTCCCAATTCACTCCAAATCTGAAAACATAAAGTTTAAAAATGTGAGCATAAAACTCAATGAGTGAACATAAGAAGGGAACAAGCAATTGATAAGGAGAACTTGGAAATTATGATGCACTTGTTTCAAAAACAATGCAATTAATATATTTCTTACTAAAAACCCCTCATTTCAAACTTGATTAATAACCCCATAGTGTTGTAAAAACCCATGATCAATTCATGAAGTTAAATGGGTGAAAAATATGTCAATATCAAGCAAAGTAGCAAGCATGACAACAAGTTTCTTGCTGCAGCGAGAAACATTGTTGGTTTGAATATGTTTTGGTTTTTCAAGTATATCTCCCTCTAAAGATGTCCAATTGACTTGATTTTTGAACCATTAGAAAGCTAAGAGGATGGGATACAACTTTTATGTTCACCACTTTGCCCAGTTCTAACCAGAAGGTGGTCAAAATCCATGTTAAAGTGAAGGCACTGCACCAGAAAAATTGGAACGACCTGAGAGTTTCTCGCTACAGCAAGAACCAGGCCAGTGTGACCCCCCCTGTCACGACCCGGTACTCCCCTCGAGCCCATGGCAACCGTCGCGATGTCCTGATAGACATTCATTGTCTGAAATGCCAACCGGAACCTCACAAGGCTTTAATATCAATTTTCGTACCTCCTTTGTGAGCAACAATTGCTAAGTATCATGTTTTGAGAGATTATAAACTATTTCCAAATCAAAACAATAGGAAAATAATTTTTTTCTCACAAGGGTATTTTGGTCATTCTTCCTCGAAAACCTTGAAACCAGCTAAAAATGTAGTATGCGAGTTGAAAACACATATTTCATAATCAAAAATAAGTTTAGATGTCTAAAACATTCATTTAAAGTGAAACTATAACTATTTGAATATAATAAAAATATTTAATAAAATATTCTATTTTCTTATAAAACAATATTTATAGAGTTACCGGTAAATAATTTTTATAATGTACAAGCTAAATAAATTCATACATACTGTAATACAGATAACAAAAACATAAGATTTAATTTTCAGTGACACATGGGCCCACGAACGACTAAAAGTAATGAAGGCTATGAACCTACAGTTTTTAAGGATGCAAGTCCAACTGTAGCCCTCAAAGAAATGAGCTATCTATCGACTCTTTTGAGCCTAAAATGGGTGAAAGAGAGCGTAATGAGATTATATAATCCCAGTGAGTAAACAAATACCATCTAAAATATCTAAAGTTGAGTAAATGGAGACAGATAAAATAGATTAGCATAAAAATGATCCATAGCATTTCGAACTCATTTTAATAAAATAAAATAGATTCATTTCCCCCAAATAAACAACGAGGCTTATGATTTCCTAAAAAGTTTGGCTCGTGCCAAAATCATTCTCATACTCAATTATTAGGGATACCTTGGCCTAGGGCTATCCCAACCGAGTCCACCAAGGCTGTTAAAAAGTCATGTACGTATAAATCATGTTTTTATTTTGAAAACATAGCCATTCCTTGGCGTTGGCTGAGTTCACCTTCACATGGTGGTTTGGCGTGAAGTGAACTCTAAAGTTGTACGTCGGGAGTTATCGTACGCACCTCCCCAACCGAGGTAAGAATATAACAGGATTCCGTGCCCCTCAAAAATGCTGGACCACAGAACCCGCCCACTGCAGCAAGCTAAACCCACCATACAATAAAATTTGCGATAGCATGACATGGCAATTATTTTATTTTACAGCCTCTCAAGGCAAATCAACAGTTCATACATTTTCAGCACATTTACTAATTCAACCATTCATGCCAATATTATCATAAGCCATTCAATTCAAACCATGATTTATAACATAGCAATTAGTCTCCAATTACTCCATTTTCAAAACCATCTTTCAATTTCAAGACAATTTTATAAAATCATTTCATTTAATCACATTTTGCTTATAAAACATAAAGATTTACCATTTAAACTTATTTTTCTATCAAATCACAAAAATGAATAAAAACTACTTTAGATAATTAAGACGATAATAAGGTTGCTCACTATTTCGGGAGTTGAATTTCGAGTACTCCGATTCTTGATTCTTGGGTACTATTTCTTTACTTTTGCCAGAAAGCTCACCACCTAGACATAATGCACAATAAGCCATTTACTACATTTGTGCTAAACCGTTGTAAAACCAATTCAGGCTTTATACTAATGCATGAAATGGGATGTGAAATACTCGGGTAACTATCTAAATGCGGTGTTCAATATAAATTCAATTATGTACCTAAATAAAATGGTATTGGCCTAATTCGATCTATCACCCGATTAATTGGCCAATATGTCCAATTTAACTCCAATTAACTCCATTTTTCTTCCAATTCTCCAAACCATCAAACACAAGTCAAATAGCATAAAATTTAGCAAAATCATCTTCACATTTTCTCTTGGGAATTTTAGCCATGGTGGGTGCATCAATACTATGATTTTTCCTACTTCATTTTCTCACCATAATTCATCATTTCCTAACCAATTCACTTGAAATAAAATCAAATCCACCATCCACACTCTACATGGAAGATTTGGCCAATGATGGGTGATGGGAGGAAGTGAATTTTTCTTGTTGGCTTTTCATGCCACACATCACTAACTAACTAAAAACACTAAAATACATTGAAATATAACCAAATCAAGCATCAAAACCTCCCTCTAAGTGTTCAGCTAGCAAGGGATTGATCATGATTTCATGTGATTCAACCATGGAAACTAAGAAAAAATGCTTAAGAGAGATCTCAAGCTTAATTGAAAAAATCTTACCTTTTTTCACTTGTTTCCTTGAATTTTTCCACCTAGGGTTTTGTTCTTCCTTTTCTTCCTTTGTTCGTGATTTGGCCAGCCATAAGAATGAATGTGGAAGAGCTCAAATTGGCTTTATAAAGGAAAATATTAAATGGACAAAAATTTACCATGTGTCACCATTCCATTGGTCCATTTTTAAATTCTTAACTATTAAGCTTTCTTTCACCACCACATAAAATCCTTCAATTATCCATGATAATAATGGGTGAAATTCATGTGCTGGACAAGTGTTGGGTGGTGTAAAATTACAATTTTGCCCATGGGGTGGCAAAATGACTATTTTGCCCTTATCCTCGAAAAACACTGAAATTAAAATTCTTCACTTCTCAAACTCAAATTATACTCCAAATGATCAATCTTAGTAAAAAATTTCATCCAACACTCACATCTTAACCTCGGGTAGCAAAATGACGATTTTGCCCCTAGGTCATGAAAATTCCTATTAAACTCCAAATTGGTCCTCGAACTCCGAATCACCATTTTAAGTCATTTTGGGGTTTTAAAATTCTCAATTTCATCTTAAAATCTCTATTTGGACTAGTTGGAGGCTTAATTCAACTTATTTGTACCATTTGGTACATTGCCGTCCTTTAACGATTTTCGAGGTACCCAAGTAAGCAAACATGCATTCTTATGTAGGAATGGCATAATAAACATATTGTAGAGCCAAGCTTGACAGCACTATCCCCCTTAAAATAAAATTTTGACCTCAAAATTTAGTTGCTGAACTTAGAGAAAAGGTGAGGGTATTATTTTCTCATCTAATGCTCGACTTCTTATGTCCTCCCCTTTATAGGGAATTTTGACTTGTTCACCTCATTTACC
This sequence comes from Theobroma cacao, assembly GCF_053813885.1. Classification (NCBI taxonomy): domain Eukaryota; kingdom Viridiplantae; phylum Streptophyta; class Magnoliopsida; order Malvales; family Malvaceae; genus Theobroma; species Theobroma cacao. Next base: position 9,978,389 of record NC_142642.1, read on the forward strand.
TCCAATTCAACTCGATTACTTCACTTATTTCTATTATTATCCTTTAAAATCATATCAACAGTAACCTTCACAATTATGATCTCTTATATCAAGACACCAAGTATGTTTCTATTACTATCATTAAACTTGAACCATAACTCCATCTCAATCATACCGATTTCGATCGCATTTTATACGTATTTAGGTATACCAATCACCATCCTATTACTTCATTCCTTATCAAACTTCTTGACATTCATTTAATCATCCTATCCTCATACAATATTGTGTAGTTCATAACATCATTAACATGCCATACTCATTCCTGTACATATCCTCAACGTTAGGGAAGATTAATGGCTTCAATTATTTCTACATACTTCATGTTTACCTTGCATTTAGGAAATTTCAATCTTCTTAATCTTATTAATCCAACTCATATGGCTTAATCGCACTATAGGTTACATTCCCTTAACTATTTCCCCAAAATTCCTTAGGTCGCCATAAATCGACTTCTGATAAGATTCTTGATCGTTACATTATCTATACAACTCATCAAATATATTGAGTTCAAATCTCGAACCACTAAAACCATTCTTCATTTTAGTTGGGTACATCACTAACTCCACACATACGTATACATGCACATTCAAATGTCCATATTCCTCATTATGTATACGGGTCTCTGTTTTCGAATGCCTTCAAACTAATTTCTCTTTGTTCATTCCCATCCATAACCAAGATTCAATAGAATAATCTTCATAATTCACACAAATTCTCATTATGCCTGTGCATAGTTCCACATCATTTACATACTTATACTCTCTTCTTATCATTTTCAATTATATGCTTAAGTTTCCTTGTACTATATATCATTGCATCACAATGTCATCTCCATTGAACTGAAATCTATTATGCGTGTATACTTTATTCATCATGTGTGCACTCCCTACTCGCACACTTCAACATCATCACACAGCATTATTCATCAATGCACAACATATATTCATATATATACATACCAACATTGTCACGACCCGAAACCTCCCTCGGGCCCATGACAACCTTCGTGACGTCCCGATTGACACTCATTGCCCGGAATGCCAATCGAAACCCCGCAAGGCTTACATATCAGTTTCTTTCCTTTTCTGTGAGCAATCGGTTTTTAAACATTCCGTTTTAAACAATTACCAGTCGCTTCCGGCTCAAGTAAATCAAAAGACAAAATTATTTTAAAAGGATTTATAGACAAATATTACTATTCAAAATATTGATTAAAATATAGCATTTTTATATAAAACAATATTTATAGAAACACGTGTAAGTAAAATAAACTCATACATACAATAATTTACAAAGTTATAATGTACAATAATAATTACAATGACAAGTGGCCCCTAAATACACCAAGTGCTGGTGATAGTAACTTACTGTCTGTGAGATAGAGGGGTCAACTGGGATCCTCGACAAAATCGGTATCTACAAGCTACCACAGGCCTGAAATATTTGGAAAGGAGGTGGGTGAGCTTTTACAATCCTAATGAGTAAACAGACATTATCATAAATATCTAAAGGCGAGTAACATGGATGCAAGTTTAAACAACAAATTACAAACTATTTCATAAAGTTTTCAATTTATTTCTTAAACCATAAAATATTTATAATTTACCAAAACAGTTGTTAAGGTTTCTGACTTTTATTAAAAACAAGGCTCAAGCCAAAACTAATCCTCGAAGATACCTTGGCCGAGGCATCTACCCGAGTCCGCCAAGGTTGTTAAGATATTTACATGTGAAACACATTTTTATTTTTAAAACAAGCCATTCCTTGGCGTTGGCCGAGTTACACATTCACGTGGGGGTTCGACATGAAGTGAGCTCTAACACTACCCCGGGAGTTACCCTCCTCGCCTCTACTACCGAAGTAACTATATAACCAGGTTTACCGTGCCCCTTTACTAGGCAATCCACAAAAACCCGTCACTCTAGTGACTAAACCCACTAATTTTAATAAAATTTCGACAGTATAACGTAGCTTTTATTTATTTACCCAACCTGCAAAGTAAAAGACAGCTTACATAAATTCCCAATGCAATTATAACATATAGCCACATATACTCATATATCATAAGCCATTCATAGGAAAATATATATTTCAAAATAATTGGTAGCCTCCAATTACTCAATTTCATAATCAACACAATATATTTTTATTTGTCACATTTATTTATAAAACATCAAAAATCCCATTTTAATCTCATTTTCATTTCATAAAATCCATAAAGATCATTTACAAATAAACTCTAGATAATTTACAATAATAATAGGTTTACTCACCGTTTGTACAAACTAATTGCTTTTTAAGTGTCCCGATCACTGTTCGTCGGGTACGACTTCTTTGCCTTTACCAGAAGGCTCTCCTCCTAAACACATTGCAAAATTTACCCAATTCACCACATTGATGCTAAATCACTATATAATTGACTTAAATCCTATACTAATGCATGGTATGAAATGCAATAGCCTAAAACGGCTTAAACGCGGTATTAACCTATTTTTGGCACTTTACCCGATAAATTGCTAACATGCTCTATTTTAGCTCTAAATTCTCCCATTTTCTCTCCAACATTTCTAACCATTAAATATCAGCCAATAATCTTCTAAAATCACCAAAATCAGCTCACTTTTCTCCTTGGAAAATTTGGCCAAAAATGGGACATTAACTACGTAAATTTTCCACTTTGTTTTTCTATCACATTTAACCATTTTTCATCATTTTCTCTTCGTTTCTCTTAGAATAAAAATCAGTCCTTCATCATTGCACATCATTGAAGATTCGGCCAAGGGTGGGTGTTGTGAAAATTTCATGCTTTCTTGCCCAATTTGATTTCTATACACATTTAACTATCTAAAACTATCAATTTAACTATAAATCAAAACATAAAAATTTCAAATTCCTCTCACTTGAAATTCAGCCAGCCCTTGGTATCACTTTTTGATCTCTCTCCTCAAGCATTCTAAATGAAAACAAAGGCATAGGAAAGGTAGAAATCAAGCTAAAGTTGAAAAATCTTACCGTTAGAGGCGTAAACGGACGAAAAACGCGAATTCACCTTTGAATTTTCTAGTTTTCCTTTGGTTTTTCTCTTTTCTTCCTTTCCTCTCTATTGTCTCTCTTCTTTTCTCCTTATGGCCGGCCATCACTTAATATGGGGTTTAAATGGGCTGACTTTTCATTAAAATAATATTAAATCATTAAATAGTGCCATGTGTCACTTTCCCGTTGGCTTTTTTTTAAAATTTTATCCTTTAAACTTTAATTTTTCACCACTTAACATACCATAGTTATTCATACCAAAAATAAGTAAATCCTATGATTTGGACAAGTTTTGGGTGGTGAAAATTATGGTTTTTACCCCGAGGTGACAAAATTACCGTTTTACCCCTATGTTTCGAAAATTGCCAAAATTGAAATTTTTCACTTCCTATCATTAAATTATACTCCAAATAGTTAATTGTGGTAAAAAATTTCGCTCCATGATCAAATTATTATCTTAGGTGGCAAAATGACGATTTTGCCCCTAAACATCAAAATTTTTAATTTTTCCCCAAATGAACCCTCGAACTCTGAACAATCATTTTTAGTCATTCCTGGACTGTAAAATATGAAATTTCATCGTACGAGTCCTATTTGAACTAGTTCGAGGTTAAATCAACTTTAGTGTACCGTTAGGTACAATACCGAATTTCGTCTATTCTTAGGAACTTTCCTAGCGTAATAACATGCTACTCAGTGCATGTATGTCATGACATGTGTTTATAGGGTCAGGTTTTTCAAACATAATATAGGAGCACATGGATCCATCCTTTTACACATTTCACATTTTCACAACATCAAAATATTTTATTAAGGGCTTGTTTCCCGGCACACATTTTTAAAGAAAGGTTGGATAAAATCATTCAAATGTTTCATCCAAATACATTTACATTTCCCAAAGAAAATTTTGAAATGCAAGTTCACTTACCAGTATTTGTTGAATCTTTACTCGACTCCAACTTTGAGTATTGCTCCAAATGAAAATGTGAGGTCTTGTCGGAACCTATCACACACCAACATCACAACCAACCCAATTTGCATAAATACAATTCTAAAAGCTATTTCTTAAATCAAGCCCCACTAGTTATTCCTAACTAGCTTCCAATTACCATTTGACTGGCTATCTATTCTCTCTACTCTAGTATCACTAGAAATAAATAAACAAACCTCAACAATAAAACAACTCACAACTCCAATTACTAGCCATTATCAACAACCAAAAATCAATCCTCATTCATTACTCACCTTGGTGGATTTATAGTTGAATTCCTTCTCAAGAATACTCAAGCTATCATGGAAAGTCTCTCTCTCTCTCTCTTAAAAATGTCCATCTAGTGAGAGAAAGTATTGAGGAAAGACCTTTAAGGGTTTTAAGGTGAGAGAGTGAAAGAGCAAAAAGGTTCTATGGAAAAGTGCTCAAAAGCATTAAAATTGAAGCTAGAGAGAGAAAGAGAGAAAGAGAGTTATGGAAGCTTTAAGGGAGGCTTCCATGGAAGATGAAGAAACGTGAGATGGGAGGAAGCAGGAGAAGAAGCTGCTGGAAAAATGAGGAAGCTGCTGGAGAAATGAGATATTTATAGCCTAAGCTTATCCAAACTTCACTTAAATTACGAAAATGCCTTTAACAAGTTGGCTTTGTCTTCCTCCAATCCTTTATGCAATCTTTTTACTCTTTTGACACTAAGATAAAGTCCATAATAGTCTAGAAATACTCGAGTTCATGAAAACTTAAAACTTTTGACTCGAGATGAAAAATGACCATTTTACCCCTACCTTGGAAATCATCATTATTTCTATTTCCTTCGTCATTTTATCCTTATTTTCATCATTCATTTATGTCTGAGGCCTACTTAGGCCTTAATAATATTAGAAAGCTACTTCCAGGAGCTCACCATGAGAAATGACAAAATTACCCCTAGTTAGTGATATTGCGTCTACTTTTAGCTATGAGTCTATAAAAATCAAGGTTTCACAAGATGAATGAACCTAATCTAGAGAATAATATACATGTATATGTATGTATGTGATTGTGTGTTGTGGTGTGAGCCATATGGTGGCCTATGTTGTGTAAGCATAAACTAGGACGCTTGTAGGCTATGTTGAACCCCTATGAGTGGATTACCCTAGGTGATTGATATGACGAGACAATTTGATTGAATAAGGCCTTGGAGACTTAAAGGCACCTAGAATCTAACCGAGCTTAAGATGATTGAAACTTGATAAATGTGAATCGGGGTTTGATACGAAAAATGTGAATGATAAAAGAGTGATTGCCTTAATTGTGGATTTGTGTTTTCATCTGAGGGATGAATTCTGGACATTGATCCGATTTATGGATGAGTGGAGTTCGACGCCCTGTGACTATGCCCATGCCTCAAGGATAATGGTAAGTAGGGGCAGTGGTTGATATCCCACGTGTAAGTCCTGCTTGTAGTGTACGATGCCATTCGTTGGGAGATTACTCTAGATGATGATTGTGATAACACTTGCATGAGAATACTCTAGGTGATGCCAACCGTCGAGAGATTACTTTGGTCAATGACTTTGACTTTTTGTTAGCTACTTCAACACTGAGCATGCTCTGTTTTTCCTCAAACAGCTTTGGCCCTGTGAGAGATTTGATTCTCTACCAACTGACCATTGAGCCTGATTTTATTATGTCCAGGGGACGACCACTCGTTGAATTGATTCGTGTATGACGTGAGATAGCCATAAGAGGTTTGATATACATATGATAGGACGTTTATGTGATGTTCCAACAACTAGAATGTGCCTTGGAGAATGGTTTAAATGATTTGGTTAGCTTCAATGGTAAGCCCCATGATATGTGATAATATTGATGACTTTGAGGAGGATGATATACCCTTGTATTTGGTGAACCTAGGGATGACTATGTCCCCCTATGTTTGGAGATGTATTGAGAGATTATTTGGACACACTGAGAGTGCAATATAGTTATTATATTTTTTATGTATATATGCATATAATTGATTTTGATTCTCTGTACCACTGATTGAGTATTATAGTACTCACCCATTTGTGTACCATCTGTAAATAAATAGACCACGAAGAAGCATGGCAAAGATCATCTATAGATAGACCGATTTTGGCAATCGGAAGGTTTTCCATTTTGGTCACTCCACTGAGTCAGCCAAAACCTTCTGCTGTGGATAATGTGTGTAGGCATTACGTGCCATGTTACGTTGTATATTAACGATTAATACATATGAACCCATTTGGATGGCCAACATATGGCCCTATTTCTATTTGTATGGAAATTAAGCCAAGGATATTGTACTTTATTCGAATTTATTATGAATACTTGATGATTGAGTCCCTTGGCCTGAGTATGCTTGGATATGAACTTTGAGGCTTGCTCGAGTCTAGTGGGCTCACTTGCTGGGCTTGCGCACCGATCATGGCCCTGGGTTTGGGTCGTGACAATACAAGTGCCTATGGAGAAGGTTGAACCTCTATAAATCATTTGTGTCTTTTCTCTTCTTCTTACTCTTGAACTTCTACCTTTTTCTCTTTACTCTTCACTACCTCTCACTTGTGAAATTTATTTTTTTATGAAAAGATTTGAATATTTGTTTTCATACTTGTTTTACTCCAACTCAATCTTCATTGACTTTTGATTGTTCACTTTGCTTTAAAGACCTTTGAGAATTTCCCTTATTCTCCAACTTATGCTTTTCGTCTTGAAGAAATTTTTGAAACTCACAGCTCATTCACTATTCACTTTTATACTTTTATGTTTTCACTTTATTGTGAAGAGATTTGAATTATTGTTTTCAAATCAGTTTCTCAATTTACTCTTCAAAGGATTTGAATATTTGTTTTTAAACTTATTCTTTTACTCACTCTTCAAATCCTTTTTGATATGTTACCATATTTTATTTTGAATAGTTTCCAAAATTTGTTTTCAACTCTTTTGTTCATTTCTTTAAGTTTGTTTCAAAGAGAAAACAAATTTGAAAAACTTGTCATCAAGCTTCAAAGTTCGATTTGTTAGAAAGAATATTTGGAAATCCAATTTACCCCCCTTGGATATTTTCCTCATTCTTATTGAGCTGATAGATTCCTAACAATGTGATCAAGTACAAGACCATTCCACTAGAAGGTGACTTAAGTTATGTGGAGGAGCTTATAGCCATATTGGATAGGCAAGTTAAGAAACTTCACTCCAAAAAGTTAGCCTCGGTCAAAGTCCAATGGCAAAATCACTCTAATGAGGAGGTGACATGGGAACCCAAGATGAGATTAGGGTGAAGTAGCCATGTTTATTTTTAGTAGCATAGTCTATTATGTTGATGTAAATTCAAATGAACTTTCTTAAGAGGGAGAGAACGTGAAATCTTGATTTTTTCTTATAACGGAAATTGATAAAAATTTAAACCTTTATGGATTATACATTGGTGATGATTATCAATGAAAGGTTATTGTCACTTGATGATTCAATCTTTCCATATTGTGAGTTACATTCATGGGAAAATGATGGTTACGACAATGGGTGAAAAAGGAATCCAAATATATTGATTTGGCTTTAATATGATAGCCCGTGGATTATGTGAATGAATTATGATTCAATACCATGTTGGATGTTGGATGAGTTTTCCCACCTATATTGGCGTGAAATTATTGCTATGATGATTGGATGAGAGTATGATATGAAATGATGGCCAAAGGAAGGCAATTTTTACAAATCTAACCTTAAGGGATCGATTCTAAGGCAAGAGGGCTTGATTCCAAGCTGTACATGAACCTTAGGTAGGTATTGAAAGTGTCAAAAATCAACCTAAAGCAAGGAATGATCAATTCTTTAAAGTCATAATAGTTTCTGGACTAAAAGACTCGATTCTTGGAAGTCAAGAAATCGATTCTTGCAAGTATGGAATTCAAGAATCGATTCAAAGGAATCAAGGTATCAATTCTTGCAAGTCTAGGTGCACGAAAAGTCAGTTCTTAGGAGTCAAGAATTGATTCTCCTGCTAAATGTGGAAAAATTCTAAAACCCAACACTAACCCTAAAATTCATTTACACTTTCTTAGCCTCCAACTCAATCCAACACCATCCAAACCCTCTCCTAACCTCCCAAGACCCCGTTGGACAAAGATTCAACCTTCCAACCCAAATCTGAGGTAAGATTTGGCATTTTTGAGTTTAAATCTCATGGGTATGACCTAACACTAGGATTTTCTAATTTCAACTCATTTAAATCCATTTTTGAGCTATGGATTTTGGTGGTTTTGCTCTTCAAGGAGGTTGTGAAGGTAAGAAAAGTTAAGGTTGTTCATTTATGGATTGGGCTTGAAGTATGGAAATTTATTGAAACTTAAAGGAAAGATTTTTTAATAAATTTAGTAGCTTCAAAAATGGGTTTTTGCTAGAAACCAGGAACTTATATTAAGATTTATGTTTCTAGGTGATTGTTAGAGCTCAAATATTGTAGAGCGAGCAAGGTTTGACGAAGCAAGGCTTAAAAGCATGCTTTTATTAAGGTGAGTGGATACACCACTTTCAAATTATGTTGATATGAAAAGTTAAAAGCATGGATTTGATGATTTATTTGTAAACATGATTTCTCATAAATATTATATTAAATGAAAGGGCTTTTGTGGATGAATCCATGTTTGAAAAATGGATTTCAAAGCTATTGTCTATATGTACATATCCGATTACGTAATAGTTTTAAATAAGGGGGGACAAGTCTTTTCAAGTGTTTTATGCTAAACCACCATTTCAATAAGATGTGTATGAAATGCTTAAAACAAGCTAAGATGCCATAAACATGTTGTGATAATTCAACATGTTAGATGAGCTATGAATGATTGCATAATGTATGTATATTAAGTTGTATGTGATTTTATTGCCACATACCATGAAAATGAGAATAAGCACATGATATGAATATATTGAATGCCATAATGCTAGGTATATGATGTAAATGCCATATACCATATGAGATGATTACACATGCATGAGAGATGCCATTATATTATGTATATGATGTAGATTCCATATACCATGTGAGATGATGAATAGTACATGATAAATGGTATGATGCTATTATGTGATGTAGATTCCACATATCACATGAGATGATAAAAAACACTTATTGAAGGGTATGATCTAAGTATGTGATGTAGTTTCCACTTACCATATGTTATGAGTACGAGTACACGATATAAGATATGATATGTTTGTTTATTAATCCAAGGATTTTTGGGGTTTCACCATTAGCACAAGCTTGGAGTGAGGTATAAATTCCACTCTAAGAGTGAGGTGATGATTCCACTCTTATGATGCATTGATGCCCAAGGTGCAATGGGGTTTAAATATTGCCAACCTAAGGTGCAATGGGGTTTAAACATTGCTGGTCCAAGGTTGACGGGGGCTTAACCATCACAGAATTATTTATATCCTTGAATATATCTTGATTGATAAGTAAAGATTTTATGTGCATGAAACATGAGAATGTCAGGACAAGGTTCCTTTGAATGTTATGAAAGAAAGTGTCACTACCCAAATTCCGGGTCATGACCGGCGCATGGGTCCAATGGACGTAATCCACTAAACCCAAGCAAGCCTATTATTTATCTTACTTATGATTCTATTTATTATCACTAAGTCCTATTTCATGACTTTGAGTCAAAATAGTGATATACATTGCCAACTCGTACTGGCATTACTCTTTTAAAATTTACATTAAGTTCATCTATACATAACAAAATAATACTCGACCTCCAGCGGAGTGACTCGGATGGATATACAGTTACCGAATGCCGAGACACCTACCAAAAGATGTACACAGATCTACAAGGACACCTCGTCCTAATTATCGGCTACCTCGTGATCTGAAAACATGAATTTGAAAATGGTGAGTATAAACCCAGTGAGTGAACAAGGAAGGGAACAAGCAACAATTAGGAAAAATTTAAAATCATGATGCACTTGTTTCAAAACAATGCAATTTAGTTCATTCCTATTTAAAACCCCTCCAAACCCCAGAGTTTTTCGCTACAGTGAGCATGAATTTCGATGCAGTGAAAACAAAGCAACAAGAGAAACATTTTTCCTCACTCAACAAAAAGCCATCCTGCTAAACTAATAAAATCAACCTAACATTCATGAAAATTCTCAAAGTACAATGTGTCAACTTTCATGTACATCACATCCATAAATCATTGTCCATCCATTTGCTATATCACACATATTTACATATGTATATATATATATATATATATATATATATATGTATATACCCATCATCATCATCTCACCAACCCATTATCATCATCACCAGCTCATGCGCACTCCCTACTCGCACATGGCGGGGTCATCACCGGGTTATGCGCACTCCCTACTCGCACATAACCTGGTCATCCTCGGCTTATGCGCACTCCCTACTCGCACATAGTCGAGTCAACATAATTACACAACATTATATTCAAGTGTATATGTATATCAACATAATACAACCACATAGAAATCCATAATAACCACATTTCATAACATAAACTTTTTCTCAAAAGCTTGTTCCCAAGGCATTCATTTTCATAAAAAAAAATTTATAAAATCATTCAAACACTTTGTTCAAAACAGTCATATTCCCAAAACAATTTTAATAGGCAGTCCACTCATAGGTGTCGAAAATCCGGATTCTGGGTGAACTCTGACTAATAGTCCTCAGGCGCAATTCCTTTGCCTTTTTCGGACGTCTCACCACCTTGACAAATAACAAAGTCGAGGAATTTACTATATTATCCCTAAATTGATATAAATTAATTTAAACTACTAATGCTTGATATGTAAATGCAAAAATATGTCCGATTACCGCTTAATCACGGTATCGATTAAATTCGATCGATCACCCGATTAATCGGCGATTGTGTCCAAATCACCTCCAAATTAATTCATTTCTCCTCTAATACGTTAATTTACCACATACATTTAAATAAAGCCAAATTCAGCATTAGAACCCTCACAATTCCTTATAGAAAAAATTTGGTCATTTGGTGTACTAGCATCGAATTTTTTTCTACATAACCGTTTCACCTTACTTCATCATTTTCCATGCCATTTTCCTTGAAATAAAAACAATCCCCCATTGATATTCAGCCCTCATGGTTCGACCAACAAGGAACCCTAGAGAAATTGAATATTTCTTTTGTGTTTTTATTCATAACCATGCTTAACTATCCCTAAACACTAACATAGTCTAAAATCAAATTATTCCAACAACAATTCCTCTTCCATACCCATTTTTCAGAATTGAACTCATCATGATAACTCAATATTCAACCATGGAAATCAAGAACAAAAGCATGGGTAAGCTAGGTATCAAGGAGAATTAAAGAAATTTTAACTTACCTAGCTTGTTTCCTTGATTTCTTCACTTTTTCTTTGAATTTCCACCTAGGTTTTCTTGTTTTTCCTTTTGTTCTTCCTTTTTTCTTGTTGCTGGATGCCTAGGCTGAATATGGTGAGGGAATTGGGGATTTAATGGGCTGATTTCTATAGATAATAATAAAATAATCAAGCATGCCATGTGTCACATGCTTATTGGCCCAAATTTTTAACTTTTTGACTTTTTCTTCTTAATTTTCCACCACAAATATTCTGGTATTTATCCAATCCTACCACAATTAAAATCCCTTGGTCTTGACAGGTACTGGGGCGAGAAATTTACCGATTTGGCCCCGAGATGGAAAAATTACGATTTTGCCGCTATACTCCAAAATGTACCGGAATCTCATTATTTCTACTTTTCAACCTAAAATAACACTAATATTGATCAATATTAATCAAATGGGGTAAAAAAAATATTTTATAAAAATTCCCGTTTAGTCCTCTAGTGGTAAAATTACCATTTTGCCCTTGTGCTCCAAAAATACCGGGAATCAATTTTTTTTCATTGCTAAACATCATTTATACTCCAATAATCATAATTAGATTTCATATAATTATTCTTGGTCAAATGTGATCAAATCTTGGCTAGAAATCTCCATTAAATCATGAAATGGTAAAATGACCATTTTGTCCCTAATCAAACAATTTTCCTGATGGACTTCAAATTGGACTTTGAACTTCGAATCACTATTCTAAGTCGTTCTGTGGGTTTCAAAATTTTCAATTTCCTCTTAGAATTTCTATTTGAACTAGTTAAAGGCTCGATTTAACTTAGTTGTACCACTCGGTACAATACCGTGTTTTAATCGAGTTTGACAGGGTCTCACAGAAAGCTAGAGGTAAGATTAATTATTATAATGAGGTTAGACGAGTTCTAATTATTCAAGTTCATGAGCATGGTTGTCGAGCTCTAGAAAGTGAGTCTCGATGCCATAGTTGAAATGATAAATTCATGAGTTAACCCTTTTTTGATGCCATTCAAAGGTTTTGATTCTCAAATGAGTTTTTATGGATTCCATGTTGTTGAACGCAATACTTAAATATTTAAAGGTTTGGTACATATTTATAAAGGATTTATGAAACTTGTTTGAAAGCATGATTATTCTCTTACTAGTTCATTACGCATATTTGAAATATCATATGTGCATGGTTACCTAAATGCTCTTGTTAGTTTTAAATTGATGATTATAGTTTTGATTATGACAAAATTATCCTAATTTTCTTGAATATTATTTAAATGGTTCTTGACAAGTTCTTGAAATGATTTAGCTCTCATACATTTGTTCTAACATAATTACAACCTTGATATTTGAAGTTATTGAACCATATATATGTTGGGATGAGCCCTGCAGCCAATTAGGATTGATTAAGGCTTGATTCCAATCATGCAATAGTATCATTCATGTTGAATGATTAGAGGTTTTCCTTCATAAAAAAGACATCAATTATAATGAGTTATAAGTCTAATTGGATGAAGTCCATGAGATTAATATGCCTTGCAAGGAAACTGTAATGGGTTGTAGTTATGAGATTCCTATGCATCAAAGCATAATCTCAAAATGTTCCTGGTCAATGTATCATTGAGACTAGACATCAATGATGCTTAGAGACTGGTATATTCTATGTTCCTTACTTTGGAAGTAAGCAATCGATCTCATAAATTGAAATATAGAGATACTGGGAACTAGAATATAGGTGCTTGCCTAGGATAGTAAGTTCACTGAACATGACCCACCATGAGAAGTGCATTTGGTAATACACTATAGTGTCTATGTAACACTTCTCATGTGTCAGTTGTGTAAATACTCCCTAGACTTGAGACATCAGGTTGTCTTATGTGTGGAGTGCTATGCTTTGATTTCATCCCTACGGGTGCCTAACCAAGGATTCTAAAACAGGATGCTTTTAGGTATAGTATGAAGCATGTGAAGGCAAATGAATGGTCAAGATAGGAATCATCACCTCAAGTGTTTTAGAGGACATATCCTATCAGTTCTTGGTTAACATTAGCTTATTGAAGTCCTTGGCCAAGGCGACATAGAGATTATGAAAAAGGTTTCATAACTCTCTATAAAGCTAATGTTATAATTGCAAGAACAAATATGGAGGTCAATAAGAGTAGACACTGTACCAAGCTCTTATCATCTCCGGGATATGTGATGAGAGAATGAATTACATTGATAGACTGTACACTAAAAGGTTGTCAAAGAACCTTTTGACTCTCCTAATAATTGGGTGGCCGTGATGCATTGCTAGATGCCAATCTTGGTCTATGGAATTGATTATAAACTAATTAATTGAAATTTATATTAATCAATTAAGTCATTAATCAATTCCCTTGCCAACCTGTTGGGAACCTAATGGTTCACACACAATGATTGCATTTGAATTAAATTGGGGGAGTGACGATTTAAGTTAAACTTAAATCACATGCTAGGTAATTAACTTCTATAAACTTAATTAAAAGAGTTTTATTAAGTTTTTGGCATAATTATAAGTAGTTATAACTATAAGGCCTTGATTGCAAAATATAAAGGAAATTAATTTTGATTTTAATTTCCAAGGACTTAATTAAAAGAGTTTAATTAAGTAATAGGCCCAATATTATAATGTGTTATAATATTGAGGGCTTAATTACAAAATTGAAGTTATTTTAACCTAACTATATAAGTCACCTTCTAACTATTTTCCATATGAGAGTTTTTCACAATTGAAGAAAACGTAGTTTTTGTCAGAAAAAGAAAAACGTTTTCTTTCTTTGCCACCACTCCCTTTGTGTGAAAGAGAAAATTGCTTGTGAAGCAATTTTCAAGAGAGGCTTGGCTAAGATTGTGAAAAAGAAGAAAAGGGCAATTGTTGTCCTCTTTGCTAGCACAAAGTATAGTTAAAAACTCCTTCCTTTGTTAAAGGTTCAAGTGCAATCGTTTGTACTACCATTGGAGGCCAAGAACTTGATTGGCTAGGGTTTTTGCTCCTTGTGCTGCTCACGGGATTGCTTCGAAAAGTACCATCGTGATTACGAAATTACATGGCAAGGTAACTTTCTAAACAATAATATATTTTGTGCTTTTATGTGTTAAATATCACCAAGGTGATCCATGGATGGAGGCATGTTTTGTTGTTTATTTATAAAGTTTTTAATTTTCTTTCTGCTGCGTATTTTGAGCATGCCATCCATAGCCAAACACATCAATATAAGCTTGTATAACTTAGTTGTATGAGTTTATGATCCCTCTAACATATAATACCCTGTACTTTGATATGGTGACTAATAAAGCTTATTGGATGCCAATTGAGGTTAATTATAATGTTTAGAAATGATGAAAGATGAAAAGAATAGTTTGGGATAAAATATTCAGCACACGAGAAAATAATAATAAAATAATGATATTTTTATCAAAGAAGAATCTGTAAGATAAAAAGTGATTCGGAAGTCAATTGAGGCCTACTGAGGTATTTTGGGTACCAAGGGGACAAAAAGAGACAAGAGGAAATTTTTAGAATAAAATAATATTAAAATATTAATATTTTATTCAATGTCAAAAATTTTCATGAAGAAGGAGTATATGGTCAATCTACGTGGGAGAGAAGAAGAATGAGAGAATTTTGTAGAAAAATGACGTTAATGGGGGCACGTGTCTTTATTAAGTAAAGATATCGCGGGTAAATAAATATTTTAAATATTATCGGGATACTGCGTTGGAGTACAAACTTCATACTTTGTTTGTACATGTGTAAAAGAAAGTAATAGAAGGAGATTGGAGTTAAATGAATGTTAGGAGGACTAAATTAAAATGGGAATAAACAAAAAGGGTAAAACGATCATTTTGCATCTCGAGTTAAAATTTTTAAGTTTTCATAAACTCGAGCATTTCTAGACTCCTATGCACCTTGTCTCAGTGTCAAAGAAATAAAAAGATTGTATAAAGGCAATGGAAAAACAAAATGACATAGTTAAGGGCATTTTGGTAATTTTGCTAGAAATAAATAAACTTAAGCCATAAAAATCTAAGTTTCTAGGATTTTCTTCAAATTTCCAGCACTTCTTCTTCTTCTCCTTCCTCTCCCACGTTCTCTCACTTCCCCCATGGAAGCTTGCCTTGAATTTCCATATATTTCCTTGAATTAACCCTGATTTTTCATGTTTTTGTGTACCATTTCACAGAGTTCTTTGTGCTCTTCTAATTTTTCACCATAAAACCCTCATAAACCTTTCTTTATTACACTCTCTCACTAGCTGGACATTCTAGAGAGAGAAAGTGAGATTTTCATGATAGTTTGAAAGCTTTTGGAAAAGAAATTCAATTGTAAAGTTACCAAGGTGAGTACTGAAATAGAGTTGATTTCTTTTTAGTTGTTGAGAATGGCTAGTGGCTAGATCGGTTAGTGTTTTGTAGTTGAGGTGGGTTATTCATTGTAGTGTGACTAGAATAGTGAAAATATATAGTCACTTAATGGTAGATGGAAGCTAGTTAAAATAACTAGCAGAACATGATTTAGTGGATAGCCTTTAGAATTATAATTATGCAAATTAGATTGGTTGTGATGTTGTTGTGATGATAGGTCCCAACGAGGCCCCACAGTTCCATTTGGACCATTAGTGGAGGTTGGAGTCGAGTAATGATTCAACAAATATTGGTGAGTGAACCTGTACTAAAATGTTTTGGGTAGATGTACATACGTTTGAGCGAACCACTTAAATTGTTTAAATTATCTTTTCTTCAAAATGCATGGGAACAAGCCTTTAGTGAAATGGTTTTGTGATGTGGAACATGATTGTGATGAATCTATGTAGTTTTATATGACGCTGATATGTATATAAAGATATATTATATATATATTAAGTAATTTTGTATAATTGATGCAACCGTGCACGTGTGGAGTGGGCAGTGCATATGCCAGTTGAGTGATAATGTTGGTATCAGAGCAAAGGGTTTAACCCAGTCCTTGGGAACTCTAGCATGTGAGTAGTGGTGAAGCGTGACTCTCCGCCCAAGGGCTTATAGGGAGGGCTGTCCCCTACGAGTCCTCTGATAGGTACCGTTTGTTGCCACTGCTGAAGGAGGAAAGGGCTGCTTGTAGCGAGGGTTGTCCCTTACGAGTGGAGCCGCCGCTGAAGGAGGAAAGGGCTGCTTGTAGTGAGGGTCATCCCCTATGAGTGGAGCTCAACCGTGCATGTGCGAAATGGGCAATACACATGCCGATAATGATGCACATCAGTCGGGTGAGGTGATGGTGGTGTAAGTGCTTATATATATACATATTTAATATATAGAGATGTTTGGATTTAAAATGTCATTGCATTGACTGTTGAAAACTTGAGTATTGTCAATGTGTTCAATTTAATGTGTAATGTGGCATGAGTGGATTTTTTCGGTGGTAGTGAAAGCCCTTTGGATTTTTATCTGGCCAGAATTTCGTTGCAGTGAGAATGCCTTTATGTTGCGGTGAGAGTCAATCTATAATGCTTGACTTGCTTGAAATCTACTAAAGTTTTCACTTCTCAACTTCCTTGTTGTTCATGAGTATTTTGTCATCAAGTAACTAAACGACCAAGGGTTTGAATGAGGGGTTTTTAAATAGAGATAAATTAAATTGCATTGTTTTGAACTTAAGTGCATCATGCTTTCTAAACCTTCCTTAACGTTGCTTGTTCCCTTCCTATGTTCACTCATTGAGTTTGTACTCACGTTTTTTTTAAAATTCATGTTTTAAGTTTTCTGAGTTAAAGGTGATTGGATCCTAGGACAAGGTGTTCCTCCCTATACATTGCTCGATAGGTTTAACGTGCCATTAAGTGTTATCAATCATGCCCAGAGTCACTCCATTGACGGTCGAGGTCTAATTATGTGTATGTGGATATTTGATGTGAAACATTAAGGTTCATTTGTTATTCTATATATGTATATAATTGTTGATGATGCCATTGTGAATGAATGACTAGGTTTTATGAATTGTTTTCAAAGGAATTAGAATTGAGTATTATGAATTTCAGATTCTAAAGGAATATGGATTAATGTATAAGATCATGTAAGTAGGCTTGCTTGGGCTTGGTGGCCTGAGCCCATTGGGCCCTTGCGCCGATTATGGCTTGAAAATTGGGCTGTGACATAACATTTTTCCTTGAGATGTTAAAAGTGCAAGTTAGATTCACAAATGGTGGAGTTATCTCAAAGCATTCAAAGACCGTCAATCTACACTACACCAAGCTTGCTTCAAGTCAAGAAACTTAGTCATCACTCAACATTTGATCACAAGGAAGATGTGGCCAAAATTACTTGCTAAAATGTTGAGGAATCTTGAAGAAACAAAGCTCCAATCAATCCAAAAGCAAGGCAAGTCAACCCTATGGCAAAACCAGCAAGAACAAGTAAGGAAACTTGAAAAATACATAGCCATAGTCAACCCTATAAATCCTATAGTCGACCCTGAAGTAGAAAACTTTCAAAATTTGAAGAATTGAGAAGCCATAGTCAACTACACCAAGTCAAGCTTAAAAAATACAAGCTTTCTGGAAGTGGATTGACTAGAGAACTTTCATACTCAACTATGGATGACCGTTAGACACAAAATTCAAAAGGAAACTAGCTAGTTTCTTGCTTTAATCATCTCCAACGGCTCTAAGACTCCTCCAACTATAAAAAGGACCATTTAGAAGCATTTCAAAGTGAGGAAAAAGAAAGAAAAAGAGCTAAACTCTTGAAGATCATGGTTTTGAAAAGAAAATAGAGAAAACCAAGAAAAACCAAGCCTACTAGAGCTAAACCTTCTTTGTGCTTACACTTCAATCTTTATATCCAATCATATATCCATTGTTAGGCATTCTTCCTCCATTGTACCAAACTAGCAAAATCCATCTCTTAAAGGCACTATTGTTATTCCTTGTAAATGTTCTAACTCATCCTTGAAAAGTTAGTGTTGGTTTATGGCTAAGCTCATTAAAAACCATGGGTTGTGCTTGCTCCCATTAAAAGAAATTTGTAAGGTTTACGGTTGAGTCCATTAAAAACCTGCTGGGACTTGACCTCATGCCTAAACATTGAAATAATCAAGAAATTAAAAATTATAATGCAACAAAAAAACAAACTAGTATTTAATCAGAGAAACAGTTGAATCTTTAAGGATCAATGTTTATGTTTTTCATGTAACTTTCAAATTAATTATAAAAACTCATAATTTTAAGAGTTACATACCTTGCTCTAGATATCATAATCAAAAGCCAATTACATCCAAAAGGCTTGTGATGGAACAAAAACTCGAAAAGAGAATAAAATAGTTTAAAATCTTGCAACTGAAATCTTTGCTTCTTCACTTTCAAGATTTGTCAAATCTTCAGCCACCCAAGTGTTTGGCCTCTACTAGTAATCCACACAAGGACCAAATAAGACCTTCTCAAAGGCAGGATTTTTACTTGTGTAGCAAGTTTTGTTTTTAAAACAAAAAGACCAAAAATTTTTGCCAAATCTTATTTCTGTATGACAAAGAAAACTATTTTTCTTTTCTTATTTTTATGAAAGGGCTAAGAACTGGCTAGAGGCTTAGAGTTTTAGTTTGCTAACATAATATATTTATATAGCCAGACTATGTTATAACCCTAAATACAACAGTTGTATTTTAATTTAACAAAGTCTCTATGAACTTAATTAATTTCCCACTTTATTTTGGTCTATTCTAATTAAGTCCAATATAATTAATTATCCTTATTTAATCTCAATCATGTCACTTAATGTGTGTGACCCATTAGGCTTCTAACATGTTGGCAATAGATATAAATCCTTATCAAATATCAATTTGATAATTGATTTATATTTGTAGATCATGTGCGGCATCTAGCAATATATCACGACCACCCAAATATTAGAGTCAATTAAAGAATTTGACAAAGCTTTTTAATGATAAGCCTCTCAGTACAATATGGTCCTTTTTATCAAATATCTTGGTGTTGAGTGAGAGTGAACCATTCATCAAATACAAAAAAAACGTAGTAGAAATAAATTTTAAAAAAATTAAATTACGCCTCACCTTCCTAGGGTCTTTTTCATGCCAAATTGAGTACAGAATTAAATTAAAAAATAAAATATATATGATCATATCAAGTTTACCTAAATAACAAAGGTTGATGAATCCTTTGTTAAACCACCAAATGAACCTTCAAAAAGCTCAACCACCTTAGCCCAGTTGTTGTAAACAAAAATTTTCTAAGGAATCCATATGCAGCCTCTAATGGTGATCCACACTAATGAATTAGAAAATCTTTCTTTGAGGATTAGGAGTGCTATGCCTTGACAATGTGCTAGCAAAGATGAGTTTCATAAACTCATAATCCACACAAAATTGTGGGGCTGAACACACAAAAGAAATCAAGTGAATGAAAAAATATTTTTCTTCCCACAAGGAATGGCAAAACAAAAAGAATTTCTAATGTGTCGTTCTCTTAATTTTTCAGTCGTTCTTTCTCATTTTGTTTAAAGGCTATAGCAAGGTAATTGTACCTTGGATTAATTTTAAACCCTAATTACAAAGCTATTTTGTAATTGCCAATTAATCCAATAATTTGATTAAATAATTTAATTAAGTCCTTAAGAAGCCTAGTTAACTTAATTGTTTAATTTAATCAATTAGGCCTAATTAAACAATTTTAATCAACTAGGCCCAATGACTTAATTAAACAATTTAATTAATTAAGCTCAATGATTTAATTAAACAATTTAATTAAATAGGCACAACTTAATTAAACAATTTTAATCAAGTGCTTGAGAAGCTCATAACTTCTAATTTGAATAAGTCCAACTCAATCACCTCTCTCATTTTATTTTCAACATTCATTTTAGATGTGTGACCCATTAGGCTTCTAACATGTTGGCAATGAACTCAACATATAATTCTTAAGTTAAACTTAGAATGAGATAAATTTAAAGTACTTTAAATTTATTATTAATCAAGTTAACTAGCAAGAGTTCATAGACCAAGATTGGGATTTAGCAATCCATCATGGCCACCCAAATGTTAGAAGAGTCAAGATGGTTTAACTCAACCTTTCAGTGATCAACCTTTCAGAGTAATTCATTCCCTCATCATATATCTCGGAGATGATAAGAGCATGGTGCAGTGTCTAATCTTATTGATCATCATATTCGTTTTTAAAGTTTGATCATCAACTTTATAAAGACTTATGAAAATCCTTTCATAATCTTCAAGTCACCTTGGCCAAGGACTTCAATAAGCTAATATCAACCAAGAACAGTTAGGATATGTCCCTTGCATCACTTCGGGTGATGATTCTTATCTTGACCACTCATTTTCCTTCACATGCTTCATGCTATACCCAAAAGCATTCTGTTTTGGCATCCTTGGTTAGGCACTCGTAGGGATGAAATCAAAGCATAGCGCTCCACACATAAGACAACCTGGTGTTTAAAGTCTAGGGAGTATTTACACAATTGACACATGAGAAGTATTGCATTGACACTTGAATGAAATACCAAATGCACTTCTTATGGCAAGTCATGTTCAGTGAACTTGCTCTCCTAGGCAAGCACTTACATTGTAGTTCCAAGTATCTCTATACTTTAACCTATGAGATCAGTTGCTTACTTTTCAAGTAAAGATCATAGAATGTACCAATCTTTAGGTATCATTGATGTCCAGTCTTAATGATACATTGACTAGGAACATTTAGAGATTACACTTTGATGCATAAGGATCTCATAACTGCAACTTATTACAGTTCCCTTGCAAGGCATATTAATCTCATGGACTTCATCCAATCAGACTTATAACTTGTTATAATTATGTCTTATTGATGAAGGAAAACCTTTAATCATTCAACATGAATGATGTTGTTGCATGATTGGAATCAAGACTTAACCAATCCCAATTGACTGCAGGGCTCATCCCAACACTCGGATATGTCATTAAGCATGGCTCGGTGTCTACTTATGACATTCCATATTATTCCATATTAGTTCTCATAATTCATGACTAACCTTATGAATTTAGGAAACCAACTTTCCTCAAATTCATCATGCTTCGGCCAAAGACTTTATACAAGTTAATTAATATTTGAGAACAAGGGATATACATCCCCTCATATCACTTAGGGTGATGAATCCTCTCTTGACCACTCATTCACCTTTGCATGCTTTATGGCATACCCAAAAACACCCTGTTTAGGCATCTGGTCACCTCTAAACCTGTATAAGTGAAATCGAAATATGTCATTCCCCATACAAGATGACCTGGTGTCTTAACTTTGAGGACTAGTTGCATAACTATCACATGAGAACATATTCCATAGACACTTTAGTGAAATACCAGATGGAGTTCTTATCGCAGGTCATGTTTAGTGAACTTGTTCATGAACAAACACCCACATGTTATCCTCAAGTATCCGATATACTTTAATCTAAGAGATCGATTGCTTACTTCCTAAGTAAGGAAGCTTAACATGTACCAATCTTTGAACATTGTTAATGCCCTGCCTTGACAATACAATGACTAGGAACAATTTTAAGAGCATGGCTTTGATGCATAGTGATCTCATAATTGTAACAACTTTATAGTTCTCTTGTGAGGCTTTTATGTTCCATGGGTTTCATCTACTTAGTACTTAATAACTCCATATGATTGCAATAACATGAAGGCAAACCTCTATCACATATAATTATGCAATTAAATATGCATTAAATGACAATATATATTCCTTGACCAATCTAATTGGCTCAAGGGTATATACCAACAATCTCCCACTTGCACTTGAGTCAACTGTTAATGTATCCAATATCAAACTCTTTCGCTTAGCGATTATGTCTCTATTAGGACAACTCAAATTGCAATATTTGGGAATATGTTAATTTACATGTTTGACAATCTTCATTGTCATAATTGAAATACTAATTTAGATCATAACAAGACCTTGATTCCATTATTATGGCTCTTGTTGTTACTTTAACAGCTAGAAATCATTTATTGGTTCATTAAACCAACGACCCAATTATCTCTTTTTTTATATCCTAAACAAAAAGTTCGTATCTGATTATAATCATGCAATTATCTCTTATTTTGGAACCAATCCAATACAACTGCTCAGCCCTTACTTTATGTCACTTCTAACATTTGGGATTCTCTCTATGTTAAACTCCTTTAACATGTAATCCTAAATTCTTTTGCTGAGTCCCTTTTTAGGCTCTAACTCTTTAGTCCCATTATAATTTTTTTTTAGACTGGCAAATGGATCTTATACACTTTTAATGAGTAACTTATCTTACTCCCACTAACCTTATGATGTGCACAAAATATGTTTATCTTGTTCAATGGATTCAACTATTTTGAATTTATTACATTGAATAGAGATTATTATCCAATCATTCATGTTGGATTATTTAGTAGACTCATCTTATATGAGTAGTGCATCAATATGCATTCTACTAATGGTTTGTGTTTAATGGATGAATTTTGCATCTTTATGCATCCTATTAAATCAATTTATGTGCGTAGATCTTATTTATTGGATTTTATAATTTCATGACTCTTGACCTTTAAACTGTCATTAGCTCCCACTATTTTTATCATGTATAGAAATCTTTTCAAGAAAACTTATTTACATTCTTTTAGGGCATTATATCCATAACTTTTATGTATAGATACATATCATAAGTCCTTCATTATTGGTTATGGGATGAAATTTTCTCAAAGGTTAGTTCATGCGATTACTGGGTTTGGAATGCTTTGTGATTAATCTCTTATGAATTGAATATGATAATCAATTGTTATTTAGTTCTAAGCAATCTTAATTTAGATCCAAGATTTCATTAAGAATGCTCCTTGACTAAATACGTTCATAATCCTATTATGAATTCATTAAGTTATGACTCAATGTTATCTAAGTCAACTCATTCATTTCCTTTTTTATTCATAATCAAAAGAAAAATAATCTCACAATGATCTTATCATTATGACTTAGTATTGATTATCATATACACAAGGTTATACTTAAGGATAAATAATTTACAATAATTCCTAGATAAAATGAGATGTAATGTAAATATATAAATATATATATATATATATAAGCTAAGCATCTCATGCTAGCAAAATATAAAATCGATGTTTCCTAAACATAAAATAAAATATTTAGCCATAGGCATAAAACCAAAACATCTCATCTTGGCAATCATGCCATGAAAACATTCAATGTTCTAAAATTATTTATTGTTCCACAATGTAATCTAGGTCAACAAGCTTGATCACCATTGTCATAGCCCAAATTTCAGGCCATGACCAGCACATGGACCCAATAGGATAGCCCATCAGACCCAAGCAAGCCTTTTCGTGAAAACTTATTCATTAAATTGCTTGTCTCTCATTTACCTCTAAGGTTCTCAATTCATAATTTTCAAAAATAATTCCTTCTCATGAGTTAAATCATGGCAACCGAGCATATAGTATTCACAAAATAATATTATCACTTGCCGACGTATGGCGGCACTATTATTCAAACCAAACACACGGTGTTTACAATAACTTTCAAGAATTACACTTAAACAATCATACACACATACAAAAGACATTGACTATCAGCGGAGTGACTCTAGTGGGGTTACTATCATTGAGAGTCGTAGTGAACCTATCGAAAGATGAATAAGAGGGAGCGCCTCGAACTAGGATCCAACTACCTTCTATCCTGAAAACTAAAACATGAAGTTGAAAAAAAAGGATGAGTATAAACCCAGTGAGTGAACATAGGAAAGGAACGAGCATCAATATAGGAAGTTTTAGAAAACATGATGCACTTATGCTGAAAATAATGCAATTTAGTTTAATTTCTTGTAAAGCCCTTAATTTAACCCTTGATTATTTAATCCCTTAAGGTGAAGGATTTATAATCCACAATGGAGTTGAAAAGAGTGAAAACTACAACAAATATCCAATCAAGACAAGCAAAACAGAGGGTTTCTCACTGCAGCGAAAAGGCATTCTATAGCATATAGTACAATCACATTTTTTATTTTCATCACTTGTCTATAGCATATATATATATATATATACATGTACACCGCTGCCGCCTTACTCAGCACATGTGCACTCCCTACACGCACAAGGCAATATCATCATGTGCACACCCTACACGCATAAGGTAATATAATCATGTGCACTCCCTACACGGACATTTTAATATCATCATGTGCACTTCCTACACACACATTTTAATATCATCACACGCACTCCTGCCCACATTATTACCGGCACGTGCACTTCCACACCGCACACCACCGGCACCATCACGTGCACTCCCACACCACACGTGCACGGTTATAGCTATTATACAACGTTATCACTCAAAGCATAACACACATATCCACATAATATAGGAACACATGGTTTCATTATATCACATATTTTAACACATAAAAACATTTCATCAAGGGCTTGTTCCCATGCATGTTTTAAAGAAAAGTCCGATAAAACATTTCAAGTGATTCAATTAAACACATATGCATTTATCCCAAAACATTTTAATGCAAGTTAACTCACCTTACGATTGCGGGATACTACGCCATTATTAGTTCGGAGGCGTATCTAGCTATTTTTACTTGCCGGTCGTTCGTTATTTCCTTTAACACGCCACCACAGTACACTGTCTTTACTTTTGTACTTCCTACCAACAATTCAAATTCAATATCTTTAGTGTACATCATTTCTACTTCTCTTTTTCCTTCAATTGTGAATCCTTATTCAACTAACTAACACCTTGACACATTTTTACCAAAGTTGCCTTTATCCTTTGCTTGCGTAATTCTTTAAATTATAATGACCGGTAACTCATTTATGACTCTAGCACATATATTAATCTTTTCTAAGGACATTTATCAAGTTCAACCATCATTTCCACACCAATAACCTAGCATATGGCAGTAATTATAAATTTACTTCCATTAAATATTTTCTAAGTCTACCTGTACGACCATTCTCATTTACATGTTGCCACCAAGCATAACAACAATATTCATTCATGCGCACCAACACCCATAACCTTGTAAGCCTTTCCTAACAACACATATCCTCATGTATCCACAGATATCCAAACTTCCAATTAATATAATTGCCTTCCAACCATACCCATGACATCACAATAACACTACACATTGCACACAATCATTCTCACAATATTAAACCAATCATAGGCTTCAAATTGTAGCATTAAGCTTACCACTTGGTTTTAGGTTGGATTTCACCTAACAAAATGCATAATTTCCTCACACCCATGAACACCATAGTTGCCACAAAATGATTCACACATTATTCCTCCAAAGATTTAACCAATCGAGAGCTTAAAACACAAAAATCCTTACCTTATGTTTCTTGAATCTTTAAACCCACTTGATATTTCTTCAATAACTCTTGAATCACTTACTACCTAAGCCTCCCACTTCTCTCTCCTTTCTTTTCTTAGTCGAGTCTCTCTATTTTTCTTTTCAAATGCAAGGAGGTAAAGTGAAAATAGCATGGGAGCGTGAAAATGGCATGGGAGCATGAAGGAGAAGAAGAAAATATCTGTTGGAGAAGATAAGAACTAGTCATGGATAAGGAAGAAATGATTCAAAGCTTCCTTTGGAAGCTTTGACCAAACTAATGACAAAATTACCATTTTACCCTCTAAGGTTTTCACCCTTTTTAATTGTATCCTCCCACAATCTTTTAAATTCCAATTTCCTTCTATTATCTTCCTTTACATATGTATAACCAAAATATAAAGTTTGTACTCCAACGCTGTGTCCCTATAATATTTAAAATATTTACTTTCTTGCGCTAGCTTTATTTAATAAGGACACACAGGCTCCATTAATGTCATTTTCCTCTGAAATTTTCTCGTTCTTCTTCTCCTCTACTTATATTGACCATATACTCCTTCATGAAAAATTTCGACATTGAATAAAATATTAATATTTTAATAATATTTTATTAATAAAATATTATTTTATTCCAAAAATTTTCACTTGTCTCCTTAGCACCCAAAATGTCTTATTATGCCCCGATTCACTTCCGAATCACTTTTTTATCTCGCTAATTCTTCTTCGATAAAAATATTATTATTTTATTATTATTTCTTCACGTGTAAAATATTTCCTCCAAACTATTCTTTTCGCCTTTCATCACTTTTAAACACTCTAATTAACCTCAATTGGCATCTAATAAGCTTTATTAGCCACCATATTAAAGTATGGGGTATTACAACCATCAACTAAGGTTGTCCCTTTCATGATCCTATTCTTCACTACTCCTTATCATTAGTTCCATCAATATATCATACATATTAAAACCATTAATAAAGAGTAAGGTTTCATATACCAAGTAGTAAAAAATAAATCATCATGTGATTCATACCTAAAGTGGGAGCTTCTTTTTGTTTCTTCCCTTTGATGGATTCAAGATAATCCTTGCAATTGAGCCTCTAATGCCCAAGTTTGCCACATAAATGGCATTTGTCATTGTCTTTGTCCTTTTTCACTCCTCTAGTAAGCTTCGTACCTTTCGAAGTTGATGACTTTTCACCCTTGCCTTTCTTAGAAAATTTTCTTTCTTTTTTTTTATTTTTCTTAAAAGAAACAAGATGAATTGAAGGTTTCTCCTTCGTTATGGTGTTCTCAGCTTGTGTGAGTATATTCAATAAGCCTGAAAGGGTTATCTCAATCTTGTTCATGTTGAAGCTTAACAAAAACTGTGAATAACTCTCTAATAGTGAAGAAAATACAAGGTCTATGCTCAAATCATGATCATCACCCAACCCAACTGCTCAAGTCGAGTAATATATCCTATCATCCTAAGCACATGAGGCCTTATTGGGCTTCCCTCAAACTTCTTATATCAAAATAGTTTCCTTGAAATGTTGAATCTCTCTGTGCAACTTTCCTTATCGAACATTTCTCTAAGGTTTAGGATAATTGTCAATACCCAATTATCCAAGCCATGACCGGCGCATGAGCTCAATGAGCATAGCTCACAAAGCCCAAGCAAGCCTATCCATTTACCTTTGCATAACAATTTATCATATCATGCATACACACACATACCTTTTCCCGGGTGTGAACATAGCCAAAACATAATGGCATTATCGATAATAATATACATGCACTATACCAGTCATGTATTTAGCAATTTACATTGCATACACATATTCACATTGTTAGATTGTATTCACAATACAAAAGAACCCATGACTTCCAGTGGAGACATTTACAATAAAAGGGATTACTATCGAATGCCAAACACATACCCAAGAGATGCACTACGGGGACTCCTCGATCTAGGGTCCAACAGTCACTTGATCTGAAAACATGAATTTTTATAAAACGTGAATACAATACTTAGTGAGTGAACAATAAGGGAACAAGCATACCATAAGGAATGTTTATCGAAATCATGATGCATTCCTTTTCTCAAAACCATGCAATTCTTTTAGCTCCTTTAAACCCCTCATGTAAACCCCACATGAGTAAATCACTTTACAAAAATCCATGCTCAACTATGGTACCAAAGAAATGGGAAAGATGGCAAAAACCCACAAGTTAGCAAAATGGACAGAAAGTTTCTCACTGCAGTGAAACAGAGCAACAAGAGAAAAGTTTCCCTTCACTCAACAAAAAAGCCACCCTACTAAACCAACAAAATCAACATAAAACTCATGAAAATTCCCAAAGTGCAAAGTATCAAATTTCACATATATGTCAACCATATATCACATTCATGAGCTTTCATTTCATAACTCTAGATATGCATAATTAGATAGACAAACATCAATATCATCATAATCACACTCGGCTCATGTACATCCCCCCACATCATGCACATAGCCGGCACCATCGTGTGCATCCCCCCACATCGTGCACAATCAGTGCCATCGTGTACATCCCCCCAGATCGTGCACACGGGCACTACCATCATCCATCTCTCACGCCACCGTCATCACCAGCATGTGCATCCCCCCACATTGTGCACACACACGGTTACAGTCATTATACACAATATCATTTATCATGCACAACACACACATATATATATCATCATATTGCAATAATGCATGAATCCATAGCAATCACATATCACAACATCAAACCATTTAACAAAAGCTTGTTCCCAAGGTACATTTTCTAAGACAAGTTGGATAAAATCTTCCATATTCCCCCAAAAAAGTTTGAAATGCAAGTCCACTCACCGATATCGAAAATCTAAATTTCGGGTGCACTTGGACTTATAGTCATCAGGCGCAATTCCTTTGCCTTTTCCGGACTCTCACTACCTTGATAAATAACAAAGTCAAGGAATTTGCTATATTGTCCCTAAATTGATATAAACTAATTTAAATTACTAATGCTTGATATGTAAATGCAAAAATACGTCCGATTACTGCTTAATCACGGTATCGATTAAATTCGACTGATCACCGATTAGTTGGCGATTGTGTCCAAATCACCTCCAAATTATTCCATTTCTCCTCTAATACCTTAATTTACCACATACCATTTAAATAAAGCCAAATTCAGCATTAGAACCCTCACAGTTCCTTATAGAAAAATTCGGTCATTTGGTGCACTAGCACCGAAATTTTTTCTACATAACCGTTTCACCTTAATTCATCATTTTTCAAGCCATTTTCCTTGAAATAAAAACAATCCCCTATTGATATTCAGCCCTCATGGTTCAACCAACAAGGAACCCTAGAGAAATTGAATATTTCTTTTGTGTTTTTGTTCATAACTACGCTTAACTATCCCTAAACACTAACATAGTCTAAAATCAAATTATTCCAACAACAATTCGTCTTCCATACCCATTTTTCAGAATTGAATTCATCATGATAAATCAATATATAACCATGAAAATCAAGAACAAAAGCATGGGTAAGCTAGGTATCAAGGAGAATTAAAGAAATTCTAACTTACCTAGCATGTTTCCATGATTTCTTCACTTTTTCTTTGAATTTCCACCTAGGTTTTCTTGTTTTTCCCTTTGTTCTTCCTTTGTTCTTATTGCTGGTTGCCTAGGCCGAACATGGTGAAAGAATTGGGGCTTTAATGAGCTGATTTCTATAGAAAATAATAAAATAATCAAGCATGCCATGTGTCACATGCTTATTAGCCCAATTTTTTAACTTTTTGACTTTTTCTTCTTAATTTTCCACCACAAATATTTTGGTATTTATCCAATCCTACCACAATTAAAATCCCTTGGTCTTGACAAGCACTGGGATGAAAATTTTACCAATTTGCCTCAAGGGCGAAAAAATTACGTTTAGTCCATATATTCCGAAATGTACCAGAATCACATTATTTCTACCATTCAACCTCAAATAACACTAATATTGATCAATATTAACCAAATGGGGCAAAAATCATTTTATAAAAATTCTCATTTAGTCCTCCAGTGGTAAAATTACCATTTTGCCCTTGTGCTCCAAAAATATCGAGAATCACAATTTTTCACTGCTAAACATCATTTTATGCTCCAATAATCATAATTATATTTCATATAATTATTCTTGGTCAAATGTGATCAAATCTTGGCTAAAAATCTCCATTTTATCATCAAATGGTAAAATGATCGTTTTGTCCCTAATCAGTCAATTTTCCTGATGGACTCCAAACTAGACCTTGAACTCCGAATCACTATTGTAAGCCATTCTGTGGGTTTCAAAATTTTCAATTTCCTTTTAGAATTTCTATTTGAACTAGTTCAAGGCTCGATTTAACTTAATTGTACCACTCGGTACAATACCGTTTTTTAATCGAGCTTGACAAGGTCTCACATTCTCCCCCATTAATAAAAATTCGATCCCCGAATTTAATTTCAATGTAGAGTGGCTTACCTTTACATATCGAAAAGGTGTGGATGCTTTGTCCGCATCTCATCCTCAACTTCCCATGTCACCTCCTTTAAATCCTGATACCAACATTGTCACTAGGGGTGGCTCCACTCTTCAAGGCAGGCCTTTCTCCCTTCTGCGACAAGTAACAAAAGGTACCTATAAGAGCACTTGGCAAGCAGTATCACTCAGCCTCGTTGCCAAGCTCCTAAATGTACCACATAGGCTGCCATATGCTCTTCCTCCAATATCTCTCTCCTCAATTCATCATTATCCGGCTCATAAAGTCTATTTTCATACCTCAACATTTCATCTGTGCCTTTGGTAAATATCTTTTCTTTCTTTCCATAAGGATCCTCCAACTGATCCTTAAGCTCCTTAAGGTGTCTAACACCACTAAATTTACTAAGGTATTTTTATCCTTGATTCGAGCTACGCAGGATTTATTTTCTTATTCAGTCACAAATACCTCCTTTAAAGGAGTAGGTACCACTAAGTATTTTTCTCTCCTAACACGATTCTTACTCAATCGATGTGCAAAGCATGTAGAAATAAGCAAATAGGTTAAACCAGGCTCAAGCAACACCCAAGCATTCATATCACAGATAGGAAAAATACCTGAGACCACTGCATTTGAGTTCTGGGCCTCTTGGGGAGTTAAAGCATACACCCTCACTTGGGCCGCTCTCAATAAGCTCTGACGTCCAGACCTAAATGGTCTACCTCGAGAGGAAGCACCTGCGCCTCTATCTCTTATCTTGTTAACCTCTTGGCCAATTGAAACGGTTGCCGAAGGAGCAGACAAAGCTGGCTGATTAGGACTACGAACAAAACCTTGCGATTGCTGGGCCATCGAACAGTTCCTCACCCTATGTCCAAGCTGGCCACAACCAAAACAAGTTTTCATGGGAAAATAGTATCGTCCTCTGTGTCGTCTTCCACAATTATCAAAAGGAGGAATAGCCTGACTAATTTGCCTTGAGTCTTGTTGTTACCTCCTTCCACTAAAAGCCTCCTGCCCTAACTCAACACTGGTACTCATCACGTTACTCCCTTGTTAGGGCAACCTTAATTCCCCATGTAGGCCTTGACGGTTGGAAAATGAAATCCCACTGCTAAAGTCTCTGTGACCCTGATAACCCTCGGGAGGTTGGCGGTCTGTCTGGCCTTAGGAATTAGGGGACTCTTGCTCTACATGTCTCTCCTTTACTATTTTCTATATATGCTCCATACAGAATGCCATCATTTTTACAACCCGATTGACTCGCTGCAGACCCGCCGCCAAGTCCTCAACAGTAATGCCTCTCGCCGGTGGCTAACAGTCTCACCTAAGGGCTGTCCCTCATCTCTCCTATTCACAGGCATACTCGCTCTCACCGACCTAGCGACCCTGCCACGTCTACCTTACCCTCTACAGGTGGGTGCCTGTCGCCTATTAGTCATCTCAGTAGGGGCATCTTGCTCCACCACTTGTCTTAAGGTGGCCCGTGTCTTAGGTGGCATTCTTACCTAGACAAGAGCAAACACCTGTCATTAACCACAATTAAAGAGATAAGGTGGTTTCTAAGATTGGGAATTTATGCGGTTCCTCGATTATGAAATGTGCCGCGACACACAGTTCATAATTAAAAATCCCACATAAAAACCCGACTCTCCACTGGACCTGACCATAACATCCTAGGGCTCTGCTACTAACATTGCCACTACCCAATTTTTCGGGCCATGATCGGCGCATGAGCTCAATGAGCATAGCTCACTAAGTCCAAGCAAGCCTATCCATTTACCTTTGCTTAACAAATTTATCATATCATGCATACACACACAAACCTTTTCTTGGGTGTGAACATAGCCAAAACACAATGGCATTATTGATAATAATATACATGCACTATACTAGTCATGTATTGAGCAATTTACATTGCATACACATATTCACATTCTTAGATTGTATTCACAATACAAAAGGACCCATGACTTCCAGCAGAAACATTTACAATAAAAAGGATTACTATCGAATGCCAGACACATACCCAGGAGATGCACTACGGGGACTCCTCGATCTAGGGTCCAACAGTCACCTGATTTGAAAACATGAATTTTTATAAACCGTGAGTACAATACTCAGTGAGTGAATAAAAAAGGAACAAGCATACCATAAGGAATGTTTATCGAAATCATGATGCATTCATTTTCTCAAAACTATGCAATTATTTTAGCTCCTTTAAACCCCTCATGTAAACCCCACATGAGTAAATCACTTTACAAAAATCCATGCTCAACTATGGTACCAAAGAAATGGGAAATATGGCAAAAACCCACAAGTTAGCAAAATGGACAGAAAGTTTCTTGTTGCAGCGAAACAGAGCAACAACAGAAAAGTTTCCCTTCACTCAACAAAAAGGCCACCCTACTAAACCAACCAAATCAACATAAAACTCATGAAAATTCCCAAAGTGCAACGAATCAAATTTCACATATATGTCAACCATATATCACATTCATGAGCTTTCATTTCATAACTCTAGATATGCATAATTAGATAGACAAACATCAATATCATCATAATCACACCCAGCTCATGTACAGCCCCCCACATCGTGCACATAGCCGGCACCATCGTGTGCACTCCCCCACATCATGCACAATTAGTGCCATCATGTACATCCCCCTACATCATGCACACGGGCACTATCATCATCCATCTCTCACGCCACCATCATCACCGGTATGTGCATCCCCCCCACATCGTGGACACACAAGGTTACAGTCATTAGATACAATATCATTCATCACGCACAACACACATATATATATATCATCATATTGCAATAATGCATGAATCCATAGCAATCACTTATCACAACATCAAACCATTTAAGAAAAGCTTGTTCCCAAGGTACATTTTCTAAGACAAGTTGGATAGAATCTTTCATATTCCCCAAAACAAGTTTGAAATGCAAGTCCACTCACCGATATCGAAAATTTAGATTCCGGGTGCACTCGGACTAATAGTCCTCAAGGGCAATTCCTTTGCCTTTTCCGGACGTCTCACTACCTTGACAAATAACAAAGTCAAGGAATTTACTATATTGTCCCTAAATTGATATAAACTAATTTAAATTACTAATGCTTGATATGTAAATGCAAAAATACGTCCGATTACCGCTTAGTCGCGGCATCGATTAAATTTGACAAATCACCGATTAATTAGCGATTGTGTCCAAATCACCTCCAAATTAATCCATTTCTCCTCTAATACCTTAATTTACCACATACCATTTAAATAAAGCCAAATTCAGCGTTACAACCCTCACAGTTCCTTATAGAAAAATTCAGTCATTTGGTGCACTAGCACCGAAATTTTTTCTACATAACCGTTTCACCTTAATTCATCATTTTTCAAGCCATTTTCCTTGAAATAAAAACAATCCCCCATTGATATTCAGCCCTCATGGTTCGACCAACAAGGAACCCTAGAGAAATTGAATATTTCTTTTGTGTTTTTGTTCATAACCATGCTTAACTATCCCTAAACACTAACATAGTCTAAAATCAAATTACTCCAACAACAATTCCTCTTCCATACCCATTTTTCAGAATTGAATTCATCATGATAACTCAATATTCAACCCTGGAAATCAAGAACAAAAGCATGGGTAAGCTAGGTATCAAGGAGAATTAAAGAAATTCTAACTTACCTAGCTTGTTTCCTTGATTTCTTCACTTTTTCTTTGAATTTCCACCTAGGTTTTCTTGTTTTTCCCT